>NC_056472.1:28777432-29504750 GCF_008729295.1 Plectropomus leopardus | reverse complement strand
TATCTACTTGCTCATCTATCTGTTATTCATCTGTTTTTATGATCCCATCTTTGTTTTAACCCCACTGATGTGATGTCGTCATGTCTTGTTAGATTCCCTCTTTTATTATTTCTATAATCTTTTATTGCATTCATTTTTTAAAAACTATATTTATTTACTTTATTATTGTTGTATATGTATTTTGTTCTGTCCTTTTGACTGTCCTACACCTTTTTCTGATTGCTGATGTGTATTTTTTAATACTCCCTGAATTCCTGCATTTGCTTTGTCTGTCAAAGCATTTTATAAACAACAGTTTTAAAGCTGCTCATATCATTAATTTACCCCTTATTGATCTGGACAGAAAAACTTTTACTTTACAATCCACAACAGCTGAAAACAATGGCACACATTGCTAACCATCATATTCAGAGCACACCTGCTGACGAACATGTGAAGGGAAAGTGCTTCAAACGTTCAAATGAAGAAAATAATCCTCGAAAACAGACATTTATCTCCGTCAGGATCATATTTTAAAACGGAGCAACGAGCAGAAACCATAACACAGAAAGCAAAATGGCAGAAAGCAAGAAGAAGCTCTAGCTAGCTAATTTACCCCAACACAGCGACCCATGACAGGCACATGGTTAGCCGCTGTTAGCCGGGGTGTCCGGGTGTTTATTTCAGAGAGGCCGAGGGGAAAACAAACACACTCTGGATATAAATGAGTGTTTTAGGATGAGCTAAAGCTACAGAC
Organism: Plectropomus leopardus; assembly: GCF_008729295.1. NCBI lineage: Eukaryota > Metazoa > Chordata > Actinopteri > Perciformes > Serranidae > Plectropomus > Plectropomus leopardus. Next base: position 29,504,014 of record NC_056472.1, on the reverse strand, counting down.
GGAGTGAATCAACAGCACCGGGATGCTCCAACTGTCCACACTGACTGTAATAAAACTTAACGGCTCAAACGGCTCAACACGACCCGCACAAGTTTCCCGAGCCGCCTTAAAACAAGCTCCCAAACACGGGGAGACGTTTTTGAGGTCGGCGGTGGTTCACGAGGAAGCGGGGAAATGAAGAAGAGTCGGGAAATGTTGGTATTTTTGCGGGATGGAGAGAAGCAAGAGACGAGAAGGCGCCACGCATCGCTCGCGTACCGTTTCTCTGAGGTGAAAAACTGAACACATTTAACAACAAAACCCGGGAAAACCGCGCGGGTGTACCCCGCCGCGGGCACAAAGTTAACGCCAACGTCCCGCCCCGGCCTTCGTAGCTACGAAACAACGCTGAATTTCTCACCATTAAAACTTTGGCAGCGCTTTCCAGCTGTGTGATCACTTCTGGTGCACCGACCGCCGCCATCATCGTCGTCCCTCTCCAATGACGCGCCATGCGCTCTGCATTGTGGGATTACAGAGAGCGCTGGTACCCGGCCGGGTTCAACCCTTCAACCTGCGCGTGCAGGCAGCGGGCTGTGACGTAATCCACAGAAAAACAAATATTAGCAACTAAAGTCAAATCAGTGCTTATCAGACAAACATATTACAAAAACAATAACTAAGAAATGGACAAGAGAAAGTAATGTAAGTAAGTGATTGTACTCACTCAACTCAAATGGCTCAATGTGCTTAAGTACAATTTTGAGGTATTTGTACTTTGAGTTTTTCCATTTTATGCCACTTTGTAGCACACGTCTACTCCAATACATCTCAGAGGGAAATACTGTACTTTTTACTTCACTACACTTTATTTGATCACTTATGTTACTTTGCATGTTCAGATTAATACTACAAAATATAATATAGTAATTAACAAATTATTATCTAAAATCATAGAAAAAACGACTTTATTGATTCCCAGGGGCAAATTGCCAAGGCCATATATATATATATATACTCCACATTTACCAGCTGCACTAATTAAGTGATGAACAAAAAGTAAGTATATATCTACTTCTACTAAAATGAAATGCTGAATACAAGAAAAATTAATTAGTTTTATGCTGTAGTTTTGCTACTTTTGTAGCGTAAATGTAGTAATATTAGACAAGTCTGAAAAATAACAGAAGAGTCAGTGGGGTGTTTACATGTTTTAAAGGCTGTTGCCTTTAATTAAAATGCATTAATTTCTTACACTGTACTATAACTTTTAATTTTTATTTTATATCTATCTTTTTGATGTTTTGACTTGTTTGTATTTTTGTTATTATTTTTCTTTTTGTATTTTAAGTTTTGAATTATTTTTCAATGTCATTTTTAGGTGTTTTTTTCAAACTGTCTTGATGCTTTAATGCTTTACATAAAGGACTTTGTATTGCCTTGTTGCTGAAATGTTCTCGAGACTTGCCTTGCCTTAGTTTCTTAATTTTTAAAAATAATTGAAAGTCCATGTCTCCATCAAGAATAGTCAAATGTCTCAGACTTGTTATGTGTAATTAAGTTATTTACACTAATTATTGATCATAAATGATCATCAACCCCTGATCTTTGTCATTCTTCCATATTTATTAAAGGCAGATTAACTATTGTTTGATTTCTTTTTTCTTTGTATTTATTCTGCAGGGACAAGTCAAAAGAAATGTAATTCCCCTTAATATATACGTCATACAACTAATTTCTGCACGAGTCCAAGTTTATTACAGGTAGATATAAAAAAAAAATCTAATTCAAAATGTGATCCAACCAGAAAAAAAGTTACATATATGAATTAATCTATATCACCTTCCCTTCACACATAAATGCACTGAAATAAAGCACGAGTCCAAGTTGGTTAATTTAATTTATACATACATTTTACACACAAGGACCGTGAAAGCATTTTTACAAATTCTCAGTTCATACATAAATGTAAAAAAAGAGATAGCTGTCCACATTACATCATCTATAATACTGCGTAGACATGGGTTTTTGAACATTAGCACGAGGGAAACTGAAAAAAAGGGGAGGAAAAGATACAAAAAATATGTATATCTGTATAAATATAAATTCAAGAGTAACAGAATTGTATCATACATTAAGGAGCGTCAAAGACAACCAGAGGCTCCTTAGAGTAAAAATACAAAATGAAAAAAAAAAAGGATACACAAGTAAGTCTCAAGAAGAAATCGGATATCAAGTCAGTCAAAGATTGTCAGTCATCACTCTCTAACCTCAGAAACAGAAAACACCTCACACACTCTGCAGAGAGCTGCGGCTCTCGTGATTATAAAGCTATTTTTCACAAAGCAGTCCGTCCTGGTCGACTTGGATTGGCAACGACAGTTTTTTAGGTGGACGTCTGCACCGGCTGAGAGAAAAAATGGATGAGGAAGAGTGAAAAGAACAACCTGTCTGCCCCAATCTCAACGATGGAGCCCTTGAGCAAGGCACTTGATCCATAACGGATCCAGGGGTGCCGCTCTGTAGAAGACTGCTGTTTATCTGGGAAGCTCACAGGCAACACTGGCTTTGTTTACATGCAGGATACTGGTTTCACTCCAGTTTAAGCCACCATTAAACACATTCATGACCAGCAGAAAACAAGGCTCTTTCACATCGTGACTGCATTTGTTTTTTTGTTGATTATTTTGTGTGTGTACATCTGATACAAATTTGTATCTTTAAACAGCACCTCAGTGGCAACATTTTACAGCGTGAAAACAATGTTTTTCTTTCCTAAAACATGATGTTGTAACCAGAGAAAAACATGCAATGACCTTAAAGATACACTATGCAGGACTTTCTTTAAAAACAACGAATAAACTTCAAACAAACTACAAAAAAAAAAACCCTCTAAATCATTTATGGCCCACTAGAAGTGTGTGGTGGTGGTTTGGTTTTTTTGAAGACTCTTTCAAAATTTCTTAAAAACATTAGGAGATAGCCATGAGAAACTCAAGAAAGGGCCCAAATATTAGCAAAAAGTAACTTTAGAAACAAAATTACCTAATAATAAGCCAAAAAAACAAACTAAAAAAAAAAGAAAATTGAAAAATGCTAAAATATTTTCTGTAACATGATCTTAAATACATAATTAAAAAAAAAAAAAATACGGCTCGTTTCTTACTAAGAACCCTTTTTAAAATCCTAAACCATAACTTGGTAAATTAAAAAATAATGCAAGTAATGTTTCGAGCAAAAACAAAGTCGATCCCAGAATGTGTACAAAAGTTTTTTTCTGTACAGGGAAGCAAATATGATTTAAGGGGCATTTTTAAGTTTACCATAGTAAAAGCTAAAAAATAGATGAAAAGGAGATACATTTCTATTGTTTGGGTTTAATCCCGGAACAACTGCAAAATAAATGTAAAATCTGTAATTAACTTTTTGGTTTTCAAAAGAATGGAGTACAAAGCTATTTCTGATGTTAACAAGACTGAAGATTTGGTTTTGGTTATTGTTTGTTTGATTCTTGGAAGGCAGCTTAAATTTTTAAGAATGTAGGGCAGGTCGCCCCTTATTACATCTGCTGTTGTTTTTGTTTATACAACTTGTATTTTTTCATTTTTTTGTGTTATGTGTGATGACAAATAAAAACACAAAATCAAAATCAAAAGTTAGCAGGTTAGAGCAGCCACACTGGAGGCATGAGCACTTTTGTTAAAGTGAGTTTCACCTATATTTACAGTGTAATGCGTGCATTTTACAGCAAAAATAGACCCAGAACATGGTCTTTTTATAATCATACTGACTGTATACCATCTTTCACTACAGTTTCAATGTCTATTTCTGTCACAGACATGAAAAATATGAATATTTCTTTTTAACTTCACCATCCCTGCTTACATTTCAAAATAAAAGCCTTCTGACAACATTTCTATGCACTGCAGGTTACTGACTAGAATAAGAGTATTGTTTGTGCATGTAAACAAAGCCAGTGTGAATGTGAAACATTTCCCCAAATAAAGAATAATTACATGTAAAAGAGGTGTGTGGAAAAAAAGATGATGATAATACGAAGGCAGTCGTTTAAGATTGTGCTGCTCACTTTAGAACACAAGGCACATTTACAGAAAAAAACAACTTTCAATACATTGTCAAGCAAAATAAAATAATAAAAAAATCTTCTGTAACAAATCCGATCCACACATTTTCCATCATTCTGCCAGTTACACATCAGACTCAAAAAGATTCTGACTTCTCTAGTCGCTAAAGTCAAATTCAGAATACTGTTGGAACGGTTTGGCGTTAACTAAACCAAACAGTCTGACACAAAGAGAGCGATTTCGGTTTACTGATTGTCAATAAGCAAGAAGGTTCTGGATGATGGAGTCAGTACAGAACATGGCACAGGTCTGTAGTAAAAGTTGAACAACGCTCGAAGTTGTGGTCGTTTCAGATAAATAAAGAAAATGTACCAAACACGAACTCTTTGTTGATGTTTTGAACCATTTGTAAAATAGAGAAAGCTTTTCATCAGAGGTGGGAACAAGTCACTGATCTGCAAGTCACAAACAAGTCTCGAGTCTTTGCACTTAGGTCCCAGGTCAAGTCGCTAAAGTTCAGAGTCCTAAACAACTCGTAATGCGCTCTTTAAAAAAAGGAAGTGGCTTTTAACCACAGGGTAATAATATATTAAATTTACAACAAGTCATGCATGCTTTTAAAATTTGCACTGGTTTTTCAAAATAAGTACAACTAACTAAACTTAATCATAAAAAGTGCTGACACAGCACTTTTACAGCATATAGCACTACTGAAGACATAAAATGTAACTTTTCCGCGTCACAATTCCCAAAAGAAAGTGGACCAATTTTATACATTTGGTTGAGTTGTGTACTTCTATTATCTTAAATGTCTCTAACAATGTTCAAACCCTGTAACTTTGAATCAAGGAGGGACAGTCAGTGTAATTTGGCCGCCTCTGCCTGTCAGTAGCATTATATCCCTTTTGCACGCATGTCATGGTAGTGGTTGACTGCCAGGAGCTGTTACAAATGAACTTTTTATTCAGTTTTAAGCAACATTTTTACAATACACTTTTTAGATCTTGGTTGTTTTTAACTAAATGTTTTAACCAGATCAAGGATTTTAGTCATCGGATGTCTAGATCCTAAGTTATTAATGTAAGCGGCAGCGCTGGTAAAGCCCCTGCTGTGCCAAAGTGCACTGAAGAAACACTGATTTTTAACAAGAAACTGCTTAATTCAATGTTTTGCCAGTTTAAATAACAAATTCTGTTTCTTTTGGAAAAGAAGAGACCTCTGTGGATAATTCGGCTCCCAGTAAAAACCTCCTGAACATCTGGGCCATAAGTCATCAGAGAAAACATGCGAGTAGACATTAGGATAAACTGGCTAGCAGCTGGATATGAGGAGAAATCTGCAGATCATTCAGCTAGAGGTAAAAACCTCCTGAAGGATCCCAGCCAACTGACTGCAGTGGTCTCTGTTTTGTTTTGTTTTTTTGGATTGAGAGACCCCTAGTGGCAGAAAATAACACACTGTACATTTAACCAGTAAGACATCAGTACAAAACTTGCTGTATTAAACTCATCACATACTGGAAAAATATCCATAACACCATCCATCCTTTAAAGTGATACTGTGTGCTATTGCATGTTTTATGTCTAATGAAATAAAAAGTACTGATCAGGGAAAGCAGTGGAAGTTAATGAGCATTAAATATTTTGGACTTTGAGCAAAGTGCTACAATTTCTTTCAAAAATAAGGAAAAAGGAAATGAGCAACTTCATAAGAAATGTTCCAAGAATTACAAGAAATTAGTAGATTTAGAAAATTACTTTTAAAAAAAGTAAAAATGTCTAGGAAAAAAAACTGCATTTATAATTATCAAGAATACATATTTAAAATTGTGTCACTTACATTTTTAAGCACTTTTTTAAGTATATCTTTTTTTAGCTTTATTTCTTTATTTTAAAGTAAATGTTTAGATTTTAACAATTTCTTGCTGAATTTTGGGTCATTTCTTTTTCCGTTGCTCCTTGTCTTCCTTCTATGTCTTCGAAAGACATCAGATCAGTTTGTTCAGGTTTCAAAGGGTTAACATAAATTTTAATCCGTGGGCTCGGGGGAATTTATCAAGTATTTTCAAGTCAAAAGGCTCAAGTCCAAGTGAGTCATTGTTGTTTAAGTTAGCAAGTCTTTTCCGTTTTTGTCGAGTCAAAAGTCATCAAATTTGTGACTCAAGTCCACATCATGTGACTCGTGTCCACACCTCTGCTGTTCATTCTTTTTTTCAAATTACATTTCCTGAAGCCAACCTGCCTCTCTCCTCCTCTTCCTCGAACTTTTATCTACTCTGCTGCATCTCTCTCTGAACCTGCACCCTCCTCCCCTGCAGTCAGGACCCGCCCGGCCGCAGGAGGCGAAGAGTCGCCATTCTGCAAACACTGATCGTCATCATCATCACCACTGTCGTCTCCTTCGTCATCGAGCGGCGACACGCACTCCAACATTCAATTTAAAAACGCACAAGGCTCATTACTTTCAAAAAAACCCCAAGCACACTCGGCAACGAAGCCAACACTTCTTTAAGCCACAACAAAAGAAGAAACATGTAATAACACTTATAATAATAATGTAAATAATATTAACCACAATAATAAGCAGCATGTTGTAACTGAAAAGAGAAAATATATATAAACCAATATATTTGTACATTTCAGTACTAAAACGTTCAAAAAAAAAAAAGGATATTAAGTGTTTAGAAAACTATATATAATGTATTTTTTTGTATTGCACATAGTCATACTATCACATGTTTGCTGTTGTAAGAACATGTTGCTTTGTGTTTTCATGACTGCCTCCAGACGATAACAGGAAGCTGGTTAAGTTACAACTCATCTTTGCAAAATAGCTGTAAAATTGTGCATCTTGGTGAATGTGTGTTTACACGTGTGTGTGTGTGTGTGTGTGTGTGTATTAGAGCTTTGATTCTCAGTCAGAAACCAACTCAGCACCATCTGACCCAACAGGTTCAGTCCCATCCAGGTCCTGGCTCTGTTTTCTCTTAATTTTGTAAGGTTTCACTTTAATCATCAGTTCTTTCCTTAAAACAAGGCGTGGACTTAATTGTTTCTTTGTCCCCTCAGTAAGCAAAAGAAATAACTTTCTTGCTTTCTAGATTCAATTCTTCCTGTGATTTATGAGCAGAAATTCACTGCATGTAATAAACACTACGGTGGTTCAGTCTTTGATCCGACTAAGGGCCCTTTCACACCTCCCTCGTCCAGTCCGGACTTCTGGACATTTAAGTTTGATCCGGAAAAAAATTACAGGTCTAAAACCTCCCCAGGAACACGTTCTGGCCCAAAAAGCTAAACCCTGGTCCACTAAAAGAGGTGGTCTTGATCCAGAACAAACTGAGCCATGGTTCGGTTAGTTGGGGGCGATCGGCTGTTGCTGCTGAAGGATTCGCTCGGTGAGTTCCTCTCCTTCTGCTTTCTGCCCAGTTAGCACAAGCTAACACAGCACAGTTTGATCTCATCCAAACCCGTCATATTTTGATGCTTCAGCAGAAGCCCGGCAGCAGCAGTCAATATCTGACAAACTGCAGTAAATCATCTAAGGACACAGCGTGACTCTATCCTTAAATCTGTTAATAATTGTTGGTAACGTTTACCATATGATACTTACAGTTAGCCATGTCGCTGTGTGTGTGACTGCCTTAGAAAAAGAGCTCTGGTCGCGCAGCAGCAGTCTCATGACAAAAAGAAAGAGAGGATGAGCGAATCATTAAGCTGCACGCAGTTCTACAGTAACATGAGTTTTAACTTGTTTTAGTTGCAAGACCACACAGAATTCATATGGATTAGCTGGTGTTAATTCACGATCGCAACATCTTGGAGGGACTAACTAAGGGTGCTTGCACAGTTGCAATTTGAAACAAAACTAACTATATTAAATTTATGCAACGTAACAAAAATGCTTGTGCAGGTGTGAAAAGGCCCTGCGACAGAATAAGGTTTGATGTTTAGAGCTTGTCTAAACTCTGCACATGTGAGGATTCTTTTGGGAAGTGAACTCTGACTCGTCAGTCAAAACCGAGGATCAGTAACAGGAAACATTTCATGAACACAAGAATAGTTGCAACAGCAACCTCTGAGGGAAGGAGGATCAGGTCTTCCTATTAGGGACAAAACATTACACTGAATTACAGTTGGCACAAACGGAGGCAGCTGTGGATATATGAGGATCGATGGAGCAACCAAAATACTTCTGATCTCGTTTTTAAAGTTTGATCTGCCACAAATGCAGTAATTAGAAAACTGAACGCCTTTTCTCTCACGCCAGAACACGGCTGCTCGCCTACTTTTTCTGCGCACGTCAGAGGAATCTGGGAGAATTTGTTCATCCATCTACTCTGAGCCAACACCTTGAAATATGGACGCTGAAATCTACCTGCAGAGACCTTGTTAACTCTTTACGACTGAGCTGTAATAAAAAAAGTGTGCGTGAGTGTGTGCACGTGCATGCATGTGTCTTTGTAGCTTATTTTGCAGCAGCTGTGAAAGAGGCGTGTTGCTTGTTCGACCCCCCCCGCCCTCCCTCCCTTCCCCTGCAATCAAAGAGTAAACTCCACTCTTCACATTGCCGTGTCTGATATTTGAGTGTAAAGCAGCTCGGGTAGAACAGGAAGTAGCTCCTGCTTCAGAGGATCACCACAAAGGCGTTTCAGTCGTCCGTAAGACACAAGGGTGGAAGGAATGGGACAAGAAACCAGCAAGAGGCAGTCCTCGAATTAGACATCTTGCCTGTGATCCAGACATCCTTACATTCCCGAGAGCGTTCTCCTCTCCGCCTGCACAGTTTCTGACCGTTTCACCCTCGATGCTCTCAGTCACACGCAGAATATTGTCTCTTGGTCCCAGATCAGGGGAGTTTTGGATTTGAAGTGGACGCGCTTTAGATTCCACAAGGTGGCGATATTCATCAGTCCTGCTCCTGCAACTTTACAATCACACACATCAGATATGCACACGCCTGTGTAGCATGCACACCTCTACACACACACACACACACATACACACACAGGAAGAGAGCAGCGGGAGATGGGAGGGTCACGAGGTGAACAATGAGCGTTAAATCGGCAGTAACAGACACACACAGTCTGCAGCTCTACACATACACCGGCTCACATCCCTCCCCCTGCTCTCCCTCCTCCTCTTCATCCTCCTCTTCCTCCTCCTCCTCCTCTTCCTGTTCGTCCTCCTCTTCCGGGCCCATGCTCAGCGACACCTCGCTGGCCTCGAGCGGTTTCGGGTAGCGGAAGGGGCAGCCGTTGTCGTCGAAGAATCTGCGGAAGGTGAACTCGTAGAAGGCGTGCTCCGGGTGCTTCCCGTGCGGGGAGCAGAGGGTGTCCAAGGCTCGAGTGCTGTCCCCGCTGTCGCTCCACGCCCCGGGGCCGCCCTCCTCCTCCACGGGGTCAAAGTTGGACGTGTCCATTGGGTGGGCGATCTTGGGCCGGTAGGGGGCCGGCTGCTGCCTCAGATTGCTGGAGAAGTCCATCTGGGTGAAGAAGGGGTGAGCCTTGATCTCGCCGGCGCCGTTGGCACCCAGACGGTCCTCGGCAGAGCAGCAGAGACGGCCGATGATGTCGACGGCCTCGGGGCTCAGTTTGACCTGGGGGGGCACTTGCAGTGTGCTCTCCCAGTTAATGACCTGCAGACGGGAGAGAGACAATACATGAGGTTACCACAGCTGCAGTAATGTCAGGCGCAGATGTTACCACCAACAATTTTGATTTGAAAGTTTATTCCTGACCTCGCAAACAGTAGATGACTAAAGCCCTCAAGGATTTCACAATGTTGCAAGCTCAACAATTCATGCACATTCAGCACAACCTTGCAATTCACAGTAACTTTATCACAAATCTGATTAATTTCATGCTACAGCTGCGCACAGTGTATTGATCTGCTTACCCCCTCTCTCTCTGTGTTTATCATTCTGCTGCTGCGCCTCTCACACACAGTGACAGGGAAACTTAACAAGGCTAACTTTACCTTTCAGTAATTGTTGAAACAACTGAGTCGAGCCATTTGGGTGTTGGTGTGAGCAGCATTGCAACACAAACGCGTGTGCACCACCCAACATCACTGTTTCTAAATCTTCCTGACTTATATGACAAAGAAAACTTTTCACCAGCTAAGATTTTTTTAAATATTTGTTCTATCTGACAATAATACTGGGTCTGAAAATACATCATATCATGATGTGCATCCTATGTAGTGTAATTCTAACTAAAAACCAAACAAAAAAAACAACTGTTATGATAAAAATCCAGCTAAAAATATCACTTGCATTGCAGTTTTTTAGAAAAGCTTTTGCGAAATCAGGGATTTTAGGCCGCAACAATCACAAAAACAACCCTTAAAATCCTGAAGGGAGTCTCAGCATCATGGTCACTCCAAATATGATATCAGAGGTCACATTCGTACGTGGGAGCTGCACAGAAAGAGGTCTGACCTGCTGCGAGTGAATTGATCCAGGGACCCAATGCTGACATTTATTCATTCATTTATTGGTCAATAACTTAAATTTAAATCAAAGCAAGGATATATGTCTTTTTCACTGACCTTAATCTGAGTCTCTGTAGGTGTCGGGGCCAGGAAGGGCGGCTGTCCCACCAGCATCTCAAACAGGATCACTCCCACACTCCACCAGTCACACAGCTGGGTGTAACCTGCACCAGACACACATATTAGATTTTATGCACAAATCCAGCGTCGTAAGTGTTTATACAGACACATTTTTCTGTCGTGTCAGCTCTGCACTTCGAACATGTTGATTTAAAAATGAAACAGTGACTCTGAGGTTAAAGTGAAGAGTCTCAGTGGAGGCTGAGGGTGTTCATTTCAATGCCGGATCAAGAGTGTAGTATTTTTTTATACATAGTACCACAATTTTTGAATGGTAGAAGAAAAACAGGATTAAATGTTTCTACAGTGTTAAACCAAAATAAACTCAAACTGAAGCTAAGTTAGCATTGCTTCATTTTAAATGCACTGTGCTGTGTAAAGAGACAACAAAAGATATGTCAAAATATTCAGCATGTCTGCGGTCTGCTGGTTAACATTTTTAACACTTTCAGTTCCAGTTGTTGTCCTTATTATGGCAAACTTTAGATTCCCCTCATCTGAGAATTACAACTGATTTTAGTGTTTTACATCAAAGAAATAACCAAAATAAAATAAAAACACATGTTTGACCCAAGGACAGTTCAGGCACAAAAGATTTGAAATGAAAGGAAAGGGAATATTAACCTACTTTGAAATTCAAAGTAAAGAAATTATTCCAAAAACTTAATAAACAAAAAACAACAATGAGGTTGAAAATGCAAAGACAAAAACAAATATGTGCCTGGTTGATATATCAGTGAAGATCACCTGTAAGGAGAACAGATATACAATATTGTTTGGTTATGTGTGGTTTATGTTTCATTTATTTAGGATATTTTAATTTTTTTTTACATTTCAATTCCAAAGTTGAATATTCTGGAGAATTGAACGTTCTCTTTGAGAGGATGTACTTGCACTATAATGCTATATCATCATTATATCAGTGGCATAAAATGGTCTTAAAATGATGTCAACAATAATTTGGTTTATCGCGATATTTTCTGGGAAATTATAAATCGTCCAACAAAATTTGTCAGCGTGACAGGCCCGATGACAGATACTAACCTTCACATGGCAGCCTTTGAATTCTTCCGCATATTTTACGATGATTTTATTCACGTAAACAATTCCTATCCCTGTTATGATTATCTGTTCAATCATCAGGCACTCAGATGAGCTGTAGTCCATCACTGCAGTCTCTGACAGATATCTGTTATCTGTTCACGGCTCAGTCGACGTGATGGATCTGCCGCCGTGCAGAGGATTGTGGCTCTGAACAGCCAGAAAAGCATGCTGGCTTTCAAACTGCAGGATGCAAGTGGATGTAGTAGAACATTCTGGTATTTTTGGCATACTGGATTTGTTGTGTTAAATCTTTTTTTAGCACACTAAACAGAATAATAGTATGGCTATTAGGGCCCACGGTTTATTTCAAACATCTGTCATCTGCAGCAATTCACCTTAGAATTAAAAGGTTCTATCTGACATTTTTGTCAAAATTTTAGTTATTAATATATTTTTATTCTGTGACACTTTTACATTATCTGAAGTACTTTCGGACTTTTTGTGTAGAATATAAAAAGGTTAATATTGTTTTTATTTTTTGGAAACAGCTCAGAACAAAGCTAGAACCGTATCATTTTAAGGTGGTGAGATTTGCATCATATTCTCACCCACCTTTGCGCAGCAGCACCTCTGGCGCGATGTAATTCGGTGTTCCCACCAGGGAGTGAGCCAGGCAGCGCTGGTGCTGCCTGTTGGCGCGCTGCTCCAACGTCATCAGTCGGTCGCCACAGCGACAGTTAGACACGTCGTCCCAGAAGTCACTGGGCTCCATGCTGTCCTGTCTGACGTGACTCCCTGGAGGAAGAAGAAGATGAACAATGCTGTTAAACACATGATGAGCAGCAGTGGAAGAAGTATTCAGATCTGTCTGTAAAAGTACTAATACCACACTGTAAAAATACTCCACTACAAGAAAAAATCCTGCAGTCCTTTTGCCTAACTACAGACACTTCTGGCCTTTTCATTTTTTATTTTTCCATCATTTTGGCTTTTGGCATGGGTGTGACTCATTTTTAGTGAAGTCAATCAAACTTTATTTGTAGAACACATAAAAAAAACTCCAGTTGACCAAAGTGCTGAACAGGCAGAATCAACCAAGACAGAACAATAGAAAACAATAAATATAACAGACTGCAACACAAAGGAGTCGATTTAAGTATCGAGCTCCGGTCAGTCGTGTGTCAGCAAGAGGAGGTGGCTTTTCAGCAGTGACTTGAAGCTTTTTTTATGGTTTGAAATTAATTTTGGAAGCTCAACCTCAGCTCATAATTAGGTCTATAATAAACCGAGTGGCCCAAAAAGCCTGGGCTTCAATATCTTTTTTGTTTTATTTTTCTGAAAATGAATGAATATTTTGTAGTCATGATTAAGACTGAGGTTGGAAAAAAAATTTGCTAAGTGAAAGTTAAAAATAATATAAACACATAGCCTATTATTTCTTTAGCTGTTTTAAGAAGCAGACATTTTGTCCTCTAAGATTTCCTGAGGGAGTTTGGTGAATATTTGACATTATACAAAAAATAAAAATGAATCAAAATGAATGTTGTTGCTTATCACTGACATGTCCCAGACTGAGAAATTTGCTAGAAATTTGTCAGTAACATTACCTGATAAATTACCTGAAAATTATATGTATACTCTGTGTGTGTGTGTGTGTGTGTATATATATATATATACTATAAAGAGCAGAAGAACAAAAAAACGGCCTAGAAAAAGTGCTGCAAAACTATAATTATGTAATATAATTGTAAATATTTAATTATGATAAATTATAGATACAGTTTTTCCCTGGGTTTTTTTCCTTTTCCCTTGCTTTTAAAAAAAAAAAATCTCTAAAAACTTTTCATGGTGTTAAAAAAAAGGCTTTTTCAGCTTTTTGATAATGCATTTTCCAGCTGATCCAAGAGGGTTTTCAAAGCCGGAAAAAAATACACTTCATATACTTCATATGTGGTTTTAACTGGACAGGAAGGAGATGAAGACTGAAAGTAACAAAAGCTGACAGACTTATGAAGAAGTATAAAGTTTCATAAAATGGAAAAAAAAACAAGTAAAGAACGTAGTAGAAGTATTCATTAATCCATCATCTCACTCGGCCTCCTCACCTTTCTGGTAGTACTTGGAGTTGTGCGTCCAGCGGAAGCCCGTGCACAGACCGAAGTCCGTCAGCTTGATGTGTCCGTCCAGGTCGATGAGGATGTTGTCGGGCTTGATGTCGCGGTGGATGAAGCCCATCTTGTGGACGCTCTCGATGGCCAGCGTCAGCTCCGCCACGTAGAAGCGCGCCAGAGGTTCGGGGAAGACGCCCATTCGGATGAGCAGACTCATCATGTCTCCTCCGGGGATGTAGTCCATGACGAAGTAGAGACTGTCTCGGTCCTGGAAAGAGTAGTAGAGACGCACCACCCACTCGTTGTCCGCCTCCGCCAGGATGTCACGCTCTGCTTTCACGTGGGCGACCTGCAACAAAGAAAGTCATCGTGTAAACTACGGCTGCAACTAATAATTATTTTAATGATTTAGTCAATAAAATGTCATGAAACGGTGAAAAATGTCCATCCCAAATGTCCATCTCAAAGTCCAAGGTGATGTCTTTAAATGTCGTCTTATGTCAGTCCAAAACCCCAAAATATTCAGTTGAATATTATATAAACGCAGGGTTCATACACATTTTAACTGATAACTTTCCATGACTTTTTCAAGACTTTGAGGCAAATTTTAAAGAGCATACATCCTCTGAAATCACCATGGATGCTCCTTATTGGTTCTGTTTCATTAACAGCCTTTTGAATATATATTATTAAAAAAAAAAACATTGAATTCAAAACAGGATTAAAAATCTAAATATAATGTAGGGCTGCTTGCAATTCATGGCTGTATTTTGTTTTTATTTTTCTGCTGATTTTTTTCAGAAAACGTACCTTTTACATGACAGGAGGGCATGTTTCCTTAAAAAAGTTTTTTTTTTTCCTTTAGAAGTTTTTGGTGAATGTTAAAGTTAAAGCATGTTTTCTTTTCTTTTTCTTTTTTTTTTTAAATTGAAAGTTATTTTTTATTGAAAAAGTTAGGTAAAAGTTAAAGAAAAAAACAGAAATTTTCTTTAAAAATCTTGATTTGTAAAGCATGTTTTTTGGCTGTTTCTTTAATTATTTAAAAGAGTTTGACAATTTTGAAAGATTAGAAAAATTCTGACACCATTTATCACAGCCAGAAATGGTAAAAACAGACATTTTTTTTTGGATTTTCAAATTTTGCACAGTCCTTGAACACATCATGTGTTATTGTACTGGTTTGTGAAACAAATTTTTGTGACTTTTCCAAATCCTTCAGGAGATATTTAATTATCCAGAAGTTTTCCTGGCCTGGAAATTCCAAATTCATGTGCAAATTCCATGACTTTTCCAGGTTTTTCATGACTGTACAAATCCTGTAAAGTAACAAGCACCTCAAATATGTACTTCAGTACAGTACTCGAGTAAATGTACTCAGTAACCACTGCAAACTGGATATAATTAATATAAGCAAACACGGTACAAAGTTGAAGACTTCTTCCTATATGAACAATAATGTATCAACTCACCTGGTTGCGGTTGAGGACGTCTTTCTTGCGCAGTGTTTTCATGGCATAAAGTGCACCCGTGTCCACTTTACGTGTGAGACACACTTCACCAAATGCACCAATGCCCAGTGTCTTGATTTTGACAAACATGGACTTGTCCATTTTGGCTCGGCGTAGCCTGTTGTAGTTGGACTCTTTCTGGTTCAGCATCTTCCTCATCTGCTCCTGCTCTGCCTCCGACAGGCCGGCCTGGACAGGAAGGACAGCAGTTAAAAACAGATGGTGACGGGAAGCAGAGACAATGTAAGAGTAACTTTGAAATTTTAAAACCTGGACACTAATTTTCCATGTTTTAGTTACGAATGTGAACAACAGCTTTATGAAATCGGTCCAGCATTGAGTGAGAGCTCAATGCTGGACCTTTTGTTTAACCAGAAACCACCCAAAATCATCACCACCAATTCCACCAGACTCCATATAAATAAACAGTAATTTTAGCGTTTATAGAGCCAGAATATTTTCACATCTAACTGGGCGAATTAAGGGTATATTTCAACCAAACCAGAGTTAGTGATTGTTAGAACAGTGAAAAGGAAAACCAGGATGTTTTTTGTGAGTTGAATTTTGTGTCTGCAGTCTTTGAATAAAGTGTGTTTCACTGTTATTTAATGTTAATTATAATTACTGTTTATTTAAATGGAGCCTGGTGGGTTTGGTGATCACAATTTCAGGGCTGTTTCTGGTTAAAGAATAACGATCTTACCCTTTAAAAAAGGTCTATCTCTGTAGGGATCCTTTCCAAAATGTTGTCAAAATTTTATCTGAACCTGTCAGTGGCAAAAACTTTTAGAAAGTGTAAATTGACTATTATTGGCTGCAGCCAGTTTAGCGACTCAATAGTGGACAAATTTCAGACATTTTTGTTCCACAAAAACTTGTGAAAATAAGGTCCATGTTGAAAAATACCGAAGTATTAAAAACATGTTTTCATTTAATGATTTAGGAATGTGACACGAGCTGAACCCGCCGCCCTGACCTTTGTTGTCAAAATGGACTAATTCTGTTACCTAACTGTCTGGGTCTGGCTCCGGTATTTTCTCCAAAAATGCCTTTCAATCACTTTAAAGGAGATCAAAGGGGCAGAGGCCAAAGTCATGACTCAGGACAAGCTCCTGCAAACACGAGCGTGAACTCGCTGACTTCTCGATCCAAGACAAAGGTCCCGCTGTCTCAAACAAACGTCCTGAGGGAGAATTCTCTGGATGACAACCTCTTGGACATCACGGCTCCAAACAAACGATTATCATTCCCGTATACAGACAACAATTTCACCAGACGGCCGTTGATTTCATTTTCTTTGAACACACGTCCAGAGACTCTAAGCTGGTTTCAGACTGGATAACTGTCACAATGATCAATTTATTTATTTAAGTAAACTTTCCTCAGTTTCTTGAGAACAGATGGACGTCTGCTCTGATGAGAAGCAAAAAAAAATAATGTAAGATGAAAAATATTGCTGCTTATTAAATAGTCAATACCCTCAAAATCTCAGTTTGACATAAAAATTAAAGCCGTCTTTTCTGTTCTTGTTTGTTTTCTGATGTAATTGATCTATAGCACATTGTGAGTCTCTTGAATTTTGTATTTCACTTTCAAGTATGAAAAGCGAACGGCTGCCTACAATTTATAAAAATCAGCCTGAACACCACAACAGACCGATTTTAAGCAGACATCTTGGTTACATCACTGCAGTTGCACGCGAATTGTGGTGCCAGACAGACAGCAGAAACCGAAGGCGACGTAGGCGTGTCATGCAAACAATAATGGAAAGAGTTTATATGTGCGAGCGGCCACGTATGAGGGATTTCTGGGAGGTGATAGTCTATGATTTCACAGAGGAAATGTGGATTCAAAACTTCCTGATGATCAGCTTTTGAAGAGTTATCTGACGCAATAACAGCTCTGCTGCATCATGAGGGAGCCAGTTCCTACCAACAAGGACACAAACATAGCATCACATGACCTAAAAAAGCCAAAAAAGTGTTTCCATTGCAGTTCGGCTAAATATGGATTTTTTGAATCGCCTGAAATACCATCTTATATGAGCGTAAAAACTTTTGTTAAAACCTTGCGATAACTGGGAATTTTGTCAAACTAACGTATTTCCATAGGCGGATTTCATATTCACAATTTGAATTTGCACATTTTAAGGGTTAATGGAAACCCACTTACTGCTTACATATGCAAGAGTACTACTACTAATAATATAATGTTAAGTATAAACAATTTGGGGTCAGTGGGCTAAAAGCTGCAAAAACACCAGTGTTGTTCTTAAAGGGCCCTGAGAGCTGACAGCAGGAGTTACGCAGCTGAAAGGAAGCTAAAGACAGTCGTGAATTCTGGTATTTTCATTTTTTCAATTGCAAAAGTTCTCGGTGAGTTTAACCGCCTCGTTGCTCTCGCGGTCTGGCGGTCTTACCTTGGACATCTCTTGTTCCAGCTGCAGTCTGCGGTTCAGTTTCTGCTGGTGGGTCTTCATCACGTTCTCTATGTGCTGCTCCATGTAGAACTTGAAAGCGAAAGGCGAGTACGTCTTGATGCGCGACTCTCTCTTCTCCTCATCTCGTCCGTTCTTCCTCACCGGGACAGGAGACGTCTGGATCTGCTTCTTGTCTTTCACCGTTTTCTCTCCCTTGCTCATCTTCGTTTTCTCTTTCACCTGCTGGCTCTCCTCGCCTTTTCCGCTCCCTCCGCTGCCGCCGTGTGTGCTCCTGGTGGCGGGGGTGTTGAGCTCCTGAGCTCCGCAGATGACTCCGGCTCCCTCCTCCGCCCCCGACATGAGCAGGTTTTTGGGGTAAGGTGGTGGAGGGCAGCGCGGCTCCTGAGCCGGCTCCAGAGAGTACGTCTCCTCTGGCATGTAAGCCAGCGGCTCCGCGGCGTCCTGAGCCTGAGCCGCCATCCAGCTCGGGTGACACGGCCCTACAGCTGTTTTGGGCTCCGGCCTCATCACGCGGATGCTCTTGACCGGCTGCTGGATGGGCGGGGACGTTACAGCCGTGATGGTGTTCGGGGGGCCCAGGGAGGGGTCCTGTTTTCCCGCTGTGGGGGGCGCTGCCATCGCAGGTCGGACACCGTTGGGCCCCGCAGAGCGACTGTTGAAGGAGTTGGTTCTGCTGGGGACACGAACCTCCCCCCTGAACGGGCCCTGGGGCTGGGGCTGTCTCGCTTGTGGGGCCCCTTCAGGCCCTGGAGGCCCCGCCCAGTGGTGCTCATAAAGGTCCAGGTTGAGGCTGGCCCTGGATGGCGTCATCAACCCCTGTGGCATGTCTGAGAAGTCGGGGCCCATGGCTGCGACCGCGCCGGGGGAGCGTGACATCATGTGGACCTGGTGGGAGGTGGGGCTGGCCTGGCGCGGGTGAGAATGAGGAGGGAGGTACAGATTCCCGGGGTAACCTCCTCCTGCGCCTCCTGGACCGTTCTGCCCCATGGCGCCTTTCCCCTGCATGTTGACGTAGTTGTCGGGGGGCGCCATGGGGGGCGGTGCCATCTTGTTCTGGAAGGAGGCGGTCCTCTTGACTCCGTAGCCTGCGGGCTCCATCATGTGCGGCCTGGCGTGGCCGTAGTCATAGTGGGGGCCGGGGACGGGGCCCCCCGGCGGCTGCGGCTGGAGCTGCAGAGGCTGGCCGGGGACGTTGTAGCTCATCATGGGCCCGTGCTGCTCCATGCTGCCGGGGTAGCCCTTCTGCTGGGCCCCTGGAGGGTACATGGGGTTGGCTGGGTTGCTCTGGGAGGCCATCACTGGTGGATAGGTGCCCATACTGGGAGGTCGCCCCATCGGGTTCCCCATGGCGGGGCCCTGTGGCGCACCAGATGGGGGCATCATGTAGTTCATAACGGGCGGAGCACCCATGTAGGGTCGAGGCATCTCACCCTCAGGGCCGTATCCGCCAGCCCCCTCGTACATGGGGGCCCCCATCTGGTGGTACGGAGGCATGGCGCCCGCCTCGCCCGGAGCCTCGAGTGCAGGTCGGTGGTCCATTGAGTTTGGCATGCCGGCTTTTCCTGAAAGGACAAGGAACAAAATCAGTCAAAACCTTAACCCTTTGAAACCTGAAAAAAATGGCTTAACTTCTTTCAAAAACATGGGAAGAAGTCAATGAGCAACAAAAGAAGAAAAGACCCAAAAATGAACAAAAGGTCAAGACAAGAAAATCACCTAAACATTAGTAAAGAAAGAAAGAAAGACAGAAAAAAGTTAAAAAACAAAAAAAAAACTGGAAAATGTGTTTGATAAATTATAATAATTTTGTATCAGAATTTTAAAAATTATAATTTTTAAAAAATTCCTCTAGCTTTCTTTGAATTTCTAATTTCTCTACGAGAAAATTACCCCAAAACTAAAAAAAAATTTAAGTTTGTTGTAAAACAAAAAAGTTTTTCTTTTGCTGTTTAGAAAACATTTTCTAAATCTACTTTTTTCTCATTTCTCTTCAAGAAAATTACCCCGAGAATTTGTTAAAAAAATAGTAATAATAATATTTCTGAAACATAATTTTAAATATGGAATTATGATAACTATGTATGTCGTTTTTCCCAAGCATTCCCCCAAAAGACATTTTTTCCCTAGCTTTTCATAAGTAATGTTGTATTTAGTATTTTATAAGTTGCTCATTGCCTTTTTTCCCATGTTTTTGACAGAAATCGCACCAATTTACTCAGGGTTCAAAGGTTTAAATACTTGTGAAAGGTATCTGACGGCAGCATGCAAGGTTTCAAACTACACAAATAAGAACATACGGTGAATATATGAAGAGAAATGAAGAACAAAAAAATGCGACTGGCCAAAGTCGACACACTGAGGTTGTATTTTTGTACCTGGTGAGGTCTGTTTGATGACACGGACGATGAACTCATTGCGAGGGTCGAGGTAACCCATTTTGCTGATGTACTCTAAGGCCGCTTCAATGTTTCTGCTTCCTGTCTGCTTCAGCGCCCGCACTGCCATCTCCTGCGAAGCACAAACAAAAAACAATTTGAGAAAATATTGATAGCTCATTTTGATAGAAAATTTTCTATAACTTACCCTTTTTCCCGCTTTAACAAAAAATGCAAAGGTAACAAGTAACTGTACAAGAACTTTGTCTAAAATTTTGTAACTGATCAAGTAACAGGTAAAAAAAAAAAAAAAAATCAGACCAGACATTCATTGTCTTATTTTCATTCTCACAGACACATAAAAACCTTTAAAATGAGCCTTAAAGTCATTTAATGTGGACGGTATCTGCGATTAATCACACAAGAATGCACAAACAGACACGCGCTTTCTTGCAACACACATGAACTGAAAATAAGGATACTCTGCCTCGAAGGTGTCCACACACCCAATAAAAAACACATTCGGGAAAAACAAAAACAAAACATTGGCCCAGTGGGCGCTCAAGCACCTGCATCCTGGGGTCACATACCAGCGCCTTCCTGCGCCTGTCACAACACCGCACAAAAAATAACAGACATCAGAACGAGGCTACTGGAAACTGGAAGAATAATTCAGAGAAATGGGAATAATTCGTGGGGATGGAAAAGTTCATGACATGTTTTTATTTGTCTTTTGTTTGTTGTGAAATAGGCAATTAAATTGTTAAAAAAAACAACTGAAACTTGACAAATTTTGTGGTTTTGCATGCGTGTTTTTTTTTTTATTTGTAACTGTGATTTTATGTGAGTCTCATGCATGTAAATGCTTTTTTCACATTGTTTTTGTGTCAATTTTCTGTCACTGTGTGCCTGACAAAGTTTTTTTGAATCTTGAATCCTGGCCGACTGTGATATTTCATTTTAAGGCCAATATCTGCAGATATCGATGAGGTGCCGATATTATCGTGCATCCCTAATTTGCAGCCCGAGACCGAGGTTCCCTCAAGTTAAATGTCAGTTAAATCAATCACGGTAAATTGGTGAAATTTAATATCAAAATAAATGAATAATCAAATGGGGGACCGTGACCTTATGCATACCAATTTAGAGGTCCTCGACATGAAAAAGGTTAAGAACCACTGATCCATCACTACGCACTATTTTAGACAACACAGTGTAACATTTAACATTCCTGAATTCACTCTTTCTTCATTTCAGACTCAAGAGACTCAAAACTTTTTTCTCGATATTGGGAGTAGATGGCACTTAATACTAACGGACTGTTCATCAGCTCACGTGTGGTGAAATTTAGTTGATTCAAAAACATATTTACATCCAGAATTACCTGAAAATCTACACAGGTTGTTCATATTTAGATCCAACAATGAGGATCATAGAAGAAAGTTTCATTTCTAAAGTCAGTCGCTCACACACATTAAAGCAGACGCGTGTTTCAGTTAATGGAGTCAATCTGTGGGACTCTGGATAATGACTTCAAATGTAGCGCAAATATTATTCAATTTAAAAGAAGACATGAAGACAAAATAATGGGACATACAGTGATGTTAAGAGGACTGTAACTGATTGCATAGTAAATATAGTACAGTTGGCCATTTGTATCTGTATTTACAGCAGCGTCTGTTATTAGTAAGAAAGGGGCAGATATTATACGTTTTTCTTCTTCCCGCTCCTGTTTGTTCATGGAACGTGTAAAAAAATAAAAATAAAAGCGTATCATGGGTTTTTGTTATTGCTTTGGAAATTATACACTGAAATGAGCAAATAAACTAAACATGAATGAATGAATTTCACCTTAATTTTCAGTCTCAGTTGTGTCATATTGTGTTAATGAAATTCAAAGCGCTGACGATTAAATACTAAACACAGACGACCGGCAATAACACCGATAATGTGAAAAAGAGCATGAGATTTTAAAAGTAAACTATAACACACAGATAATGTGAAAAAGAGCATGAGATTTTAAAAGCAAACTGCATTAAAAAGATTCCTGTTTGGCGGCCAACTCTCACATCACCACCATCAATAACGCACCACCCAAATTATTAACGTTGAGATGATTTAGTTTGCATATTAAAAGTTTAAAGTTGATGCATAATCTCTGATCTCTGAGGTTGTGACTCTGGAAAGAAGAGGACGTTATATCGAAGGAGGGACTCGTCTGTTTTTGCAGAAATGGAAGAAAATTGAGTGTCTGGGACCTCAACATAATTTGGATTTGTTGGGTTAAAAACTCTTGACAAATGTCTGAACGGGGACACTGGAAATAAATTGGATTGATGAACGAAATAGTCATTATTGACCTCATCACATTGTGCCTCTCATTATGCAATGCCCTCTTTTTTCTCTCTTCTTTCTCTCTTTTGCTTCAGTCGACCAGTTATGTGATGTGCAGTGTTGCTGTTTGGACACATTCCTGAAAAAAAAATGAATGAAAAGCCGAATAAAAAAAAAAAATCTGTTAAATCCGTGCATGAAACTGATTGAATTCTCCTCATACTTCATGTAAAATGTTATTTTATTTAATTATTTGCCCTCTGGCTCCCTGCTCAATCAAACAGGGGGCTCATCTCAGCCTCGGACAGGTGGGTCACTGCAAGAGCCCGCAGCTATGTAGGTCACCTATGTGAAAAATGCTGGTTAACCACTCCGGCATTTTCTATTCATCAGCTGCCGTGTAATTTATGCTTTAGACACAGCGGCAAAAATGTGAAGGAGGAAACATGCAGAGCATTCCTCTCGCATTTACGTCCTTTTATTAAACAATGCCAATCATTCCTTTGGCTCTCTCTGGTGTTCGTTTACAGCAGGAGATCTGAAAAGCTTTTCTGCTCCAGATTCAAATGAGAAATCACTTCAACGCGACTTTACTTCATTTGCGGCAAGACAGAACCAATTGTGGTTCTGGTTTACACCCGAAAATGTTGGGATTTATATAAAGAGAATATAAAAGGGGACACAAAAGGCCAGACTGACAGTTTCATGGATTAAATCATAGAGTTTCTGTTAGTGGCACCACAATATTATAAAAAATAGGTCATCGGAGTGAAACGGCACAGACAGTAAGAGACATGCATCGTGCACACAGACGAGCCGTCAATATTCTGTCTCAGCACGTACTCTGATATTTTACTTTACAAAATCCTGCATTTGAAATCTTAAGTAAAAGTACGTACATATAAGTATCAAAATATAACTTGTAAAATATTTGTTTTTTTATTTTTTTTATCAATCATCTGAATTTGCAAAGTAACTTGTGCTCCAAACTAAATGTACTGGAGGAAAAAGTAAAATATTTTCTGCAGCAATGCATTGGAGTTGAAATACAAAGCAGCATAAAAGGGAAAAACTCAAGTCAAGGAAAAAAAAACTAAAAAATTATACTAAAGTAAAGTACTGGAGTAAATGTACTTAGTTACATTGCGTCATTGTTATCATAAAAACTATTAACAACTACATTTTTTTACGTCAAAATGAACGTGCAATGTGTAAACCACTGTTTCAATAACTAAGAGGTGCACTTCGAATGTGAATAAGGGGCTAAAGTGCATAGAAATGATAAAATAACAATATATTATTAAAAAATGAAGAAATCCGGGGGAAGGTCGGGGCTGAGCCCCAAACCCTGGAACCACATCAAGTAATTTTTTTAAGGCCTGGGAGGGACTGGTTTGTTAGTTTTTTTTATTTTGACTGAAGGGAGAGAAATTCAACTTTAAAAGGTTGTATTTTGTATGTATTAAAAATCCCCTTAAAAAAACCCAAAACCTGCAGGTTCGAAGGGGTTGTTTTTTTTTTTTTTAAAGCTAAAATTACACAATTTATCATAGCCAGAAACTGTAAAACCAAAAATTAGGGTCAGATTTTTACATTTCCAAGTGCCCATGGACATATCATGTGCATCAATCGCTGTATTTATTCTGTGTCTCATTTAAAATGTTGCTGAACTCCACCATTTGCACCAGTTTCTAAACAAAAACTGATCATCAGAGAGAATTTTTTTATAAAATCTAATAATCGCCATCATGCCTTGTGTAGGCATTGTTGCAATTTGTCGGTTTTGTGTAGCACAACTGGTAGCTGCCATGCACCCATATTTACTGAAGTGCATTTGACGTGATTTTACTTAAGAAATTAGCTCGTTTCGGTGACGACTCTCACTCCCTACATGTCGTTTGCTTGTTGCAATGTCCCCGAGTCCAGCGTTTAGTGTGAATATAAAAGCGATACGCTTATTTGTGGTGGAGAAAGGGTCATGCAAGGGAAGTACTTATAGCTCTGAAAGGGTGAAGATAAAAAGATAAATAAATAAATAAATAAAAAGTAAGTCAGCAGAGGGTTTCTCTCCTTTGATAAATAACAAACAGTCCCTAATAGCTTTCACTGAAACTCTAAAGTCTCATCAGTGATGGAAACACTGTCCTGTGCAGTGATTGTATACATTAAGTCAATCTCACCACACCTGCAAATCAAAATTCCTTTGGTGGGGGGACGAGACGGAGAACAACTTCCTGTCTTTTACACAATAGTAAACACGTAAACAAACAGAGTGTGAGATAAACACATCTGTCGTTCCCTCTCAGACGGAGCGACCCACACCTAGATGAGGAAATCCCCTCGAATGGCATATGACCTCACTGCAAAGACATTTCAGACCTCGGCCCGGCCGCTCTCACAGAGCCGGCATTCAGCCCCGACGCTCAGCGCCCCCGCTGGCTGCACGCAGCAACCACAGCCACAAAATACAGCCTTTTACACATGATGTTTCATCATTTCGACAGTCACTCATAGAGCCATGGAAGAGGGACACAGCAAACCCAAATCATAACAGTAACCTGAGCATGCTTCACATGTAAAACCTGCGTGTTTGCATATTTACACAAATAAACTGTCATTAAAATTTGTCATTTTTGAGATGATTCCTGAAGTAACTTCACTGTGATAAATGTCAAATCTTCAGTATATCATAGTTGTAGTTTTACAGCATAAATACATAAAGGTGCTCTGCAACTATTATAACATATGCATTTTTATTTATGGCCTATTACGATGGTCTCTCTGCTGCTCTTCCCAAAAAGACCGTTAAACCACAGCAGCACATTCAGGCTGCTGCAGCTGCCAGATTTATAACAAGAACCAGGAGAACTGAGCTCATTGTTCCCACTCTTAAATCTCAACAATGGCTTCAGGATCATTTTTGGAAGATTTTAAAGTGCTGCTGATACATTATAAATCACTCAGCAGCCGAGCAGCCAGAGACGAAACTGGAAAGAATGCATCCAGCAGCTTCCTGGTGATCTCCAATAAATAAAAAATAAAAAATGAAATCCACAACAACATTTACTTAATGGAAAAAATAGTCTGCTCACTTAACTTACAAATGGATATATTCACCAAAATATGTTCAAAATGGGTTTCCATCATGAATTTAGAGATTTTAGAGATCAGACTCAAACAAAAAACTCCCAAACCAGCTCCACAGAAGACAGATTGTTCCCCTTTTTACTGTACAATGAAAACAATGTATGTTTATTGATCTAACTGCATTATTATCGTTTCTTTATAAAAAAAACTAGATTATCTGTGCATATTTACGAAGGTGCGCCACACATCCCTGTTCCTGGTATATATATAATCATTTATTTTATATATTTATTTTATTTTTTTACTTACTCATTTATTTTCTTTAATATGTGAATGTATATATATTTATATATTTATTTATTTTAAAATATTTTCCTGTTTAAAAAGAAAAAAAAACAAAAAGAGGACTATAGATATAATACTGGTTAAAAAAACCATTTTAGTCGTACCAAAGAGTGTACTATTATAACTTCATGTAATAAACCACAAAACTGGCGATGTCATAAATGTATACTAATTTTTAAAATCCTCTCCTCTTTTCTTTTGCCTTTAATTTTCCTTGGTGCACATCCTTCCTTTAAAACACAAAATATTACTGAACTGTGACTGACTGCACTGAAACTACTTACACTCACTGACTATGTTTACAAGCATAAAATATTCAGTTTTCGGCCTTATTCTGAAAAAGACAATATTCCTACTAAGCTGTTTACATGACAAATGAAAATCAGTTCTCCACTAATGCTCCTGTTTATCTGCAGCCGTGCGTAATCCAATTAACATGCAACATGTCGTTAAAAAACGCTGCCTTCATGTAAAGGGACATTACTACAACCTCCACTGTCTCCTTGTTTTACTGTTGTGTAAAACTTCCGACTCCGCCCTCTAGTGCCACCTATTGGCTGTTTCTATGCCAACGTAAAGGACACATGGACATTTACGTTTGAAACTTCGTACATTGAGTATGCACAAATTAGCCTTCATACATCAGTCCTGCAGTAAAGTCTACCTTCAGAGGAGGCTACAGTGATCATATTGTATTACAGCTGTTCCAGAAGTGCCGATTCAACTGCAGGATCATTATGGATGCTGTAGTTTTTGTGGTGCTGTTTAACTTATTAGAGTTTTTGTTATTTTGTTCACCTCCTTTATGTCAAAAAAGGAAGGCTTAATAACAGAAACACCTCTCTAATGTCAACCATCGACAGAAGAAATACAACAGAAATGCAACAACAGCTGAGGAGAGAGGTTTTATCCTCGTGCTGCCATTTTGTGTCTCCTCTGCCTGCAGTTTCTCAAACACACTGAGCAGCTTCATTCACTGCGAGGAAACTGAATCAAAACAGTTTAAAGAGTAGGACCACGCAGCGACCGTGGGCACAGTCAGCTCTCAAAGCCAGGAAATGCCAAGGCCGCACACTTTCTATGCCTTCTGTAATGTGTTTGTGTTGTGTGTGTTATGTGTGTGTGTGTGTGTGTGTGTGTGTGTGTGTGTGTGTGTGTGTGTGCACGCATGTCCATCACAGTGCGTCTGTATAGGTGGAAATGCATGACTGCGTGCAGCGTGCACTCGCCTGCTGCTCTCGACCCCTCCCATTGCATCCGCATGTTCATACACACACATATAACTGTGTCCCTGAGCCAAAGACTGACTGACCATACACACACACACACACACACACACACACACACACACACACACACATACACACACACAGGAAACAAAGTATAAACAGTGGTGTATGTGTGTGTGTGTGTGTGTGTGTGTGTGCTGCATTCCTGTGTAGCCAGTAGAGAGTGCTGGCTGCCAGAGTCGCCCAGTAATGTCACATTATGTCGTTCTCTCGCTCCGTCTTTCTACCTCCTTTTCTTTCCTCCGTGCACTATTTATGTAAAAAAGGAAGATTTGAAGAGACAGTTCACCCCAAATCAAAAAAATACACATTTTTCCTCTTAGGTGTGGTGCTCTTTCTAATTCATTCATTCAATGAATCTAGTGAGCGCTACAGCAGCTCACTAGATTTTAGATTTTATAGACTTTATTGTCCCAGTGGGAAATTTGCCTCAGACTTCAGTGTCTGCAGTAGAAAAACAAGAAAAACACAAAAAAAAACAAATAAAATCTATTATTGTTATTATTACTATTATAATTTTTATTATTTATAATTTCATTTTGATAATTGTCCTATCAAATAAAGGCAAAAGCAAAAAAAAAAGAATCTTAAAAAATGAATAAATAAAAATGAATTTTTCTGTGTCCTTAATTATTTTTTACTTAAGCTGCCTTCTTTGATGTGGAATAATTTATGTGCAACAGAAAAAAAAGTTTTAACTTATGTAGGCCTATTACAGAATAGTAGACAAATATTTGTATTAAGTATATATTAAGTCTAAAATTTCTGATTTATACGTTAAACAGCGCTATGACAGATTTTTATATCAAAATTCACACTAAGACTCTGCTTTTTACTGTCCGTTCGCCTTCCTCTCTTGAATAATGTGTGTGTGTGCGTGTGTGTGTGTGTGTGTGTGCGTGCGTGCATGCGTGTGTGTGTGCGTGCGTGCGTGTGTTGGGTGGAGGCGGGCCCGGTGACCCCGGCTGTCATGGCGACAGATGTTCCTCGCTCACATTCCTCGGCCCAGGAAGCAGGAATTCAAGCTATTTGCATTCTGGATGGTCTTTCTCCTCCCTCTCTCTCCCTCTCTGTCGAAAATATCCAGGCCACATTTGTACCCTTGTCATAATGGTTGCGGCTCCGCAAGCCACCGAGTTATCCCAAACGCATAATCACCGGCCTACAAACTCTTCACACAAACTGCTCTGACAGACTGACATAACAGGCACAAACACACACATTGTTTTTTTTGGTGCATGATGGTGACAGTCTCGCTCTTTAAAAAATATTATTTGCCTCTTTGACCCAGTTCTGAAAAGCACTCCAGCATGGCGGGAAATCAAAGCCACATGGACGTTCAGATGGATGGACGTCCATGCATCATTCCCACACAGAGAGCCATAAAACATGCAGCGTCTTCCTCCCCTGCTCTTCGTCATCCACGGCGCTAACATGCAAGAATCTCACAATGTATGGGAAAGCTTAAAGCGCCTAAAAGTGGATTTCGCTGAGCCGAGCAGAGCCACGTCCTCTACCCCAACATACAAACCATTGACGACAACACATACACTGCTTCCAAGTCACATCCTGTTGGCCTCGTCGTTACATATAAACGCCGCAGTGTTTGCTCGCTCACACGTCCAAGGCTTTAATACGCTTAGCATGCGTCGGATTCCTGCCCGGCCGCAGTTTGTCCTGTACGTACAGTAGGAGCCTGTGAGGACGGCTGAGGAGTTCAGGGAAGGAAAAAACGCACCCCTCCTTCCCTTTTCTTTCCTGTCATCTCGATGCGTGGCATGCCGCCCCCCCGCCCTCAAAAAAACATTTCCTCCTTTAAAAAAAGTGATTATGTAACGAGCCACATTGCTCTGTAATTTGCAGCTGGAGAAGACGGGGAGACAAAGAGGAGGAGGAAGACGAGGCCAGCTGATAAGAGCGGGCTGAACAAACAGGGCTGCGGAGGATAACTTAGGTGAGGGGTGTTCAAGGACACAGGAGCTGATCCGCCGCAGCCGTGACGGCTCTGGAAGAGGCTTGAAAAAGAAAAAGAAACACCTCGGTGGCCTAAAACCGGAGTCTGACGACTGTCAGAGGAGCTGAAAGACGTCCAGAGCGGAGCTACTGATGTAGCATGAAAAAATCAAGTGTCTGTATAGCTGATGAGGCAGAAGTCAAGAGGCATTTAACCCTTTAACAGGCATTATAACTGCACCGTTGGCATTTTTTGTGATCAAATTGCTTTACTACAAGCTTGAAAAAAGCAAATCTCATTTTATACAGATGATTTTTATACAATGCATTACAATATTTAGATTTTGTTGGAATTCTTTTAAATGTTATTTTTATTATATTTTATTATATTGAACTGACTATCATACATTTTAAACAGATTTTGTTACTGGATTCATTGTTATTTATATCTATTTTTGTTTATGTGTTTATTTTATGAAGTTACTCTTATTTTTGGATTTCTATTATATAATATAAAATATTTGCCATATATTTTATACAGTTTCTTTTTACTAGAGTAATTCTAATTTGTATCTATTTATTTTGTTTATTTTTTCCGTTTATTAAAAGTCATTTTTTTTCTCAGATTTATACTATTACATTGACTTTTGCACTATGTTCAATGCACTATACTGGAAAAATGTTTTTTTCTTAGTAAATTGATGAATTTTGTTAACATATTTTACAGTCTATCATGCATATT
Source organism: Plectropomus leopardus (assembly GCF_008729295.1). Lineage (NCBI taxonomy): Eukaryota > Metazoa > Chordata > Actinopteri > Perciformes > Serranidae > Plectropomus > Plectropomus leopardus. The sequence continues at coordinate 29,474,108 of NC_056472.1, read as the reverse complement.
TTTTTTTGCAAAAAAAAGGGTTAAAGACAATGTGTAGATTGTATTTAACCTGCTGAATTTGCTCCACCTCTTCCTTCCTTCTTCCAAAAACAAGAACCAATTTTAACAAGAAGAAGAAGTAAATTGCAATTTTACTCTATTTAAAAAAAAAAAATACTCAAAACATTTCAAGATGCATTGCTTTTTTCAAAGTTTTTTTAAGGAAATAATCCCTAAAAGCCTGCAAAATCCTGGAGCGACTGAACACCAAACTTCCTAGACTATATCACTTGGGCTAAATGTATTTATCTATTGTACTGTTAAATTATTTAAAGATTTAATTAAATTAATCCTTGAAAAGTATTTTTGATTTCTCTAATGCACGTTGTTTACATCGTATTTTTGTTGAAGCTGTTCTTTGCCCTCACACTGTGAAATTTTTTTGGCTCCGCTGAGCTTTGAATGAAAACTTTACTCGGAGCTAAAATAATTATTGGATTATTGATTACTCGCAACACTGAATCAAATTAGTTATGATGACTCAACACTGATCATAATGTGAATTCCTGGTAATAATGGAACAAAGTGATGTCTACAGAGACACAGAGGGACAAAGACCACAGACAGACGAGGAGGACAGGCGACATGTTGGGCGGCGACTCGGCTGCGGCGGGAGGAACTGTTCCACCCTGCTGCCATTGAATGCTCACTTCCTGTTTGTATTGACTCTGCTCTGGTCCATTCACAATGGTGGAAGCGACGGAGGTCAACCGGCCGGCATCGAAGCCGAGGAAACGGCTGGCGATTTGAGTTTTTTCAGTTTCTTCTATTGTCTCTGACATGTTTAAAATGATCCAAACCTGATGTATTTATTTCTATTTTCTTTGATTTCTGCTTTTCCTAAAATAAAAGATACTGTAGAAACAGGACAGAAACAGGTGGTTCAATACTGACAGTGTGACACACCACACATACACACCACGTCACCAACAGCCCTTCAAACGCTTGTTCTTGTATAAAAGTGAACTTTAGTAACTTTAGGGTCCGTTAAGGCTGATTTCATTTGAAGGACAGAAGAAAACTGCCGCTCCTGAACAGCTGATCTCCAGGAAACACTAAACTTTAAACAACTTTCAGCTCTCTGACCCTCTAACCAACGTGAAACTGAGGAACGAGACGCAGAGCAACGGCCCGCTACCAGCGCACAGCCTCGTAACTCCAGTGAAGCGCGGAGGATTTCTTGGTTCGCGCCGTGCACGGGCTTGAGCCGAGCATTCTTCACATGCCGAGCTCCATCACAGGGCCCGTCCTCGAGCCCTTTAACCGCCGCTGTGCCAAATCTAAACTGGATCAGCTGCTTTTTTTTTTATGATGCAAGCCACATTCTCTTCATTTAAAAGATATTTAAAAAACACGCTTTTCAGCAAAACAACAAATCAACCCAAACAAAAGATACTGAGAAAGCCCGAGAGGCCATTTTTAAGTTTGTGTCTAAACTGTTTTGTCTCCCGTGTTTACAACTTATATAAAGTTGAAAAAGAGATTTGATGGATGATCTTGATTCATTACTTTAAAAAGTTTTGCCACAATAATAAAATTACTTTCTTCATCTGGGGAAACTGGTTAGAAAAAGGTGACCAAAACTACCAAATATTCATTTTTCAAACAGTGGGTACTGTTTTACTCCAGTTTCCAGGTTGAACGGCGTGTTTCTTTAAAAAAAAATGCAACAGGCTTCAAGGTCGGTTTTCTCTTCCAATTCTAGTAGATCTTTACTTATTTTACAGAGAGTTCTTGTTCTTGGCAATGTAAATGTATATTTGCCATGTCAGTGAGGCTCCTTTGAGCTGAATGAATGAAATCCTGCCGTATTAAAGAGCAGCGCACTCGTGTAACACAACGCAAAACACAACCATGAACTGATGAAAAAGCAGAGGGAGACGGAAAACGGAACAATAAATGTGACAGTGCACGATTTCCTCGTTCATTTTTAGTTATTTATTATGAGTTCACAGCATTTAATAAGCTTTTAGATGAACTTCCTGGTCCTTATTTTACCTTTAAATAGTAAATTGGTGCAGGAAACTCACACCTATGCGGCTCTCCTTGCATCGTTTTGGGCATTGTTGGACTGAAAATTAGTTCAATTTCAGCCCATTTAATGAAGAAAGCTACAACATTATGAATTTCTGTCTCTTCACAGGATGAGTCCACTTATGTTAAGTGTAAAATCTGGGATATGCATCAAATCAGTTTCACCAACTAACTTTTAAATTTTAAACTGTAAATATGGGAGACTATATATTTAAATTAAAATGTTTGATGTTGGTCTGTGCTTCAGCTGCAGGGAAAGTGAAGTGACCCCTGACTGACGGCATCCACATGACGCCGTTACTCAGCGATTCCTGAGGCTGAGGGTCGAGCGCGAAGGAGGCCTTTGCTCTCCCTCCTCGCTCCTCTTCTCCAGAGACGTCTGATGGCGCTCTCGCATTCCTCAAGCGGGACAGAGGGAGTAAACTCCAAACGGCCCGGTTGGGAAATCCACCTGATATTTCAACATTTCAACGCTCAGGCCGGCGTTATGTAACCGCAGCGCTGCACACTTGGCAGCAAAGACTTGTATTGTATTGCGTCTACGGCACTCTGGACTGCTTTCATTAAAAATTCCTGACTGAAGGAGGCAGAGCGGCTCAGTACGTCTGAGCGAGGTGACTTTAGAGAGGACACTTTCTAAGACAACATTCTCATATTCTCATCCTCCATGTCTCTGCTGCTTGTCACATATTCATCCTGTACGGGTGTAAATATTTAGTTGCATGTTTCTCGCCTCAAATGTTTACAGACACACATTTTATTTTCGCCGTTGTTTCACACAAACCAGCACGCATTCTGTCGTTCCCCATTCGGAGCGTTTTTTGGTGCGGTGCGGCTCAATGCATTCTGGTAATTGTAGGTTTTCTACCTCTTGAGAATTTGCAGTTTTGTCTGTTTTCTCTGGTCGTGTAGAACGTATTTTAAAAGCATTTGCATCTTTTTTTCTACTGCAGAGACAGTCACGACAAACCCAAAAACATATCAGTCACTTCTTTTAATTCACTTTAAACCCGTTTTTATAGACTTTGTTTATGTGTTGTCTTTTAATTGGTCTTTTTATTCCACCTTGTTTGTGCTAATATTATTATTATCATTACGTGTTTACTGTTGTTATTTTGTTATAGCATGTTTCTAACATCTTTTTGCTCCTAATATCTTTTTTTAATTCCACCCTAATGCTTCTCTGGACTTTATTTGGCATCTTTTTTGTTTGGGCCTCTATAGTTATATTGCATATACGGTTCCTAATATTAATATTATTATCATTATTATTATTGTTTTTATTATACACACTCATTCATGCAAACACACACTCGTCCTCTCTCTGGCTCACCTGGTCGCAGCCGGCGTTGACGAGCTCCTGCAGCATCTGCCGGTTGACCTCCCCGGCTCCTGCAGGGTGTCCTGACCCTGAAGACGGGCCCGACTCATTGGCAAAAGGCATGAGGGACTTGCGGATTTCCCGCAAGGCATTCTGGTAGTTGTTGAACTTCTGCGGGGGTCGGAGCTGCTGTTGGCGGCTGGCCGTGTCTTTCCCGCTCTTGCAGTCGGCCGCTCTGCCGCCCTCTGAGCGGGAGCTGCCCCCGTGCAGGGCCTGGCTCACCAGCTTGGCCGGCTGCTTCAGACCCTCCTTGATCTCCTGGAGCCGCTGGCGCGTGTTGCCCACATACGGGGCCGCGGGGAAAGTCTTGGGCCTCATGGCCTCGGTGCCCAGGGCAGGCACCTACTCTAAAAGCGAAACACACACACAAGCTGGCACTCGCTCCCCTGCACCCTCCAAAAAGATCCCGCTCAAGCTGGCTGACCTAAATAGTGCAGAGTCTGCCGCAGCACAGATTGGAGGCACAGATTTGGGAGTCCTCCTGCGTGTCCCTGATGTTGTTGTGTCTCTGTGTGTGTGTCTGATTCCTGCAGATGCTGGTGGGCTGGATGACGGCGAGGTGTGGTACTACAGGCAGTCCATGGTGTGGCTTTCAAGGCTCAGGTTCCAGCTTATTCCAGGAAATGCAGCCGGTCACGAGGGCGCCGCGGAGCCAAACCATGATGCTGCCAATCTTCGCCTGTGAAGGACGAGATGCAGTTAGAGCACGGTGCACTGCGGTCATGCAGGGTGTTTGTGTTTTTCTTATTTACTAAAATTAAAACAAGCGCTGGGATGTTTACATGTTAAGCACAGGAGGAGTGGTGCTTGTGATTAAAATGACACGATGGGTAAAGGTGAACCAAAAATCAGAAAGGACGCATCATTAATGTCGATGGCATCAGTGCATAGACTCCTTCGGCAGTACAGACGAGAACGCCCAAAACTTCACATCATTTAACACCGAGGGTGAAAACAAAGCACTCACAACCACGCTGAAGCGCTGCTGCATTCTGCAAATCAAACAAACTTTTTACCAATCCGATAACCGACATACAGAGATGCTTAACTTGTTTTGCTTGGGGGCCAAAAATGATCGAATTTAAGGACATTTCTAGAATTTAGGAAGTTTCGAGGGCGTTTCTAGGAATTCAGGTCATTTCTCAGATTTTAGAAGGTTTCTACAATTTTGGGACATTTCTAGGATTTGTAAAATAAGTGTAACTGTAAAATAACTATAACTATAATAATATAATTTTCCCCTAGCTTTTTAAAAAAAAAAATCCAAATCTAATAATTCCTCGCAATTTGCGGAACAATTTTTATCAAGTTGCTCATAGAAAAAAAAAAAATCATTAATTTGCTCAGATTTCAAAGGTCTGAATACTTGTGAAAGTGTCTGAAAGCAGCACGAGAAAGTGATGGATGTCAGTGCAGGTTACAAAGGGTTAAAAGTATTTTCAGAGTTGATGTATGGTAGGCATTAGTTTTCTGCAAAAAAAAAAAAAAAAAAAATCATAACAAAATGAAAATGTGACAAAAATCCCTCGGGACCAGCGTGAGACGCGTAAAACCTGGAATTCTGGGAGTCTGAGTCAGTGGCGCCTGAGTCTGTACGACCTGATGCAGAACTCAGGAATGCTGGAGGTCATGAAACACCACCTGCCCCCCTCCGCACCCCATCAACGCACAGCAGCGGTTTCACAAGTCCGCCCCTGTCACTGCATACTTCTGCGGCGTGGTCATCGGTAAACACCCTCGCAGAGCGCAGAGGTCCGACGTGGGGTCAAAACAAGCGAGCGGCCCTCCCTGCGTCAGTCCGCCTCTCTGCCGGTGATGCTCCGCCGAGATCAGACATTTAACACCGTTGGACAGTCTTGTCTCGGGGGACATGCTCCGCATTCTGCCACAGCAGCGTTACTCCACCAGGGGCGGCCGGGATGACGTGTGGAGTAAATGCACATGTTCCTGTCAGGAGCCTCACGTGAGGACTCGCAGGCCAACGTGAAACGCTCACATCTCTGGTGACACAATGAGGTGTGAGATGTTTGGAAGCTTTCTGCTGCAATTCCACGTTTAAAACCTGAGCATGATTTCTTTCATGGGAGGAAGCAACGAGCAACGACCCAAAAATAAGCAAAAAAAAAAAAAAACCCTAAAAAAAAAAAAAAAAAAAAAGAAAAAAATGGCAAAAAAAAAAAAAAAAAAATCAGCAAAATCATTTAAAAATTTTAAAAATGATTTTGTATACTGCAGCGGCCGTGGGTTCGATTCCAAACTCGGCCCTTCCCTGCATGTCATTCCCCTCTCTCCTTCTCATTTCACACTACATCTATACGACTAAATAAAGGCATAAAAAGCCCCAAAAATAATCTTAATTTTTTTTCTTGAAAAATGTCCCTGGCTTTTTAAAAAATAATGTTTTAAATCTGCTAATTTCTTGCAGATTGCAGGACATTTACTGATAAGATACTCATTGCCTTTTTTCTTGTGTTTTTGAAAGAAATAAAACCAATTCACAGATTTAAATACTTATGAAAGGCGTCTAAATGCAGCATAAGAAAAGTGATGTCATTCCAGGTTTCAAAGATTTAAATAAACCGGACGAGAGGAGCAATGATATCAAGCACAAACTTTACAAGCGACACTGACAAACTGTGGCTCAGGTTATATTTGGATATAATTGTAAATTCAAAGCTCGTGAACAAAGACAAAGATTGAGTTTCTTGCATGAATTTACTTTTAACTGGATGAAAAGTCTATGAAAAAGAACATAAACCATCCTGGGGACAATTAAGCTCCCCGATGACACAGTTACCTCAGAGGTAACGGGAGCAGGATGAAAACAAGAATCTGCAGCGATGCCGGCGGCTCCGTGCGGCTAAAGTTAGACACCGCGGGGCTTTGAGCTAAATGCTCCGAATGGTTACATGCTGATGTTTGGCAGCTTTAACATCGCCCGTGTTCACCGTCATGTTCAGACTCGTTATCATCAAACATTTACTTACAAGCACTGAACACGAGCTGGGAATGAAGAGTTAGTTTTGACAGTTATTTCTTTACTAAACTGGTCACACAGTAATTATTTTACATGTGCTTAATATTCCCTAAACAAGTTCTGAATTTGGAAAAACTGCTTTTTGTTTTGTTTTTTGCTGGATCTACCTAAACGTCTTACAACGTACATCCAAACCCAACACAACAGTTACTGTGGACCAGTTTAAAACTGTGATCAACGATTACTGCACTTCTGAACGTAACTGTTTTTAACGCTGTTTGGCCTGTTGATGTTTGTTCTTTCTTTGTTTTCGCTGCTCTCGCCGTCACTGAAAATGACTCGTCGAGATTTAAATAAAGGCTGAATGACTGAATTTTAGTCTTTTGGATTTGGAGGTTTCGGAAGTTAACTGATCAACAAAGTTATTAAAATTCATCCAGAGACATCAACGTCTGTCCCAAATTTTATGGCAGTCCATTTAATAGTTGTGGAGACATTTCAAAATGAATCAAAAATGTCAATATTCTGGCAGAATTATTATTTTTTTGTATTATTTTTTAAAAAACAACCATAATGTGAACTTTAGGTTTTTCCTTTAAAGTAGCCTGAAAAAAAAAACATGCTATAGCAAAATAGCCCAAAATCTCAAAATTAACCTGTGCATGAAAAAAAAGGTTTTCACCAGCAAAAATCAAGAGCTTTTGCGAATGTACAGTATCACAAAACAAGAGTCGAGAGTATCAATATTTTCTTATACCATTAAAAATTCGTGTACAATGTTGGGCTATACATGACCTTTTAAAGGCCCAAATTATTAATTTAAACTTATTCTATATGAAAAAATACATATGTATAGAGATTATGTTCTATTCGCATTTCTAAAATAATGAGCTTGAATGTAAGTGACAAAAATAAACCTGGAAAAAGAAAAGATTTTATTTTTGCATTAAGTTTTCACCATCTATTGGCTGATTTTTGCACCACTGAAGTGTTCCTCTGCTTTAAATTTGGGATCCACTAAATTAAAGTCTCACTTCACTTGCCGAGTAATACTCATTAACAGAAGCCCCTGAAAGCGGCAGGCGGGTTGGTGACTCACAGGCTTCAAATATCTTCCTCAGCCGGAGAGAGATTTCCGTTCGGCTGGCAGGTGAGGCCGTCTGGTCTCCAGATACCGATTTGTTACCGACACGGAGAGACTGCCAGACACCATCCCATCCTGGCAGGTTTCGACACGGCTGCGGTTTCCAAATCTTGTCTGCCATTACAACCATTTTGTTGAGCAGTCAAGCTTTAATTGATCTGGTTGTATTTCACACGGTGTGATTGGCAGCTCGATTACCGAAAGAATTTCACCGGATTGTTTGAGCCACAATTATCCTGACACATAAAACATAATTGATGGGCTGAAGGCGTTTCCTCCACCGAAACTGTTCATTTATATGTCAGGACACCTTTTAGTGCTTTTACAATCAAGCAAGAGGAAAAGCTGTGTTCAAGTATTTCGGAGAGGACGATTCTCCAACGCAAGCAGGGGCCAGATCATACAGAGCCTTACACGTTATTAATAACATTTTTAAACTGATATTGTAGTATTTTGGGGGTATCTACAGAGCCAAACTGACATAAAAGGTTCTCTGAGTTAGTGGATTTCTCAAATATGAGCTTTCAACTGACTGATCTTAAATCAGACTGAAGATTTGGGTTGCGATTTACAAACATTGCATTACAATAAATATCATTTTGATTACTTTATGTGTTTTGCACGCATTTATCAAGGTTTTATATCCCGTATAGAAATATCGCTCTAATCAATACTGTGATAACGATCTTAACGATGTTGCTCAGAGCTACTTTCTGACAAAAAGCAGACGGATTTTGAAGTATTGCGTTCAAAGAGGCCCCTCCCCCCCGCCACCCTGTAACCCTGGCAGCGCTCATCCCTTTGGGCCATTTTGAAGAGGGACACAGCCTTCACTGTTTGTGCAGATAAAACTTTGCACAGACAAAAACATGCTTCTTTTTTTATGGGTGGGTGGTGGGGTTGGGCGGGGACACGGGTGCCAAGCTGCATAAATGTTTCTCCATCTCTGGGATCTCTCGCCTCCATTCCTGCGATGCTTTAGGCGCCGCGTCCGACCGAAGAGCATTCCATTCCACAAGTAACTACAAGTAAACTCATACCGCCGCTGAATCACGGGACAGTCTGGGACCGTCTACGCTGACCAAAATAAACCAAAAAAAAACATGATATGGATGATCTATGTCTGGAAATAGGAGGATGTTGGAGCCGATCCAATCTTAAAAATTTACCCCAAAAAAAACCACAACACACACACATCCACAAACACACTGCATACTTCCATACTTAACCCTAACCTTCAACAACACATACCTAAGCCTTATCTCTACTTTGACTTAACCTCTGACTCCAAAAAGGACCACACTCAACCTGAAAGCAGGCAGAAACATTCAGACTACTGACACTAAAACACGTGCACTGATTAAAAAGTCTTAAAATATGATTTTTGTGAATTCATTTAAAAAAATAAAAATTTGCAAGCAGGCAAAAATAAATCTGTGTCGTTTTGAATTTTTTCCTGAGAAAGTGAAAAATAAGACAAAACATCACAAAAATATAACAAAAAACTCAAGTTGACTTGCACGAGAAATAGGTCCAAGCAATGTGGAGAAAATTAAATATCGCAATATTTTTTAACAAAAATACCTCGATATCGATATTATAACGATATGGTTGACTACGGCTGCTTTCACAAAATATATACACAATTTTGATAAATAATTATCAGTAGTGAGGACATGATGACTTAAGTGGAAAAGGGACCAATAATAAGTGAATTCAGAAAATTGCATTAATTTTTAGTGCAATTCAGACTTTAAAATCAGGAAAAGACAACACGTGCAAGAAAAGACTAACTTTTCTCGTATCATGATATAAATATGATATCAGTATTTTATATTGTATCAATCCCTAAAAAACAACTTCAAAAAATGTATAGGGGTGAACAAAAATACACTCTGGGCAAACAAATTTGTGGCTCACTCTTGGGAGGCGAAAAAAAGCATCAATGTTGAACCCTGAAAATGGACTCATATTTTGGGACACGTCTTCGTAAAAAGGTCCATGAATCCGAGCTCTTGATGGCTGCTACACTAACCGCACTTAAAAATGTGCTTTAGTTTTTGTTCTTTTTATCCAAAAAGACAAAAAAAAGTACACAAATTTTCATTACAGTTGTGCGCAAAACGAGTTGACTCGTTTCTCATTGAGTGACGTTATGATGACTTTCCATGAAGCACGACGATGGAATTGTGGATTTAAAACTTCCGGATGATCCGCTCAGCTTTTAGTTATGTGATGCAATAACGTGTTTTGTAGCTCCTGCTGCATCATGAGGGAGCAGTTCCTGCTGAACAGCACTGAGTCACAGCATCATGTGACTTAAAAAAGCCAAAAAAGTCTTTCCATTACGGTTTTGCAAAATATGGCTATTTCCAATCACCTGAAATACCACCTCATGCGAGCGTAAAAACTTTTTTTTTTGCCATAATTGGGTGTTTTGGGTTGGTTTCAATTTGCACAATTTGAGTTAATGGTTAATGGAAACCCATCTTCTATGTTGGGATTAAATTTGGAAGAAATATGTTCAGAAATCTTGGTTATACTTTATACATTTTATACATCCATAATGGTTTTTCAGGGCCGATACTGATTATTAGCAGTTAATGACACAAACAACCAAAAAACAATAAAAATGATAATCTTTCTGTCAATATCCAGAATTTGTATTATAACAAACTCCAACACAAAATTCTGTTTAAATGCCTTTAGCAAATGTTTCATCAGAAATGAAACTTTAAACATCATATACAGCAAGTTCCCAGCAACTTTTTTTTATAAAGTCAAGTGAAAATTAAAATACAAAAGTTAAAAAAAAAAAAAAAGAAAAGAAAAGTTTGTCCAATGCCAACACTTTCTTCAACTTTTATCAATTTTTATTGGTGTTCATTAAAATAAAATGCCGATACAGATAATCTGCAAAATGGCAAATATCGGTCCAAATAATCTGCAGGGCTGATAATCTGTCGACCTCTAGATTTCACAGAATTTAAACCGTCTCTGCTGTATTTGGGGGATTATGGACGATGGAAAGAGGATGCAGCTTCCTAAAGAACGAAACTTTCTGCAGTTGAAAGAGAGTGAATGTGTCTGTGTAAGAGAAACATGAGTCAGTTAAAAAAAAAAAACCTAAAGAGGTGAGTAACTTCCACTGACAAATTTCTGTGTGATGCAGCGTTTCAACAGTTTCACATTTGTGAAATCCACAAACAGATAATCAAACTCAACACAGCACAAGCGAAGAGCTGCAGTTTACATCTGTGGATCCCAAAATTCAACAAGCATCTCAGTCTTATGCCACCCACTGTGCTGCTATTTTCCTGTTACCTGCTCGTGCACAATAAAAAAACAACAGAGCGTAACTGAAAAGCATCTTTCCCACTGCAGCCGTCTCCCTGCGCTTCCTCTCTGACAGATGCCTCCGCTCCGCCTCAATTAAACCCAGCTGTGGCCCGATACCTGACGACACACTTGTTGCATCACCGTAGTCAAAGTACAATAGTCCTAATTGTTTAAAAAAATGTGACGTGCCGCCTCAGGAGACAAGCTGGCAAAAACACAAATAAAACTTTTCTGATTTGCAAGAGTGACGCTGCGTCCCTGCAGCCACGCGAGCTCTTAACAAGTCACCTGATACTGATAAAAACTGCTGGAAATCAAACAGGAAAAGTGTGTCAGACGGAAAGAGCGACAGGGAGAGAGCGAGAGTGTGTGTGTGTGTGAGAGTGTGTGTGTGGGTGTGTGTGTGAGTGTAGTAGTAGTAGTAGCACACCTGAATCAAACACATGGTTGCATCAGTGCCAAACTATGCAGGCCTTTAGGCTTGGAATACAGTGAGAATAAAAAATGATATGCAAACACACTGTGTGTTTTTTCCTCCACAGCCTCAAATATTTTTACTAATTTCTTTATCTGTGAAAAATAAAAAAATAATCCTTTTTTTTTTTTTTTTTTTAGGAATTCTGAGTTCTTAATGTCTATTTAAAGTCTGTTTTTGAGTCTTTGGGTGTTGCAGTACTTTTTTTTTGTGTTGTTTTACTCGTGTGTTATCTTTCAATGGTCTATTTATCTTTTATTTTTAGTTATTTTATTCAGTTTAATTCATGGTATTTCCATCTTTTAATGGTTTACTTTTATTATTGTTATTTTATTTAGTTTAAAATTTTTTATTGATCAATTCTGGCTCACATTTCCTTGTATTTTTTATTGGTTTATTCTTTATCTTAATTATCATTTTATGAGTTTTTATTTTTATTGGATTTGATTCGCTTTTTTATGGTCAGTTGATGACTTTATTTTGTTTGCATGTGGAATGAAATGTGCTATATGAATAAAGTTTTGCTTGCTTGCTGCATTTTATTCCTCTTAAAGTTTATTTTTTGTTTAATCTGTGCACCAAAAACACAACAAATTCCTTTAATGAGAAAACCTACTTTGCAATAAATGTTTTTTTTAATTCTGCGGTCACAACAGTGAAGTTATTATAAAGTTTTGCATGCAGAAAATACAATAAAATATTTTAAAAAGTGCAAATAGAGTGCAAATATACACACAGATAGCTCCTGGGTGTCTTTTATTATAACTCACTGAGTTTGGGCCCCTAAATTAGGGGTCTGCAACAAAAACTCACTCCAATAACTTGACACAAGGGGATATAATGTCTAAAATAGACTATTATGTTTGGAAATAAACAATCATCTTTTGTGCCGAAGCTTTAAAACCGTTACAACATGGTGTCTGTGCAGTTAACAGATTTAGCCTGGGGGCCCCTGGACATGAAAACGGTCGGAAACCCCTGTTTTAACGTCCTGTGGCCTTCCCCACTGGGTCCAGACTGGGGGGCTGAGAGGACCAGAACATTCCTGTGCAGAAAGAAACTCCCGAGAGAAACACAGAAAAACACTTTCCCCTTTTTTCCTCCACATTTTTCCTGCTTTAACACACCCATGACGGAACTTTTCCCTCAGCAACAAGTCGTGGAAATAAGTTTACACCACCACTCCCCTCCCCAAAAAAAGTCTCAACTTACCATGTGATAGAAGAAGCAAGAATAACTCAGATTTGGAGAGTAAATCCCGACACGAGACAACTTTTTAAAGTCCGTTTCTCGGCCGAAGAGCGCGTCGGAGCCGCCGAGAGGTTCAGAGAAGACGGAGAAAGAGGGTAAATATGATGAAATGAGCCTCCATTTTCTCCTCAGACTGCAGCAGGATCAGAAATGCAGCACAAAGTTGGACACTCGCTGCATTGTTAACATTCCTCAGGTCACGTGACGGACCGACGCACGTCAGCACCGACGCAAAGATCGTCTATTCAACAGCGGAGCCACTCGATGTAAAGTAGTGCTCATTTTTTATTAAATGGGACATCATCAGTGGTGCTGGGTAAAGTCTTTTTTTTATCATTTACTTTATTAAAGGTGGTAAAACCATAGTATGAAAGTACTACAGGTGTATGGAGGACAACAAGTGTCACAGAAATAGTAATAACCCTTTTAACCCTTTGAGACCTGAGCAAATCGGCTTTATTTCTTTCAAAAACGCGGAAACACAGCAATAAGGAAAAAAAGAAAGAAATGACTTTAGTAAAAAAAAAAATAAAATAAAATAAAATAAAACGCCAGAAAACTGGCATGCATGAATAAATAAATACATTTAAAGAAAAAGAAAAGTTTAAAAAAAATAATGACCCGAAATTTATAAGTACTTTGCAACATAAGTTTACAGTAAGTTTAATAATTTTTGCCTTGCTTTTAAAAAAAATAATTTTCTAAATCTACTTTTTTTAATGTGTGAAACATTTATTACTGAGCTGCTCAGTGCCCTTTTTACAACAAACAAACAAAACGCGGAAAATTAGCAAAAATAAATAAATAAATGCTTTATTGCTATTTCTGTGACACTTGTGGTTCTCCGCATAGTCAAAGGCCAATTTATGTTTCTTATATTTAGGTTTTAATTAAGTTCTTAAGTTATTTATCTTTGTATTGATCCTCTTGTAGTTTGTATTTTACTCTTTCCCTTTTCTATGATTATTTATATAAATTTTTGAAGATATGTATTTCACTTTGTAAAATAACACTGAAAAAATAAATTAATTAATTTAGAAATTAATAATCAATAAACAAAAGGGACAATTAAACAGAAAAATAAATAAAGGGTATTACTGCAATATTAAATCAATGCCTACATTTAATCTTGAACATTTCTTGTGTATATAATGGTATATAAATTTAATTATCAAATTGTTTATTTATTTATTTTTATTTCAGCAGCTTTCATTCTTTAGAATTAGCATGGGGCAGTCTGGTTCATATTTAAAAACATGACTGAAACAAGAAAAAGTGCATCTAAAGCATGATATTTATATATATTTTTTTAATCCCAGTGTGCACATTGAAATTATGGATGGCATCCACTATATATTTAAAGCCATTATGTGTGGAGTTTTTATGTGTCAGTATTACATATTTTAAAGTATCCTAACATCATGAGTTTCTGTTTGTGCAAAAATATGATAATCTGGTAAAAAAAAAAAAAAAAAATCAAAAAATCCTGGAGAACCAGTTTTGCATCGCTGTCTAACACCACCAGGGGCGCCAAAGGCTGAAAATTTCAAATTCTACACATACCGACTTCTGAAAGAGCAACAGAGTGAGAGGTCTGGTCATTTCCTCCTCTCTGACCGCACATATTCTAGGAGGGGCTTCCTGCAATGCACTTCTCTCTTTGATAAATCAAAAAAAAAATCAGTACATTACTCAGTCACTCCTCTCTGGCCTTGGAATAAATCTATACCAATCAGCCAAAAGGCCGTGAATCAGTGTGCACACAAATAAAGAGCTTTTTATCACATTATGCCTTATTAGAAAGTTAAACACGGACAAGAGACAGGACAGGACGCTTCAGTACACATAACAAGCCTGCTGCATTTCCCAAACTTTAATTTCTCAGTCACAGAGGAAACAACAAAGAACAACTGAACAGGAAATTAAACTTTTAGGAGGAAACACACATCATGAAAGCTCATGCACCCATAACAGGCAAACAGCATGACAACAGAGGAGTGACATAAACATTTACAGAAATAGTAACCAGTTTGAACATGAAGGTGATTATTCAAAAGTAGAAGTTATTGAAAGTGGTGAAAGTCAAATAATTTGCTTTTAACTATTCTCAAAGAATTATTTTGCAACCATTTCCCCATGTTTTTATGTCTAAGTGACTCATGGGAACAATTTTTGATATTGGTCAGCATTGAGAGAGAGCTGCAGCCGGCATCAGCAAAACAGGCTGCAATGTAACCACTCCGGGCAGTCAAGTCACATCCATTAAAATCTCACATGCACATAGAGTGCCCCGGTAATGAGTCCAAAAACCCAAAATTCATTAGCTTTTCAGCACCTCTGGTTCCCTCGTCTCAAAAGTCAATGTGTTTTTTTGAATGGGTTTTTGGTTAGAAGCCTGAAATACGGTCTGTGGTTAACACAAGCTGAAGAGACTTTCATGTTTTCGTGGGGGTTTGGTAGCTCAGAGTTAGCGAGTGGTTACTGACATATTTTATGTCATAGAACAAAACGTGAAAGCCTCTTCAGCTTGTGTTAACCACAAACCTTATTTCAGGCAGTTTTATTCTCACTACAAGTCGCCTTCTATTTTTAATGGATTTGCAAAAAACTCACAACCACTTTTGCAATTTTCACTCCTGAATTTTCATTGCAAAAGAAAAGACTAAAAATATTGCAACTTGCATCACAAGATTTTAGAAAAACTGTCATAAAAACCCACATTTTAGGCTGCAAAAATCCCCCCAAAAGCCTTCCAAATCCTAAAGGGACTAATTTTATGTTACTGGTTAATTTAGAATAAACAGAAGACAGAGTGGGTAGTTAACATCAACAGTGATAACCACCATGGCTATAGTTGAAACAAAAAAGAAAGACAGACAGCAACACCTTACAAAAAAAAGAATAAGAGAAAAATTACAGGTGGACATAAAACCAGTTTGATGTTCTTCAGAAACTACTACAGTTTACATTACAAGCACATAAAATATATGAAAGACACACAACCGTACAACCGTCCAAGAAGGCACGTTCCACTTTGGGCTCTCGTAGCGTGCCTGTCTGAACCACACACTGCTTCAGTAATGAAAGGAAGCTTCTCATCATATGTTAAAAAAAACAACAAAAAACAACCTTTCCCCAATTGATTTAGGGCCCAGAGCCAAAGCACAAACCTTATAAACTTTTCTCTTAAGAGATAATGTATGTATAATAACTTGACATCATTTGGAATTTATACACATTAAACAGCAGGAGAGTGAAGAGCAGAAAACACAAATATCAATGGGAACATTATTACTCACCATGCACAAAACTTGACCTTGAGTGAATAATAAGGGATGCTGCACATGTAGCTTGTTAACCAGAGAAGGGTCTAAAGCATACTATAAGATGCAAAAATAAACATTTGTAGAAAATGCAGGCTGATTTGTAACAGCAGTACCAGCTTTATAAACTAAGGCACCAGCAATGCAGGACAACAAAAGATGCATTTCAATTAGCGGGGTCTTATTTTACACAAGTAATGAGTTGTTTTCTCAAGATATAGAAACTGATTTCTCCGTTCATGTGACTTCATGTGAGCCCGTATCTCAGCTTAATATGATAAACTATTAAAAATGTCAAAAATGCATTTCAACAGCGGGGTAACCTTTCATGCAGAATAGCCTGCAGCCTTGAACTGAAGCCTACAGAAACGCCTCGGTGGTGTGTGCTCACGTGCCATAAAAGTTACAATCAATTACAAGTGAACACATTAAACAAATCAGATGAGAATTAAAGCATCATAAATTAAATGTACATTCTCCATGTGGCGTGCTCGACTGATCAGTGTGTTGATTTAAACCTTGTTACCGCTTCAGTGGAAAAAAACAACAAACATTTTTTTTTTCATATTCTGGCAACACACGATCCAAGCAATTTGCAATTTTATTCTCCTCATTCACATTTCTGCTCCATACCATCTTTTTTAGACTGTGCCTTGAGACTACGTACTTATTACAGAGGATGGAAGCTGCCAAAATAAATTACAATACATAAATGACTTAATAAATTAATTAATAGACCATTAAGTGTAATAAGAGTAATAAAAATATATAGCCATTAATAGATAAAATGTAACATATATAGATATTTGTTTTAATTCGAACTTTATTTTGCATTTATTTTCTATTTGTTTTAAATTAATTTTTTAAGTGTATTATTTTTCCTTCAAATGCTTCAATCATCCCTAATGTCCATAACCTTTTTTCTTGGATATGGATCTCTTCATAAATTTGTGATGCATTCTGGAGTGATTAGATCTACGATACATAGAAAAATAAAAGATATGAACACATAAATATGATTACAAATAAATTTAAACAAATAAAAAGGGAAAATTAAATAGGAAAGTAAATAAATTGAGGAATTCATACAAAAGTAAATAAATTAAGAAATATTAATATATCAATATCAATTTATGTCACATTTTATCAATTAATTGAAGTCTTTTTTACATTTACCGACATATTAATTTAGTTATTGAGTAATTTATTTGTTTTTTATTTTGGCAGCTTTCATCCTCCATATGTAACATTCCCTCAGTAGTAGTTGAGATAGCGAGTGACAGTTTTGTAATATGTTGAATTCTGTACATATGGCTAAATTCAGGGCTAATTTTGCAACTACCTGGACCAGCAAATTGCGCTTTCATTACGTCCTGTGATTTATTTATTACTGTATGCAAATTTTTTGATTAATGTTATAATTCTTGTTATTTTACTTCTTTAAGTCCTCTTGGTACAGATTATAGGAGGGGGCTTTGTTGTTTTTAATGTCCTGTAACCTCCCCAAATTAGAACAAAAACACATAGTCATGAAAAATAACATCTTTCAGTCAATTAAAGAAAAAAGGGATGGTGCTTAATTAGATGGTGATGCTGGACCGATATACATTTACAGAAAATGAACTGGGAAAACAACAGTAATTTTTCCTTCCTCACCTGAACAAAGAATATATATTTTTTTACAAATCTAGTTTTACATTTAATAAGAAGGTTTTAAACCCTTTGACGCCTGATTTCTTTCAAAAACATGGGAAGAAAGCAATGAGCAAGAAAAAAAGAAATGACCCAAAAATTAGCAAAATGTACAAGAAATTAGAAAAAGGAAAGAAAAAAAGAGTAAAAAAAAGGAAATGACCTATAATAATTGTTCATTATAATAATTTTGGAACATAATTTAATTATAACTGCAATTTTTCCGTAGCTTTTCCCCCCCTGGACATTTTGTATTGCCTTTATAAAATAGTTTTATAAATCCACTTATTTCTTGAAAATTGTGGAACATTTCTTACAAAGTTGCTCTTTGCCTTTTTTTCCCATGTTCTTGAAAGAAAACACTGGACTGGAAAAAATGTAGCCTGCACAAACATTTTCAAACAATACTGTGGTACATAGTGACATCATTGTTTATTATACAGTCACTGATTAGACAAGCATCCACCTGTTCTTATAGTAATTTCTAGGGTATTTAGAAATCCTGAAGGTTTGCTTTTCAGTACTGCCAGAAATATAGATTCATTAAAGTGATGCTGTATACAGGTGGTGTGGTGCACAGCACGCACCACCAGAGGTCAGTCTCCACTGACAGAACAGGCAGCTGAGCTGAGAAAGGTAACAAATGCGAGTGATGGGGATAACGTTACAGGACGAGTAGAACGATGTCCAGTGATTGCAGCGAGAGAATGTGGAGAAAGCTGCATATTTTCACATCTAACTTGATAAAAATTTATTTTGACCAAACTAGAGTCTGCGATTATTGAAAAATGGACAGACTAACCAAGATGGTTTTTCTGAGTTTCATTTGTTCCTGGAGAGTTTGAATGAAGTGTGTTGATGAGTTAACAGAAAACGTATGGGAGTAGTTTGTTGAAAAAGGGTTAGGGTTGTATTTTAACCATTTGAAACCTGGATCGACACCAGTTTTATTGTGCTGTGTTCAGACACCTTTCACAAGCCCTTAAACCTTTGAAATATGAGCAAACTGGTTTGAAAAAAATATATAAATATAATATGTGGAAAAAAAATCGACCTGAAAATTGCTTCAAAAAAAGAGAGAGAGAGAATCATTAGAAAACTATTAAACATCTAAAACATGGCACAAAAGGCAATAAGCAACTTGACATGAAATACCCCACAAATTGAAAAAACCCAAACCATTAGAAATCTTATCATTCTAATTATAATATATTATAATTATCTATTTAAAATTAGGTTACCAAAATTTTTAGTATAATTATTTATATTTTTTATATTAGCAATTCTTTCAGGTCATTTCTTGTTTATTTTCTTTTATTTTTCTTTCTTTTTCTTTCTCATTGTAGGTCGTTTTCTTCTCACTTAGCCATTATTCATTTCTTGCATATTTTTGGGGGTATTTTCTTGTTGAGCTGCTCATTTCAAGCCAATTTGCTCAGGCTGCCAGGTGTTAAACAAATACTGTCATACACCTTAAACCCTCGGGAAACGTCAGGAAGCTATGCAGGTGTGAGAGGGAAAAAAAAGATACTGATAAAGCCTATTATCAATACCAGTCAAGGCGTGTTGGGGAAGACATCTGCCTTCCCGAGATGTGCGCTCAACCTGGAAGCTATTTTTGGAAGAAAAAAAAAATTGGAAATGAGCTGTGTTTGTGCAGCAGATAAATTAACGCCAGACTTTGGCCGTATGTTGGTCTGTGGGTGGTATGTTTGTCTGCACTAACAGGTAGCTAATCATCCCAGAGTGATTGTTTTCTATTGTTATAAAATCTAGCTGGCAGGCAAAAATGTGGGCAATCTGTCAAAACTCTCATTAACTAAGACATATTTTTATCTCTGCATGAGGAACAGGCAGGAGAAACTCTGTGTTTCTATCCGTGCTGCTCTTCAAACACACTCTTGATTGCACAGGATTGGGTTAATGGGAACATTGTCTTCACCACCATCAGTTTACACACCTTATATTTTCAAATGGCTAATTAAAATTAATTTAAAGGTACTTAGCTGTCATTGAAAACCTACATGAAAAAAGCCTGCAAGCCTGCCATTTATGTCAGTTGAGTTGCATAAGTTAAAGGGATGTTTCGGATCTTTTGAAGAGGTTTTGTATGAGGTAGTTATCATTTGTCAGTGCATCACATACAGTAGATGTCTGCTGGTTAGACATAAAAGCTAAGCAATGTGCTGCTGTGGATGTGGGCAGCAGAGATACAGATTTTAGCCACCTAAAAATAGTATTACCTACAAAAAAGACAGTTTTATACCCCCTTTTCCACATAAAAATGCGAATATATGCACGTTTTTAAACATGGGTAAAGCCACTACGAATAGACTATAGACATTGCCAGGAGAGCAGAGCTGTGTACACGGCTCTGCAGCAGACGAGCACGACTTTGTGTGTGTGTGTGTGTGTGTGTGGATTTTGGATTGATGTTTTAGTGCTGCTTCGGAGGAGATGGATGATATTTTGTGGTGGCGTGTCATTGCATCTCACCCATTAAGGGGCTAAAATTGGCGTGTTGTGTTTAAATCTGAGCTGGAGGAGAATAATATCCGCGACAACTGCAGAGTTATTTGTCCTGGGTGTGAATGCCGATTATACACTTCCCCACTGCATTAAAAAGCCAGAGGTTAGATTCGTTTTCAAATATTTCAATATTTTTTAATGATTCCATCATTTTTCAAGGCCAAGAAATATGTGATAGTAAAATTCCATCACTTTTCAAGGTTTTCCATGACCATGGAAACTTGTTGTAGTTTGGCCTTTTGTTCACACAACAACAACACCGAGTTTTGAAAGGCCTGAAAATGCACAACGTTTGAATACCGGTTCAAGAGTGTAATCCTTTGAAAACGCAACCCCTTCCCTCCGTGTGTAAACTGTGCGGACCAGGTGAGAACAACACGGCTGCACTTCACACATACATGTTTTTTTTCTAAGTTGTGCCATTACAAAGTTACACCACCAACTACTGGCCTGGAATACATCCAACAGCGTTTTTGGTTGTTTTTGCTTGTTTTTGCATATCCGTGTACACGAGAATGGTAACAGAAAGACTTTTCCGTTTTCGGTAGGGTCAATCTCGTCTAAACGTGGCCTTAGAAAGCTACAATCACACCCACAGCTGTTCATTTCTTAGCTTCCAGCCTGCTTCTCCAAACCGTGCCGACTGACATCTATTGTATGTAAAACACAAATACATCAGACAAACCTACTTCAAAAGATCCGAAATATCCCTTTAATGACATGACATCGTAGCAGCGTGGTTTCTGGATTTACTGTTTCCACATACAAACCGTTAGATAACGGGGAGGAACACTGACAGTGTAAACTGAAGAGTATAAACCAGTTTCCGCTGGTAATCCTGTGGCGTCGACACTGGGAGAGGCAGAACATGGAATCAGGTCCAAAGCAGTAAAGGGAACTTAAGTGACCAGCATTGAGGAGCACTAAGTGTTTCTGCACGATTCACTCTAGTGGAGCAGCAGAGATGCACAGATTGTTTAAGGCACAGGCGACTTGCACAATCTTATCAAATGTCGAGAGGTTGGACGTGCGCTCAGAGACCGTGGTGAAGGGGCTCTCCACCGGGCCTGTGAGCATGGCGTACCTCTGCTTCACCATGGAGATCACCCTCTCCACATGTCTCTGCACGCTCACTGTGTCATCGGCCAGCGGCGAGCCCTCTGAGCTCCCGTGCGCCTCGGCTTGGTAGCTGCCGGCGATTTTAAACAGGGCTCCTCGGGCGGCCACAGAATCGGCGATGTCGAGGTCGCGACTCGCCAACACGACATCGCCCGGGAGAAGCTTGCACAGAAACCCGCAGCCCTCGGCCAGGCTTTTGTCACTGACGTTTCCCAGCACGCCCCTGGACACGAAGGTGACGACGCCTTGTGGAGCCACACCGATCAGATACTTTAACACATTATGACTCGTCCCCGTCACTAGACAGCTCGCCGCCACCTTCTGCTGCTGCTGGTTGCCCCTGGAGACCGGCTCCTCAAAGGGCACCATGAAACAGTCTATGATGACAGCGCAGTCGGGGTGGGAGGCGCGCAGAGCCGCCGGCAGGTTTTTCCGCAGCTCGGCTCTGGAGGGCCAGAAGACGGCTGTCGGCACCAGAGTGGAGGACATGATGTTGACCATCTGGTGCACCGTTCTGGTTACCGTGCCGACTTTAACGCCAAAGCGGTACGCCAGATCCTGGTTGCGGAGGTCCAGACGGAGTCGCATCAGTGTCAGCAGCAGCTGCTGGAACTTGGAGAGCTTCACGGTTTTCATGCCGTCCATGTGCGGCGCCAGCAGCCACATGACCGTCTCCAGGACAAAGTAGTTTGGTAAACCAGTGTAGAACTTCACTTTCTCTGCATCGTTCCTCAAGGAGTTCTCAGAGAGCGACATTTTGTCCACAGACTCCCTGAGGATCTGGTTCTCCTTCTTTAGCGCTTTCAGGACGTCGTCAAAGTTAACATCCGGCGCCTGAGCGAACTTTCCTTTCTTACTGTCACTCATAGATCCATCATCGTCGTCCTCTTCATCATCGGTGCTGAGGGAGGAGGACGCGCTCTCCTCCACGGCGGCCTCCGGCTCCCTCTCCTCAGGATGCTCCTCCTGGACCCGCTCACCCGCCACGGACCTGCCCTGACCCTGCAGGAACAACAAGGCGTTAGCCGCCTCCACGCGTGCTTCCTGCTTGTCCAGGATCTCTAACGCACCTGGCTCCTTCATCTCCGGGGACAACGGAGCTGACGTGAACACAGAGGGAACATAATCTGGAGAACGTGGATTCTTCACCTGTTTACCTGCGCGAGGACAAGAAGATGTAGTTTAATTTTTTTTTAAAAAGTGATGAATGACAGATATCAAATAATTAAATGTAACACTTTTTGAGACCTTTTGAAGATTTTTTTTTTTTTTTACCAAATTTAAGACTAAATTTTGAAGATCTTTTTCTTATTCTGGTTTTCTTTTTATACATATTTTTTTCTTTCTTTCTGGTTTTCTTAAAGACATATTTCATATATGCTTCATCAAATATTTTGTGTGAGACCAACATGCAAAAAAATCGAGTGCTAGTATTGTCCAGGTTGATATATTTTTGTGCGCCTAATTTTGGTATGTTGATACATGTTTATGTTTCTCAAAAATCACTAAATAAACAATATTTTAAAACTCTCTTCAACACCAGGATTTTGTTTATAAATGAGAGGAGAAAGTCAAATACTCCCCAAGTCAAATACTTTCGGGAGAAAGTAAAAAAACAAACCAACCAAAAAACAAAGTCAAACCCCAGCCATCCCCATCCTCTGATAAATAAAGAACAGTCCCTATATCACATTTTAAGTAGAAGTCAATAGATTATCAATTATCAATCTGTATCAATATTTTAATGATTGCCCTCAAAATGAATTAATAAAAAAAGTGTGCATATTATACTCAAAAAAGACGAGGAAAGGTACAATAAATGCAAGAAAAGTGTCAAAATGGGAGAAAATTCTTCCTCAGGAAGCTTTTTCTATTCATTCATTTTTTCTTAAAATTTTCACTGAACTTTAACAAAAAAAAGTTGCAGGGAAACACTGTGTGATGTTGAAAGTTCCCATTTTGATTAAACATTTGCTGAGGGCATTTAAACAAAGTTTTGTGGAGTTTGTTATATTCCAAATTTTGGACAGAAATATTTTCATTGTTATTGTAAATGCATATCAGTTTCAAATATCGGTTATCGGTCTGTACAAATAATATGTATCGGTATCGGCCCTGAAACTCCAACATCAGTCGAACCCCCCTTTTTTTTTGTTTTGACTGAAAGTTTATTGAATTTAAATGTTTTTAACAAAACAAAACCACAGAAGTCACAATCCCCCAAAAAACACCAGACAGAAGAAATAAAAATAAAAAAAAATACATAAGGATTGAGTAACACCAAAAGACAAACAAAAAGACACGAGCAATAGTGGAAGATAAACTGAGGTAAATCAGGAATGAAGTACTGATGACATGAAAAAAGACCCCTAATTTTAAGTTCCGGACTTTTAACTAACAGCTGAGTATTTTTAGACTATACTGACATACTGGCCAAATCAAAAACATAAAAAAATGAATCCACGATTAAATTAATTATTTAAAATTAACTGCAATAACGCCTAAATTAAATGTATTTCCTATCGTGATAACGTCAAAGATGATTGATATCCAATAAATCTGGTAAAAACAGACATCTGCAGGAAATATCAATAACCTGCAGACATGAAAATATCATTTTGAATCTTGCAGGTTGTGTGTCCCCGTGTGCGCGTCCTGCAGCGTGAATGTGTCCTGGCTGAACACAGACGGTGGGATACTTGTAGTTTCCGTGTGGGCTGCAGTCGTACCTGAGATGAAGTGAGTACTACACAGCCGACTGCCGTCGTTAGGCACCCAGCCCTCTCGGTTCACAGCAGCGATCCAGCGCTGCTTCCTCTCGGGGTCCCGGGGGAAGCGGTAGAAAGATAGGGTGGTTCCCGGTGTCCTTCTGTTCCTGCAGCCGGCCACCACACACGTGTGAACCATAGTAAGGCCACGGGAGAAGCGTGGAGGTGTGCGCTGCTGTTTGTTGGCTGTTTTGACTCCCAAAATGGTGGACGACGAGAGAGGCTGAGAAGAAAAAACAAAAAAGAAACTGAAGCACCGTCATCAACGGCCGTTTGCATGCAGCGATCTGATTGGTCCGTCCTCCGGCGACGTCACTGAAATTCGATCTTTACTCACGCGCTGCTTCAACAAACTAACGGTCCCAAAATTAGTGTCTTTCTGTTATACAGCAACATTTATGTACTCACACATTTGCGTTATATCCTCATATTTTCTTTTTATTCAATTCAAATATTTATTTTATTCATTTATTTATTTGTTTTTAAATTTGTTATTATTTATTCTCCCCTATCACGTGAAATCACAGAATAATACTCATTAAGAAATACATACAAACACACCACACACACACACACACACACACACACACACACATATATATATATAGGTGTTATACAGCAACATTTCTGTACTCATACATTTGCATTATATCCTCATATTTATTTTATTTATTCATTTACTTATTTTTATTTATTATTATTTATTCTTCCTTATCACGTAAACATGAAATCACAGAATAATACTCATTAAAAATACACACACATACATATATGTATATATATATAGGTGTTATTACAGCAACATTTCTGAACTCATACATTTGCGTTATATCCTATATATATATCATATTTTTTTTATTCAATTCAAATATTTATTTTATTCATTTATTTATTTATTTTTAAATTTGTTATTATTTATTCTCCCCTATCACGTAAACATGAAATCACAAAATAAATACTCATTAAAAAATACACACACACACACACACACACACACACACACATATAGGTGTTATACGGTAACATTTCTGTCCTCATACATTTGCATTATATCCTCATATTTTTCTTTTCATTCAATTCAAATATTTATTTTATTTATTCATTTACTTATTTTTATTTATTATTATTTATTCTTCCTTATCACGTAAACATGAAATCACAGAATAATGCACATTAAAAAAATACATTTATACACACACACACACACACGTATATATATTTACACTCTCACACACACACACACACACACACACACACACACACACACACACACACAGGTGTTATACAGCAACATTTTTGTCCTCATATATTTACATTAATTCCTCGTATTTTCTTTAAATTGAGCCAAATATTTATATTAAATCAATTAAATTGTATATAAGTGTCCTCATCATGTAAACACAGTGAAATGAAATCACAAAATAATGTACATTTAAAAAATACATGAAATAAATTAATATAAATATCTAAATAGAGAATATAAAGGATAATGCACATTTAAAAAATACAAAAAGTAAGTATAATATGAAGGTATCAATAAAAAATAATTTCACTCAGCTTTTCTTCGAACATGTGGTCAATTTTACCGTATAAAACTGAAAAATGATGAAATCCTTAAGTTGTGTAGCAGGGCAACTTCTGTTGTACAGCAAAATTTTTTACATAAATTTACGTTAATTCCTCACATTTTCTTTAAATTGTGCAAATTTATCTATCTATACACACACACACGCATAAAATAATTACTGGGATAATTACAGAACTAAATTAATTATTTTTTTCTGTCGAAATTTGGAATATAATTACTGAGCTTTTTCCCACAAGTACTTGATCTTTCCATATCCCAATTACAATGTCATTAACTTCTACAAAAACAATAAATTATACAATTTTTTTTGATTATTTTGTAGTTTAAAATCAGGGTAAAGAGATGTGGTCAAGAGATAAAATATCTAAATTTTAATGCCACGTCATTAGTTACACTTAAAAAATATTTTTAAAAACCAATGTATGATAAACTTTCAAACATACCGCATTTATAATAGTCTTCCGTGGGGTCACTTTCCATATTATGTCCAGTAATAGTGTTTATTAACTTTATTATATACAGTTTTTATATGCAGAACAGAACCACAGAAGTACAAATTATTTACTAGCCATGCATCAAAACAATTTCCAATCTATACATAAAAGTCACCAAAAGTGTTTTCTCTGGTAAGATGAATTAGTCAGGATTCGTCTCTGTGTTTCTTCTTTCTGAGTAAGTTGGACAGAACAAAACAAGCAAGCAGATAACAGCATGTGTACAAATTAAGGACAGACGTACATGCAGGTTCTTGCAAGTCCAGATGAGGTTGGTTTCCTAACAGAGAAAGAGTCAGAAGAGATAAAAAAGTAGAACATAGAAAAGGATACGAGAGACGAGCATGAGAGCAGGGACAAACTGGAAGCAATAAACAATATGACAACGATAAAGAAGAGAGAAAAAGCAGCAGATCAGTGAAAGATTTACACACAAAAACCATCATACAAGCGGTTCTCAGCTCCGTCCACACGAGGGCGACAAAAAGCTTTAGAAAAACATCTACAGTATTTCAACAGGTGAACCTGCAGAGAAACATGGCAGGTGACACACATCCAGAGCAAAACGTGCACATAAAGACATCTACAGGATGTTATAACAAAGCCAAGCAGTGAAGCTACGCGACTTCTGACGATAAAATAAACTACAGGCATGTTTTTACTGAGAAAAGCATAAATGTGCATGGTGAGATTCTGGGTGTAAGGCAGAGATATCACACAGAGTTTAATTTGTTTCTGCAACACAGAGAAATCAATTCAGAGAGCATTTTAGATGAACATCAAGGCTGGCACATTATAATCTCTCAGTGTGATAACCAAATACTGTTCAAGATTGTCTGAAAGTGAGTTACATTAACCCTTTGAAAACTGGACAAATTGGCTTGATTTCTTTCAAAAACACAGGAAGGCAATGAGCAACATAACAAGAAATGACCAAACAATTAGAAAAAAAACAAAAAAACAAAAAACCTGACATGAAAATTGACTAAAAAAAAAGACAAAAATTACATTAAGTGCGAGAAATATATTTTTTTCCTGCAATATATAATTATAAGAATTGAAAGATTTTTTAAAATTATTTTTTTCGCCTTTTTTGGAATATGTGATTATCTCCTAACAGATCATTTTCAAGTCATTTTATTATGACCTTTTACTAATTTTTTATTTTTATTTGCAAATTTTCCAGAAATGTCCTTTTCCTTGGCTTTTCCCATATTTTCAAAAGAAATCAAACACATTTTCTCAGGTTTCTCAGGTTTAGATGCCTGTGAAAGGTGTCTGAATGCAGCCAAACAAAACTGATTGTGATCCAGATTCTAAAAGTTGTCATTTTAATAATGTCTTTACATAAAAATGTTATGTGACACAGTCTGACCCTATTTCTTCTGCATTAAAAATCTGACGGTGTAATATATCCAAACAACCTTTAGTTGTGTGCGTTCAGTTTGTACACAGAGGTGTTTCTGGCTCCTTCCATCTGCTTCAGCCTCTTCAGCTCGGTCAGACAGAGAATGTAAACTCGCGTTTTAGTTCCAACACAGCAAATCCTCCTCAGCTCCTCCATCTGAAACTCTGACTTTTCTCCTGCAGGGAGAAACACAAAACAAAGTATGATTAGAAACAGCAGATAAGTCCAAAAGTGCTCTTAATAGGTCCCATGTTGTTTGTTTTTGCACTTTTTTGTTGCAATTTTTCAGTTTGGATCGCCCCCTGGTGTCTGATTGCAGTATCGGTCATAAAGCCCGCCCCTCCATGTTAGTGAATTGGCCAAGTGAAGGCGCAGTCTATGGAATAAACCAAAATTCAGCTTTATCCTGCTTCTGACTTAAACTGGACAAGTAACAGTGTTTTGGTATCTCTGTTATTTTGATATAATGTTTAATTGGAGAAAAACATGAAATAAAACAGCTGATTTCAGTTGAATATTCTGTTGCTAGCGGCAACAGCAGCTGGTAGAGTTCCATAGTTGTTAAGCGGAAAGTTCTGTAACCATGGAAACTTTAACAGACATTGTTTGTCCTCTCTCCGAATGCCTGTGTTGCACTTTTTTTCCGGTGGGTACTCCACAAGCCCCCAAGAACAGTGCCAGGCTTTGAAGCCAATTTTACATGGTGGCCAAATAGCATTGGACCAAAAAATACTATTTTCCCCCAGACGGGTACCAGGTAGATTTATTAGTCATGTTTTTAAACAAAGTTTGAAAAATGAAATCACAATTTTTCCTCATTCCTGGTACATCTTTCGAGTTGAAGGATGAGTTGATAAAAAACTGCAGCTACTATGAAAATTTCATGCAGTTGTTTGGGCAAATTGCTGTTGATGGCATTAAATTTGCATCGGAGTCTTGTGTCCTTTCAGCTCCAAACAAGATCAGCTCATCCAGTGCAACAGCTTGATCTGGGATGTCAGGGGTTAACCATGTCTCTGTGAAGATGTGCACAGAGCAGTCTCGTCTCATCCACTATATTGTCCTGGGACTGGACATTAGCCAGAAGAAGGTTTGGCACAGGAGCAGCTCTCGAGTCGGGTCAGCCTTGCCCTGATGCTGGCTCTCATCCCTCTCTTCATCCAGAACTTTTGGTTTTGTTTCTCCCCTCTGGTCTGACTGGCCGCTTGGCGTATGCTGTTGGTGGAGACCCTCTTGCGGTCTGCTGCATTCAGTCCAAACACCACACAACTTTTCTCGATGTTGATAAATGCTTCTCTATTGTAGAAAATTCGTGCTTCAGCAGAAGGGGCAATGGAGTCAAAAAATTGGAAAATACAGCAAAAAAAAAAAAAAAAAAAAGAAACCGAGTATTTGAGAAGCTACTGGCTGCTGCATCTAAATGCGCAGTATCCAAAAGCACATAAATGTATAATTAGCCTGAAAGCTGCTTACTGCAACACTGACCTGGACACTCTGCCAGGAATTTGTTGATGTTGTGGACCGCCTGGTTCAGGTTGTTCAGAGTCATCTGCCTCATGTAGCTGGGCAAACTCCTGAACTCACTCTCAGACACCACAGTCAGACTCACAGCTCTGAAGAAGATAATATAGAAGGAAATAAACATCAATCATGATAATAAACAGACAGAACTGACAAAACTAGCCGCTTCAAAAACATGTACATGTACACAAATGATACTACATTTATACCCTTTTCTACTCAGTAGCAGTCTGATTTTGTCTTGTCTGTACTTCTAGTAGGAAAATGTTAGTCAAAGTGTTACCATCTTTATCTAAAGCAATTCTTCAGGGTGGATTAATCACATGTTAAAGGTTAGTTGTTTTCGAGTTATTTTACCTGTTTTTATCATTTTCTGGTCGGACATTTGGGTGCACGACGGCCATGGCAGTCTTCTTCAACTGAGCCTGGGACACAAGCTGCAAAATAAAAGAAAAAAGTGAAAACGAGAAAAGTATGGTTAAATGTGACTTATTAATTTGCAAATTTATTTTAGCCAATTAAAGGCCTACCTAAAAAAAAAAAATCACTCAAAGTGTATGTTATACCACGTACAGCAGAGGACAAAGTATTCAGTTTTACTTTATTAAATGTGATTATAACACACTATGAAAATACCCTGTAACAAGTAAAAGTCCTGCATTGAGAAGGATACTTAAGTAAAAGTAAGTATAACCAGGAACATGTACTTGATGAATTAAGAGCAAAAGTAACCAAGGCAGAAAAATCTTTTTTTTAAAAAACAAACTTAAAAAACAAAAAAAAAATTATAATAATAAAAAACCCTAAAAACTCGAAATTATATACAGAAAAAAAGAGAAAAATAAACACCCAAAAACTCCAAATTATTTTAAAAAAAAAGATGAAAAAGAAAAAAAAAAATCCTCTTGAGAGAAATGTTAATCTTGAAGGTAGAGTAATTATGTATTTATTTAGTGCAACTAGCCACAGGCATTTTCATTTTCTATTTGTACAGCCCGCAAAACACACCCACACACTGATTTGATATCGTTGGTAAAGTTTTGTGTCAGTTTGATCTGGCTATGTCACTTTTTGGCCTTAAAAGCTGCTCTACACTACAGTGCACAATACAGTTGGGCCTCTGTGCAGGAATACAGAACTTACATGGCTGAAAAACAGTTGAATTAAATATATTTCTTATATCTAAAACATATTTTGTGGCTGTCCCGTCCACAGAAGTACATTGCTTAGCTTCCATGTCGGACTTCCGCCTGCTTCTCCAAACTGGAAATGTGCCGACTGACGTCTACAGTGTGTAATACACTGACTATGGACCTCTAACAACCACATTTCAAAAAGGTCTGAACTGTCCCTTTAAGGTGTAGAAAATTGTTGGTTATACACAATATCTGCAGGTAATCAGCTAAGAATAAACGGGACGTACTTTACAGATGTCCTGTGTTATAGAGCTGAGGTCTGGCATCTCAGGGGTGCTGGGCTCCTGGTCGTACATGTGGACGCGCGGTGTCCCAAATTTGAACTCCTGAGTGGGTCCATCCAGCTCCAGACGGTTGACAGCAGGCTCCTTGGTCAACTTTTCATGCTCACTTGTCTTCTTCAGCATTTTTGCACTTCTCTGCAGGTAAACATGACAGGTGAAAAGGGAAGTTTATGGAAAAACTGAAGTGGGCAGTTACATTTTTACAGCTGTCAGTTCGACATTTGGTCTTACATTTTGTAAAGAATTTCCCAAAACCGACTCCAGGTTTGGCATCTCGGGCATCTGCTTGTCCTCCATACCCATGATGGAGATATCTGGCACGTCGTATTCCCAGGTGCGTTTGGAGCCGGTTGTTCCGTTTCGAGGTGATGGAAGTTCGAAGGTGTGGGTGTCATCATCAGTTTGCATGTTGACCGTTTCGGGCTGACGTGCGCTCTGTGAACACACGAAGAAAGTCTGAGCTGAGGAGATAAAATAAATGAGTTATTATTTAAATGTTCCCCACATTCATCCTTGATACCTTTTTGGTGCTGACCAGTCGGTTCACGTATGGAGTTTGAAACGCAGGGACCTCAGGGGTGGTAGGAAGGTTGCCGGGGTGACCGGGGGACTCTGGGTCACCGTTGGTTTGGGCATTTGGGGAGCAGTGACCGTTTGTCTTTTTGATCTTAAACCCCGGGGTGCAAAACACAGGCGGCTCCGGGGACTCCAGGGTTTGTGCTGCAGGAAATAAGGACAACGTGAGGTGAGGGAAGAGCGAAACATGTTTCATTTTAGTGCTTCCTCTTATTTTGGGATGATGATGGTAGTTTGTGAATTTATTAAACCAGGTCAGGATCCATACACATTTTTACCAGTAAATTTCCATGACTTTAAAGATGACCACTGATACTCCTTTATCGGTTTGTTTTCATTACTATATATACTATAGTATAGCTTTTTAAATACATATTACTAAAAAAACTAATTAATTCAGAACAGGATGAGAACCGAGCATGTAATTATGATTTAGGGACTGTTCGTTATTTATTCAGAGGAGGAAGAGGTTCCAGAAGGTAGAGTCATGCCACATAATTTTTTAAGTGCCGGGAACGGACCGTTGTTTTTTATTGTGGCTTTAGGGGAGGGGCATACAACCCTAAATGGTGTATTTTGTCATTATTTTACCACCAATTCAAAAAGAAAACTTTTCTTGTATCGGCCATTTTTTCAAAAACAACATTTGGCATTTAATTTTTTGGGGGTGATTTTTGAAGAAAAGAATTTGGTAATTTCTTTAGTTTTTTGTAATTTTTGAAGAATAGATTTGCAGGCATATTTACTTCAAAAGTCACCAAAATTGGGGCGCCCCATGTACAGAGGCTATGCCCTCGCTGCAGCTTCTGCAGGTTCGATTCTGGCCCTTTGCTCTCCCCCTTTCACACTTAAACTGGGATTAAAAACAAACTGCAAAAAATCCCCCACAAATTTCTGCCAGTCCTCAGATGCATAACGTGTTACTATAGAGTTTGTGAAACAGATTTCCATGACATTTAAAAACTTTCAGGGTATATTTGGTTTTCCAAAACTTTTCCAGGGTTTTCATGACTGTACGAACCATGTAGTCAAGGATGACATTCAAGACACAGCTGAGGTAGAGGAGCTCCAATAGTTTCATACCTTTTGTCTGCAAACTCTCCATTAGAGAGGTGACTGGCGGTGCAGGTGCGTCCTGTGACGGTCTGTTAAAGAAGAGGACGCTCAGATATCATAAAGCAGTAAAAACCACTGACGATGTTTTGGAATATTTTTAGCAGCAGTGCTGCAAAGCCTGCACATTCCCAGCAGAGGTCATACACTGTAAACACCATATAAATCTCATTATGTTCTACCTTTGGGGCTTTTCAACGTTCTTGCGGAACAGATCCATTGTGAAGTCGTTGTTCAGACACATGGTGTGCTCTGAAATGCCAAAGTCGTGCATCTGAGGTGTCTGCAACTCATCGTCATCCATCCGCAGGGCACATTTTGGGGTTAAGGGCAGGGGTGGCGGTGCAGGCGTGTTGAGAGCAGGGTGAGGGAGGCTCATCTCGGGCATGGGGGGCACCTCGGAGCACCACTCGGCCCCGGCCAGGTTTCTCTTCAGCTGCATCTCAGAGAGACCGAAGTCGGAGAGCTGCGGGGTTCGCAGTGCGTCAGTGAAGGGGGGCGGACCCACTTTTGGAGGCGATGAGGAGTGATCACTTCCTGCCTCCTCCTGGCTCTCTTCTCCTTCTGCTGACTTACTGTCACCTGCATCTGCTGGTTCATCTTCAGCCTCTGACTCATGACCTTTGACCTCTGTGTGACAGAAAGGGACAATGTTTTGAATCTTGTTTCCTTTAGCAAATAGATGAAGATGGATGGATGGAGGATAGATAGATAGAACTGGTTTGAACTTGGTGTAAAATTTCCTGCAAATTGCAAAAAAATGTAAAAGGTGAAAAGAAAACTGGAAATTAGCTAGAAAAAAAATACAGAGAAACATGAAAAATAAATGAATAAATAACAAGGGAAAAAACAAGAAAACTATACATAACTATAATTATGGATTAAAAATGATTTTTTAATAAATCGATATTTTGAAAATATTTTATTTTTTAAATGCTTTTTTCTTTTTTATGGATTATTTACGTAAATATTACAGGTAATATATGTGTGCTTTTTAAAATGCTGATTTTTATAAAAATGGCTTTTAATTAGCTTTCATTTGCTTCTTCTCAAGTTTGTATTCTTTTTTCTTATTTTTGTTTCTATGTTTAGCTGCTTTGATTTTATTTCAGTCTTGTCATTGCACTACATAATTTCTGTTTTTTGTTTGTAAAGCACTTTGTAAACTTGATAGAAAAGTGCCATGTCTATAAAGTTTATAATAATATTAACAACAAAAACAGCACCACTACTACCTAGACGACTTATTCTAATAATAATAATAATAATAATAATAAACAATAATACAGTTACTGTCATTACTTACTGGTTGGTCTCTGCGTCTCTCGGGGAGCTTGGTAACCGTATTTTTCCAGTGTGCCCTCAGTGTCTGGATGTCCTTACTGACTCTCTGCTCCATCACTCTGCAGGCGTTAATGAAGCTGCTCACTTCGTTCTCTCGTGCTTTCTGCTGAGCGAGCTGACCCTGGATCTGCCCCTGGGTGTGTGAGGACAGGTCAGAGTCGAACAGCGCACTCCTGCTAACAAACTATATGTGAAAATGTTCTTCACAAAACTGACGTGTGCTATAAAGATTGTGTTCAGGGACGGTCGTCGGAACAAATTTAGCTCTGCATTTCCACAAATGACATTTGAGTTAAATTAAAATTAAATGGTCATCAGAGGAGGATAAAAGGAAGGAAAGCAGCCTGAATAATTGATGCAAACTCCAGGTGTGCTCACATGACATCAGCAGAATACCACCTTAAAATTATAATGTTATATCTGCGTTTTCAGCGGTTTTTGAGTTATTGAGCTTCAAAGTTTTGCATTCCAAGTAGCATGAGTGATGTGATCCTCTTTGTTTTACACACTTGTATCTCACTGCACACAACATGCACCTTTCAAAACCAAGCTTTTAAAAACATTATATATTAATATGATTTAATTAGTCCTAATTATAAACATCAAATATTCAGTAATTTTAATTTAAATGACTGTTTTTTTTTTTGTCCTGATGCCACTATGTTTTTAAATGAAAAAGAAAACACAAAAAATAATTATTTTCAATGTACTATTTGCTAAGTAGCTTGGGATCTGTCAGTGAATGGCAGCATCAACATTGGTTTTTAGTTTTTTTTTAAAAAGTTGTCAAAGTGTCAAATACTCACCCTCATACTGCTCTCTGCGCACAGCGTGTACATTTCAAAATCAGGCTATTGAAAATATGATTT
Source organism: Plectropomus leopardus (assembly GCF_008729295.1). Taxonomy (NCBI): domain Eukaryota; kingdom Metazoa; phylum Chordata; class Actinopteri; order Perciformes; family Serranidae; genus Plectropomus; species Plectropomus leopardus. The sequence continues at coordinate 29,439,644 of NC_056472.1, read as the reverse complement.
TGTACTTTCATTGAGTTTATTATGTTAACCAACATCAGTCCTAATCATAAATATCAAATATTTAATCATTTCAAATGCCAGGTTTTTGTTTTTCACAAAAAAAGTCATATTTTTAATATATTACACGCAAACTAGATAAAAAAACAAAAAATCATTATCACAGCCTGAAAAATAGGTCAATGTTTTGCAGCAACGTTGATTTTGACTGTGCATGTGCACGTATTTTCTCCATATGCCAAAAGTGTTAAAAATGGTATTAGTTTGGGTCTCCTGGTAAATTCTGCAGGTAATTAGAGAACCAGATCAGTCAAATAAAATATCAATTTTAACGGTTTAACCGATTCAACCAACTGACACCAAAACAATGTCAACGGACGATGATTAAAGAAACCAAACACTTAAACTAACACAACAGCGACGTAAAGTTAGTGTTTGGTGATTTAAATGACTGCTGTGGGTGTGTCAAAGTTTAATAATGCTGTTGAAAACGTCGCTACGTTAAAATATCGGATGAAATAACAGAGTTTATTTAACAGTTTTATTCATAAATTACCTTCAGGCTCCTGACGTCACAGTTCAGCTCGTGATACGCTCGCAGAGCTTTGGCCGCGGTTTCTGAAATCAGACATTAAACTGTTAAAACTACTTCAATCATGTATATATTTACTCCAGGAGCCGAGCTGCAGGCTGTTTGTCTGCCGGGTCGTCGGTGTGTGTCTCACCGCTGTCACCGTCCTGTTTTCGGGTCTCAAACGCGCGCTGAAGCGTCGTAGTTTCTGACTCCAGAGTCACCGCCAGCTTTTTCAGCTTCGTAAAGAAGAGAGACGTCGGGTCCATCTTCCCAAAAAAGTAGAAATTATCAAAACTTTGACTGAAAATCTTCCCGGACTGACCGTTTGTTTACCTTTTCTTCTCCGGCAGGAAAACTTTTCGATTTTGGCGCCTCTTCCGGCTTTGCCCGGAAGCTTTTCTTCTTCCTCTTCTTCTTTTTTTTAATGTCCAAATAGTTAAACTCGCGCCCCCTCACGTGACAGGTGTGAACGACATATTTATTAAAAGTTAGAAGGAAATATTCCGAAAATTAGCAATAAAAAAGTGGGTAAAAGAAATGTCCTGAAAAAAAAGCTAAAATAGGAAAATGTGTAAATAATAATAATAATAATAATACTAATACTAATAATACTAATACTACTACTACTAATAATAATACTAATAATAATAATAATAATAATAATAATAATAATAATACAAATATGATGCACTTTTTTGACATAATTTTACATATATAATATTTATAAATATATTTTTCTTGATATTATTCACTAGTTTTCTGTCTTTTTTAAAAACTATTTTTATCTATCTTTCCCTTTTAGCTCATTTTCAGATTTTTTTTCTGTCACTTTCTTCTGTCATTTTGTGGGACACACAAGCTGCTAATTTATCTTCTATTTCTGATAATGTTTTTGACAAATTCCAAACAGTGAGCTCAAGTTTATAAATGTGCTCGTGAAAGCCGTCTGAGCGCAGCCCACGAAAAGTGACTGTAACTGAAGTGCAAAAGTATACTTTATCTGCTGGGTAGATTGTCAGTTTCCCATCAGGGGATTATATGGTTATATCTTAATCAATAATATACATCATTATTTATATGTTGATTTTACTTTAGATTCTTTATTTTTAATCTATAACCAAGACCGTATCAGAGGTTAAATAGTGAGGCCCTGCAGCCAGCAGATGGAGCTGTTTTCAGCAACAACAAAGGTCAGAGATAAAGGTCACCAAAGTTGCAGGGGCACAGTACAATTGTGAATTTGCAAATATTATTTTTTTGTTATTATTATTATTATTTTCAAACCATTGTTTTGCTAAGTTGTTTATCTGTGTCGATTTCTCAATAGTTTTCTGTCCTTGTTTTTGTAATAAACACAATAAATCCAAAAGATAATATTAATTATAATAATATATTTTTTATTTCCAAAATTTTGGGTTTGGCTTTCACTAAATCTTTTTACAAACACTTACCATTTTCTACATAATATAATTTTAACCCTTGAAACCTGGATTGACATCAGTTTTCCTGTGCATGTGTCAGACGCCGTCCACCATCATTTTAACTTTTAAAATGTGAACAAATTGGTTGAATTGGCTTGAACTTGGCATAAAATATCCTGCAAAGCCAAAATGAAAAAAAAAAAATGTAAAAATTGAAAAGTGACGAAAAAAAGAGAGACTCATCGAAGGAAAAAAAAATTTATAAATTAATTATAATTAATTTATAATTAATAATTATAATTATTTATAATTAATTAATTATAAACTAAATTTATAATTATTACAATTATATATTAAAATTAAAGTACATAAAAACACACATTTGTTTTTATTATATATATTTATTAGTTTTTTATTTTATTTTAGCACTTTTTTTTCAGGTAATTTTCTGTTTTTTATTGTTACTTTTCTTTTTTTTATTGTTGCTAAATTCAAGTAATATTCTTCCAACTTTTGACTTTTTTGCTAATTTTTGGGTCATTTCTTGTGAAGTTGCTCATTGCTTTCTTTCCATGTTTCTTAAAGAAATGAAGCCAGTTTCCTCAGGTTTCAAAGGATTAAATAAACATAAGGCACAATAAAGGTAATAATTCATAATGTAATGCAGTAAAACAATAATAAAAGAGGACAAGATAATGAATGTAAACCTAAAACAACTAACATATAACTATGACAAAATTAGAGAAAAAGTCATAGCTCTCTCGACATTTCGGTGATTAAAATCGGCTCTAAACTGACTCCTATCAAACATCCTCCTCTCAAGTTCAGAGAGCTCTTATCAGGCGAACAGGTTGTTCAGGAGAGTGTATAAATATTGGAGAAACGGTGAAGGTCAGTACAAACGTGCACAGGGAACAACCGAGGTGAGTCGCAAAAAACGAACTCAAGTTTGGTCTGAGTAAAGGGTTATCAGAGAAGTGAACAGATTTGTACAAAAAAAAAGGAATAATTTCAAAATAATTTCACTTTCTCCTTTTGTCTGAATGCAGCTCAGGAGCCATGGCGATGTTCGGAAAGGTTTTGGAGCCAGTGGGCTACATGCAAACTGTGAGGTGAGTTTAAACACGTCAAACATTAAAATAATAAAACGTTCAAACACATTTCTACTCTCTATTTATTTATATTGTGTGTGTGTGTGTGTGTGTGTGTGTGTGTGTGTGTGTGTGTGTGTGTGTGTGTGTGTGTGTGGTACTCAGGGTGCTGGTCCAGGGTATCTGCTCCTACCTGGGCGGCAGCGCCTCGGCAGAGGAGAGCGAGGGGCCAAGAAGAACCTGGACCACATCGACCAGGAGCTGGGAGCTTCGGGTCACGGCCTGCTGGACGACCTGGAGGTCCACCGGCTGGAGGACGACCTGACGGTGGTGTACTACCAGCTGGGCACAGCGGTGAGGAAATGGTCCCCCTGGATCTCAAACATTTCTCAGTTATTTTCCTGCTTATATTAGTGACAGTGGAGGGGGTATTTTTGATAAACATTGATTTATTGTTTGATATTTAATGCTTTGAAACCAAAGATATTGACCTGATTTCTTCTGAAAACATTACAAGATGACGATCAGTAACGCTGCAAAAAATTACCCAAAATTAATAAGGAGAAATTAACAAAAAAAAAAAAGAGCAATGTAATTACTGTTATTAAATTCTATACATTTCAAATATGCTCAATTTACATACTGAATAAAATATAACTTATTTTAAACATTTAATAAAATAACAAATTAAAATACTAAGAAAACAGAAAAAAAAAATAATAGTGAACATATATAACAGATTTTAAACTTTATTAAAGTAAATAAAGTAAATTTTATGACCTAAAGTTACTAGATCTAATAGTATATTAATCTAAATTTAATTAGATTTAATTACATGACTGATTTTTTTATGTTACAGTTACTTGACTCAATTTGATGGATATTTTTATATTTAATAGAAACATGCAAACCTGACAAAATAGACCAAGTAATTTCTTTAAATTTGTTTGACTGATTGATTAATCTTTAAAATAATCTACAAATGCAGCACTAATTTGTATTGTTAATATTTTTATCAATTATATTTGCTTCAAAAAATATAAACAGTGTATTCATGTATTCACTTCTCCTCATGCAGCAATTTCATTTGTGTTAAAAATAAATACTCTTCTAGTTCAAGATCAATGAATTAATCAATAGATCAGCACTGTGAGTGAACAACTACTCAAAATACTTAGAACAACATCATCATATTTTGGCGTCTTGACTCTTTTGAAGGTGAAACCACTTTTTTTCTCACAGTGTAAATAAAAATATGAGCTCACAGCTATTTTGCGTCGAAACAAATTATACGTTCTCAGCTTACAGACCCTCTTCAGGCTGGCGGGGACACAATGTCCCGCTCAAGGACACCTCAGCAGGACCGAAACTCAGCAATTTAAATGACTTAAACTTTGTTTTCTCTGAGGAATTATGTGAATTTATTAATTTAATACAACTAGTTTTAAAAACCCCAAATCAAAATGTTCTTTTCTAATTTGACTGTAGTTGATGATTATGTCCTTGAAACAGCCTTGAGACAATTTCCCGTCAGCTTATAAAATAAAAAGCAAAGAGTAAAGGACTTTGATATGAGTGGTTAAAATAAAGCTGGACAGTTCTCTGTGACCGGCTGCTTGCAGGAAAGTGATCATTTAAATTCACCTGTTGGTTTTATAAACATGGTCAAAAGGTCCTTGAGGCGGAGCTGACCTTGAACAAGCGCTCTGCCATTTTCCTAAACTGATGTGCACGTGACCGTGAACTCATCAGGCTGAGCGTGTTATGTAAATGTAAATATGTGACCAGATGTATGATCGAGGCATCTGTTTGGTTCAGTATTAACAGGCTAATGCTTTTCATTTTCTGCTTAATTATTTCAAAATGTACAAATCTCTTAAAACTGGCCGAGTACAGCAGTTAATTCATCCCTGAAGTTTTTAAACATTCGAATCTGAAAGTATAATAAAATAAATACTTTCCTGGATCCATTTAACAACAAGTGAAGGTTGTTTCTGGAGTGAGAAAACTGAAGAAAATGTGCAAAAAAATGGCTGAATGTGCAGCCAAGCTGGGATTTAGGAAAAAGGAGGAACAGCAGGGAGGAGGATTAAACGACGGTGGGTAGGTAAAGGACGTTTTTGGGTCTACTTATAGTAAAAATACATTCGTATGAATCCCCTTTTCGGAATATATCATTGTGATATATCCAAAAAAAATCTGAGCACCTAATTTGAGCGGTGCATACTTAACTTGCTTTGTTTGGGGGCCACTTTTGCAAAATGACAGGAGGTCAGGGGTCAGTCGCAGCAGCCGCAAACATGTTTATAGGATTTTAGGATTTTTCTCGTATTTTAGCACGTTTCTAGGATCTAAGGAGGTTTATAAGATTTGAATACATTTCTCTGATTTTAGGATGTTGTTAAGATTTTAGGGACAATTCTAGGATTTTAACACATATCTCAGATTTTAGGGACATTTAAGTTTAAGTTTTTAATGCGTGTCTCGGATTTTGCCACGTTTCGAGGATTTTTGGAAATTTCTCAGATTTTAGGACATTTCTTGGATTTTGGCACATTTTTCTGATTTTAGCACGTTTTTAAGATTTTAGGATGTTTCTTGGATTTAGGATATATCTTGGATTTTAGGATATTTCTTAGATTTTTTAAGCTTCTTGGATTTTAGGGTAGTTTTAAGATTTTAAGAGGCTTTTAAGATTGAGGAAATTTCTAGGATTTTAGCTCATTTCTCGGACTGTAAGACATCTCTTGTATTATAGGGCGTTTTTAGGATGTTTGTTGGATTTTAGGACATTAAGGGGCTTAGCTGGGACCTCTGTTGAGGGATGCAAGGGATCCTCCTTCATCACGTTTTTTAAAATATAAACAAGCTCTATTTTAATGCTGATTTTTAGACTCTAGCTCCTTATGTACTATACTATCTATTCCTAATGTGAACCACTTTATTTTTAATGTGAATTAGAAAATAGTTGGGGGTCCACCCGACCCCAGATTTGCCCTGCAGGCCGTAAGTTAGGTTTTAAACCTATCCCTGCTTGTTTCAGGTGAGGGCACAGCCAGAATTCACCAAGAAGGAGACGGAGGTGTTCCTGCAGTACGTGCAGGACTACCGGCTGGAGAGGCAGCTGACGGCCCTCTACAACCGTCTGATGGGAGTGTCGGCGCTGACCGACCAGCCCACGCTGCTGGAGGAGCTCATACTGAGTCGCAAACCCAAACGCTGGGAGCTGAGGGAGTTCAATGTCAAGGTTGGTGAGTGTGAATGGCGCAGTGCGGAGGGGTGGCGGTGGGGGCTCTGTGTTTAAGTCATCTCCCTACAGGGGGTCATTAAAGTTTCATAGTCTCTTTTTTTACAAATCATTATACAAGGGCATGCACTCCCGCTTAACTACAGCTGCAGGAAGCCCGAGGTGACACAGCAAAACACACACACATGCACGCACACACATACACGCACACACAGAGGAAGAGTAATTACAGAAAGAAAAAGGACATTTGCACTTCTTTTTAAACTTTAACTGAAGTGAAACTAATCTGTCATTAATGTGTATCCAAGAATTAAGGAGCTATTTCTGAGGACGTTTCATCAATAAATAATGCAAAACTATACTGAATCTCCATGAGGACAACTATAAAAAAACAAAAGCATTGAGGAGCACAGCTTTACAGGATTAAATATTCAGTTTCCAGACCAAAAAGATACATTTGACTGAAAAACATGATGGTCCTGTGGGGGAACGAAGCATGCTGCATCTATCTTCTTGGTATGAAAATAAACTGAATATTTAATTCAGCAGAGCTGTGACCTTCTGTTGTCTTTCCTGTGAGCTGACTTGGCAAATTCCCTTTTGCCTACATTGCTGGTACGCGAACAAACGTTTCTTTTTTGTATCCACTAAAAGGCTTTGCTCAGGCTTTAAACTTCAAATTAAAACAGGCCTGAATACTGGACTCAGTGTGAAACAGCGTTATGTAACTGGGACTGAGATGTCACAAGTTTGAGACCCACAAAAGTCACAGCGAGGGCATAAAGTTCCCCTTGTGCATATGGTCAAACAGACAAAAAAAGCCAAATGACTGGATGGTCATTGTCCACAAGTCCATCTGTCCAAATGCCCTTGAGCATTAGCACATAACGACCGTCCACTGTGCGGTTAAATGGTCCTCAATACACACTGCAGCAGTCATGGGCGTCCTCGTTATGTAAAAGTAATTATATAATTATCTTTTAAACATATTTCCGGGCACAAACTGGCTTTGATGCTACATGTATGATCATTTTAAAGGGGAAGTTCAGCTCAAAATCAAAAAATTTCTCTTTTACCTGTAATGCTATTTATCCATCACTCAAGACACACAAGACAGCGATGTCTGTTTCCAGAAATCATGATGCAGTTACTAAAGATGATCCACAGACCTTACTGTGAGCAGTTTCATGTAGGAACTATTTTCTTTGTACCAAACTACACCCACCAAGCGTCCTGCAGAGGACAGCGTGCATCTACTGCCACTGAGCTCGCCGGACTCTCCGGGATGTTGTGATCACCACAGTTAACGCAAATTCAGCAAACATTCAACAAACATTAAAAAATGGTTATTTACAGGTTGACGGTGACGGTGTGAAATTGTTAGGACTGTTTAGAGCAGATATACTCAACTTATGCCTGAGGGCCAAATCTGGTCTCTGAAAGGGTGCAAGGTGGCCCCCCAACCATTTCCTAATTCACAATAATAACAAATTTAATCACACTGGGATTTTTTTTTGTAATTTTAGTATACATAAGGTGCTAGAGAGCATAAAAGAGGGAGAGGTCCAGTCTAAGCCCTAAAAATCCTCAGTTTGTAGGAACACCCCTACATACACCTGACCTGTGCAGGCCCGCTGAATCTGGCCCCTGGCCTCCTGTCATTTTGCAAAAGTGGCCCCTGGTTAGGCAAGTTGAGTATCCCTGATTTAGGGGGTCCTAACGGCTGTGTTAGCTTGTGCTGACTGGGATGAGCAGCAGGAGGAGAGCAGCTCAAAGAGATGGTTCTTCAGCGCTGCTTCTGATGGCAGCAACAGCTGATTGTCTGTGATCAACCCCCCAAAAAAACCCCCACACCAAATACTCAAAACAACAGGCAACAAATCTCAGACAGTATAGCAACTATTTTAGCATTTTTTAAATCAAAAAGCCTCGTCTGTAAGCGTCTGTAAAAACTGCAACACGCATCACAGTTTTTTTTGAGAAGCTGCTGTGAAGCCAAGGCGGACGCCATTAATGTTTACATCTCGAGCTGTCACGAAGCATCTCGTCCATGAGTAGATGCACGCTTCCTTCTGCACCATGATACAGTTGGCAGAAAGAAAATAGTTCCTACATGAAACTGCTCACAACAAGATCTGCGGATTATCTTGAGTGAGAGGATCGTGATTTCTGGAAAGAAACTTTGCTGTTGGGTTTTTCAAATGTATTTTTTTTGTGCTTTGAGCACAACAAGCTGAGGGTCATCTAGTTTCTTTATATCGAATATATATCTCCAACAGTCCAAAACTCACACCAAAACAATCTAGACTGATAAAAAGCACTACAAGTAGGGAGGAAAATCGTGTATTTTTAATTTTGGCCTATAAGTGTAAATGCTTTTCAGTCCTTAAACACAGCTGCTGCAGCCACCGCTGTAAAGACGGACAGTTTTCATCTTAGAAACTCAAATCAGAGTCAGGAGTCGACTCTTTAAGGGGCTTTAGGGTGTGAGGGAGCCAGCCTCAGTGGATTAGCCTTAATGCTGAAGCAATTTCTGCTTTAAATTGGAGCTGAACGAGTGACTTGTTAGTGTCGAGCTCCTGTCAAGGACTTGTTGACATAAATGAGTTTTAGTATAAAAGCTTAGTGTTTTCACTGAGGCGCACAGAATCGCTAAATGTGTCCTTACTGTGCAGTCATAGTCAAATTATCCAATAAACCATCAGATAATCTAACTTTATTCTGTGTAATGAGCTGAGAAATCACAGCTGTGGTTTTTACTAGAGAAGGGCAGCAAAACGTCAGACCTGCTCGTAATCAAAGTCACCGCTCTAAGCACGACCTTGTTGAGTAAAGGAACCGCAGCCATTTGGCTTTCACCTTGAAGATTTTATCATGTGTAAACAAGTCGTGGGCGATAAGTTTGTGTGTCACGCTGGGACAAGAACAAAAATGATCTCTTTTTTTGTGTAAATCTTAAAAAATCCACATCAGAAATGATGAAAATGACAAAACTTAAATCTGTGCACTGATTGATTTTCGTACCTGAAATCTTGTGTGACGTCACGTAACGATCTGCAGACAGCGACTCTGTGCAGTAACCCTGGAAACAGCTCTGGAGTTTGTGACATCTGCGTGGTTTATTTTGGGGAGAGAGACGAGCTCGGACAGTCTCTCAGGGCTAAGTGTTCACTTCGGTTTAAGAGGACGAGCCAAAAGAGTTACAACCGGCCTCTGCTCTGCTGTAACGATGAGAATTGGAAAACACTAGTTCAGTGTAGTCGACTAAAATCCCAGATGGCAAAACAGTGTCAACATAACATTAAAGCTGCATGTTTTTAACATAAACTTTCATAGTTTTATCAGTTAAAATGTCTCTTAAAGGAATAATTCCTCTTTAATTTATAGTGAAAACTCTGTTGAGAGTAACAGAAGGGATGCAGAATCTATAATGTAGCACCAATTTTATTGTATTGTCATTTTATTTTAGTATTTGTGTCCCTTTTGTGCATAGACAGACGCAGAGGGATACCGAGAGCATAATACGAGCACGTGGAAGTTAACTGCAAAGCAGCAATATGTGCTGACTTGGGATACAGGGTTAAGTAAGGGTCGACAGCTATTGGTTTTTAAGGGCCGATACCAATTATTAGTTAACCCAGAGACCCATGACCGATATTTGGAAAGGATGCATTTACAATAAAATTGCAAATCCCTCAGTATTTAGAATTTGGGATATAACAAACTCCATCACAAAACTTTGTCCATCACAAAACTTTGTTCATATGTTTTTAGCAAATGTTTAACCAAAGCTTCATATTCAGCAAGTTCCCTTTTTTTATTAAGCGAAATTTTTTAATAATAATGAATAAATACACATAGCTCCCTGAGGTTTTACAGTCTCCCATTCAGACACTTTCTTTGCACTTTTTAATTAATTCATTTTATTGCCGTTCATTAAAATAAAATGCTGATACAGATAATCAGCAAAATGCCAAATATCGGCCCAAATAATCGTCCAGGCCGATGATGTGTCGACCCCTAGTTAACACATTTTTTATGTCTACCTGAAAGCTCACGCTCTCTCCTTCTCCTTCTGTTCATCTCAACAGATAAACTTTGTCCTGGGCACCGGGCTGCTGTGCCTCTTCACGCAGGCGTCTCTGACGGGCAGGGACCAGGCTCTGCTGATGAAGACCTGGTCCGACCGCATGGGCGCCCTCTACAGGAAGATGAAGAACACGGGAGGCCGCTGCCTGGGCTACTTTCTGGAGCAGGCGGAGGTGGACATCCGGCAGCAGCTCCAAGAGGCCGTGCAGAACCGCGCACCCCCTGACGAGGCGGCGGGGAACATCCTGAAGACCCTGGAGAAGAACTACGACTGGCTGCGCTGGGCGGTGATGCTCCACCCCGCCGTGGGTCCCATGGAGGACGAGAAGGACGACAAAGAAGAGACAGATGAGAAGAATGAAGAGGCGCAGGAAACAAAGGAAGAAAAGGTAGTTGAGCCACCGCAACAGCAGAACAACAACTTCCTTAATGTGGCGTCTGAAGCACCGATCCCCCACGTGGTGGCGTGCTACCGTGACACGCCCACTTCACTGGACAAGAGCCGCATCCACCAGCTCATCCAGGACCTGGAGTGGAAGATCCCAAACCCGCCGCCTGAGGTGTACGCCTCCATCGAGGAAGACCCGGGCAGGGCGCGGCGCTACCTGGCCTCACGCATGCTGAGGAAGCTACAGGAGGGTCTGGGATCCGGCGTGGCGGTCCACGTGGTGCCGGGCAGGATGGAGATGAAGTGCAACTTCCCCCCAGCCTCCTACTACCTCTACGAGTACAAACACCGGCTGGCCTCGGGCACCGTGTGTGTGTTTGGATGAAAGAATGACGGGCGGGGAAACAACCGGCTGTTCTCACACAGATGTTTCATAATCATATTACAGCATCGGCTTTATTTTTGTTGCTTTCACAGTGGCATCAACATGTCTCATGTAATATTACTTCCAAATAAATGTCGTTTTAGAGAAAAAGAATTATGATACACGTGCTGTTTCTTTTCTATTCAAGTAAAACTACAGTTTTTACAACTTGATTTTTCAGATCCTTTTGGTCCAGACTGAAATATCTCAACCAATCCTGGATGATTTGCATAACATTTTTTACGGACACTCATGGTCCTCAGACGATGAACTGTCATGACTTTGGTGATGTTCTAATTTTTAATCAAACGCCATTATGAGGTCAAAATTTCCCGTTCCCAGTACTTTGGCTTATAACTCAATACCTACCCACAATACTTTGTGTTTCATTACAAAATGTTTAAGCATACTAACACGCTAAATAAATACCCCCTTTACGCCCGATATTAAAATGTGTGTCATATCCAGACTGTATGTAGACATGATTATTACATGTACGCCTGGTACTAACCCTTTGAAACCATGGCAAATTAGCTTTATTTCTTTCAAAAACATGGGAAGAACGCAATGATTAACTTAAGAGGAAATGAGCCGAAATTAAGCAAGAAATTAGTAAAAAGTACAAAAAAAGTACCTGAATATTAGCAACTGCCCCACCCCCCAAAAAACCAACAACAAACAAACTATAAAAGAAATTACCTGAAATAAAATGCTTAAAAATCATTCTATAAAAATAGTTTTAAAAACATAATCATGAACATTTTAAATATAGTTCTCTTGAAAAATTTCCCTAGCTTTAAAAAAATAATTTTCTAAAACTAATTTCTTGTAATTTGCAGCAAATTTCTTGCCAAGTTGCTCATTTAAGTTGCCTTTTATCTAATGTTTTTGAAAGAAATCAGACCAATTTGCTCAGAGCGTCTCAACGCAGCACAAGAAAAGTGATGTGGATGCAGGTTTCAAAGGGTTATTTTGTGTCAACAGTTGTAGCTATTCTCTCCCATTTGCTAAGCAAAGCTTCATAAATGGCTCGGTTGCGACATATATTGCCAAGTTATGTTTGTACGCTTTTGTCGGACCAAAATGAAAGCAGACACTTGGCTTCGTCTTCACTCCGGCCTGTAAAGTAAAGCCCCCCACACCTGCTCCATAGTTGTCTTTGTTAAACAGCCAGTCAGAAAAATTTAGAAGGCAACAGCGAGGTCGATGACGATAAAATAAGTTGACCTGATTGTCAAGACCAACAGGAAGATTATACTACAGATGAGGCGGACACCGAGAAGAACGACCATGTGCGCGCCCTCACTTCAGCATCATTTGAGCAACAGCCGCTGCACCCTTGCTGCTTTGAAACAGTTGCGCATGATTATGAATTTCCACCCACGTAAGCTTGTTGTTGTATTTGAATTAAAACACAATTGAATTTGTGGTCACAATGGCCGTTTGGCCGATTGGGTTTCAAGCCGTCCTCATTGCGTTTTGGGTGCATGTACTGTGTTACTGTATTTTCATGTGGCAAAGCACTATCCAACTGGAATCCAATCATCCAAAACGCATTTTAATATGAGGTGAAAAGGGGGTCTGTTTCTCGCCTAGTCTTTTATTTTATTTTAGTTACTGTTTTCCCAGAGTTCAGCAATAAACCTGGTGAGTACAATGTTGTTTTTTCTAATAGAATAAAATAAAGTCCAAGTTGCATTAAATCAGAATTTCTTCTTAAGGCTTTCCAAATCTCATTGACTTGCCAAACATCAACGCTAATCGCAACATAAACACTGAAGCAGAGATCAAAAGTTTGACCCGTCTTCACTGTTGAGGTCTTTGTTTATTGCTGAATAATTACCAGTCAGAATGAAATGCTCTGAAACTGTCCATCACGTCAAAGTGTCCAACTCACGTCCACACGAGGAATCAGCCACAGTCCATGTCCATCACACAATCACATTAAATGTCCAGGAAATATCCGCACCTCCTGTCCTTTTCGTACAGTAAAAAAGTCCAGTGTACTGGTTTTGGTCTTACACGAGCCCACCATCAGAGTCGAGCTGAACCATTTTTTCTAAGTCCTTCTTGACATCTGGGAAGCCCTCCAGCGCCTCCTGAAGGTCGTCCCAGGACAGAGAGAAGCACTGGCAGTCGGTCAGCGCCCTCACTGTGGCCAGATGTTTGCCTTTGGTCAGCACGCACGTCTCTGTTGTACACACAGAGGGAACCACAGGAGCGTGGTTAATGAGCGAGTAAACCCTAATGACGGGGATGAGATCTGACAATTAATCCTAAATTAAATAACCGGACTTAGCTGAGTTGTTTCGGGAAGCCTGCTTAGCTCTAAACGCTGCAGAGGTTTGCTGCCAAAAAGATTAGGACCTGTTCCCACTTAAAGCCCGAGAATTAAATAAATCCCCCAAATTGGAAAAGATAGATTCATTCGCTTTGGTTTGACAGTGTTGTTTTTAAAGAATGCTTCTTGCTTACTGCTGCAAATAAACCTGCAGAGGTGGACAGTATTTATGTGATGTGAAAAAAACAATGAATGCTGAGCAATAAAAAACAACTGGAAACTTTCAAAATCACACTGAATTTGCAGAAAGTCCACATCTTAACCCACCTTAACCCTCTCAGTGTCCTCTATTCCACAGTAATAAAATGATCATTAAACTAATAAGCAAACTTAACGTCCACATGACAGTCGCTTAAGTTTGATATTTTAACATGTTCAGCTTCTTATGTACTTAAACGGTGTTAATGAATCTCCTGTGGTATTCAGCCATGCAGAAAGTTTTCTTTCATTTGTCCAGATTTTAATAACAAAAAATAACATCTTTTCCTAGAAACATTATCCCTGGTACTGTAGTTAATCCACAGAACAAGCTGTCGGCTGTTTTCACGGAGACGGTTTTTGTGGTAGGAATCAGTTCCAGTGAAAACTGCTCACAGGGATTATTCAGAGTTCAACTGTTTTTTTTAAGACAAAAAGTGACAGATTTTAAATGGAGTTTGGCCTAATGTCCTCGTAGCCCCTGACACACCAAGCCCACAGAGGCTGTTGGTCTGTGTCGGTGAGCGTCTGTCGCCCTAGATTTTGTGGCGTGTCCCACCTCATTGGCACTAATCGGCCTTTGTCTGGTTTTTTTTTTGCTGATTTGGCTGAGTTGAATCTGTATCTGAGAAATCGCTCTGATAAGCAGTTTAGCTCAGAGCACAAATAGAGAAACTTAAGTGAAGAAACAAACTCAACAGGAAATGATATTGACAGGAACTTGTGTCTTAACAGCAACGATTTGTAGTTGTGTTTTTGTTTGCTAGTGCGCGCTAAATATCATTACTACATCACTCACTGGCATCTTGAATCAGTCAGTGATCCTGTTTCCTTTTTTTAAATACAGATGACCACCATCTGCTGGTTTGGAAAGTTATTTCCTCTTTACGCTGTTTTCACAAACTATCGGTACGTTTTCCTACAAAAAATGTTGCATCCAAATATCCCACGAATTTTAAATGGCTGCGATCACGTGACCAGTGCACCGACGGGAGTAAACCAAATAATCTTGTCAAAAGGCACGTTGGTGTGGGCCATTCACGTTTGAGATGAATGATGGACGTTTGAATCATGAGAACTTTAAGTCATTTTAAGGTACGTCCTCACCATGTTTGTTTCAGTGACTTTACTTCCCTTAACCTAAAAACACCCAACCATGTTTCTCAAGGTACCTTTTATTACGTAAACCTAACTTCCGTAACTGTATGTTAATTGCGTGACTTTACATTAAGAACATAATGTAATTCATGGGGAGCTTTTAAGTAGGATATTATAGGAACTATAATGCATGCATTTTCTTGAGGACGACCTGTTCTATTTGAACACCTTTTCCTCTCAAACCGGTGCAGAACATACGTGCTAGTCCGCCTTTTAACTGTAGTCTTTGCAATGTGTTCAGGTGCAACTTTTTGGCCGAGACACAGAAGACATGAGGAGTCTCAACTGTTGTTCTTCATTGCCAAAAGGTCTTTGAAAGCGGCCTGGTGTGTCTGGAGCTCTAAGAGAGACGACAGCATAAAATTCGCAAGAGTCCGGCAAGGAAGGAGCAGCGGCTCTGCTCCGAGCTCCTCCCGGATGTCCGAGCTCCTCACCCTATCGCCCAGCCACCCTCCGGAGGAAGCTCATTTCGGCCGCTTTCATCCGTGATCTCTTTCTTTGGGTAACTACCAAGAGCTCACGACCAAAGGTTAGGGCTGGAACATAGATGGACTGGTAAATCGAGAGCTTTGCGCTCCTTCTTCACCGTCCAAGTTGGATTACTTTTTTAAATTACAGTTACTTTGCATGGCTTTCAAACAGCTATAATGTAAGTATTTTCCTCAAAAAAAAAAAAAAAAAGCCTATGAAAGCTGACAGCAAGTTCTGTGGATTACAGGGACACTTTTTTGTTGCTCGTAATTTTTTTTTATCACTTTGAGCACAACAAATGAAATTCCAGTCACCCTCACGATATTAGGAGGAGGGAGACGAAAGGAGGGTGTTTCAAAAATCTGGACAAAAAACAAATACAGCCAGCATGACCAGACACTACGACAAGTTTTTGTAAATTGAGTAAACTGACCCTTTTAAAGTACACTTCCATAGCACAATACAGAAGTGAATACACTCCAGTATGATTATTAATTCACCAACCTTGAACACACATAATGGTGAAAAAGAAAACAAAACTCCATATGGATGAAAACTGCATCTAAGGAAAACCATAAGATCATAAGAGTATTAACCTGCGCAAACCAGTAGATACATATTTATAAAGCACAAAATACAAATATGTAGATATAAATACAATAAATAATAATAATATAATAAATACAAGTAAATATAAATAAGCTTGTAGCACTTATTAGCGTTTCCGCTCCTTCATTACATCCATTATGTAACACATAACAGCATTGTTGTGTACTTAATGTACTTTTGCTTTAGGTAATACAGATGTTACTAAGTGTTTTTTAAAGTTAAGTGATTCCTGTGAGCTAAAAACTGGAATTAATCTGGGCATAAACAATCTGCACTTCCAGCTATTTGATGAAAGTTTGTGAGAAAGGCTGTAAACAGATTCTGGTATGTTATTTTCTTTAAAGCGAATCATTTATGAAATTCCCGATCTTCTTTCTCCTTTCCAGTTTAAATTCTTTGGCTATCGCTGACTGGAAATCACCTCTCAAATCTCTGAATGATACTCCAGACATTCAATAATCACAGTAAATCAGACTCACCTCCAAAATAGTCTCCGTCACAGAGTTCCCTCTCGTAGGAATCGGTCTCCATGAGCACCTGGCCGTGGTCGATGAAGAACATTCGGTCGCCTGGGACGTTCTGTCGGACGATGGCGTCTCCCTCCAGGAACACGTCGTACTCCAATTTGGGGAGGATGGCGTTGATGAAGTTTTCATCTCTGTTCTGAAACATTGGTACTTTTCTCAGCAGCCGGCTGCACATCACCATCAGGATTTGCTAAAAACAAATAATATAAACAATTGTGTTACAAGAAAACACAAGATTATTACAAAAACTCAAAAGGCACAAAACCTTAACATCACTGAGCTTTACGCAGACAAACCACAGCTGTACCTCTTTGAGCGCTGAGGACACCGTGTCCATGACGTCCTTCTCATGAAACCACTTCCCTCCGTAGCGAGCCTGGTAGTAGTTGTTGATTCGAAGCTGCAGCTCTGGCGGGAGCTTCATGAAGGCCATGTAGTGCTCCAGACGGCTCATCTGTGGAGTCACAGTGCTTTCAGGATCCAGCTCCCATCAATAATACGACAAACAGCTATACGGTGCTAAGATCTACTCAAGCTGCATGTTTATAATGCATCACAATGACATTGATTCAATTTGCATGTTGGCATTTAAATGATTCATCGTGTAAAGGCAACAGAATAATGACATTAACATTTAGATTCCTTGTAAGTTTGTTTCCTCATAAGGACGCATTTATACTACTTTATGTACAAAAATTAATATTTCAGATTCAAATGTCATAAATGTCACTGCCCTCATTCCTTCCTTCATGTTGGCATAGAAACAGCCAATAGATGGCACCACAGGGCGGAGTCAAAAGTTTCACACAACAACAAACAAGGCGACGGTGAAAGAAAGGTGTCAGTTTTTAAAAAGACCCCCAGGCACAGCGCCAGGCTTTAAAACCAGTTTCCAATGGTGGCCAATCAGTGGCCAGGCCCAGAAAGACGTTTTCCTATAGACTTAGATTTTGAAATAGGCTGTAAATCAGTGGATACGTTTTTTTTAGCTTGTTTTCATGTCTAATTGTCTATTTTCAAGATTTTCTCCCTGAAATTAACAAACTGTGAAGGATTTTAATGAACCATGGGAGACCTTACTCTAGTTTTTCTTCTCCAGGTCTTTGTTATTGTCATTTGTTATTGTCAAGTGCTTTTGGTGGGGAATATATTATTTGCTTTAAAATGGCTGTTTTCCAAATGTTTACAATAATCTAAATAAATGACTATAAAAAAAAAAAGAAAAACCAAACAGGAACATTCACAGTATAGTAACTCAGTGTGTGAGGTATCTTCTTACTTTGCTCTTGTACTCCTTGGCTGCTGGGTCGATGTTTGCGATCATGGTTGTAGCGTTTGCCACGAGGACGGTGTACATCAGACAGCCAGACACCATGCTGACCATGACGATCCACATCTCGACATAATCTGAGAACAAGACACCGACACTCTGGACAGTTTACAGCTGAAATGGTGGGTATTTATATCTGAGGGAGAATTTGATACCAGCGCTTCTTTTTCCAGCTGTGGTGCATAAAGAAAATCAATAATTCTCACTTGTAGGTGCATTCATGGAGCCATAGGAGAGGGCGATCATCTGGGAGAGAGCTCGAAAAACTCCCCAGGAGTACTTCACGATCACTGTGGCATTCTGGGAGATTTTTTTTCATCATTAGTGAAAGTTTTTGTAGATCTGTGAGAGCTTCACAACAATAAATCTTAACATGAATTTATCCTACAATATGTGTTATAGATGTTTAAAGTACCATTAACTGTTTTTTATCCCCACATGTCTCACAGTAATTTCAGAAACGGCCCAATTACTAAAATATTTTACTTATTTTCAACACGTCATTCACAGCCAGTGGTGAAAGACGTTTTCAAACCCTTTACAAAACCTTTACTGTTGTTATCATGCTGATGGACGGCCGAATGGCACAGGGCGCGTCCACATGCAACGCACACGAGCAGCTTCACTTGAGAACGTGGCCAGACGTGTGCATGAAACGCTGAAGGACAGCGTCAGGTAATAATGCTGCCGTAACCACTATATAAGGAGTGCAATTTCAGGTGTGGAGGTGGATGGGTCTTGCAAGCAATTGATTTTCATGTGGGTGTGCAGAGTTCGCTTCCCATCGAGATGTGTGGGGTTTTTTCTACACCTTACCATGCGCCTCTTTTGCCTAAACTTAACCATCTGTGACTTTGTTGCTCACATAATGGCAGCAGAAACAGCTGACGCAGAAGGATACCTAAACGTCATAAGTAGAGGCAGAAGGTCACTGACAAAGCGGCACCATGTGACGAGTTGGGATGAGAACGTGTTTTTTTTTTTATCGCACTGGAAGGGGATAAAAATACTGTCATCTCAAAGGTAACTGAAGCTGTCAGATAAATGTAGTGCACTAAAAAGTATAGTATAGTGTAGGTGTAAAGTTATATAAAATGGAAAGTTCCTACTTGAGTAAATGAACCTAGATATCAACAACCACCATCACCCACACACTATTTATTAAAAGGTTGGAGTTGTCTAAAGTTTCATTTTACCATCAGGTTTTCTTTGCGGACCCAACAGTCAGAGGGAAACTCCTCCAGCATGGGGACAAAGTACTGGATGCAGCCGTTCCAGTGACACAGCAGGAAAATCATCATGAACAGAGACAAGACACGAAAGAAGAGGCGGACCACCTCCAAGTTTGCATTCGACACCTGTCAGGAGGAGATAACAAGAAACCATGAGACATTAAGGCATTTGGTAAGCAAGTCAATCAATCTGTGTGTGAAACATACTGTACAATCTGGGCATAAGCCTGATGTAAGATGTCCTCTCCTAAGCCTGTGCACAGTATATAATCCGTACATATACATTCACTCGCAGGCATCAAGTGGTGCAGAAACAGTACATTTCCTTTACTGAAGTTTGTTTTGACATATCATATTTTGATATGATAGGTCACTGAACAAGCGTTTGTATTCAGCGAGGTGAGAGTGAGAATGTGTTGCAGTAACAGATATATTGCACCAACAACATGCAGGAAAAGACAGGAAAGCTTGATGTATTTGCCAGCAAAGAAGCACAAACACCAACACCTTCAATGATTTGACTTTTGGAAAATGTCTTTTTTTAGAAAGCAAGGACACAAGACATCAACGTAACACTGGGGAGAACCAGAGGTGTATTTCTCCGTTGCAAAACATCTGGAAGTCCACGCAACACAGCTTACAAAAAAAGGGACCATTAATATCACTGTGATTTTAAGTCAGTTCTCATGTATTGTTCCAGGTCGTAAATAAACTGCTATGGATGCTTGTGAAGGTTATTTAGCATCTTCTGGCCTGACAACATACCCCTGAAATTATACATAAAAACCTCATCACTACTGTAGTAAATCTGAGGCGACTGTGACGGCCAGACAGCGTGATTTGAACAGTCAGGCTGCTCAAGGCAAAATAAAAAACCTGGAAGACCAAAACTGACCTGGCGCAGAAATGTGATGCACGAACTAGCCAAGACTGACTTCAGGGAGGCTCAACATGCAGGGAGCTCAATGTGGATTAGTTAAGTAAACCGATTTATCTGCATAAAATTAATAAATCAGTGGGGATACAAAACATTTATTTCCAAAGCAACAGGGTCCAGTTACACCGAAAACATACACCAGAAACCATTTATTTCAGCAGCCGGGAGCCGATTAAAGGTTTGGAGTTACCAATTCCAGACAACATACATTATGCAACATGCAAGATTTGTTCCAAGAAATATAATGTTTCATTTTGAGATTAATGTGGACATCCATAAATTATCCCTTTATTTTTGTGCCCAATGTTTAGATAACTAAAAAAATAAAAAACCCTGTTGATGCTGGAGCAACATGTCAGCTCTTGTTTTACAAACATCGTAAGCGCTAAAAGTCAGAGCAGTCATCGGACGCCAGCAGGTAAGGTATCTGCAGGTAGGAGATTAAGGATGATTGAATTTCAAAGGTGAGCTTTGAAGACTTTGTCCGGCGTTTGAACTTACTTTCTCCACCTCGTTGAAAAACCTGACCAATCTGGACACTCGAGCCAGCCGGATCAAGCTGAGGATCCGCACAAACATCAGTATCCTCATCATCTTGTTGGTCTTGGAGGGGTTGTCATCATTGTGGTACTGTAGGTCCTGGGTGTATAAAATACAGAGAGATTTAATTAACTACCAATGGTGGATTTCTTGTAAATCAACCAATTAGACTTTATACTGTTCATACTATCAAAATATAACACAAAGTGCCACTTTAAATAAAATCAGGTCCCTGAAACTAGAAACTAGCATCCTGCTGGCCATCGTGCAGGTGTTTGATAATAAACCGGACGACCTCCGTGCTGCATTTGTTTCCCATGGGACATTAAAACTATAATATCCTCTGTTTTGAAGAAATTTGGCAAGATCCTGAACAGCATCAATCAAGAGAAGGAAACAAGGTGTGTGTTTTATGGTAAATAAGATGGGAATTAGAGGTGCTGTTCTGTTCCTGATCACTGCCTGGATCAGGTTTCCATTAACCCTTATACTGCACAGACTGAAATTGCGAATACAAAATACCCCTAATGGAAACGTAAGTTTTGAAAAAACTCCCATTTATCACAAAAAAAGTTTTTCCACTCGCATAATGTGGTAACTATTCAAAAGTTCAGCAGACAATACAGAAGTTTCAAATTCACACTTCCTCTGTGAAAATGTGGATTATTACCTCCCAGAAATCCCTCATACAAGGCTGCTACCATTTATAGGGGGCTTGCCTTTCCATTATAGCTCGTATAACACGTCTATGTCGCCTTCGATAGTAACTAATGACAGTTAGTGCAGTGGCTGCAATAGAAATAAACCTGCTAATGTTTTGAACATCCATCACCATACTTCTTTGAATGTTATTGTTATCGTTTCTGCAAATCTTTAATAGAAACCCGTCTACTGTATTACACTATTCAGAGGCAGCTGCAGAGTGGAGTCGCTGCCTTGCTTAAGTCAACATATGTAAAAAACTACCAAGCGCTCATCCCAGTGACGCAAGAGATGACGTCAATCAGAGTCTGGAGCACGTTTCAGGACACCACCGTCAACATCACTGATGACAGCAATGAACTCACTGAGTCTGTAGAGGATTTAATTTGTAAAACAACAAGGGCAACTATATCCAAAACTGTAGTTAAAACCTTTCACAGCCAGAAACTAGAGATCACCAGAGCCATCCGGAAACATGAAACATGAAACATTATAAAGCAGGTGCTAACAATGTCAGAGTAATGAAAATAGCTGAAACTATTCTAATCATCCAATTCTCATAAAATTAGTCTTTTAAAATCATCTGATGTGTTTAGTTTAGTGTCTTATTCTCGGTAGTTATCGTCTGTAAAACACTGTCTAGCTGCTCTGAGTGTTACATAAGTCTCTAATTATAAACCATGAACAAATAATGTAAAACTAAGTGCATAATTGTTTTGTGAGCTGACAAATAATGCAGCACACTGCTGGCTATTTTCTGCTCAACAGTCATTCATTATGACAAGAGAAAATGTCCCATTAAAACATACTTTAAAGTCCAGTGTGTAGGATTTATATTGTATTGTGGAATATAATATAATCAGTGTTTTCTTTAGTGTATAGTCACCTGAAAATAAGAATAGTGTTTTTCGTTACATTACGATGAGTCGTTTATATCTACATAGGGAGCGGTTTCTCGTCCACGAAGATCGCCATGTTGCATTGCCATGTTTCTAAAGTAGCCCAAAACTGACAAACCAAACACTGTCTCCAGATAAGGCAATCCGTGTTTTTGGAGTTACAATGATTTGTAACGTGAAACTGCTTTATTCCGTTTTTTTTTTAGCAGTTTAAATCAGCGGGTCTGTTTGTTTTAGAGAGGAAGAGACCTCTGGGGATAATTCGGCCTCAAAATGGTGAGCACACACTTACTCATCAGAGAACAAGAGTGAACCAATAATAAATCATGTCGTGGTCAATCTGCCTGTTTACGAGATGCCAAACAGCGTAGGATAAACACTGATTTGTAACGTGAAACTATTATATTCTGTGTTTTTACTGGTTTAAATCAGGGGTCTGTTTATTTTGGAGAGGAGGAGACCTGTGTGGATAATTAAGTTTCCTGATAAAAACCTGCAGAACAATGAACACTGAAGGAATTCTGACCAGGAGAAACTTTAGCTGGCTGCAATCTGTAAATCACTGCTAGACGCCAACAAATCCCACTAAATTTTACACATTTTATCTTTAAGTGTAGTTGTAGCTCGAAGTAGCCTCGAGGAGCTACTAGTTTAAAAAAAAGTTTTAAAACGTTATTATTATTAGGAATGCATGATAATATCAGCATGTCATGGGTATCGACAGATATTGGTTTTAAAATGAAATATCAGAATCGGCCAACATGCTGATCTCTGCCTAAATAACAAACCAGTGTTTTTTACTGACACAGTAAACATCTACCAAACGCCAACCCTAAGTTGAAGTTCTTATTTTGCACATTGAATAAATATTACATACACTAAAAAGCATTGTATTTTATGTTTCCATCAGCTGGTGAGCCATCATGATAAGATTATGCTTGAGGAGACTTGATGATCACTAAAATTAGTTGGGAAAAAAAGTGGATATAAATACATCGTTTATTGGCCAAATGAGCTGTTATGCATTGGCATAATGAATACCGACAAAAAATCCAAAATCATGCATCCCTAATTGTTATTCAAATACAAAACCAAAATCAGTTACATATAATTCGTAGAATCAGGGAAACATTACAACCAATCTTATTGCTGAGACAGAGAGAATAACATTTCCTACTATTCTCTCTCAAAAACAGTAATTTGATTTGAAAAAGATACGCCTTTTGATTTTTGTATAATGTGCCTGGATCAATAACCCTGTTGTTCTGATAGAAAAAAAGAGAGTAATGGAGACATGTCCATCGTCCGACCAGGATCAAATCATGTAAAAGTGTTTTAACAAACACACACTGTTGGCTGTTTTCTGCCCCAACAGTCTGTTCATAATTACCGCGAACAGCAGTATGTAGCCGATCGGGAACGCAGCGATAACGTCCGGTATGAACCATGACCTCAGGTAACTGACGCGGATCTGCTTGATATCCAGAATAGCTTCCTGTAAAAGAGAACAGAGCAGCAGATTGAGCCAGATGGATGAAGATGCTGCGCAGCGCGTGACACGGTTAGATGTATAATTTAACACTTGAACTGAACCAATATTTTGGGAGTTTTTCCAAGATTAAGGGAGACAGTGGTGTCGGATGAAATTAGCAGCGTGCTCAGAGAAAATCAACACATACATGAATGCATACATGAAGCGCATACATGAATATTTGAAGCGGGGCAGAAACCGACTGAGAATAAATCTGGCAAAATCCAGATGTTTGTGCCGTCCAGAGTAAACACCACGGACAGGAAAAAAACACAGATGTGCCATTTGTGATTGGCAAGATAGAGGTCACAGAGTATGAGCAGATGAAAACAAACAGGATATAGTCTGCGTAATACTTAATTGGAAATGTTATACTTCTCATTTATCCAATACATCATAATCCTGGTTATAAAATCAAACAGCAGGTGCCAATTTTGCCCATGTCCACAAGCAGAGGGAGGGGGGTTTGTTAATCTAGCCTTTCGTGTATTGAGTAGATTACAGATGGGGCAGAGATGGATTGTGTGTGCTTGTCTGCGCGAGGATTATAGTCCTCCAGATTGTGTCTGAAAATAGAGCACAGCCACTCTCACCTCGCCGTCCTCTGCTATGATGCCCATACGGAAATTCAGAGCCACATCTATCAGGAAAAGCGTGTCTGAAAACACGTTAAATCCCTCCCATGCCAGCCCGCTGTTCCCGTCCAGAAATGCTATCTCCATGGGAATCCCAATCAGGTTCAGGAACGTGATGGCCATCATGCACATAATGTAGTAACTCCTGCAGGAGAAGATCACAAAGAAAAAAAAAAAGTGTGACTTTTAAGTGAGCCTTAGATGTTGTTTTCCATGTAGGATTGCAGCAGAAACTCTCAGTTCATTTGCCAGGAGGTCTCATTAGACAGACACGCTGCAGCCGGTAAGGAAAGCTGATTTATGCACACCAAATACTCGGATACTGTAACTGCACATCTCCTCAGTCAGGGCTCGATTGCCAGGCTCAAATACCTTTGATCTCTGATCTCCAATTGTTTTATTACATCTCTGTTTTCAATCCATCTTATCACCTCATAAACTAAAAATAACAATTCTGCAGGATGATGCAAAACCAGCTCCCTATAGAGGTCATTCAGTCCATCAGTTTATGTCCCTTTAGTCCTCCGATTTGATCTTAAAACTCCCTTTACAAAACTAGAGGTAAGAGAAGATGAGATAAACTTTATTTTCTGTCCCAATCAGTGACAGAAATTCTCCTTTGACAAGACTCCAACAATAATCATTTTAAATTCTTCTCAGATGATTAACTTTTAACTGCTCCTTCAGGTTACTGCTTACTTGCTCTTACATTTGATGCTTTTTTTTTGTAGTTTAATGTAAGCACCAAAAAACAAAGCAAACTCCTTGCAAGTGAAAACCTACTTTGCAATAAATTATTTTTTAGATTCTGATTTATATTGCATCTCTTTTTGTTTTTGTGCATTTATAAGTGCAACACAAATCATTATCATAATCAATTACTGCTCTGTCAACGAATGCTTAACGCTAATTAGTCATGCAACATGCCAGTAATACGGAGTAGGGGTGAAACTAATTATTATTTTCATTATTGACTAATCTGGTTTTTATTTTCTTGATTAATCATCTATAAAATGACACAAAATATTAAAAACACTCAACATGACATCATCAGCATGCTTGTTTTCTTTTACATAACACTTCAACACCTAAAAGTATTTGCTTTTCTGTAGTAAAAGACAAATAGAAAACAGCCAAATCTATCAAATTAAGAAGCTAGAATTAGAAATTGCTTGCCATTAAAAAAAAATTAGAAAAATAGTTGCAGACTAGATTTCTATTAATTTTACTAATAATTTCAGCTCTAATATGGAGCAAAGTCATAAGATCGTGTATTAACCCCTGCAGCAAACTGAAGCAAAGAATCACCTGCAAAAACTTGCAGAAAGTGCAACAACTTTTAAAGAAACTGAAAAAGTGGTGGTCTCAGCACAGGACTGGCCTGAATCTATCAAACACATTAAATACCTCATGAGGCTGAACGGGTGGATGACAAAGACTCCGCTCTGCAGCTGCCGGATGCACTCCTTCTCCACGGCCATCTCGCTGCCGTACACGTACAGGGACTGCCTGTTCAGCTGCGGGAGAAGCAGGGCTCTCCATCCACAGGTGGCTGTGGTGCATCCTGCGGCGGGACCTTTTAGTTTCTCCATGACTTCGGTCCCTTCGGATCAGCTGAACGCACAGGCCATCCTCCCTCTGCTGCTGCTGCTGCTGCTGCTGCTGCTGCTTCTCAGGGCGACTGGAGTCTGACTCTACCAGTCCTGACCTCCCCTCTTGGTCACAAGGTAATTTTCCATCAAGGCTCCCAACCTCAGGGCTTATTGAAGCTGTGTGGAGCGAGGCGAGTGGATACCCGCCTTTCTGCTCCCTCCCTCCCTCCCTCTCCGTCTGCCTCTCTCTATTTCTGCCCCCACCCCTCCACTTCTTTTCTTTTTCTCCCAGCTCATCAACTATTCAGTATCTGTGTCTCATCCCCACATGAATCAAGCCATGTCAAGAGGACAAGGTCCAGCTCACATTAATACTGAAGACAATGGCATGTGTGTATCTGTGTGTGTGAGTGTGTGTGTGTGTGTGGAGGGGATCACAGTTATTGTCATGTGAACGAGACATCTGGCAGCATGTGCCGGGACAAGTTCAGTATGGGCCACATCTACCCGGGATGTAATTAAACACGGTACCGTGTTACCTGATGCTGGACATATGCTCGCAGCTCTGAGCCAGCTCCTCCTCTGTTGTTTATTTGTACTTTTCACATCAGTAACAAAACAAAACAGAAGCTGAAATATTTCATTTCAAGGATTACAAAGTGGAAGATTTGGATTTCATTCAACTGGATGTTTTTTTTTTTAATATTTTCTTGGAAAGTTTGGTAGGATTGCAGCAACATTGGAAAATGAAAAATAGAGATGATATTACAGGATGTAGCAGCACGGTGGGATTAACTGAGGGGTCACGGCAATGGGTGAGCTGAATTACGGCAGCTTAGTGCAAGAGATGTGTCTAATGATGTGAGGGGCATTTTATGAGATTATTGCTTAAAAAACATTCGACAATTTTCCAGTGTTATTTTCTTTGCAATAGAGGAATATTGGAAACACCAGGAATGGGATGAAAGAAGCAAACTTTTTACATCTTTTATTGTTGTTGCTTTTTTTTAAAAATAATTTGGTAAATAATTTTACCTTTTTTCATCTTATTTCTTAACTCTTTTTTTGTAAATCTGTATCCCTTTTTAAATTTTTTTTTATACTTTATTTTTCTGTAAAGCACTTTGAATTGCCCTGTTGTATGAAATGTGTTATACACATAAACCTGCCTTGCCTATAGTTCAGAATTTGAGTCAGAGGCAGCATAAAAACACATAAAGAGAAAACATAAAGATACGTTGGTCGTTTTAAGTGCTCTGGCCTTATCTTACTCCTGGCACAAATTGGTGCACAGCACTGCGCAACTGTAATGCTAGTTTAAGACGCAATACTCATTTTGATAGCTAGCGTCCACGTTGTATAAGTAGCAAATGTACTTGCACCATCTGTGCGCCCATGGTCTTGAAATCAGGTGTGGTCAGGCTCATTGTGGTGTATTGCTGTTTTGAGGTAGCAGTAGGTGCCGTTGACCAACAAAAACCTGGTTTAATGTCAGAATACTGCAGTATTTTCCTGCTATTCAAAGAGCGCATTTTTCAGATATTAAGATGCACCTACATAGGCGGGGTCACAACGTACTTACACTGTGTTTATTACACACACAGGGTCGTGTGGATGGGTTACAGGTGGGTGAATTAATAATTATATCATTAATGAGGAAAATATTCATTACATTCTCTAAAATGTGAAGATAGCAGAGATCAGAGCAGAGCTGCAGAGCGTCTGACTCCACATTTAAAGAGATGCTGTGCGCATTTATGCACAAGCACCAGCATAATGTCGTTTATTATTTTAGAAGCTAAAAGTTTCAGTTTCCTCTGTTTAAAGTTTATAACTACAGTTTTTAGTTTGGCTGTTTTAATGTCCCACAATGTTTGCTGCAGTGACATCATAGACCCCAGCTGCCCTTCACTGGTCACCTGTGAGTATAAGAATTGATTTTAAGATTTTACTGCTTGTTTTCAAAGCTTTGAATGGTCAGGCCCCAGCCTTTATCTGTGACTTATTAACTCTTTGTGAGCCTGATCACTGCCTGAGATCCTTCTACAAAGCGTTTCAAAAATCTCGTCTTGTCACTAAAGGTGACCGAGCTTTTGCTATTTGGGCCTCCAGCCGTGGAGCTCAAAACTTAGTGATCTATTTTAAATCTGTTTTAAAACTCACTGTTATTGTTTGGCCTTTTCTTAATTGATGGTATTTATTGTTACTTTTTGTATTGTTTTACCTTGTTTTATATTTCCTACACATTTTTTTTAGCTTTGTTATTGTCTTTTTTGTAACGCACTTTGTAACTTTATTTCGAAAGGTGCAATATAAATAAAGGTATTATCATTATTATTATTGTTATTATTATTATTGCTCTTACTTGGTTTCTCGCAGCAGAAAACCGCTTGCTTCTACAGTTTGCAATATCTACCATGTAAATAGCGTTACACCAGCTGCAGGTGCACCTGGCTTCTAAAGGGAATAGGAGATTACACTATGATTAGTTGAATTCATGTTATGCCCCAAAGCATACCTAGGATTACTTGCACTGTGCAATTTAGACGGTGCGCTATAGATTCTTTAGGACCTCATGTCTCTAAAGTACCTTAAACCGTAGTTGCTTAGGTTAAGTGTTACGTAGTTACTAAAGTAGGAGACACGTCTGTGTTGTTGTGGATAGTCTTCTCCTTTATTTAGGGTTATATCCATTTTCTCTGGAGCGCTGCCCTCTGTTGTTTTGTGTGTTGGTGTGTGAGAAGTTCATGTACATGTGAGAATATTAATTCACTGCACAGCTGATACTGATCGAAGGGAAAGAGACAAACAAGAAAAAGAGTACTTACACTTATGCTTTCCTAGATGCTGCTTTGTGCAGACAGGAAGTGGCGGTGGCAAACAGTCAGGACTGTGGCTCTACACCTCTTCTCCTTCAGGGGGCCTATCTCTTCAGGGAGCATCACAACAGGCAGCCTGCAGATAAAACTGAGATTGACTTAAAGGGGATTTCATTGCCAAATGTATATTTTTCATTGCTCAACTTTGTGCAACACCGTATGGACTCTGATTCTGTGTAAATCACAAAGACTTCAGCAAAGTCTGTTTGAAATGGAGGTGTATATCTACAGAGCAAAAGAATAATATGCTTACTTGCTCATTTATCTGGCACACAGCTGGCCCTCAAACTAGAATAAGTGACTCAGTGCTTCTGCTTACGCACTGCTTTGCTGTGCTGACGCACAATAGACCCAGTAGACATGTGAAAACACATAACTTCAGTATTGTAAGGACAGAAAATGAACATTTTTCATATTAAAAAACTCCCTAGTCACTAAAGTGTATATTCTCCCCACCAGCAACTATTTTTTGCAGCACAGAATGAGATATCCGCCAAAGGATGTGACAGTGCAGAAAAACAGCAGTTTTTCTATGTGGCAGCTGATGTTTATTTTCAACTCATACAGTTCCTTCATTTTTAATTAAAAATATAAACTATAAGCGATTGTGCACATTTTAATACATAACAGGAACATTTTAGGATTGAGACAGTTAATTCATTAACTGACTAGTCAATTAACAAAGAAATTAAAAACAAATGTGATAATAAAGGAAACATGTAAGTCTTAATAAGCAAAAGTGTGAAGCATTTTTTGGTTCCAGCCTCTAAAATGTGAAGATTTGCTGGTTCCTTGTGTTTGATGTCATTATGACATTGTGGAGTGAATTCAGTTGGGTGTCGGACTGTTGTTTAGACAAAACAAGCAACTCACACACAAGATAACTCCCTGAAAACAATGACACTGAACAGTTAAGTAACACAGTGTTTTATACCCACCTCCAAAGTTGCAGCAATGTCCACCTCCTTCAGGACAAACTCTGCCTCCTCCATCATGAACTGTCAAGGCCGATAAAGACCATAATTATGATGTCACTGCCTGCACAATAAAAATTCATACTTTTACTGCTGTGAGGATGATGATAGTGTTGGTGAGGCTTGAACCTGAAACAGCAGTTTAAGAAAATTGCTACAAAGCAGAGTTAAATACATAAATAGGGAGGTTTAACATGTTTTATTACTGCTCAGTTTTTACCTTAAACTCTGATTAATTTTCCCTGTTATAGGTTTTTTTGGGGGGGGGCTGTTGCTGTGTGAGGGTCCAAAGAAAGGACAGAGGGATATTACATGCTCAACGCCCTCTGAGGCAAATTGTGATTTGTGGTAATGAGCTTTATCAATAAAATTTCATTTAAATAATTGATGCTGGGAGAAGTAGTTACATTCATTAGTTAAATAAAACTACTAAATCCACGGTGTAAAAATACAATAAATATTAACAACAATATGTTGTTTAAGTATTATAAAAGTACTTGTTCTGCAAAAAAAAAGTTATATTAACAACAATATGTAATTTAAGTATTATAAAAGTGCTTGTTCTGCAAAAAATAGGCCCTGTCACCAACATATTATCATTAATGACCTGACTTGGTTGTTAAAATCAATGCTTCAGTTTGCACACAGCATTTACTGTTGTTGGTCCAGGTGGAACTCGTTTTAAATGACGTTTTTAAAAAATTACAAATAAATCTACCTAAACTTCTTTATTTACAGTATAGGTAGTACTGTAAATTGGGCCACTTGTGGTGTCTGTAGGTTCACTTCAGAGAATAATTTAACAAAAAAAGAGTTTTTGAGAATTCACAAATAAACCTTAGCTTACATGCTTTCGGCTAGGCTAACGTTAGTTTAGTTTTAGCTTATGGTGAGTGGACCTTGAGTTAAGATTTCGTTTGTTTGCTTGTTTTTCAAGGTCAAAAGTGATACTTTAAATTCAACAGAAAACACAATTTGTCCTAAGAAATATCACAATATAATTTTAACAAACTTACTGTGCATTCATAGAGGCTCTGGTCTCTGTATTTGTGGAGCTTGTTTCGCTAGTTTCCGTCTCTTCCCGCCTTTGAGTCACAGCACTACATTTCCCAGAAGTCCCCGCTGGCTCTTGTAGTCACGTGACGATGTATAAAAAGGCAACACGTGAGCTTGCTCTTCTCGTGGTGGTTTCCTTTTGAAGGTGAAACGTCCGCTAGCTTGAACACAGACCTCCATTCAAGTAAGTTACATAACAAAGCTCCGCTGCAGCAGCTGTTTTTAACTAGTGCGCAACATTTTGTGACTTTAATCGTGTCATTTATCCGCCATAACCATCGTTATTGTCATCACCGTTAGCAACTGTTGGCTAACTTTGTGTTAGCCGGCGTAAGCGTTATGCAATGTGTCCAAGCTGTTAGCTAAACCTGCTAAAACATAACAAAAGTCAAGAAAATGATGGTTCTGTTTGTCTGTTTACCTG
Source organism: Plectropomus leopardus (assembly GCF_008729295.1). Lineage (NCBI taxonomy): Eukaryota > Metazoa > Chordata > Actinopteri > Perciformes > Serranidae > Plectropomus > Plectropomus leopardus. The sequence goes on along the minus strand of NC_056472.1, from coordinate 29,408,378 downwards.
TTTTAACGTGTTTATAACGTAAAGATTTAAATAATAACACTCTGTGGTGCTCCGATGATTTCGTGTTGTCATGTTAGCTAATGTTACATCAGTCCTGCCTCATTCATTAACTGTGTGGCTATAATACATGTGCAGCACAACCGCTATGGTTGTTACTTACACTTCCGTATTCAATTTGTTGTGCCAGATCATTTCGGCTGCACATTTGCACACCTGCTAAATATCAAATTGCCTCTTGCTTAAAATGGGCCTTTAACACAACTTGCCTTCCCTGAGACAGGAGTTTAAACAGCTGAGATAATTGGGAACACCTGTGAATAGACCAGGACTCGTCTTGTTTTCTTGATAATTAAATGATAAACTGCAAGTAGCCTGTTCTAAGGGACTGTTCTTTATTTATCAGAGGAGAGTGGCTGGGATGTGACATAAGAATAATAATGATGATTTTTTTTTTTTTTTTTTATCATCCCCAAAACTACACATTTCTTCTTGAGGGGAAAAAATACATTTTTAAAAAATTACTCTGCATAGAAGTTTAAGATGAAAACCATCAGTTTTCATTCTTGTCATGCATAATTATTGGTTAGCAGGAACTACTTTAGCAAAATTTTACAAGACGCCCAATAAATTGATCTTGATTAAATATCACATCTGCACACACAGTGCAGATTTTGGTGTATTTTGTTCTCACTGAAGTGTTCGTCTCAGTGTGTTCAAGGACCGATGGAAAATTTGGAATTTCCAACAATTCTTTTTCTACAGCTTGACTATGGTGTAATTTTCTCGATTATTTTGACATTCCTCCCCCTTTTTGCACCACCCCCTCCCTAATAGTAATCAAACCGTCCTTGAGATGAATCAAAATGCAAGTGAATGAAAGCATTTTTGTTTTTCTTTTAGTTCAGCCTAAAGATGTCGACCGTGTCTGCTGCTGGCGTGGACTCTGCCGCTGTGACTGAGGCCCCTGAGCAGAAGCCACTGAAACCATGCTGCGCCTGCCCTGAGACCAAGAAAGTCAGGGATGCATGGTACGTACCTGTCCAGAGAGACTGCAGCTTTCCTCTTTGCAAGTAAAACTTTTATTAATGCCTCCATATTTTCCTCCAGCATCATTGAGAAGGGAGAGGAGAACTGCACAGTCCTGATCGAGGCACACAAAGACTGCATGAGGGCGCTTGGATTCAAGATTTAAATACTCCACTTTGTGTGTGTGTGGTGTGTGTGTTCGTGGTAAGTATCAAATTTTATTTTCCCATCAGCTTGTTTGCAAGTATAATGTCTCTGCTGGTTCTCACTCACTGGTAGATGCATGGGCTTGTAAAGTTGCAGGGGTTAACTGTAAATATTTGTTCAGAAATCTTGTATTTTGCTTTTCGGTGTGACCTCAGTTTCATTGGTTGCCTGCAAAATTAAACCTAACAGAACTTGAATGCTCAGTTTGCGTGCCTGTGCTGGCGTCACACTGTTGCCAAATGTATCCTGACAGTCTTGGAGCAAGTATCCTGTGCTCACATGACTACACAAGAAACATGCCTGAAGCCGCGCGGCTCGGTTCACGTTTCAGCAGCTCAATTAGCCGTCTGGCATCGCCTCGGTGCTCAGTTGCTCTTGTAAAGGAGAAATGTTCAGTCAGTGAGCTGGAGGGAATGTAAATGTACGTGGCCAAATCACTAAACATTTACTGAATACACAACCAGGCCTCGACCTTTGTCTTGATCTTGGGGTTTTTATTTATTAACATTACTATTTTGCAGTCTAACACTAGGTGTCAGCTACGTGCACGCTTTAATACTAATGTTTTTTTGTTTTTTTTTTTATTCTCCTGCAGTGCTGCTGTGCGAGATGCCCCTGGGTGTTCCTCCTTTCCTCCCTCATTTATACCTCGACTTGAAGGGAAATTTGACTAAGCACTTCGGCTCTGATGGGTTGACTGTATTTCTGTGAAATTGTTTTTTAACAACTTTTTTGAGAAATGTGTGAATATCTAAACTGCTGTCTGATTAAAAGTCCTATGCAATAAACCCATTTTGTTTTTCCTTTTTAAAATGAGCCCTTAGAGCCCACTAACACTATACTTGTACAAATTTGCCTTAAAAAATATTGTACATTAATATTTAAACTTTTTTTTTAGCCATCAATCCTTATTAATATTAATATATATATATATATATATATATATATATATATATATACTTATATATAATATATATATATTTATAATATATATATTATATAATATATATATATGTGTGTGTGTTACTTTTAATAATTTCAGTGCTTTAAATGCCAGTTTTGTTTTGTTTTTTTTTTTGTCATGCCACTTTTTTTTTTTCTTTTTTTTTTCTTCCAAGGAAAACTTTTTAACATACTATTTGCTAAGTTTTTGTTTGTTTTTTTTTTGTACATTGAGTTTATTTTTCAACCAACATCAGTCAGAATTTTAACCCTTTAAATACTGTATTTTGTCACACAGCTTTTTTAAAAAAAGTTTTCAATATACTACATGCAACTTAAATATCTTATCACAGCCTGTGGTATCTAAGTGAATTGCAGCAACATTGATATGACTGCACCTTGTGGAAATGGCATATCATCTCCATATGCCAAATATGGTTAAAAAAAGATATGGTGGAAAATAGTAAAAATGACAATTCCTTGACAAATAATACAGTGCATGTTGTACTTTGATGGCTGCTGATCAAAAATCACAGTTTGCATGCATTTCAATGGTGCATTTTTTGCACTTAACAGTTAATGTAACTATTTCATTTACAGTGTATTTTAGACTTATTGTAGGTGAGTTGAGCTGGAAATTTAAAGATTAAATATAAAATCTTGCCTAAATTTATGACGTGTGAACACAGCTAAAATTAGCCAAAAATGAGAAATGAAAAGCACATATAATGCACCAAACAGTCCCTAAGGGTTAATTGCATCATAAAGAATTCATGTTGTGGTTTCTGTATTGAAGGTCCATTCTCCGGGTGAACGTGTGCTCGCTACAGTTGCTGTCCCTGGTATGCACTTAGGCTTAAAAATAACTTCTGCCCCTGCAAAGTCAATACTTGGCATATCTGCATTCTTCCTCTGTAGTGTGTCACTATTACTGAAGTGCGCCTGACAGTGGACATCGAGTCTGACACATTCAAACCTGCTGGAAATGCAAAGCAACGCTAATTCTGCAGAATTTGAAAATTAAAAAAAAATGTAAATGCCTTTCTCACTTTACTGTGACCTTCATATCTCAACAAGCACTCCTTTTGAGAGACTAATGTGAACGTGTCACAGACGAGCAGGTAAACCTGCGATAACTTATTGACAGTTACAAACACTAAACATCATTGTTTCCATTTAATATCTTACTCAACACTTGCTGAGTTTACAAACATATAATAATGGCCTCAGCCTAAAAAATTCAATTAAATGCCAAAAAATTATGGTTTTAACATGTATAAACCACAAGGCCAGTTAACCCTTTACAACCTGAACAAACTTCCTTGATTTCTTTCAAAAACATGGGAGGAAGGTATTGAGAAACTTGAGAAATGGCCAAAAATTTAGCAAGAAATTAGTGAAAAGTTACAACAAAATTACCTGAAAATAATTAAATAGTATTTAATATTACACATTTTTCTTCTTTTTTTATAAGTGAGAGAATTATAAAATTAGTTTTCTGGACATTTTCCCTTTTTTTAAAAAAAAAAAAAAATCTAATCCCATCCGATTAATTTTTAGATCATTTTTTTTGTAACCTTTTAATTATTTTTTATTTTTTATTTTTGTGCAATTTTGCAGGGCATTTCTCGCCAAATTGCTCTTTTTTCCTATTTTTGAAAGAAATGTAACCATTTTTAAACATGCCTAATGGAAACACATCAATTTAAAAAAAAACTCCCATTTATGGCAACAAAAAGATTTAATGCCTGCATGAGGTGGTATTTCAGGTGATTTGAAAAAGCCATATTTCTCAAAACTGCAATGGAAACACTCTTCCAAAAGTTCCTCCCATGCTGACACTATCTGCATGCATTGCAGACTGCCTTCCCTGCTGGTTGAGTGTAATATGCACACTTTTTTATTTATCAATTTTAAAATAAAACACTGATACATATAATCGGCAAAATCCCCCATTAATCGTCCAGGCCGAAAATCTGTGGACCTCTACTTGTAACACTAACCGCCATTCGAAATCTTTTATTACATCTGCAATTCGTCTTTCAAATTCTCTGTAAATGTTAATTTTTATTTGTTTTGTTTTAATGTATAATTGATAATTAATTCATTCTTTTATTCAACTGAACTTCTGAGCATATTTTTTGTTTTTAATATGTAATTATTATTAATTATTATTATTACTAATCTATTTACGTGTCTACATGTCACTGTATGTGTGCACAGCAAGGTAACAAATTGCTCCTGGCGGGATTAATAAAGTTGTCTGAATCTAAATATCCGTGATTTAAAGAAATGTACAATGCCAGCAGTTCTGGGTTGTCCTGAGACGGAGACGGACGCTGTGAGCTGTGAGTCCTGCAGGCTGAGTGGAGAGCTGGATATGTGAGGCGGCGGCGGTGCCTGTGGGTGTTTATACCTGAAATCTGACCTGCGCCGTCATCCTACTTATTTCAGTGTCTCTAAATATGCACCGGCTGAGCTGCCCTCCTGAGAGTAAACTGCACTCACAATGTTTAGGTGAAGGAAGAACTGTGTGGGATCCCTCCTCGGTTACTCTTCTGAAAGTTTCTTCCATTTTTTGGGGAAATCTTTCCATTATTCAGTGACGATAAAGCACCTTGAGGCAGCTTTGTGATTTGTGCTATTAGGTTACATAAATAAGATGTGTGTGACACTGTGAGTCTGTCAGATATTTGTTAGAGTCCCTGTCCTCCCTCCCGTTTCCTGCCTCCCTCTCTCTCGTTCTGTTATGTTAAGTAGCAGGCCTGCTTTCTGTCCGCCACTCTTTCCTCCTTGGGTTTCAATTCCAAACATGGTTATCCTTCTAGGGCTCGATCAACGCCCACCCTCCCTTATCCCCTCTCTTCCAGCTGTTGGCTCCGCACTACAGGCCGGCGGGTGAGAGAAATCGACAGAATAGTCGCAGCGGCGGACGGGAGACGACGGGAAGAAGAGAGGAAGGGACGCATAATGAGAGAAGAAGGAGAAACCCATTCCAGCTGTGTTTCTGTAACAAACAGAGCCGTGAGAACTTCTTCACACTGAGGGATTTTCCACGGCACACCGAGGGAACAAACATTTACTTCTGACATTCTTCTGTCAGCGTTCGCTGTTTATTTTTGAGCAAACAACTAGTTGCACATGTTGATGGGACAGAAATAGCACCAGGGTTTCATTGGATAAGAAGTCTTTTTTGGGTTTGTTTTGTGCATCAGAAGCTTCCTTCAGCTTATCATTTGAAGACAAACATGAGCGTGGACAACTCGACTCTGCTGGACAGCTTGTTCCATCCTCCCGTCTGCGACGGCTGGACGAACAACACAGAGGGAGCCATCTACCATTTGGGCAACACCATGCTGTTTCTGGGCTACATGGGAGGCAGCGGGGCCTATGGGTGCCTCTTCATCTTCGGCTTCCTGGCTCCCGCCTTCGTGTGCCTGACGGTGTGGGGCTGGCTGACCATGTGCGGCCTGGACGTCTTCACCTGGAACCTGCTCCTGCTGCTGGTCTGCCTGGTTCAGATCTGCCACCTGCTGTTTCGGCTGCACCAGGAGGGCATACGCAACGAGGAGCTGACCTCCCTCTACCAGGCGGTGTACCTGCCGCTGGGCGTGCCTGTCCAGGTGTTCAAGGAGATCGCCAGCGCCTTTGAGAACAAGGTGGTGGAGCTGAAGGCAGGAGAGACGTACGCCGTGGAGGGCAAGACGCCCATCGACCGGCTCTCCTTTCTGCTGTCTGGGAGGTGGGAATGTGTGTGTATATCTACACACCTGTGCTACATAACGCAAAAACATCTCCACAGAGTACAGCCAACACACTCCAGTAAAAGCAGCAATACCACAAATACTAAAATGTTTTTCTTAAACCCTCGATAACTGGTTATTTTCCGAGATGGATGCAGTGGAAACAAGTTGTAAACACAACATCTCATATACAGTATAATCATCTTAGAAGTTAACATGATGAACGTGTTAACAAACAGCTGCTTATTTACACATCCAGCAGAACAACATTAGCGTTCATGTAGAGGTCATATAGAGGCTTGAGTCTTAGGCCCAGAATATACTGTGCGATTTTGGGCTGTCAAAGGAACATGGCAATATTTTCGGTCTCGGTTCTAAAACCGTGTTCCTACGTTGCACAGTGAGAGAGATTTTGGGATGACTGCTGTTACAACCTACGTCTACTAACCAACCAACAGAAACAAAGCATGAAATGATGCACTGATAAGCGTGACACTGCTAAATGCTGGTAGATGCCAACACTTCGATGCCACACAATCGGCATGCCAAGTCAGCCTCTTTTTCCATCTGCAACTGCGTCCACATTCTCCTCCTCTTCGCACTTTTTATGCCACACAATAATGTCACGATAGCGAGGGCTCAATTTGGTGGTTTACATTTTGCTCTTATTACTACAGCGGCATAGATGGATGATGCACATCGACAACGTTTTGTTGTTGCATTCTTGCAAAATGCCTGAAGGCTGAGCCGACATCAAAGAACTAACAGTGATGAATGCCAACTGCTGCATCGCCTCACTTTGCCTGTAACTCAGACAAACACATTTGCTTGGACACAAAAACTAAAGCTGACGGCCAGTTAGCAGATACGTTCTGCACCTGCATGAGAAGAGATAACTCTCTGGCAGACAACAGAAGTCAGTGTTCATCATTCAAAAAGGGAAACTGGCAGACTGACAGGAGGGACTCAAGATGCTTGTTAGCCAGTTAGCACACACACAACACGACGCGATGTTGAAAAAATAAAGGATATCTACAGTGTAGTAGCACATAATAACAAGACAATTTGGAGCTGTTTCTGCTAAAGAGTTCAATAGATTAAACAAGTTTGTTTGGATATCACAGCCTCTTAACAAGGGTGTCAGCAGGGCCGATCACAGTGCAAAAACTAGGGCAACACTCACTCACCGATGGCCCGACATTGATCGACCTCCTATTTCATGGGCTTGGTGTGTCAGGGCTCTTATGTTCACCAGCTTGTTACTGTGTGACTGCAGTTTGAAGCTGAGCAGGTAGTTCACAGTGGATTTTTTGAGCTTTTTTGTTGAAAGCTGCTGTCTGGTTTGTCTGAAAATGACACTGAGTGAACCAAAACAAGTAAGTTTAACCAATAAAAGCAAAACAATTACACATATTACACATTTAAGTCATTTAAGTGATGAAAATATGACAGCTGCCGTAAAGCAAAGTACCACCCCCAACGATGATGTCACAGAGTACTGACACACACTTTACACGTCTACGTCACTGCAGCAAAGTCCATTTTCCAGAATGGCCCATTTAAGAGTGTTTTTGTGTCATATAATTGGATTGATTTGAATTTGCAAGATGGTCAAGTTAGAGCAAATTTCTGCATTAATCCTGTTGATAATTTAATCTTGTATTATTTCTCTCTGAGATGTTGTGGAGTTGAAGTAGTATTGAATGGAAATAGTCTTTTAAAGAACAAGTACCTCAAAATTGCACTTGCACTACTTTTTGAGACACACAACAAAAACTAAAAAGTGATTTGTATTTCAAGGCTCTTTCGGTTGTTTGCATTGTTGGGCGTAACTGTTATGAATGATGGGAGTTTTGTGGACAAGAATAAAGGTAGTTCTGTCTTACTTTTTCACTTAGAGTGTATGAAACTTAATTTTGGGAAATAGTATGTTGTTGCAGGTTTTATTGTCACTGAAATTAAGACAAAGGACATCTGTAGCACAGATATACAGTATATACCCTGGTATTTATCTGTTTAAAATCTTTCTCTCACTCAGTGTTTTTAAAAAAAGCTAATTTAAGAAGAATGCTGGATTCCTTTTTCGGACTCTTTTATGCTGCTGGCAGCGTTAAACTGTCACAGGAAACGTATCCTCTTCATCCAAACATCCTCAGAGTGGAGCTGCTTTAGATTTCACAGTCCTGGAGCCTTTACAAGAGAAATGTTGTAAACAGAGTATTTTCGTCTGTGACTCACCAGCGTGCCGTCCCTCTGCACTCTGCCAGCTGGTTAAATGATACCTTTGTACTTTGGGACAGGAGCAGACGCTCACTGCTCCTCATAAATTCATCATCTTAAATTAAATGTTGGCCACGCTGCTGACAGCTCAGCGTATGAGCCAAATTTAAAACAACACACAAAAACAAGGAGCTAATAATAATTTTTGTTACATAATGTTTTTTGTCATCTTTATTTCATTTTTATTAAGATTTTAAGATTGGAATTACTGATACACTACTACTGTGTAATCTAAGACATCTGACGGTACAACATGGCCAAAAGTATGTGGACATATGAACACATGATTGTTGGGATATTCATTCCAAAACCATCAACATTTCACAGGATGTTGAAACCCGAGTCCTGTTTGGTCCCATTAAGCCACATGAGCAATGGTGAGGTCCGACACTGACGTTAGATGATGAGGTTCATTGCAGGTCCACACTAAACTGAGAAAATATTTTCTTTATGAACCTGGCTTTGTGCACAAGGGCACTGTCATGTTAAAACTGGAAAATGTTTTTCCCAAATGGTTGCCACAGGGTTGGAGATATGCTTTATCATTTAAGGGACAGTTCACCCCCAAATCAAAAATAAAATCTAGATTGTTTTGGTGTAAGTTGCAGAGAGTCAGAGGTATTGGCTGTAGAGATGTCTGCCTTTTCGCCGATATAATGAAACTAGATGGCACTCAGCTTGTGGTGCTCAAAGCGCCAAAAAAGTACATCGGAAAAACTCAACAACAATGTCTCTTTCCAGAAATCATTACCAGAAAAGCAGCTCTGAACCAAAAGACACACGTGTCCACATACTTTTGGCCATTCATTGTATGTGCCACAAAGGAAATTACCAGCATCAGTACAGGGACATTTTTAGCACGGGGCTCCCCAATGAAAATCCCTAACCCTGGCAGTGTGAAGTGCCATATGGAGTAATTAATACTGTAGTACAGAGTAGCTGTAAATTAACACCTATTGTTGTGGAGAGTATAAATAAAGAAGACTGACTCCGTATAGCGAACAAATAAGCTTTCATCTGAATACAGAATACCAGTGTTAGCCTATTTATGATTATTTCAGAGTAGTGGTGGAAAGCATTTACTTAAATAATGTGCTTGTACTGTTTTGAGGAAGTTTACCTAAGTATTTCCGTTTCATGCTACTTTATAATTCTTCAAGACATATTTAATGCCACACGGACTGAAATTTATGGCCGATTTTGCAGTAGCCAATGTTGATGTGGAAAATAACATGGACTGACATAAATAACTTAAGATTGGGGGTCGGGGGGTGATATTTGGCAAGAGGAATTCTGTATTTTTAAAAACAAAAATACAATGTTTGCAAAGCAATGTCAGAAAAAAAAAAGATTCATAAAAAATCCCTCCGCCAGTGTCACATCATTTTAAAAACTTTTGAAAGATTGAATTAATGTATTTTAATGTCAATTATGGCCTTTTTTTTTAGATAAATAGTTTCAAGGCCTTCTACGTAAACCCTGTTGTACTTCACTGCATCTCAGAGGGAAATATCTTACTTCTTACTCCAATAATAATTTGGCAACTTTGGTTACTGCAGATCCAGATGAATAATACAAAATATAATAATCAAATAAATGATGTTGAATTATTCTAAATTAAATATAATTTATCCTAGAAGTAAATTTAAGTTACCCGGCAGATTAAGTAGTTCAGATAAGCTCCATCTTTACCAGCTGCAACATTAAAGTGATGCACTGATAACTATAACTCAATAATAATATAATAATTGTACAATAATATAATAATTTACATTCTTCTAAAATGGGACATTATGTTCAGTGCTTTACTTGTGGTACTTCAAGTATATTTCTCATGCCAATACTTTTGTATTTTTACTTTTAATGCCAGACTAAAAGAGTATTTCCACATTGGTGTTCCTACTTTTACTTAAATAAAAGATCTGAGTACATCTTCCACCACATGACCTGCAATTAGACTTTTTAACTAAATGTCTTTGTTTTATCCTTTGTAAGTAGTCCTGCCTTACATTTAGAGGCTGTCCTGGATAACAAAGGAAGAGAACCGTTTTGGTCAAGAATAATTTCCTGCAGGAGACATCCATTTCTCTCAGTAGATGTCAGGTGATTGACATGAAGCAGACCGTTTGCAGCCCTGATATGAGAACATTCACCTCACGCTGAAATGAGGATAAAACAGAAGCTTTTGACGTAATCCAATGAAGGTTTAATGTTTAGTGCGCTGGGTTATCTCACTCTGCGGAAGTTATTCTTCTTCTAAAATAAAGCTTCCGTCTGTGGGAGGAACGTCCAAAGTCTTAAACTATGACTTCTGAAAGAAACCTGGCAGAGGAAGAAACCAAACCAAGTACTCAAGATGTTTTTTTTCAAGTAGAAATACAACCTTCTGAAAATACTGCACTGCAAGTAAAAATTTGACAGTCAAAATGCTACCAGAGTCAGATATATAATCAGAAACATGGACAGGATGAGATACTTCATCTTTCTACAGTTAACAGTAGTTTGCTGTGGTTGTAAAGCTCTAAATGTCAAAAACAGAGCAGTCGTCAGTCTGTCCACAGATTTGTCTGTCAGAGATATTCATGCAAACATTTACTTGCAAAGTGACCTCCAGCTCTCTCTCTGCTCTCATTATCACGTCTTCATTCCCGTCTCTCTTTTTAAACCCCCTTTAGGATCAACGTATCTTTGGAGGGACAGTTCCTGCACTACATCCACCGACACCAGTTCCTGGACTCTCCGGAGTGGGAGTCTCTCAGACCAAACGAGGAGGGAAAGTTTCAGGTACACGCAGTTTATTTGTTCAGTCCTAAGTGTGGCAGCAAGTTAACTTCAAGTAACTTGAAGCGCTGCCACTTGAAGGTTTTGGAACAAGTAACCAAGACGTGGATATCGAGTTGTCTTTTATTTTGCGTCCCTTCTATCAGACGCAGCATCTGACTGATAAGCTTAACAAAGCAGGAGCCTTGCTGTTTTTCACATATCCTGTTGCTTCGTTAAAGTAGAAACAAGGCCTGGACAAACTAAAGACTGTTTTCATAATCAATCAGCTGTTTACTTTCTGGGTTAACTGATTGATCATCACACTCAGCACCTGCTCTATTGGGCCCACGCTGTGGAAAATCTGGTTAATTCCATACCAAACTAACAATACAGCTTTTTTGGCTTCATGAGCCACTAAGCAACCTTCACAGGAGTGAACGGGTGCTCGCCTCCAACACGGTATCCATTTCTCTTTATACATCCATGATTCCCTTTGTGTATGCAAGACGCAAACAAACAGGGGCCCAAAACGTTGCTCCATCCTGCTACTGTTGGTAAAAAGCTCCACAGGGAACCTTTAACACACTTATATTCAGGTGTTTCATTCACACTCCCCAGGTGACCATGACAGCAGAGGAGGACTCCCGCTACATCTCATGGCGTCGCCGCCGCCTCTACATGCTGATATCAAAGGAGCGCTACATCGCCCGCATCTTCTCCGTCATGCTGGGCTACGACATCGCAGAGAAGCTCTACAACCTCAACAACAAGCTCTACATTAAGAGTGGCGTGCTGCTGGACATCCGCCTGCCCAGCCTCTACCACGTGTTGGCCCCCTCCTCGCAGGGCAGCGGCAGCGGAAGCGAAGGCGGCAGCGGTAAGGAGCAGCAGCAGGGCGAGGACCCGACACCGGCCGACCACTTGTCCGATCCAGCCAAGCCTCAGCCCCCCCACCTGCAGGGACCAAGGAAGACCACCCTGGATGAACCGCAGCGCGACCGCTATCAGCACCCCTGGGCGTCTGACCCCGAGCTGCCCACTGGTGAGGACTCCACCAGCCTGGTCCTGGAGGACTTTGCTGATGTGGCGGGCTCCTTAACGGATTATGGCAGTGAGAGGGATTATTTGAGGTAGAGGGGCGGGGTGCTGGAGCTAACACACGGGGTCACCACTTAAGCTACATGTAAGTACCTCACCTGGGCAGAGAGCGAGGGGGGCGGTGTGTGTGTGTGTGTGTGTGTGTGTGTGTGTGTGTGTTTGTGCATGGGTGGCTTGCAGTGCACAATTCTTACTAACACTGCTTCATAGGGCTGGGCGTTGATTACAGCATTAACATGAATATTTTCCTAACAATATGGCAAATGAATGGTGTAAAGTAAAAAAGTGAATTTATTCAAGTACATATTTGATGTATTTCCATTTCTGTGCAATCTCAGAGGGAATTAATGTAGGTTATATTACTTAAGATTTATATAGAACACTTACAAAACAGATCCAAATACTATGAGTCAGATAAAATTACCAAGAACATACAGTATATATAAAAACTATAGTTATTTTTACATTAAAACACTCTGAAAGTGTCATTATTTTTTTCATTGTATTACTTTAGTACATTTTGCTCACAGTGTTTATATACTTTTATTTAAGCAAGATTTTTTAATGCAAGACTTTTACTTTTAATGGAGTATTTTTATATTGTTATAATACTACTTTTACTTAAAGGAAAAGTTCTGATATTTTTGAATTGAGATTGTATGGGGTATTTATCTATGGTTAGTCTGTCAGCACGGCCCAACTTTGGAGAAGCAGTGAGTAAGGATGCAGGATATTTGATTTTTGGTCGATATTTTCTAATTAATAGTCAATACCTACACGTTCATATGTTTTTCCACCTAATTGCAGAGAACACCAAGTCTCTCTGACGATTCCTTTAACCTAAGTTACATGTAAAACATGACGTATTTATTCTTATGTGTTGATAGGTAATAGCTTGGACAACATTATTTCGAAAAAATGACAATCAAATTACAGTAATAATCATCGTCCAGCCTCTGCTGTAATGTTATTATGGTTTTTTATTTAGTTTTCTGGTTATTTTGCACTTATTTAATTTGTAATGTGAGGATCTGATGCTTTGGCTGCTTTGTCTGTCGCATTTCAAACACATACTAATATTAAAACAATCAGTCTAATTTAATTTTGAATGGTTTTTGGGTAACTAACAAACTTATTTGAGGCTGTAGATTGACATTAAACTGGTGGGCTGTAGTCCTCAGTTTTGGGGATATATCTGGATTTTTATGCTACATTCAAGACATACTTTAAGATTAAAATCGATTCCCAGCCAGCTGATCAGCATTAGTGTTTATTTTGGCTCCGCCACTCACAAGCTTAGAGTCATCTTTGGTACAGTAGCCAATTTGTTTACTCAGATAGAAGAGATCTGCTCAGTGAAATGAGCACAGAGTGGGATCAGACAGTCGATCGGGTCCTGTGTGTAGCTGTACTTTGTATAGTGTGTGCGGGTTCGACGATGTAAGAGCAGAAGCGAGGTCGGCCAGGCAGCAGCTGTGTTCTTTTCGGAATAGGATTACAGCTCGGAAATTTCAGGGATCTCCATGAAAAAAAAACGCAGTACCATGGTAGTAATCCAGTGTGCCCACCCTTTGGCTGTCTGTCGGTTTATCTGTTCACCCTTCGACCCCCCCGCCTGCCTTCCCACTATCCTAAAAGCAGCGCTCGCCCAATCACAGGTGGAGGATCACATTTCATAGCTGGACGGTGGGGTCAGAGTCGGGTTTGGGTTGCAGGGCGGCTGTGAAGCAGTCGGCCAAATCTATCAAAGACGGTAATAACACAACTTCAGTTCAGACATGGCACGACAAGTATTCATGTCTTTTGCTTTAAAGTAACAAAACCACTGTGTAAAAATACTAAGAAAAAATATAAACACAGTGTTAACATCAAACTGTACTTAAAGCTGAAATGTAAATGCTGTGGCGTCGAGGCATACCACTTAAGGAACACTTAAGTAAAAGTACTACATAATTGTACTGAATTCCAGTACATGAGTAAATGTATTAGGTTACTTTATACCAATGGGCGATGTGAGTGATATAAACACAATATTCCCTTCAAATATTCCAAATTGGGCCATTTCCTGACATTAAATAGGCTGGTATTATTCAGGTTTTAGGAGCATTATTTGACATGTATGCAGCCAGTTTGGAATATGCGTATCAACTGGAGTTTTTACTGCAGTTTGCGACACATGGCCTGTTATTCATTCACAGTCTGCTCTTGTCATGGATACAGCTGTACACAAACCAGCTCGAAAACGGTTTACAAGGCTGGTGAACCAATGCATGCAGAAAAGCCCTTATGTGCGGTCAGAGGAAGAAACACACCCACTTTTAAACATTATGAAACACTTGTACATCAACAGGTGTTTGGATTTATGCAAATATCTCAACACCGACATTTTCAAGAGCGTGGTTGCAGAAATGACAGAGGGAGACTGTGTCTGCACAGGACGACAATTTGGACCACCAGTAAGAAACTGCAAAACAATCCTAATTTTTATACAGAGAAGCAAAATAACAACCGGCTCCAGCTGTCCTACTTTTTCATATTTTGACGAGATAAACGACATGTTAGGGCAAGTCAGTCGGAGTATGCAGAAACTGATCTATTAATCGGCAGTCTGACACAGCATGTCTGTCATGTTATCAGAATGGCAGGAGAGTTTGTGATTATGAGATTCCTAATCAAAGCCTCGATGTTGACTCTGCAGGAGGTGATAGTGACGGGAATCTACCGCCTCGATTCCAGAGGGGCAGAGCGCCGCTGGCTCCGACCGACACTCCCAAACTGTGAGGACAGTCTCTCCTGGAAACACTCTTATTATCTACAGTATAGCAGTATGAATGTGTCACATGTCACTTGATACGACACTGTCTTCTCCTCGCTCTCTGTTCTCACCTTAGTTCACATCATCAGGCTTGAACATCCAGAAGCTCTTCCTTCTCTGATACTGATGTATTTTAAAAAACAATATTTGTTGTGGCTGATATTTATCACCATAATAACTTTTATCAATTTAATGCCCGACAATTGTAGTTTTTTTTTACTGCCTAAATATTTTTGGTCAAGATTTAAAATCTTTGAAGCACGATTATTGCCACCATGAAGCTCTGAAATCTGTCTAAAAAATGTACAGGTGGGGAAACGCTGCATTTATTCATTTTAAATTAAACTTCTAGATATTATTGACATTTCAATGAACATGGGTTTTACAAAATCTACAATTTATACAAAAAGCTGAGTGACCCAATCTCCAGAGTTAACACTAGTATTGTACATTTCTGCAAACCACATATACATTACATTTGCCTGTTAGCATCTAGCAAATATGTTGAAACTTTACTTTTTAACAATGCTGCGGTTAACGTGGTTAATTTAGGCACAAGAACCACTTGTTTATGATTAGGAAAAGATCATGCCTGGACTTAAAATTCTTCTTTGGGGACACAGTCTTAGCAGGATGTCTGTCCCAGTAGGAATAGCAGTATGTTTCGGTAATTAAAAAAAACCTTTTTGCAGCACTATTCAGGCAGGACACTCAGTAATGTCTTTGTAAAAAAACAATCTGCTGGAAATACAGCAATGACTGTTAAAACATATCAAGTTTTGCTGGCTGTTAGTCTTGAACAGTGGTCTTTAACCAACACCTCCTGATGATAAAGTCGACTCATAAACTATATCACTTTAGAAACATTTATATGACACATTCGAAACGTGCAGATGTAACGTATCTGTGGTTTGCAGAAACATACAATGACAACTTTTTTTCTCGTGACATGGCTGACATAAAATGCTCCAAAAGCATTTATTTGTTTCTGTTGCAACTATCAAAGAGAAACATCAGTCCAATTAAAGACTTGTGGATTCTAACATTTAATCTTTTAACTGTCATTTAAATCTTTATTAACACCATCACTGGAACTGAGGACAGACGCCTTCACTTTACCAGCACACTAAATGTCTGAAATGTTTTTGTTGTGTAATAAAAGCAGATTCTGTAACACTGAAACAGATGAACTTGGTTTTCATCTCACTTGTATTTGATGTTAAAACTATGATTGTTTGTTTTGGACTTCACATGATTTAATGTTGAATTTGACTTCTGATGTTTGTTTTTTTTCACGGCTCTTGCAAAATGTTATTAAGGGTAGTGATTTAACTATGTAAGGCTAATACTGTACACATTTATTTTCTGGATCTGAATGACTAAACAACTGCTTGAAAATACAACAAGCCTTCATTTTACTCAATTCTTAATCCTTTGAAGATATGAAAAATATTTAGTTTTGTATACTTCTTGAGAACTTTCCAGACGTGTACGAATACTTTCGGTACAAAATCTGCAACTTAGTAGTTTAGATTTTCTCCATTTCACTCTCATGTTTTGTCGGCATATTAAGTTTGTTTCTCTGAGTGCACGCTGACTCGATGCCAAATTATTCTGTAGAAAAACCTCTTACAACACCAACGTCTTTTTGAGGATATTTTGCCTGTAGATCATGTTTTTTTTTAAGTAACTGAGTATTTAATACACATGTGTATACTGTGAAATGTGCTATTTCTCCTGTTACTGACTTCCAAAATACAGAGATGGGACTTACTGTACATGAAGAAGTCAGTGTTTTTTAAAAAAGTATTTTCATGGGGCCAAGATTTCTCCATAAAGTTCTTTGTGTGCAGTGAAAATGCAGTTTGTTTTCTGTCACTTTCTGCTTTCTGTCATACTCACAAGTCCACGTCAACAACTATTTCACCTCTCACAATAACTCTCTCCATCACAGCTAAACACAGCAATAAAATATGTTTCTGAAAACATTTTAGGCATGAACTAGGCAGTGCAGTAACTTATTCATGGTTTATATTTGATCAGCCCTGACTAGTTTTACGGTTTGATTAGAGTTTGGTCTGAGTTTGAGAGTGAGAGGGGGCAGGTCTGTTTTGTGATGCACTTCTATACTCTTTGTGTATATGGTGGCGGCAGCATGGGTGGCGAGCAATGAAAAATTAAGATGGCTAAAAAGAGAATTAGTTACGGCATCACATTGCGTCATATCATTACAGTACAAAACAAGCCCAGTATAATCTTGTCTGCAGCAATCGTGTTTGCAGAAAAGCTCAATAGTTGGCAAACTATCACAGCACATGGGTATGATTGCATTGTTTTACTACGGTGTCCGCAGAGGTGGGAATATTTTTGTACGAAAAATATAGATATGGATGAAAAAGTACATAATAATAGACCAAAAACAAGCACTTTCTGTATAAAAACATTCTTTGTATTGTGCCATTCCATCGGCTGCAGACTAATCGAGTGTGCCTTAAAGCTCTGTCAGGCCGAGGAGGCTAAAAAGAGCTCACTCACTGATTATACTCAAAATCATTAAAGCACCCGAGGCTGAGAAAATCTTTGATTGCTAAATAATGTTCAAAAAGTGCGTATCGTATCAACGTTTTTATGAGCTAATATATGCTTTGAATTTGTCATCGGGAGGTTGATAGCACGCCTGCGCCTACGTTTCCACTAAGGATAGTGCCATGAAAAGTGTTTTTTTACAGTCATTGCTGTGTACTTATTCACTTTCCACCACTGCAAAAAAGCAAAGCGCTGTTACCAGTTTATTAAATATCTTTAAAAGACAGACAGAATTTAGCACAATTAAAACTATGAGTCAGTAAATACATAAAAAAACTGGAACATCCTAAAACCAGATTATAGAAAAAAGAGCTGCAGGAGTGAGCAAAGAGACAAACCGAAATAACAAAAAACTATGGCAATAACAAATAATAATGTATTCAGTCATGTTGGAAGATCTGTGGATTAGCCAAATAACCCAAAAATGAAGCATAGCCACGTCGTAAGTCAGTAGTAAAGTAATAGTCTCTACAGTATTAGCTTTCTCTCCAGAAATAAATGTGGTTCTTTGGCTCTCTGAAACGGACTTCATGTGGGGTGACTTCACTGTAGTGGGTGTTTTTTTTTTACCTCAATGTCTTTTGGAGTAAATCTCATTTCTTTAAAACGAATCTTTAGATGCCACACAGCTGCACATAGTCATGTGACCACGGAGCTCCTCGTCTAACATGGAAGTTGTTCACACACAGCGGCCTCTCTCGCCTGAAACAGAAACACACTTAAATTTAATCAATATGTTTTGCTTTCTTTAAAACTACAGTATGTAACATTTACAAACTAGATTTACCGCCAAATGGCTGTATTATGCCTCCATGGACCAGTCAAGTTTTCGTTACAGTTCACATCCATGTCCTGAAAACATAGATGCTTCACACACATCTTCAACCCAGCAGCACAAAAGATCTACACGATCAGCACAGTTTCCAGGTGGGTACCCAGAGTCCTGGAGTTATGGCCAAAAATATGTTGTAAGAGGTCACCTTGGCCTTGACATTTGACCTTTGTATACCAAAATCTAATCAGTTCATCCTTAAGTTCACTTGTGTGTGCCAATTTTGAAGAAATCCCCTCAGAGTGAAGAATAAGAGTGATGAGATCATAGAGACCCTCACCTTTGACCACCAAACTCTAATCAGTTCATCCTTGAGTCCAAGTGAACGTTTGTGCCAAAATGTTGTCATATTTGCTGAAACTGTCACTACATACTTACTACAGTATGAGACAAATGATATGAGAAAAAAATAATGTTCTTCCTCCTCATATTGCTGCTAATGACATTTTCTTAAATCAATGGTGGCTGAAGGAAAACAACCAATCAGAGCTGAGCTGTCTCTAACGCAGCTCGCTATCATGTAAATCACTGCTCATGGACAGCGGTCAAACTGTCAAAATGTACTTAGTTACTTTCCACCACTGACTACTTCATCACCTTATACGGAGGCTCAACAGAAAAAGCTGTTGCTGGTTTACAGAAGAAGAAAATCAAGCTTCAATTTGAGCTCAAACAGAACAGTATGTGTGTGTGCACATCATATTTCAGCTCTACTGTACCTGAGAGAGGGGAACTCGGTGAGGCAGACGGACTTCACGTGGACGTCTCCCTGTCTGTAGAAGCGAGCTCCAGTGTTCTTCAGCTCGATGGTGTGGATCTCACACAGAGCCACAGGGTGGGACAACACCATCCTGTACACTGTCATATCTGTCCGACTGCAAGACACACACACATAAACACTCACAAAAAATGTTGTCATAACCGCACAAGACCAGACACACAGTGTCACATAATCAAAGTTCATCATACAAGACAGTAATTTCCTGCTGTGTTTTTGTCTTAGATTTAATCAACCTACAAAAGGCTGAATGCTACATCTCACACTGCTTTGCTCAACAAAATCTCCAAAGTTCTCCTTAACTTTGATTTCAGTTGTTGTTACACTTTTCAGTTGTTGTTACACTTTTCTTTTACAACAAATAAATCAGTGGATATAAACCACCGGTGGAGGGAGTACTTAGATCCATCACTTAAGTAAAAGTAGAAAAAAAACTTAATTGTTGGTAAAGATCACAGATTTAAAATGTAAAAGTACAGAAGTATTATAAGCAAAATGTATTTAAATATAATGTAATATAATTTAAATAATATTGTAAGAATATTTTTATCCACACAATGCCAGCGACTTAAGTCCCCCTGAACTCAAGTGAACTTGTGCACATATTTCTGCACCTGGCCACCAGGCCTCTTTACAGTGAAACATACCATACATCTCTTCTATAAACAGAAGCTGCCCGCTCAGCTTTTCTGGGAAATTACAGTACGAGTTCTGTGATAAAGGCTGCTGCATCGGAGTCTGTCAACCAGACCAGTGCAGGACTGTGGACGGAGTATAATCCTACCTGGATCTTTTGATAATTTACACATTAAATTTGTGGGTGTTCAAAACAACAGTATAATAAGACCTGATAAGTGCTGAAGATTTATCACTATCTCAAATTTAGTTTTTATATTTTCAAACAAAATAAAATGGACAAAGGCAGATGCTTAAATACTGTGAAAACTGGCACAGAAAGTGTATTTTTGTGAACTTTTTTATCATCCTGAGCTGTGAACACTTTTTTATCTTACTTATTTTATTTAACCCATATGCAACCAGGTAAGTCCGGTTAAGATCAACAATCTGGAAGATGTAATAAAATTGCAATGTTACAGACGAGGTACCTACAGCCTGAGCCTTTTCTCTGTTCCCAGGTTGTCAGTTGTGAGTGTCACCTCCAGCTCAGCGCTTTTATCCAGAGGAGAATACTCCAGCTGCAGCAGGATGTGATGAGCTGAGCAGAGCGGGAAACATTAATTTACTACTGACCTACAACATATGCAGAAACTGATTGCTGGCATAAAGGTAGGACACAGTATAAGTCACTCTTGAAGTAATAAATTGCCTTGAAACCTCAACTACTAAAAAAAAACAACATTTAATATGATACAAAAATCTGTGCGTTTGGATTATTATGTTTGAGGACTGCTGCACACTCACAGCAAAAAGGTGGCGAAGAAGTAGTGAGGAGGAACAGCGTCTGCTCTTTGGGAAGTAGAGGCATGGTTATCCCACTGTTTTCTGATAAACCTGAAAACACACACACACCCTTGTGACTGACAATCACATTTAAAACCAACAGCACATACGTCACACAAAGCAAACAGTCTCCATGTACGTTAACTGTGTCACTGTATCAGAGTGTGTTGGTGTATCAGAGGGTTGAAGTGATAAGAAGCTGCCAGAAGCCGCCGTGTGACGAGACCAGACCTGCCGCCTGAGTGCGGCCTGATGTCATATGTGCTGGTGATACTGAGACTTCACAGAGATTCACTGTTCATATTCTTTTAGTGGTTTGGTGCTGCCCGGCCTGTCTGTCCCTCCACACCCTCATTAAAACATCTGTCACTGTCTTTTTACGACCAAATCGTGAAATTACTCCACTATTAGATCCTGAATTTGTACCTCAGAAAAAGTGAGTTAGTATTATCAGTAGAGACCTTTTAATGCTGTCAGAAAAACAGCCCAGTTTGAAGCTTTGTGAACATGCTTTTTCCAGCTGATTCAACAAAATAGAGCTCCCTGAATCCACAAGTCTCAGCTTTCCAGTCATACTTTATTTTTGCAATTCCAAGACTATTTAGGGACCCCAGCATAGGTGAAAATAACACATTTGTACTGCATGCAGGGGTTGGGGTTTTTAATATTATACATATTTTTATTGTAAAAAGAAAGATGACATGAACAACTCAGATAATACCAACAATGCAGAAAATATGGATAATTATAAAGTAATTAATTTAAGTACTGGTTGTGTTTTCTTACCTATAGTTGGGCATTTCCCCTTGAAGATGTCACAGTTCAAACAGTGTCCCTTCAGGAAGTGCTCATAGCTCAAGCATGGGATCCCCATCAACGGGCACGAGCTGTTCAGCGAGCTCATGTAGACATGCAGTGCCCTCATGTGGTCACATATCACATAACCGTACACTGGGAAGTAGATAAGAACTGACAACACACAGAAACACTGACGGAGCCAGATATCTGGAGAAAATTCAAATTTCTAATAACCAAAATTGAAAAAAATTTACTTAAATGTTTATTGCAAGATAAAACCTGACTTTTTTACTGGTCAAAAAAGTCAGGTTTTATCTTGTCAAATGTTGAAAAAAACTTTTTAGAGTGTGACAGATGGAAGACAATGAACATATTATAGTATCATAAAAGTATGTATTTGGTTTACTACAGAAGCGGGAAATAACTGGCATTCATGGCCAGTTTTTCTGGGCAATTTTGTGTTTCTAAATTTGAATGTGAGATTCCATTGTTTAGACTACTACATGACAAGTTTAAGAAAAGGAATTTATTCAATTATTTTTACAAAAAAAAATAAATAAATAAATAAATAAATAAATAAATAAATATATAAATAATATAATATATATATATATATATATATATATATTATTGATTATTTTGAGATTTTACATTGCAATGTCAGAAAAAGAAATTCATATAATCCCACTTCCTATGTCTCAGCATTTTTAAGACTTTTGAAAGAATAATTTAAGTAAATTTAGTACCAATTAAGGCCTTATTTTTAGATGAATGAATTCAATGCCTTTCAAGGATCCACGGAAACCCTGGTTTTCCTGAGTGGAGAACTTACTTGAATTGAACCTGGAGCGAGCACATCCAGTCTGGTCTTTTCCTCCATTTAGAAA
This sequence comes from Plectropomus leopardus, assembly GCF_008729295.1. Classification (NCBI taxonomy): domain Eukaryota; kingdom Metazoa; phylum Chordata; class Actinopteri; order Perciformes; family Serranidae; genus Plectropomus; species Plectropomus leopardus. Next base: position 29,386,162 of record NC_056472.1, on the reverse strand, counting down.
GAAGTCCACATGACCGACAGGGATGGAAATACCAAAATCTGATGCAGAAGAAAACCTCATTAATATTGTCAGTGCAGTGGTGCTTCTAGAATTTATGGTGTAATGGTAATGCATCAGTATCATTTTAAGGCTTTATGGTATTTAATATAAAGTTGTCTCACAGTCAGAGTCCGTGTGGATGGCGTCAACAAACTGAGCGTCAGAGGGGTCCAGCCGGTCATATGTGTCCGCTCCTTTGAACATGGGACCAGCAGGGTCAAGAGCTGAAACACAAGGACGAGGGAGGGGAAAACAGATGTTTGGGAATAAAGAGACACCACTGAATTTACATCATTGGGAAATTACATTTCAGGAGGATTATTTTCCTTTAGTGCTCTCATAATTAAAGTTTACTTTTACTTTTTCTCAGAAGATAAGAACTTTTCTTTTCTATTTTTCTCTGCAGAGAATTTGGTTGTATGTCGTACTCTAAATAAAGTTTCTGTGGCTGTTGTAATTGTTTATAGACAAACCCACTGTGAGAATGAAATCAGGTTCTCTTTTAGAAACCACAGTTGCATGACAGCAGCAACTGCATGTAAAGTCGGAAACACACAGCCATCTTTCAAATCATTTAGCAACAGGGCAACACATCCAGGCAGAGAAATTTTCAAGGTTTTCTACCGCCTAGCTCGTGGTCAATATACCGCCATGTTACCCCATCCTGCTTATTTTTGCAATATGTTTTATTTCTTTGTGATCTAAGCTAACTTTTTGTGTTGGACTAATGGACAAGTTCTTGACCCTGGGACTGGACCAGTTGGGAACCACTGTTATAGGGACTGCTGGTCTGTGCATCCTGTCCTGAGATTTTCAAGATAACAGGATTTGTCCACTAGTAGGATGTCAGAAGTGGTAACACATTAGTCAAAGATAAGCAGGCCCAGGACTGGGTTGTACCAGCTAAGCGTTAAGTACAAATGCAGTCTAGTTTGAGCTTACTTTCTATCATTGGTCCAAGTTTTATGTGCCACAAACATTCTTGAGATTGCACTAGCTGACACAGTTCAAACGTAGGAAAAAGGTACAACTATTTAGGTATAAAGACCTTTGCAAAATAGTCATGGCACATCGTTCTTAAAAGGTAGGTCAATGACATTCACTTAGCTCCCTGTAACCTGAGCTATGGTTAGACAGCTACTTCTAACTTAGCCACTCTACAAGTATCTGCCTTTAGTTCCTTTGTAAATTTAGCTGATAAAGTAATGTATAAATGGCTAGCTTCTTAGTATAATAGAGCCAAGGGGCCAAATGAAATGCAGAACATTTTAGATAGTAACATTATTAAAAATACACTGATATGTGCTTAAGTTTGCAGCATAGTATCAACATGATGCCGGTCAATCACGTTCAGTCTCATATATGGTGAGTCACTGTTTTGGTCGATGCCGAGGTGCTTGCCCGCGCCCATTGAGTGCCAGCACAATTAACAGGATGCTGACTGCAGTTCACCTAAGGTCAATGGTGTCAGCATTTTCTAAAAAGTTACATACAGAACCAATAATTTACCTAATATTGATGAGACTGTTAATGGAAAACACAAATGCACTCAGTAAAATTACTATAAAAATCCTTGAACTTCTGTAATTGAATAAAGAGCTTTACTGTTCACTTTGTGATGATTTGGTCAAATTGATTTTGCACCAGTAAATACTTCATCTGTTCAAACTTTTGCAAATATTTCTTTTATCAGTTAATGACCAGATGCTGTCTCCTCTGAATTGCACTTATACATTCAAACTTGCACCAGCCTCCCCACTCAGACAAAAAGACCCAAAATAAACAAGTGGTGCATTGTGTCGGCTAGTGTTTTCTGGGAACGAGCGTCTCCATACAGCCTCAGAGAGGATCTCTTATCAAAGCTCCGTTGTCCTTTGAAGAGCCGACTAATCTTCCAAGGTCACACTACAAACACATTCACAGGCGAGAGGCTCTGTGAGAGACTTTGTTGTCTGGCCTGTTGTTCTGCAGCAGAATAAAAGCAGCTGGCACCTTTTATCTTCACATTCACCAACACTACTGCAGAATTTCTTCCTTTAAGGACTTGTTATTTAGCTAACAAAAGAGGGTGACTCTTCATATTGGAAGTAGAGCAAAAGTTAATCCAAAATTTACAACTAAATGAGTTGTGTCTTTAAAGTCCTCAGAAAGACTTCTTCTACATTCCCTGTGACCAGGTATTTCTCATGGAGGTGTTTCTGACTCACCTGTGATTCTTCCTATCTTTCCCTCAAACAGGGTCCCCACAAAACCAGCCACGTGGGCCCCAAGACTGACCCCAATAAAGTGGAAGGACTCCAGTTTGCATCCATGTTCCTGTTGGAAAAGAGAGACACAAACTTTTTAAAAAATGTTTATTTTCACCTGAAACTATCTGTAGTGTTTCTACAAGTGTATTGTTTGCTAAATTGCATCTTTGTTTTATAAAAGAGCAAAATTAAAACAGAATTTCTAGTACCAGTTCCAGTCATACTGATAGAACAAGGTTTTGGGTTTTGTTAAAACACGAGTCACTTCCGGTTAACATTCAACTGTCTTGTTTGCTAACGTGCTAAACTAGCTAACTCACTAGTCTCACCTTGGAGCGAATGAAGGAGTTCTCGTTGATTTTCGATGTATTCAGCTGTAAATGAGGTCTTCCACACAGTTAAATCCATATTCACCATCTCTTTTATCAAGTTTTGGCTTCGGAAAAAGCGAAATATACCACACTTCCCTCCAAACTTTACGGATATTATCCGCTGTCGGGACTTTGAGGTTCTCTGAAAGCTAGTCACGGGCCTAGTTACGGTTGCTAAGGTAGGATTGGACAGTGGCCGTTCTGGGGAGGGGCTTAACGTCGAGCGTTGCTATGGTGTTGCTATGTAACGTTTTACCATGTTTTTGGTTTTCTTAATACATCTAGTGCAAATATATATATACTATATATATATATATATAAATAGAGTTTTGTCCAGCATTGTTTTTGTCTTTGTTTTGTCTTCATTGTTTTTCTTATGTCTTGTTTGCAGTGCTCTGTTTGTTGGTGGTGTTAAATAAATAGATAGATAAATAAATAAATAAATAAACATCTGGTGCATTAGAATAAACAAACTTAAGGGGTTCTAAATATATCCATAGTTTTTCTTCATAACGGATCAAACACAATTCCTGATCAATAAGGGTTTTACAAAAAAAAAAATTATTGTTTAATTTGACCTTAATTATCTGTATTAAAGCGTCATTACTGAGCCTATTGTTAGTATCAACCATAGACTGTAAATAAAGATTTATTTATGTATTTACAGTCTATGGTATCAACAGTAGAAATAGAAGCATTTTCAAAAATATCATTACATAATAACAATGATTATAACTTTATTGTTATAGCACCTTTAAAAACACAGTCTTTAAAGTGCTTTTAACAAGTGAAGCAAAAGCAGAAATGGGATACTCAGAAGGCAATATAACAACAGAGAGCTTAACAGTCCTAATGATAAACTGTCCTAGTTCAATTGGGGTCAATAGTTCCCGCATAGCTTAGGGCCAGACCCAGATGAGCTTTAAAAGTGACCAATAAAATCTTGAAACTAATTCTAAGACAAACAGAAAGCCAGTGGAAAGAAGCCAAGATTGGGGTGATGCGATGTTTTCTGTTAAAACCAGTGCGCCTGACTGTTTCTTTCTGAACTATAGTTGGAGGCGGGGGAGTAACTTTTGGTTGATGCCAGAGAGGAGGGTGTGAAAGCAGTCAAATCTGGAGAAAACTGATTCAATGCAGTAATCAGGACTGGACAACTTTTTTGATATGTGGCTGGAAAGTTCAGTCGCGGTCAAATATTACTCCCAGATTAATATCCCCTCCTTCTGAGAGTAAAACTACATTATAAATGTTGGTGTTTCTCTCACCTGCAGCTGGTTGATGAGGATGGAGACCTGCAGAGCCACCTCCTTGTAATTCTCCACCACCAGGTTGTAGGCAAAGGAGGCGCCGTAGATCCAGTCCACCACCAGCACGTTCGCATCCTGCGCCATGAGCAGGGCTCGGCCAGCTGCTTCACCCAGGACGGCTTACTGCCCAGGGCCCTGCGGGGGTGGAGGGCGAGTAGGGTCAGGTCAGGGATGGTGGGAGGATGAACGAAAGGACAGATGGAGGCATTGATTTGTACTCAATAAATCAATGATTAACTATGACTAAAAACATACATAAAACAATACTGATCTCCCCAAATTTTTATGTTCTAACATTTATGTTGTTTAAAGTATTTGTTTTTTTTTTTTAAAAAATATTTATTATTATATTATTATATTAATTTTATTTATTATTATATCATTTAGAATTTTATTTATTTAGAAATATGTGTATGTGTATGCTGGGGAGTTTTTGATGACAGTTTAATTAGGTATTAAAAGGGTAGGATTAAATAATTTTAGACCTCTTCTTACTCCCTTTCGTACCTGTACATTGATGCAATCAATGGATGGAATTCATCATGTCCCTTTTTTCTCTCTCTTTTGTTGATATGGTTTTAACTACTGTTTTTATTGTATTTTACATGTTTGAAATAAAGACATCAATCAATCAATGAATATTCTTTAGAGCATGTGTTGATGAGGTTCTTGTGAACATAAAATCTTAAAACGTAAACACATATATTGTCTAAAATTATGTAAAGAGCTGTCTTTTTCTTATATGTCTTACACACTGTATGTCATCTATTTGGCCCAGGATTGCTTGAATATTTGTCTAAAATTTTCCTTTTTTTCCTACATAAGTTGCATCTCTCATTCCGTTAATGCCTAAAAAATGACAAGAACAGTGCATTCACTTTGTGGGGACTTTCCAAAAATGACTGATCTCCTGTTTGTTTAGGCTCAGGACTTAGAGATGTTTCAAAGACACTGAAAGGGTGCATATTTTTTAATGACATTAAATAATTGTGATTAAAAAAAAAAAAATCACAGTTAAAGCTTTAAAAATCAGTTATTGTTTATTTTTTTTTATTTATTATTATTTAAAAACCAATAGCTCAACTAAGCTACTTTATCAGGACTGTAAGTGCTGTATGATTTGACAAAAAAAAAAGAAAAATGAAATTAAAAAAAACCCGAACTGTCATCACATTTTCGTGCATCAATCTTGGTAAATCCAGGATGATGCATAGAAATCAAAACAGTGACATCATCACATTTTTCATCCTTTTTTTTCCCACTTCAAGGCAGTAAAGAGCACAAACAAAAACACAGATGTGGAAAAATGTCAAAGAAACATAACTGTTGTAACTTCTTCAGAAAGGTGAGTGTTCATGTAGGAGCTCATCGCTCACAGTCAGAGGCTCACAGAGAAAACAGGGCCTCCTCACCTGTAGCCGTGGATGATGACCTTTGTCGGGCGAGAGACGTTGAAGTAGGATGGCCCCTGCTGTGTGTCACCGAGAGACTCGTGATCGAACATTTGAGCACAGTCCATGTTTGTCCTGGTCAGCAGCAGGTACTGGACCTGCAGTTTGACCCTCTGCTGCCGGTAATCCAGCCAGGTGGTGTTATTGAGGTCAGCGCACTCGTCATCTCTCTTTTCCTCCACGCCTGTTTGATCAGGAGGACATATAATGTTGAACATCAGAAAACAGCAAACATGTTTGATTCAGACAATAAAATATTCAATTTTTGTGTATTTGACATCGGATGAGGGGAAAATTTAATGTAACAAGCCCGCTCTTCTATCTAATACTGCATTTAAATACACATCAAATTACCAGATCAATTGTAATCGAAATATTTGTTGGGAGGGAACAAAAGATGATGATACGATGATGATGATAAGAGACTAACCAATGGAAGTTGGTTTAATTTTTTTTTTTTAAACATGAAGAATAAGGCAAGTAACAACAAGAAATGTCTCCCAAATTGCAAGAAATTAGAGAGAATTACAAGGAAATTACCTGAGAATTAATTTAAAGATGAAGAAAATTTAGAAATTCAATAGAAAATGTCCAGAAAACTACATGTGTAATTATTTTAACCATATATTTAAAATTTTGTTACACAAAAAAAAATGTATACTTTTTTTCCTTTTTTTTTATGGATTTTTTTGGGTCATTTCCTTGTTTGTTTTCCCACTTTAACTTTTCTTAAAAAACGAATTTCCCTCTAATTTCTTAGGCTGTCTTGTTAAGTTGCTGTTTCTGTTTTTTACCCGTCCTTTGAAAGAAGAAGGTTTTAAAGAGTTAAACACATAAAGTACTGAATTTCTTGTCCATCTGATAATACAAAAGTTATGCCATTGTGCAGTCAGAAATTGTGTTTCAAATGTATTATTCTCTATTATAAAAAGTAATTAGTAGTGTATTACGGTAACAGAAAGTGTTAAGTGTTACACAGGTTCATACAAAGTTCAGTCCCCTTTTTCCTTTTCTGTTTCACTCAAACATCCTCACATAAACTCTTGCAAGAAATACACAAATAAAAGGTGATGCAGGGAAAAAATATTCTGTGTTTTCTTGACTTACCTACCACCAGTGTTGTGATGCAGACTGCCAGCACACAGAGGAAGATCTGCTTGTGTTTCCAAAGCATTTCTGTTGAATCACACAGCTGACTGAGACAAGTAGCTGCCTTGGAGCTGCAGTTAGCGTCTAACGTTTCTCAGCTGTTCTCTTCAGCCCCAGATTGGTCAACTTTGGGCTTTGAGAAAAAAAAATCCCGGCTCTGTGCAGTGTTGTAACTCTGGAGCGACTACTCAGCATTTAACTGGCATCCAGCTGGCACGACAGCAGGACGGGAATCCATATAAAGCAGTCCAAACACATATGTTTCTTATTATGTTTCTTTTCTTGTAAAGCTCCTCTACAAACCCTCTACTGTCCTGTTCCTCAGTGCTCACGTTTGTCAGTGGGTGTTTATTTTTCCCCCTCCAGACTGGGTTTGCACTGGGCCGACAAGTGGCTGAAGCGCTTTGCCTGGCGGTGAAGCCATGACCTCATTGGCGTTCAATGGCTGTTTGTTTGAAATGCTGGACTCTGGCCTGGCTGCCCACTGGTTTGTGTGAGGGCAGTTCAGTGTGTGTGTGTGTGTGTGTGTGTGTGTGTGTGTGTGTAAGGAGGGGGTCACCCTGTTGTGTCTGTGTGAAATCAATAATTAGCTGATTGATTGTTCCACTCTCAATACTCTTACGTAATCAGTGCTCTATGTATGTATGTTGGACTGGGGAATTCCATTGTTTCAACCAGTTAAACCAGTGTTTGCTGTCTCCTTACTGAATTGTGTGTGAATCTCTAAACTGTTGTTATGAATACAGAGTAAGTTTGTCTGGAGCTTTTTTTTTTTTTAGGTTTTAATCCTTTCTGAGAAAACAGGTCGAGTCTTGCAGTTGGCATTCATTTTGTGTTAAATCACAGTGATTTAGAACTGAATTATAATTAAGGGTTCAGGGGAAGACTATTATTAACCAGTAACTTTAAAGGGACATTTCACCACCAAATCAAAAACATCATGACCCAGTTACTCAAGATAATTCACAGACCTTGCTGTGAGCAGTTGCATGTAGGAACTATTTTCTTTCAGAGCTACACCACCAACCATATCACTGGGCACCAGTGCCTTAAATTAACTCCCCTGACGTCAAGGTAATTATCTGTAAAGGCAAAATTAATGAAGACACAAAGAGTGAAAAAGCTTTTTTAAAGAGCTAGGGAAAATGTCCATAAAAATGTATTTATATTACAATTATTATTATTATTATTATTTATTATTATTATTATTATTATTATTATAATTATTATTATTATAATAAATTTATTTAAGTAATTTATTTTACTTTTTCAAGTAATTTTCTTTTTCCTTTTTTTAACCTTTCTTTTTCTGGCATATTTTTTTGTGTAATTCTATTGTTTTTTCCCCATAATTTCTTGCTGACTTTTAAAGTAATTTCTTCTCAGGTTGCTCCTTTCTTTCCACCCATGATTTTGAAAGAAATCAGGCCATTTTGCTTGACTTTTAAAGGCTGGCACATATTAGAGTATCTGAAAAGAAAATATCAAATAAAAAACAAACAAAAAAAAAACACAAATAGGTCCTTTAAAGAAACATCATATTTTTATTGTTTGCTTCACAATGCGTTCACTAAACTTTTGTTTTCACTGTCGTTGGAGACATTTTTTTATTTTATTAATAGATAAAAACACAAGCAGAAACAAACCAATAGCAAAGAACAACAACTTTTCATCAATCATTTAGTTAGTATTCTCTCCCTCTCCCTCGGCAGCTCTGACGCGAGCCATTCAGTGGTGCATTTACGCGCCTCCTCCCAGGTGTATCTGGGGGCGTACCCCAGATCTCTCTTCGCCTTCTGATAGGAGAAGCTGAACGACGTGTTCAACATGGTGACGAGCTGCCATTTCAGCGGCGGGACGATACGTACGAAAGGTCGCAGAATCATGCACCCGATCTCGATTATGAAGCAGATGGTGTAGAGAAGCCACAGTGGGTACATGAGCTTCTCTTGAATGCTGAAGCCCAGAGGTGACATCACCACGTGGTTAAAGTCTGAATAACTCATGAGCGGTGTGTCGTCGGAAACGAAGTAAAACTTTCCTCCGATGGCGTTTCTTTTTTGTGGATCTTTGAGGCTGCGGGCTGCTTGGAGGTGCGCTGCGGCCACGTTGCCCACATACACAGGATTCACTTGGGCCTCTGGGAGAGACATACGATATAAAACATTCTTGTTTCGTATCCCGTCGCCCATGTGGCCCAGCAGGAAGCGGCAGCCCTCCCCATAGATATACATCGGCCTGAGGGCGCAGGTGGCCAGTCGGCCTCCGTTCTGGAGCACCTCGCTGTGGGCCTGCAGGGTTCGCTCTTCAGCCTCCTTCTTGGTCTTGCTGTAGGCAAACTTCAGAGTGCAGTCGTAAATCATGTCCTCGCTGCCGTTGATTATAGGATCACCTTTCCCATTCGGTCCCATCACCTCGATGGTGCTGGTGTAGATGAAGGACACCACGTTCTCTTGAATACAGGCCTCCAGGAGCAGCTGCGTTCCTGCGAAGAAAACACACTCAAACTGAGTTTACACACGTTTTTAAAAGAATCTTAATCACTATCTAGAGAAAGGCAAACTTTCTTTTACTTCAGTCACAACAACAAGAAAGTTAGCAGATTAACCTTTTGAGACCTGGATCAATATCAGTTTTCATGTGCTGTGTTAAGATTCCTTCACAGTCGTTTAAACTTTCGAAATCTGAGCAAATTGGTTTATTTTCTTTTGAAAACATGCGGAGAAAAAGCACTGAGCAATGTGAACTGTCCTGCAAATTGCAAGATATTAGTAGCTTTGGAAAATATTTTTTTTAAAAGATAAGGAAAAATGTCCAAAAGACTATATTTATAATCATCATCATTATATATTTCAAAATTATTTTACAAAATTATTAATATTTTAAAGCACTTTTACATTCTTAATTGCTGTTTTTTTATCTTCTTTTTTAAAAAATATATTTATGTACTTTTTTGTGCTAATTTTTGGGCCATTACGTTTTACATTGCTTATTGCCCTTTTCCCATGGCTCTGAAAGACATTGAACCAATTTGTTCAGGTTTAACTAGGAGAGCTGCATCTACACTTTTATTGAGCGATGACTGAAGTTGAAACTGTAGGAGAGAAAGTGTTTAGTCCTACTTTTCTGTGCCTTTATCTTCTTTCTTATAATAATATCATTTCTTGATAATTATTCAAGAAATGAAAATCATTTAATACATTTAAATCCGTAAGAGAAGAAAGGTGTGAAAATGCCTGAAGTTGAATTACTGAAAGAAGTTGAGGTATCGATTTCGATAAAAGTACACTTTAGCGACGTCCTTACCTTTGACATTGACCCCGTATATCTCACTGTACTCCACTGAGTCATAAACGTCAATGATGGATGCGATGTGGAAGACGATTGATGCACCTCGGCAGCTCTTTCTCAGGAAGTCACCGTCTCTGATGTCGCCCTCGAAAACACTCAACTTTGTGTCGCCTCTGCAGTCTGATACACAGAAAATCAAGAAGCAGCTCTCATAAATTAACATAAGATTTGGTTATTTTATATGTAGAATCACAATGATGGTTTGCCGGTTAAAACAGAAACACTCCCTCAAAATGTAATAATACCCAGTCATTTATCGATCATAGGTCTTGGTCCTGATAGGATGCAAAAAAGCCTACAACACCTGTCTCCCACTGCCTCCCCAATCTGAACCATCATATCCTCTATATTTTGTAGTACTATCTTGTATTTGTATTTGTTCTTCTGTTTCATGTAAGCGTCCTTCAGTATCATGAAGAACCTGTTTATGCTCTGGTTTTTGAAGTATCATTTTTATATGTTGAAGCATCATATTCTCTTTATGAGATAACCGAATACTGTATACTAGCTGAAGTACTCTGAAAGAAATTGGGATACTGGGAATATGAACTTGTGTAAACACCATATCCTGAATATGATGATAACTGGTATAATACTCAGTGTTTTCTGTGAAGTGCAGCACGCTATGGAGACAAACTTATCCCACTTTGAGAGTATTTCATCTAAACAATATTAGGAGAAAAACAGACAGATTTTACCCTCCAGAGTCTGGAGAAATTGTGGCTGAACGTGTTTGTCCAGCAGTCGAATCTCAGCCGCGCTCTCCTCCTCCAGCAGCAGCCTCACCAGCCTCTTTCCCAGGAATCCTCCGGCTCCCGTCACCACACACACTTCACCTCTCAGAGACATCACAGGTCAACTCTCAGCACGAGGACAAAAAAGCGTCTCTTCCAGTGGATCTGTTGAAGAGTCTTCACAAAGCAAAAGGCTTAAAGTGAAAAAAAAGAAAAATACAACTTTTGTGTTGGTGGATGTTTTGGGTTCTGTGTGAGAGCAACAGCACCTTCTGTCCTCCCAGCTGCAGCACTTTCACTTTTTGTAAACCCAGAAACTTAACCATAAAAAAAATATCTGCTCCAAGGCAGTGTGAAAAAAGGGGACGAGCTCTGCTGATTAATGTTGGAATGTGATGCCTTTGGAGATAAAATGAGGGGCTGGAACGTTTTAAATGCCAAGGACGGTTACTCTCTCTGTGGGAGAAAAACAAGGTTGATAGCTGAGTTAATAGGTTACTTTTTGAATACTTTTATGTTACAAAATGTGGACTGATACATGGTGGAAGAAACACAGGGATCTTTGACATAAGTAAAAGTACCACTATCAAAAACAAATACTCAGTTTCAAGTAAATATCTCACTTAAGTAAAAGTACAGAAGTACTGGCAGCAAAATGTACTAAAATATCCAATATTAAACTGATAATGCGAAATGGCTCCATTCAGAGGGTTATATTTATCATATTGTCATTACTGAAATTTGATTCATTGATGTTATCATGTTAGTTGCATTTCATGCTTTGAAACTTTGGCTTGATTTCTTTCAAAAAAAGAAAAAAAAATAGCAATAAAATAAAATACAATAGAATAAAAAAGAAAAATTTAAAAAGGGAAATAACTTCAAAAGACTGCTTAAAAATTATAATATTTTTTTAAATAATTTTATTTTAAAATAATTTTGAATAATTTATTATGATAATTACAAATATAGCTCTCTGGACATCTTTTTCACTAGTTTAAAGAAATAAATAAAAAACTCCAAATCTACTAATTTCTTGCAATTTGTGTGACATTTCTTTTTCTTTCATTTCCCCCATGCTTTTGAAAGACATCCAATGAATTTGCTCACAATTAAAATTATTAAATGCAGAAAGCAGAGCAAGAAAATTGATACTGATCCAGGCTTCAGAAGATTAATGTTGTCATCGTTTTAAAAGCAAACGTTGGTACATTTAAACAAAATATATCTACTTTATCAAATGAAACCTAATAAAGATCAACTTAATATTCACAGTGTGCCGTGGGGACGTCAGTGATCTCAGTCATGTGTGTGGTGGTGGATGAGTGGAAAATGTGTGCTGGTGTTGTAAAGGTGCATACAAGCAAACAAAGAAAAACGTGACAAAACCGAAGAGGGGTGGCTATGCAGCTGCAAAACTGAAGTTCAGCTCAAAACTGAGCTACCAGCTGCCCACAGGCCGAAATAACCTCACACACTCGCAGGTGTTCCCAGTTGCACTAACGATCACCTGCCTGCAAGCAGAGAGCACAGAGACAGCACAGTCATCACACTTTTTATACTGTTGGGTAGTTCAATCTAAAACACTTAGTAATTCAAAAAATGATCACATGAAGCTTTAACTTGTAAGACAAAAATAGTGAATAAAAAAGTCTGTGATGGTGTAGGAGACAAAAGGGCTTATTTATATACAAGCACAGACCCATTTTTTAAGCTTTGTTTAGAAATTCAGAGCAACAGTTTAATGAAATTTGTTTAAAAGTAAAGATAAGTCAATTTTCTCCAGTTCATTACCAAAATAAAAAGATCTCTCCTGATCAAGGTACAAGGTTAGATCAGACAAATAAACCACATTTTGACATTTCAAGGTAACATTTGTCAGCTGGGTGGACAAACAAGTTTTCTGTTTTGATGAAATATAGTTGTCCATGGTTTACTCATTGAATGGCACAGTGGGTCATGTGGCTGTGTGGTGGAAATTCCAAGTGCTGCAGGATTTTAAACCAACTCTAACCAGTATTATCGTGTTTATAATAATATTTCCCACTCTTCATTTCTTAAGCAGCCAAAAACATTCAGTCTCTTGATGCTGAGTTTCTTTTGAAGTTTTTTTCTATGCAGACGATTTGCTTTTGATGATTTAAGTACAAAAGGAATACAGTGACACAAGGCCATGTCAAAAGCACTGCTCTGAGCATGTCCCAGTAACTGTCCGCTTTTCAGTGCTTGTTTTTGTAGTCCTTGGTGGAGCAGTTAATATAAGCTCTCTGTTGTCTTATCTGGAAGGTGAAGGTCCCTCATCATCATCATTCACTGGCATCAGATGCACTGAAGAATCGGCGAGTTTCCATTACAGATTTTCATAAAACTCTAGCAATATTTTCGAAATGTCGATAAAACACAACTGCGAGATGACTGCTTGTCGATTGAGTGATGTTATGCGACGTCTCTGTGGAAGAGGACCAGCTCTCTATAAATGGCTCATTATCAGGCAACAAAAACACAACTCTTAGTTTCAAGTGATTATACACTAAAGAAAACATACTTACCTTTAAAACACTACATATTAATATAGATACACAAAACATAACAAATCAAACATTTATCCAACCATGTTTGTGCATCTCTGTTGGATCTGTGCTCTAATTGACTCAGTTTTATATGGAAAAATGTGGCTTTTAAGAATTAGTTACAAGCTTAATTGGGGAATTTCCAGTTGAAGTTAAAGTTCAAAATCATAATAAAAATATGCTGTCAGGCTCACATCTCATGACTTGGCACCACCCACCTCCGATATCATGAACATAGTTTATGAGCCACATTTTGGAGTTCATGAGCCACATTTTGGAGTTCATGAGCCACATTTTGGAGTTTGACACTTCATCTCAGGTCGTGCGTCATCATGGACAACAGTCATACAGTTCAGCATTAGCAGGATAAAGTTATTGTTGTTTTTGGTCTATTTCTGACATGCATGCATGACCTGTGTGACGGATTTTGAGGCCTCTGAAAATATCAAACCATGACCACGAGCAGCGCACAAGTCATACGTTTGTTCAGAATCATTTTTCTCTCATAGTGTCCTATTTGATCATCACTCAAGTAAAACATTTATCTACATGCACCAGTGAGCTCTGTCCCACCACAGCCTGAAAAGAGGAAAATCCAGACTGCACTCAATAATTCAGCCTGTTCTCATTCCTAACTCATAAAATGGCGCTGCTTTGACAGTGCTTTTGGCTTAAGTTTGTGACACCAAAAGACCCCTTTTGCATGTGCATGAAATGCTGCTGGACGGTGTCAAATGAGAGCGCAGATCGATGGCCGTGTTATTATTTATCATTATTATTGCAGTGTCCGCATGAAATGTGGCAGGATTTGCATCAGGTTTAACTGCTGACAGTTATGACGTAATACAAAGAGTATGAGGGTGCAAGGGCGGTGCATGGATCCTACAAACCGCAGGCTTTCATCCAGGAGTTCAGTGTTTGCTTTCCTTCTGAATGTGATGTTTATTTCTACCCCTTAACATGTGCGTCTTTCGACTTGTCCTAACAATCGTTCCAACATGTGCATTTGTTGACGTCCTGGCGTTGGTTGCCATGTACTTGTGTTGTCTAAACATAACCACGTGCCCCATCATCCCACCATAAGCATTTGTTGACATCAAGGTTATGCCATCCCAGAATGTAAACAGCAGATGAGAAGGTTACATAAAACGTAATTAATAGATGTCCACTGCAAAGTAGAAACATCTGGCGAGTTGGGATGAGAATGTGTTGAATAATTCATCAAGTCGAATAAGCATAAATTAGATCATTTCAAATACATTTCAAGGAGTATTTTGATCCTCTCCTGCTACATTTTTTCCAGCACTGATGGTGTTAACCTTGCAGATCACAAAAATTGTCCAATGGCCAGTCTGAGTCTGGTTAACCATATGTTTTGTTTGATACACAGGCCCCAGGATCTAACAAATCGCCAGAAAAAATGTCGGCATTGTACGAATCTGCAAAAATGGATGCATTACACACGTCGTTATTATGTAGCAGATACATTGAAACCTTACATTTCAACATCGCTGTGGTTAACGGTTCATGTTTAGACACAAAAACCACTTATGGTTAGGAAAAGATCTTCGTGGCTTAAAATACCCACTTTTCATTACACCGACAGAACACGCAGCAATATTTCATTAAAAAAACAAACAAACAAACAAAAAAAACACCCAGTTTGTTGTTTGTTGGACTTTTGCAGGCATTTTGCCTTTGTGGCACGACATCCACCATCACCTCTACTTCTCTGATAATAAAATCAGCTGATGTACGACACTGTAGAAACTTAAATATGATACTTATGAAACATACAAATGTAAAGTATCAGTGGTTTTTTTAAAATGTCCAATACCGACATTTTCTTCTGCTGTCTGGGCTGCAATGTTTGTGGTCCTTGGTGTAGCAGTTGATATCACAGCTGTCTGTTGTCTTATCTGGAAGGCGAAGGATGAAGTCCCAAGGACGCTTTCATCGTCATCCACTTGGATCAGATGCAATAAAGAGTCTATGTGTGCGTGTGTATTTGTTAATATGTTTGTGCCTGTGCAAGTTTTCTTGTGTGGCCTTAATTGACAGTGAACAATGTGACGATTGTGTTCAACATTTTATTTTATTTTCATAACTCTGCATATATATAAACATACAAAACATAACAAATCAAGCATTTCTGTACATATGTGTTGAATCTCTGCTTTGATGGGCTCACTTTTATTTGGAAAATCATGGCTTTCTGTGGTTTTTACAAGCCTAATTAACAGATTTTCCAAGAAGAATTTCCAATTTAAGTTCCTTAATGACATTTTGCCATCCGTGTGTGACACAAAGAGTTCGGCTGACAGTCAACTGAGAGCCACAGTGTTAACAGGATAAAGGATCATTGTTTTTGGTCTATTTGGTCTATTCTACAGGGTTAATCTGATTGCTTTTAGTCACTTTGACCTGCTAAAAATAAATACTTAGTTTCCAATTGATCAAAGCCAATTTGAGATGGAGTTTGGGTCTGATCTTTCATTGATATTTATATTGCTAAAACTGAGGAGTGAGAGACCAATGAGTGAGGGAGGACAAATGCTACATCGCTCACACTAAGTGCAAGGACATGAAAAAGCATTAAGGTTATAAACAGATGAAGAACTTTCAAACTGTTGAATGCTAATGTTAGCTTTGCACCTGCTTCTGCTTACAGCCCACGCTGTTTCCTGTTTTGCCTTTTTTTCACCGCAGCATGCAGCTTAATTTTGTCATGCCAATTCTGGTCTGACAGAGTCAGAAAGCCCCCTTCTTTGGTGCAGTATCAGCTCTTAGCCGTTGGCAGCGGACAGTCCTGTATCTGAGCCTCGTCCACTGACCCCTCTGGCAGATGAACGGTCATCGTACAGGCACGAATCCCCCCCAGAGGCTCCAGCACGTTGAACACTCTGTCCCACACATCCTGCTCTGGATCGTACCGCTGCACAATGTCAACCATGCACCTGCTGTTCCACGAGTATCCTCCCACCACGTAAATGTGCCCGTTAAACACCGTCACGCCGACGTCGCTCTGGCCCCGTGACATTGGTGCCACCACTGTCCACTGGTCCGTGTCTGGGCTGTAGTATTCGCAGCCCAGGACGTCGTCGTAGTCACTGCTGCCTCGGAAGTGATTCCCGCCCATGACGTAGAGTCTGTCGCCTACGGTGCACATGCAGTGCAGGCCGCGGAGCTCCATCATGTCGGCACGACGACTCCACTTGTCGGCAGTGGGATCGTAACACCACAGCTCCTTCTGGAAGGTGTCACGAGTAATGCCACCTGTGTGGCGATAGATAAATAACAGTATGTTACAAATAATCCTTAAAAAAATATCATACATGTGTTTCACTAAAAGAGGAAAATGTTTACACTTAATCATGTCGTAAATATTAATGTTTTCCATTTTTGAAAAGTGTAGGGTTGCAGCTGATTCCGGCCACAGTACTAAATGGTGTGAGGATCATTTTGTAATGCAAGGAATAATTATTATTTTTGCAAATGAATTGTAATTTTAAAGCGGCTCAAAAACTCATAAAACTTTGCAATTGCATCAGAATTGTTTTACATACACACACACAAATATAAAAGTGGGTATGCACAATACATCTCTCAAGAATAAAAAAAAAAAAGTCTCTTGGAGCTGTACTACAAATCCAAGAGGAATTTTGAATATTCTGTGCAATTATTATTATTATTATTATTATTATTGATAACTGTTTTTGCCCTTTACAGGGGTCATACTTTAAGGGACTCCTACAGATTTAACCTGATCAACCTCCAATTTGGTCTGTCTTATCTAAAGACATTTACGACAAGAATTTTTTACCCAAGAAAACTTTGTTCTCAGGAGGATGAGAAAATATAAGTGTATGTGGGAGAGTCTGTGGTAATGGTCAAGTTGTTTTCGGTGGCCAACAGACGTGCCACACGTGAACACACTTCCTTGCATGTAGGAAGTACACAATATATCCAATACTGTGTTGCTCGCGGGTGGGAATCAGTTGCATGAAGTACAGGAGCTCACACAAATTGACTTCTCAAGGAAATATAGTCCAGCATTTAGCAACCTACAGGGAGACAAGTATATTTCTCAGAAGCAGGCAGAACAAAGTAAATTAAACACGACTGACACTAAAAATGAGGCCAGGAACAGTCTCATGTCGAGTTGTGTAAGTATGTCAGGCAGTTATTTGTGTTAAAATGGTGTAGACATAACATGCTGATAAGCTAAATGCTCGCTGGTTTGTATTCTAAATCTTTCTCTCTTGTAGTGATCCACAGTTGCACATAACATGAAATGACAGATATAAAAAAATACAACTTTTAAATTTCCATGCAGTTTTAAACATTTCACTTATTGCTCAAGTCTGTATTTATTGTTTAGTTTATGCTGAGCCTGAGTTTTATTTCAAAAACTGGCAGGTGTAATGAAATAAATATACGATGTATATATACAAAATGTGGTGTTAAAGTACTAATTTATAGCTTTTGAGAGTTGTTGGTTTTAATTTGTCGCTTTGTACTATGACCCACTTTAACCTCAGGTCTGTTTATGTTTCCTGCTTCTCAGTCCTACATGTGAAACTTGTGTTTCGGCTCACAAAAGCGGGTTTCCTGTCCAAGGTTGCTTAGAAACCTGCCTGATATCAGGCTGAGAGTGGTACATGAGAGTTTGCTGCTTAACAGGAAGTGGTTTCAAATCCGCCAGCCATGCAAGCTTTGTCAATAATTCATTTTGTCGAAATTGAACTGTTTTTTTGTTTTGGTTATAAATGATCCTAACAAAAAACAGCTTTAAATGCAATTAAAAATGATATACTCAAAGATCCCTTCACAGCTCCAAGTCCTACAGCAGACTGAGCTGTTCAGACTCCAAACTGACGGCAGACATACCTGCTAGTTTCAAGTTATTTATTATCAATTGCACAAGCGGTTGTTGTGAATGAAAATCTCAGGGTCTCAGGCTCCCAGGCTTATTGCAGGGGGTCAAGACAAAACATCATTATTAATTATCATTTGAAGTATTTGTCTTGTACACACACAAGGACACATAGGCGACACTACACACACTCCTGCCAATACTCCCTGTTGACAGGCATTTTACGCAGCTGCTTGGTATTAGTCCGAGTGTAAGTGTACACGGATTTTACAAAATATCTCCGTCCACACTAGAAAAAACATCTCTTAAGGCTCCACTCGCTACAAAGTTAGAAAAGTATACAGACTACCGTTACCTTTTCGAAAACACTTATTGGAGATCTCGTAACTGTTGGTTCGTTAAACATAAAGATGAAGAAATTGAAAGATATGAATGACTTGTGAAAGTTTTCCTTCCACTCCTCATCAACAACAATTTCACTCTTAAATGTTTACCACCATTATTGGGTTGATGCTGAAATGGACCAACTGTCCCTGGGCGCAGCAGACACCGCTGGAGTAGTTTTGTAGCAGTTCGCGACTTGCAAAAAAAGCAGAGACAACCAAGACAGACACTCTTTATTATTTACCAGGCTGTCAAGGCAGCAAATTAGACACCCTCCGTCGTTTACTTTCCACAATAAAAGACCAAGACTCAGGGCATTTTGCTGAGAAGCAACCAAACAGAAGCAGCTTTCACAAGACAATGGTGTATTTTCAGAGCTCACCATGAGCTTTTTAGCTTTGCTCACTGATCTCTGAGCCCTTCAGGTCCTTATTTGTTCTGACTCTGTGCAGCACTGAGTGAACACCTATGTGTCCACAGACCGTGACATTGTTTATCCTTCATTTCTGGATTTCGGTAACGTCAGCAGAATCTCAATTAGATCTTAATGCTGATAGGTTATCACAACATAGTGTCACGTGAAATTCCTGCCTAACCCTGAATTTACTTGTATGTTGACTTGCTTCGCGTCCACATCACGTTTGGTGTGAACACACCGTAATGACTACTTTACGCTTAAACTTATTGTGTGTTCACACCAAACATGCGTGGAAAGTGAACTTAGGGTGTGTAATTTGCTGCCGTGACAGTCTGATAACTGGTGTTAGTGTCTTGGTTGTCTCTGCTTCAGGGCACGGAGCCTGCGTGTTTACATCCAAATTTCTCTTGTATTTCACTGCAAACCACGTTAGCCGTTAGCTGCCTCTCCTAGCTACCGCAGGCACAACCACAGCTGTTGAGGGTGAAGTTTTGCGAGTTGCAAACTGCTCCAAAACTATTCCAGCTGCCGTATATGTGTGAGTAATGCAGTAATGAATTTTTTTTTTATGGCGTTTTGGCACAGCATCACGCAGTACTAAAAAATATGACAAATTGGTAGTCTTCCATTGTGCAACAATGCAACAGTGAGCATGCATGTATTTGAGGAAATGACATTGTTTCCCAAACACTAAGTTGTAAGTACATGTCCACAGAGAAAACTCTAACTGGGGTTTTGAAAAATATTCACCTTAGAAAGTGTTTTCAAAAATCTGTTTTAGTGATGTTAAACTCCCTTTTATACCTTTTTTAAAATCTTCATAGGTGCAGACAGGGTAAGGTAAGTAAGCCCAGAGTTATGATTTATGATTTGATCACAAAGTGAAGGTGTCAACAGGCTCATACAACGAACAACGACTGTCCTCTCTCAGTAATAAAGGCAGAAGTTGTATGATGTGGTAAGACAGCTGTAAAAAAAAAAAAAAAAAAAACGTATTGCGGATGTGAGGTTGGATAATCGAGCATGCAGAGCATGTGTCATCAACAGTGCTGACTATGTGTCAAAGTTGCGTCCCCCCGAGAGCTTGCAATGTTGGTTTCGTTTGACCACGAAGGCAAGCTTTCTGTGAGGGCAAACATGACCATGACCTTTCCTTTACCACTTAGTTCTTGCTAAACTTAACCAGACATGAATCGTGCAGGTAGCAGAACAAAAAAATGGTCATTTGAGTCATTTCTGAAACAGTCGCAGCGGTAGTGTAGGAAAGTTTTGTTTTGTTGTTTCGGTATGAAGACCTCATACAGTTAATCTATTGTGCCTAGTTTTGGGTGTGTCTGCAATAAAAGCAACACATTTGCACTTATTTCAATCTTCTTGATAAATGACAAAGGATCAAGAGACTGGAGAATCAGACATAGTTTGAGCTGTGTCTTGAACAGTGCTTTCTCTTACCCGAGATGTACATGAGGTCCCCGTGGACTGTCCCAGCATGTCCATAGTGAGGCTCCACCATGTTGGTCACAAATGTCCACTCATTTTTCTTCAGGTTGTAGCACTCCACCGTGTCTGCAGGTGACGAAAAATATTTAAGAAAAGTTTAACTTTATTTGAGCATCAAATCTAATTTCATTCCTGTCGTCAGAATTTTTTTTTGACATTGTACATTTTTACAAACCACAGATAAGTTATATTTGCGCATTACTATGTAGCAAATAACTTGAAACTTTAGGTTTCCATAACACTGTGGTTAACATATGGCTAGGTTTAGGCACAAAAACCACTTGGTTACACTCAAGAAAAGATTGTGTCATGCTTTCGGCTAAATCCTGGCTAAAAAGGCAGCAATGTCTCGGAAGAAAAACGGCAGATTTTCATGTCTACAAAGTCACATGAAACACAGCAATAACTCGCTAAAACACAACCGGTTGTGTTGTTTGTTTGTCTTTAACTGTGAGGTGCAGTTTAGCAGGCATCTCACCTAGCTATCACCCCCCCCCCCCAGGCCCTGATGACAAAGTCATCTCATAAACTACATCACTTTGGAAACAATGATATGATATGAAACAAACAAATGTAGCATATCTGTAGTTTGAAGAAACGTACAATGCCAACATTGTTTTTCTGACCACTTGGCTGTGATATGATAAGTTGTGGTGTATTCCAAAATGTCTTATCTAATGTTTTACCCAACCAAATTTACATACACATACATGTACATTACTTGTAGTTTTGCTGTTATGTTGGGTTGCATAACATAGTGAAGTACATATGATACTGTATATTTGTGGTTTGCAGTAATGTACAATGCCAACATTATCCTCTGAACACTGGGCTGTGTGGAGAGGCAGAACAAATTGGCCATAATACAATGTAAAAACCCATTATGATATCATGTGACAACAATTTAGCTTTACATTATTTTTTAAAAATGTATCTGCATTAAAATACAGATATCTGTTGACAGAGATTTACCAAAGTGATGCCTTAAGAGGCTCATTGTCATCTGGCGATATTCAGGATTGCCAAACAGCAGACAGACAGTGTGTGCATTTAGCAGCTAAAGAGACAGATATTCCATTAAGAGTTGGTGGAGACCAAAACAGAGCTAAAAGTGAGAGTGAATATAGGTCCCACATTTATCAGGCTGCCAGGAACACAACAGCTATTGTAGGGCAAGAATTAGCAGCTCACCGATCTCTCCTGAGGCGTTCCTTCCTCCGACTGCAAACAGTTTCCCCTTCAGAGCGCTCAGGTGGAAGAAAGTCCTCTTCTCGTTGAGTGAAGCAATCTGAAGCCATTTGTCGAAGCGCGGGTCGTAGCGGTAGGCGCTGTCTATGGCCGTCTTACCTTTGGTGTCATAAGTGCTCTGGCCTGAGACGTCAACAAGACTCAGCGTTAGAAAGTGAATAAAGTGGAGGACAAATTATAGCGAGTCAGTAATTTTTTTGGAAAAGCGTTCAGTTATACTTTGAGTCTGAATGATGCATGATGACCAATTGTGTAACCTCCAAAGGTTAAGCTTAACTCTTGTTAGATTAGTTTAGGTCCATGGTTCATATCAACAAACGAATAAGAGCTTTCAATCACACTTATACTGGGCTCCTACTATTCTGTAGTTGCATGGACAATGATTGACATTTTAGGTGCCTCTATATGGTGTTTTATATGTGTGTAAAAACAACAAACAAACAAAAAGTGACCTCAAGAAAGAGTTTAAAAAAATCCTACATATTTTTAATTTTTTTCCAGAAAAATAATTAAAAAAATTATAATTACAAGAATTATAGATATACTTCTCTGACCTCCAACAATGAAGAGGAAGCCGCCGAGCAGAGCCACCCCATGCTGGTAACGCGGCACCTCCATGGGCCTGAGCGCTCTCCAGTGGCCCGTCTTTTCATCATACAGCCTCAGCTCCCGGCTCACCACCAACTGCTGTCGCATCACACCGCCCAAAGCCAGAATGTGGGTGTCGTCTGAGCGTATTTGTGTCCGCTCGGTCTGCAGAGATGGCTGCATGAAAGGCATCATCTGGTAGTTGCTGGCCTCCAGAAGGAGGTTGACACAGGCCGTCTCAGAGCGCATCATGGAGTCTCCTCCCTCTTCGTCGTCCTGGGAGATCTGTATCAGCTCACTGGGGCTCATCAGCGGGAAGCGAATGTTGCGCATCAAAGCATAGACGGAGGAGTGGTGAATGGGGATGTTGTGTTCCAGCCATCCTCTGGCGATGTGGTAGAGCTCCATCTCAGAAAAACCCTTCAGGGAGTTGTTGGCGAGGGCGTTGGCCATGCTGGTTTCAGACAGCTGCAGGTAGCGGCCGCACTCCACCAACGCCGAGAGGTTCTGGCTCACAAACTCACCTACATTTGATACAACAAAGAAGATCAACGATGATTGTCATGATCAGCTAGTTTATCTTAGTTTCTGAACCAAATGGATGCCCAAAATATAAATCTTTAGTTTCGTGTAGGATTTGGAAGAAGTTTCAACTGGGTGCAATCTGCAGCCCTCACCAGTAGATGCCCCCCCAAAAAACCCTAAATAATACCTACTGGACCTTTAAAAATGGAAAAGTAGGTTTAATCTTTTTAAACCTGAGCGTTGTTATGATTTGTTTTAAAAACTTAGAGGGCAACTTAACCAGGGGATGGACAAAAAATTGCGATCTGTTAAAATATTACAAGAAAATTACCTAAAATTAAGCACAAAAAGATGGGAAAAATAAACAAGAACATCTCCTGGAAAAGTATTGGAAAAAAGGTATTTATTATGTTATTTTTTTAACAAAATTGTAATTATAAAATTATAATAATTATGACTATAGGTTTCTGGATACTTAAAACAGTTTTTAGGTAAAAAAGAAAAAAAAAATCTTGAAAATTTGTGGGACATTTCTTGCCAAGTTAGTCATTACTTTTTTTTGTTAAAAAATAGAAACAAAAAAATCACACCGATTTTGCTCACTTTTCAAAGGATCAAAGCTTGTGAAAGGCATCTGTAAGCAACACAAGAAAACTGATGTTGATCTAGGGTTCAAAGGGTTATATAATGAAGTGACAGACTGGTTTTGGGATTGTTGAGTGTCTGAAGAGTTGGAAAAGTGTAACACAGAAGCTCTGATCACACCTTTCACCTCATTTAAGTATTTATAAAGAAGAAAGATTGCCCTTTTTTTTTTTACTGTGCTCACCTATATTCAGCTGAACGTCCTCCAGGAGCAGGTCTGTGGCGATACGCTCCACTTCCACACAGTTATCAATAGTGATCTGCATTTAAAAACACCACATAAAGGGAATAAAGTCATATGATTAAAAAGAATGATTGTCTTTTGTACAGTGACACTGAGAGAGAGGGCATTTAAGGGCAGTAAAACACCCAGAGGGATCTGACTGCTTAATGAGCGAGACCTCCTTTTATAGCTGCAGCTGAATTTATGCATCATCATAAATTTTCTCACCTCGCTGCTCAGAAGCTGATTGCAGAAGCTCAGGACGGGCATGACCTGCAAGAAGTTTGCAGCCTCCAGCGTGTCCTGGAGATTACCCATGTCGAGGCTGACTTTGGATGTGTAAATGAAGTCTATTATGTTCTTTAACCCAGACTTAGTAACCCCATGCAGCTTGATCTCTCTCATCTCCTGCTCCCTCATGCCTCCTGCACAAGGACAAAACAAAGTACAAAGACAAAAGGTGAACGATGATCTTGCATCATCGCAGAAGATGTGTCTTATGGTGGTGTGATGACAAACTGCACAGTCAGCAAGACACAAAGACGCAGCTGAGGCTGTCGAGCCTGCTGTGAGGATAATAAAGGTACTGTAGTTAATTATGTTGCCAAAGATAACAACTGTGAAGCTGGAAGTTCAATGCAGAAGTGATTTAAGTTCTTCCTCTTTCTTTTACTATTCATGAATGTTTGTTTTATAATGAAAGTATAAGTAGTGGCACCCTGATAGCAATAAATGTGTTGGTTTTTTAAACACAACAATGTCTGAATTTAAAAGAAAAAAACATAAAAAAAACCCTTTCTTTTTGTGGCATGATTCCCAGTGGAAACACAGTAACAGGTCCCACTTTCTGTTGTGTTAGGCTGCATTACATAGTGGAGTATTACACCATGTCTTGAGCTCAAAAGTTCATTCTCCACCTGATTAAACAAGAAGTTTCACCTGTGAACATTGCCTTGAAATAGTCACTGGATGAAGCCATGATGACTCTGTGGACGGGGAAAGTCTCTTTGCTGTCTCCAGGAACCAAAATGACATCACAGAGAGTCTCGTCTGCCCGAAAAGCATCAAAGCCCTGCAAGAAAAACAATGATTTTAACTGTGTTTATGTATGAAGGTGCCACTGAAATGGACAATTATTTCACAGAGTGTTTGCAGATATTAAATAAAATGATAATGATGAATAGCTTGACATGTTAGACAGTTTGTGAAAAATTGGATTTTAAAGATGTTTTTTTACCTTTTGTTTGGTGCAAGATAAATTATTCAAAAAAGAAATAAAATACACCTCGTAACAGGAGACAACATGTAATCAGCCACTGTTAGGTAAAAAAATGATAAACTGGTGAAAAAGCTATACATCAACTGTACATTCAGGGCCAGAGTACAACTCCACCCTGAACTGATGATTAGGGTGACGGGGCATCTCCCACCAACTCCAAAGATTTAAGAAATAATTTTCTTCTGTGTTTGTGCCCCAAAATAAGTTATTATTAATAAGTGACAATTATATACCTGCAACACGGCTGCTCCATGCAGAGAGCTACTGAACACCTTGGCTAGCGGCCGAGGGGGAAGTTTGGGCTTTGTGGCTTTGTCTGGGCGTTTAGGTGGCATTTCTACAGGAGGGGGGAGAGGAGCTGGAGCCGGAGCTGGAGGTGGAGTAGGAGCTGGTGGAGAAGCACGGTCATCTGTTGAGAACAGATATGAACAGATGAGGAGAGTCATCATGATGCTGTTGTTGCTGCAGGTGAAGAAAACTGCTGGGTCCTGATAAGTTTTGTCAGATTGAGTATAACTGTGTGAATAGAAATCAAGGAGCCAGTAAACTCACACACCTTGTCTGTCAGGTGGAGCAGGAAGTCTCTCCGGCTGAGCTGGAGGTCTCGGAGGATCCCTGGACTGATGCCTGCTGCCCAGGCGAGACAACCTGCGGCTCAGCCTCCCCGGCCCGCTGTCATCTCCACTTCCCCTGCAGAGGAGGATACTTATATATTATACTTTACTGACTCAGTTTTGAATCCACAACAAACTGACACTAGAATTTCTTTGCAGTGCAATCTGAATGTGTGAATAATAGCAGCAGACTGAACAAATAAGTATTATAAACAGTTTTCAGTTTTGTCTCTCAATACTTACTCTTGGATTGTGTACAAACACCACTTTCTTCAGGTAATTGCAGACCTTAACTGCATACATGGTCTAAAGTCTGACTTTTATTATCAGTAATTTATAGCTTTTGATTAATGGAGTTTGTTTCTTGGAAGGAACCCTGTAGCTCACAAAAGTCAGTTATCTGTTTTTTTATTGTGTGTCCTGTGATCTGAAAAGGAGGAAGTGTTTTCATGTGAACCACTTCTGCTTAAAGCTGTTTCCTGACACGCTGCCCACATACAGTAAGACCAGGTGGAATTTAAAGTATAGTAGAAAATACTGAAAGGAAGAAACATTACAACGAACTACATAATGTACATTATGTAAAAAAATAATTTACCTTTTATCCACCTGACATGGGAGTTTTTAGCTTGTTTTCCAGTCAGATAGTGCCATGAAGAATTGTTAGTTTTTCTGTTTGAATTTACCGACTCACCACTGTGTGTCCTGCTGGGATAATCTTAGCTGAGTGTTTTTGTGCATATAACCACACGCTAACCAGAAAATAATTTAATCGTAAAGTTTTGACGTTTTCAATACATAATAACATACAAATGCAATGTATCTGTGCTTTGCAGAAACGTAATGAGTTACTAGTGTTAGACAAAGGTGTTGGAATATGATGGGAAAAAAGGTGCAATATCACTGAAATGTAAATATACTGAAGTCCAAGAAAACACATTACCCCATTTCATTGGCCTCTTCTGGTTGAAGACGCTGGTTGTTACGCTGGTTAGACTTCCTACATGGACACAAAATAAAAGCTTCAATGACAGAAATAGATTTTATGAGTGAAGCAGTATTATTTTTTAGGGTAGAGAGTTTAATGTTTGCACCCCAGAAGAAGGCATCAACAGGAAATGTTCATCCAGGTTTATGCAAAACATACATTTTTCTGTAATAATGCTAATCTTTGACACTATTTTTATGTCTCTCTCAACTGGTAGGTCATATTTATCTTAGAGTTTATTTATTTTGTTCATTTTACAGAGTTATTTACCTTGATTTGATGGTATCTTTTTCACAGTGTGATAATATACAGTATATGCGTTTGAAGTGGCCTTGCTGTTGGCAGACAGTAAAAATGACTCTAAACTTGACTTTAGACCTTTTCTAAATCTTTTTAGCAAAACTGTCAAACCTTTTATCAAACAAACAGCATTTATCTTTCTTAATATGTTTGACAAACTTCGTGGGCAGTGAAACGTCTGAGGTTTTGTTTCCTGCACAGTGAAGCATTTATTTCCGATACATTTCCGTTTGTGTGTTTTTCATCAGAGTGAATCAGTCATATCAGAGGGTGTGTTTTTTTTTAAACGGCAAACAGCTGACATATGGCACAGCTTGCTTACAGGGCGCCAAATCTGAGGCAACTTTAGAAAAGGGAACCTGTGTCCGTTATCAAGTGTCTAACTACTAGTGAATTGGTGATGAGCAAGACTTCAATTTAGAAATAGCAACTTATTCAGACTTAGAACGTTTGAATTTATAGTTAACTTGACAGGGTTTTTTTGGAAGTGGCTGTGGCTCAGGAGGTATAGCAGGTCTTCTACTAACTGGAAGGTTGCCATTTTGATCCTCCAGTCAACATGTTTAAGTATCCTTGGACAAGATACTGAACCACAAATTGCATCGGTGTATGATTGTGCATGAATGTTAAACTGAGAAGCAGGTAGCACCTTGTACAGTAGCCTCGGCCACCAGTGTGTGAATGTGTGTGTGTAAACAGGTGAATGTGACTTGTTGTGTGAAAGCGCTTTAAATGGTCAAATGACTAGACAAGCGCCTCACAGGTGCAAGCCATTTTTTGTTTTGTTACATAAAAAAGACCATATTATAAAGGATTGTGGTAGAATGAGTATTCTTGTGGTACCACCATCTTTGAAAGGCAGAATAAGGAACTTTTTGGGTTTTCCATGTTTTGTATTTATCATGACAAAAAAGAGCCTCATATGCGTGCTAATAAGCAACTAGTTCATGGTGAGTATGTGTACCTTAATATGTGTACCATACCATACATCTAAAAATCCTGCACACTATATATTCTTTATATAGACATGTATACTGGAAATGTATATACTGTATACAACCACCAACTCCATATATATTATGTAAACATATATCTAAATATATCTAGAACTGTTTCCCTTTGTATTTCTTTTGTCTACAGCTTTGATAATCAACTTACAGCCCACAGGACAAATCTGGCCCTTGATAGGGTGCCAGTTGCCCCCAGTGAAAATAAATTGATTCACTCTGGGATTTTCTTGTACTTTCAAGGTAAATAAGGTGCCAGAATGCAGAAAGAGCATCAAAACAGAACTTGTTAAAAACAAAAAACAAAAAAAAAAGTGCTACTGGAGGACCCCTGGGCAAAGCATGTTGAGTATCCCTGGTCCACAGAGAACCTGACTCAAGACATTTGGTCACTGTTGCTTTTTTATATACAAACCTGTTTTTCACCTACTTATTTTAGTTTATTTTACCTTTTACCCTTTCCAGTGTTGTTGTCCTTTGTTTTTCACTGTATTTCTTTTTTCTAGCTTCCTGTAAATTGTTCTGTGTGTAAATACACTGAAAGCAACTTAAAACTGCAGTCAACTGCATACCTGACCATTAAAGCTGAGCGGACAGGTGTATTTGTGAAAAGACACATTAACTCATCACAAATACTTACAAAACATAATTAAAGTGAGTGAAATGAAATTCAGCCTAAATGTACCTCCCTGTACCGCTGAAACAGTCCTACAGATAAATCTATGGTGCTTTACTCTCATGTACTGTCCCTGCTGTTTCCTCACATGGATCCACACCTAAAACAAACACCTGTGGGTGACCTACCTGGAAGAAATCCTCCTCAGCAGACTGGACCCGAGGCCTCCCTCCAGCCTGCTTGTCTACCCAAAACTCTGAGAGGAACGCTGAGCAGAAGACGTCTGCTGCAGTGGAAGCAGCTGGTTGGAGAGTCAAAGCGTCGAAGCGAGCATCAATGTTTCTTTGCCTGAACCGAGACCTCAGTGACTTCCTGTGCTACTTCTCTTTCTCACTGTTTGCGCTTTCTTACATCTCCCCACCCCAGTGTGACACTTGTAGTGCTGTCAGTGAAATAAGCAGCAGAAAGTGCCAAAATCTGTTCTCTAAAGTTTTGAATTGAGCGTATATGCACACAAGCAGGCCGTTGATTGCCTACACACATAAGACAAGTATGAAGAACCCAAATGCAGAAGTGTGTCGTCTAACATCAATTATTCTTACACTTAATGGTATTTTTTATGTCTTTTGCTGTATAAAAGATAAAAACATCCCAATCCAATGCAAAGACAACATGCTAAATGGTCTTTTGGCCTTTAAAAGTGGCAGTTTGTCGTTCGTGGGAATCTGAACTGATGCTAAAACAGTGTAGAGCCATAGATCAGTGTTTAAAAACACATCTTTTCCCTCTTACCTGTAGCGCCATTTATCAGTCTAGATTGTTTTGGTGTGAGTTACTGAGTGTCGGAGATATCTGCTGTAGAGATGTCTGCCACTCGGTTTGTGGTGCTCACAATCTGAGCAAAAAAATGAATAAATCAATAAAATTTAAAAATTGAATTTTGTTTTTGAAAAACTCAGCAGCAATGTCTCTTGACCTGGTTACTCAAAATAATCCACAAACCTTGTTGTGAACAGTTTCATGTTAGATCAGTTTCATTTCTGCCGAACTACACCCAACATCTGTGTCGGCGCGCAAAAGTGTGGATCTACTACTAGCTTACCGAGCATCACCGAGCTAGCTATTTTTACAGCTCAGCTGAGGAGGGCACGATTAGTGCATACGCCTCACACTATCACAAGCACTAACCTCTCGTCAACATATCCTCATAGATCGGTTCATAAGATATCTACGGAATTAGCACCCCACGAATGATGTCATGTTTGGTACTTCACAGAAAATTACACAGGTCAGCTTTAGGCAAGTTACATAGATGAGGTTTTGGAAAAGAAACATGGCTACGGGTCGTCATGTTAAATACTCAAACGTAAAGTTACGATTAGGTCTCGGCATACTAAAGTTAAATAGGTTAGGATAAAGAAACGAAACGTGGTTGGGCATCATAAAGTTATGTGCTTAATAATGTAAGTTGTGTAGGTTAGATTTAGGGAAAGAAGTATGGTGATGACATACTGTTAAATAACTCACTTAGTTTCACATGGTACTGAACACTGGTTATATATTAATTGTGGTGCAGTATTTTTGTCGGTATATGAGCGAGCACTGCAACAACCTGAATAGATGCACACTTCAGTCTGTGCGATGATACGGATGGCAGGTGTAGTTCAGTAGAAAGAAATGTAGTTCCTACATGAAACTACTCACAACAAGGTCTGTGGGTTATCTTGAGTAACTGGGTCATGATTTCTGGAAAGAGACATTGCTGTTGAGTTTTTCAAATGCATTTTTGGCATTTTGAGCACCACAAGCCGGGTGCCTTTTAGTTCCATTGTATTGGAAAGAGGGCAGACATCTCCACGACTGATACCTCAAACACACGCCAACTCTTGGAAAGAGGAAAGAGGAAAAATGTGTATTTTTGATTTTGGGGTGAGTCCCTTTAAGAATAAAGCTGGGAAACAAAAACAAAAGACAGACTTCTGCTCCACAACTATGTCTGTTTGTATCTGCTTATAAAAAAAAAAAATCCAAAAATGGAGCAGCAGATCTTCATCACCTCAGCAGGCGTTTATTCAACCACAATCACCATCAGCATCTCAAACCGTAGTGTTCGTCATTATCAGTCAGCTTGGAAACTAAACCAAATTACAAGCTTATGTCTCATTTCATGAAAAGTGCCTCCATCGACTCCAATCCAAAATCTAAAAAAAACACTTTCATTATTCACTTGCTAAATCTGCCGCCGACCCTCATCTTCCCCAAGACACCGTCTCACTCGGACACTCTTGCATGAAGCTGTTTAGCATGTTTCCTGACATGATAAAGTCATGAGTTCTGAGATGAACATCTTTCAGTTTCTTTGTCCCAGGCTCTCGTTCAACACTGTTGGTTTGGTTCAGTCCTGTCAGTGGGTGTCGTTATCGTCCTCAGTGGCGCCCTCTTTTGCTCTGTTAGAGTTTAGAGAACTGAATGAGGTTCCTGTTGATTTCCGCCACGTTCCTGCAACCTGGATCAGATAAATATTATAGTGTCTTTAGTACAGTGCTGTATATATTGCAGTACAAAGTATATTCAGTTTTTAGTGCCATGATGTCATATATCTCACCTGATAGAGCCATGGACAGACGGAACTCATCATTTAGGATTTGCAGCACCTCCCGCACTCCTTCCTCGCCCTGAAAAATCACACAGGACCCATGACACACAAAAGACAAAATACAATCTGTAATCCTGTAATCTATCTATATAATCAACATCAGTAAACATTATCTTAAGTTTTAAAAACTTTCATTTCATTTGTCAATTATTTACTTTTTTATCGCCGAAGACAGATAAAGACAAAACATACAGTGAATGCTGTTTCAATTGAGTTCAGATAGCAGAGGAGGTCCAAAAGTTGCAAACAGTGACACAGTTTTGCATCGCCAGACTTCTCTCCACAATGTTGTTTCAGCAATAGAGAAATTTCGGAAAGCACACATTATTATTAGCTATAGAGGGGAAAAAAAATGCTCTGGCTTGTTTGTATTTCTTTGAACCAATCACAATCGTCTCGGGTATTAAGCCCCCGATGCAGCGACCGTATCCTTGCAAAATGGTGTCAGGGCAAATTGTTTTGGTGGAATATTGACAAGTGGGAACCCTGCCTCTAAAATTGCTCCATAAAAAAGAATGCAACAAAAAGCGATAATAGTAATAGTAATTTGTTGATAATCAATCATCAAATACAGCCACATACACACACTAAAAGTATCTCACACTGGTCAGTGGCACTGTTTGTACCTTGTATGCAAGGCCCCACACTGCTGGACGACCAATGAAAACACACTTGGCTCCCAAGGCCAGCGATTTCAATACGTCACTTCCTGTCCTGATGCCTCCGTCCAGATAGACCTCGATCCTGCCCTGCACCGTGTCCACAATCTCCGACAGAGCGTCAATCTGTCAGCAGCAGAGGTGAGAACAAGGCCAACGTACAGTATTTTATAGGAGCAGAGCACAGGCTGGTACGTATGTTTCCAACTGGATTTTCATACTAAACTTCACACTTCAAATTGGATCCTGTTCAGGCGACTTTTCGCTTTCTTATTTTGAAATAGGACTGTCTAAGCACTTTTTTTGACATGACATTAAAGACAAAATGATCTTTAATATAACTAAATAAGTAAAATGTTCAGTAAGTACCGAAGCTGGGCCTCCGTCCAGCTGTCTCCCCCCGTGGTTTGACACAATGATGCCTTGGACGCCATGTTCCACAGCCAGCTCGGCGTCCTCCTTGGTCAGGATTCCCTTGATGATAATGGGCAGGCGGGTGATGGACTGCAGCCAGTACACGTCCTTCCAGCTAATGGATGGGTCCAAGGTGTTGGCCGGTATCCCGTATTCCTCTGGAGCTGCAGTCTCCTGCTTACAGTGCATGTGGTGCAACGGTTAGAAGTGTATAAATGTATTCTAAACTACTACTGCTTGTATTTTTATTGATAATGCCTAAACTATTTTAATGGGGTAGTTTTGACACTGCTGTTACATGACATGTTCTCACTCCCAACTTGTGAAATATGGCTGTTCGGTCAGTGGCCCTAAGCTTCAAACTATGATGAGTGAACCCCTCCAGTGTCAGGTTTGGGCATGTCAATGTCTGCTCAGTACATGCTATAGTGGTTTTCAAAATAAATGTACATGGTCTCATGAAACGTAGTTATTGCCACTAAAACTGCTTTAGGCTTTGGTAACAAAACTACTGCCAACAAGTTCCTGCTTGGCTCGAATATCTTAAATATGTTAAAACCAAAGTAAGTTACCTGGAACACTCCATCAAAGTTCTTGACCTTGAGGTGTGGTGGCAGCTTGAACTGGTTGCGAATGTCGTCGCGGCGCTTTCCGGTGTACGGGACATCGACAGTGAGGACCAGGGCCTTGTAGCCGAGCCCCTCCACACGATGCACAATCTGTTCGGACAGCTTGCGGTCCCGGTACACGTACAGCTGGAACCAGCGGTAACCGTTCGGTGCTGCTGCCACAATCTCCTCCACTGAGCAGGTGGAGTAAGTGCTGGTGATGTAACAGGTGTTTAGTGCCTCCGTGGCTGTGAGGCAGAAGTGGAGAAGTTATTACTGTGGTCATTGAAGATCAAAAGTAAATGTAGATCTGAGAAGTTCAATGTTGCAATGTCTGGGTACCCATGTGACTCTCAGGGTTGTAGAAACAGTGTTACTGGCTGTATTATTATTTTTAAAAAACACCAGTACAACTTTAATCCGGATTTACCTTAGTTTATCATTCACTAATGCTCTTGTCTATTTGTTTTTGTTTTGAATTTTTGAGTTATTCAGTCCTTATTTATTTTATTTTTTAAAATGTCATTCCTTTTTCTCTCTCTCTCTCTCTCTTTGTCTGGTGTTCTTTGGGAACTGTGTTATCTATGATGTGTTTCTCATTTCTTATAGGATATTTGAAACCTTATGCTCCCATCTAGTGTTGGCAATGTGTACTAACACTGTAACTGAATAAAAATCAAACCTGTCAGGAACTTTGAGCAACAGTCTCTTCTGATTAACTCTGTTTTATAAAGGGGTTATCAGACTTTATGTCACAGTCCTTACCTCGAGCTGTTGCCACTTCTCCTTCATGCCAGGCCAGGCAGTGAAAGGCAGTCGGAGCGATACCGACTGGAAAGCTGATTTCTGTCCCTTGCACTGTGGTCCTTGTGTCACTCACCGACACGTCCCGGAGGATACGAGGCCTCAGACGGATCCTGAGTGTGAAGCATAGATAATCATGTAAACAAAAAAAACAGATGTAACAGGGGAAGAAGAGGTTTACTCAGATAAATATGGCCAATCACAGCTATTGAAACAAATGTGACAATTTGGCAAAAAGGCATGTTCGGACCATCTAACGAAGCAGATGATCATTTTATAATATCAGCCATGTATTGAACAGTGATGCTCAAGTGGGGTTGTATAAGGTACTATTCATTGTACCATTTTAGCTTCCAAAAAACATTTATTTTAGTTTAAGTGTACGCTATATTTACAACATTTTCACCACTTTACCTTGCCATCAGACACTCCCTTCAAAGCCAAACTCCACTGAGAAAAACAGTGGTCTAACATCACTGAACACAGGAGCTGCTGGTCTATTGCTGCCTCAGTTAGTTTGTTAGTTTGGTGTTGAGAAAGGTTAGATCAGAGTCACCAAACTCCACAACAATTTAACAAACCATCTAGCTGAGGCAGCGGGAGACGAGCAGCACCCGTTTTTAGCAAGCTAAATGACTGTTTTAGTCACTGGAGTTTGGTGGCTTTAAGGAGAGCACATAATGGCTTCAGTTCTCTGTCGGCAAAGGTTGTCTGGTTGCACTTAAACTTTCTGATTTTTTTAAAGTTGCAGACATATGTTTTGCTGATGCCCAAGTCCACAGCGGGACATTGTTTAACCTCCATGTCGGCACTCCTGCATGCTTCTCAAAATTGGGGACATGCCAACTGCCATCTGCTGTGGGTGATACACTAACTATGGATCAATACCTCATACAACTCCACTTAAAAAATATCTGAACCATTCCTTTAAAGTGATCAATTCAATTCAAGAAGGCTTTATGGGCATGACTGTAGTTGGAAACTGAACATAACATTATTAATATGAATATCTCTGATAGGAGACAATTTTTTATTGTATTTTACAGTATGTATGGTTAAGTTGCTTGACCCTAATAGAAGCTTCACTTTAAATATCATTATTAGAAAATTATTAAAAAGGCAAATCTAGTATATACATCTTATGTATATGTATCTTTAGAGTAGTCTGTCATAACTCTGTAAAAAACGTCTAGCCAACATTTTACCGTTTTAAAAGGTATAACTATAAAATTTTATGTTATTTCAAGCTCATTTTTCCTCGTTCAGAGACTTTAACATAGAACCAAATTAATGTGTTTCGTAAGCATTGCAAAATCCTAAAATCCAGTTCTGTCACATGAAGCCGTTATCTTGAGAGAAATCCCTCTTGAGATGACATAACACTGTTTTTGGTGGACAAGTCATATTTCTCCAAATAAGCATAGAAAGAACATGCTGGGTTTTCCCAATGTGATGACTTAAGATCTTCTTTCCAAGAAACAACCCAACTTTTATCCCTGTAGGGGGAAATTCTCTAATCCGACCCCAAATGCACCAACAAACAAACCCTTGGAAACAGGCTTGTTGTAGCGAAAACATATATATGCAGACCCATAACAGTGAGGAGAAGCAGTCTATCAGTCTTTATGGAGACATTAGGAAAGCTGAGAGGAATGCACGAAGGACATGTTATGACAGTATAAAACAAATCATGACCTTGAATTTTTGTCCCATTGGTAATGCAACTTTCAAAACAGTTTCTTATTCACTGCAGGGAGGAACAAGGCAGCATCAGTATTCAGTAAAATATAACTGCCTGTTAGTGATTATAAGACATCGCAACCACACATTCTGTACACAGAAATCAATTACAGCCATCCAAAGTCCACAGAAGCTTTAATTTGTGGCCTTTTTAGAGGCTGTGCCCTCATAGGATTCTCAGTTTGAGCATTAAAATCATTCACACATACATTATGTCACATCCCAATGGGGCATTTTTGTATTATTCAGTGAATGAATTGAGCTAATTGAGTTTAGGTTTGTTTGTCTTGCTACAAATGTTGTCTGCAGTCATAAATGTCATGGTTACCATAGATTAAGGCTGTCATAGTTGATAATTAAAATGACAAAGAGTGTCTTTAAATAAAAAAAACTATCGAGATGGTTGAATTATGTGTTTGGGATGACCTTGAACGTCTGGGTAAACTTTATTTATCCCCCAATGTACCTTTTGTAAGCCAGTAGATTGTCGTCCCTGGTGCAGCATTCGTCCGCTCCGGCTGCGTAATAATCCCAGGTAGCCTTTGAGAGATGCTCTTTAGCATATTCCTCAAAGTCTGTCAGGCATACCATAGCCATCTCTGCACAGCGACCTCCCTCTCTGTGTGAGAAAAAAATGCATTAGTTATTTATTTGAGGCCTATTGACACTGATGATAAAACATGCAAAAAAAGGAAGGAGATAATTAAGGAGATAGATTTTAACATATGTGCTGACTATATGGATAATTCTTGACAAGAATATAAAACTACTGCACTCAAAATATCTCTTTAGTCAATGAAGAACACTGCTGGCTTTGTCAAGCATAATAAATTATCTTTCCAGTCACTCCTCATATCTTTATCCACCCAGCCATCTGGAAAATGCATTTGTTGCTTTGCATGTGAGACAAACAGCTACAGGCACCAACAACACTATCAAGTTCAAAATGAAAAAACGACTCAAAATTCAACAGTTTTCTGCTTAAAGACTTACCACAAATAAACGATCTGTCACAAACAAAATCCCCCACTCTCACACGACACAGCCTCCATGTAGGACTGAAGTTGCAACATCACCGCTCAAACTGAAACTGCCCCTCGTATCAGCAAATGCAGCCCAATCACGTCGTCAACAACTCACCAGTCAAGCTTCCACACTTTGACATCTGAGCAAGTAAAATGACTTTTTTAGATTTTCTATTTGGGTTTTTTTGAACAGATATGAGTCCGTGTGTCCACAGTGTTGCTTTTGTGTCAGTCAGAACCTAACTTTCATAGAGCCGCTATGAAAGCCACCGACAGTGTATGTGACCCGAGGGTGACCCTTGCTCTTATTGTGTTTACACAAGCTGGAAATGTGCTGATGGTGACTCCAACTATAGTGAGGACAAGAGGCGTCTGACACAGTGCTCTGTGGTCCAGATGGTACATACAGTAGTACATATGGGCACACACATTAGCATGCTGTGTACACAGGCTTACATGCTAACACACATGCACAGGGGATAATGATGTGATAACTTTTATTTTGCAGTCTTCAGTTTAAAATGATCAGTTTTTAAAAGCTGTTCAGAGAGAGTTCAGTGAGTTCAATCTGAA
The DNA here is from genome assembly GCF_008729295.1 of Plectropomus leopardus. Taxonomy (NCBI): domain Eukaryota; kingdom Metazoa; phylum Chordata; class Actinopteri; order Perciformes; family Serranidae; genus Plectropomus; species Plectropomus leopardus. The sequence continues at coordinate 29,349,248 of NC_056472.1, read as the reverse complement.
TAGTGTCTGTAATACATAAACAAAATGTTAATCATTAAACACAGTTTTTGGTGAAACTGCTGCAAAACATTTACTTAAGACTACTTATGCCTAAGTGTTCAGATCCTTCATGCAATGCCACAGTGTAGAAATTTGTAATTATAAATAAAAGAGTGAGGTGCATCATACTTATATTCAGATTTTTGGAAGTAAAGTCATTACCAAAGATGTCAAATAAATGTTGGAGTCCAAAGTCCCATGTATTATGCAGTGAAGTACCACAGATTAAATATAAATGAGCATAAAATGGTAATTAAATGCAGTTTAAATAAATCAAAGTTTTACTTGAGTACAATACTTAAATTAACTTTACTTGATTTACTATGGACAACTGGTGCACAGATGTGCCATATGTTTTTTGTTTGTTTGTTTGTTGGGTTTTTTTTTTAGGAATTTTTGTGCCCTGGGATGCAGATGTAAATGGATTACTGAATGGGCGCACAGGCCCTCTCTTGCAAAATGTCATTCTCATTAACAAGAACCGACCTGGATGAGATTAAAAATGACCATAAAGGGATGCAAAGGAACTGCAAAAAAATGCACAATGACTACAAAAATGGGAAAACAACCACAAAGAAACACAAAACGTCTTTAGAAAGACACACAACGACCACAAGGAGGCACAAAATGACTATAAAGCGACACAAAACGACCAAGAATGACACAAAATTACCTGAAAGAGACCCAAACTAAGACAAAAAAGACACAAACAACCACAAGGAGACACAAAATGACAACAAAAAGCTGCATTATGACAACAAAGAGATGCACCACCTCTGTCTGTGTGTCTTGTTCCTATGTAGGAGAGGTGGTGGGGCCTTCTGTATGTCTCTGCCCAGGGGCCTGTTGTCTCATAATCCTCCCATGGTTGGCGTCCATTCATGTCACATAAAGCTCATTAAACTGCACCTTTGGTAAACTACAGTTCAGACAATGCGGAAACCTGGAGCCACATCGGTTTCTTATGGTGCATTCAGATGTCTTCACAAGTATTTAATCCTTCAGATCACCAGGAAATTGATTTCCTTTCTTTTGAAAACGTGGGGAAAATGGGCAATCTTGCCAAAAAATATTCCACAAATTGCAAGAAATTAATAAATTTGGACAATGATTCTAAAAAAAACAAGGAAAAAATGTTCAAAACTAATCTTCATGTATTATATTTAAAATTATTTTACAGAATTACAATAATTTTTATACACATTTTATTCAGATCGTTTTAGGTTGTTTGGTTTTGTTACTGTTTCTTTGTTGTTGTTTCTTCACATTTTCAGACAATTTTCCTGTACTTTTTACATTGTTTGCTATTTTTTGTGTTATTTCTTCTAAAGTCTATACTTGCCTTTTTCCATTGTTTTTGAAAGAAATAAAGTTAATTTGCACAGGTTTAAAAGGGAAAATGATGTCAGGTGTTGTTTTGTTTTTTTCATTCACGCTACCGTTGGCTGTTCGGCTAACTACCGAGGGGGGCGCTACGCATCAGCGGGGTGGAGACACTATCCCACCGGGGAGCACATTTCGATGTAACACCTGCTACAGGTGACTAACTCGAGCTAACCGTTAATTCAAGCTAAGGTAGGCTGTTATATTTTCGCATTTGGGAGACACAACAAGGCTGTTTCGGCGGTGAAAAACGGCTTTTAGTTTATCAGAAGTGCTCATACTAGTTAACTTTTAATGGGAGGAAGGGAGACGGCGTAAGAAAGGCACCGTTAACTTGACGTTATTGAACTTTTAGTGAACAAATTCGCGATATTGAGTGACACTTGAAACCTTCAGGTGAGACAGATTTTACTGGAGCACTACTTAAACTTTTTTTTAGCCACTTAACAGTTATAAATATAGTGTTGAAGTGCGAAATTAATCGCACATTTAAGCTAGCTAATGTTAGCTAACCGTTAACTAAAGGACAACGTCCATTTTTTTGTCTGTTGCCTAGCAACCCATTCCCTCGATTTCACTACCTGCTAACGCCTGTTTAGTGTCCTGTACTCAACAGGGAGAAAATATCACCTCACAAATTATATTCAATGAAATGTAATTATTTATATATCAATACAGTATGTACTATTCATTTTCACAGTATTGTGTTTTGACAGAAGAAGAAATTGATGAACTTTACTGTTTTATACCAACAGAACCTCAACTGACGTCAGTGCACCTGCGACTTTGGACAGGTATAACTGCCAACGATAAGAAAATAATAAAAAGTAAGTAAAATACTCGTTGTGTTTGTTTTCTGAGATGTAACTGGGGCTGTCTTATGTTATCACAGTGCAAATTTCATTTGAAGAGAAATAGTAGCTCCTAATGAACAATTATGTCACTTTGAACAATCAAATTAGCAACAATATAAATGTTTTAGTTCTATTAATTACACTCTAAAAATTTATTCAAGGGACCTATCACCACCACCTAATTAAATGGTTGGGAGCAGGATAAAAATTAAGTCGCAAACATTATTTATTATTATTGTATTATGGTGTTGAAGTGTTTCTAATTACGTCAGCCTAATACTATGTGTGACGTAATTTCTGCCTCAACTGATTTAAAACAACATTTAAGTTATAGTAACATAATGAAATTAGTTTGATAATTTAACTTTTCCCCACCTAAAGTTCAGGATTTCAAGTCCTTAACATGCCGGGACAAATTCAGATGTTGTTCAAATGTGTTAGGGACCTGCAAGCCAAACAACTCTGACACAGAGGACATTTTCTTAGCTTAAAACTTGTATTTATGCTATAAATTATTAGGCAAGCGCTACTTAAAAATACATTTCCCTAACTCAATGTCACACATTCGTTGCAATAATTAGAAGTTGCCATAACTCAAAAAGAGTGATGCAAACCATTGGGCTAATTTCTTTTTGTTGAGCCACATCATTTGTTTTTAGAGTGAAGATTTCTTTTCTAAATTTTCTAGTTTAAACATGCGAAGAACACAAATAAAATTAGAAACAGAAATGTTATTATAGTCTTAGCACGTTGTAGAGGCCATATCAAGTCCAAACTAACTAAATATGCTACATGCATATACTGAGGTCATTTATTGAAATAAAGCAGCGTTTAGATGTAATAAATAAAACAACTTTTGGGGGAAAATATCCTCATTGACGAATATAATCTCTTAAAGACCCTCAGTGTGATGTGGACTTCCCAAAATCTTAGGTAACTATTGTGCTTAAAACTGACAGAACATCAGTCAAGGACAGATATTTGCTGATCCACCTTCTTAAATATGAGAATTTTCTGATTTAATCTGCTTGATATCATCAGTGTAAATGTTAAATTTTTGGGTTTTTTAAGGGTGTCATCTCATGTTTCGATTGACATTTTTTTAATAATAAAAAAAGACTAATTGCTAATGAAAATGAATATATTACTGTTCTGGAAACTGAAGAGGCACTTTCCTCCTTTTGACTCCTGTATAATGGAAAGTATAACACCGTTTCTACCTGTAGTCAAATGCCTACCCTAAAAAAAAAAAAGGCGGGGGTTTGGGTTTACACTAAGCAGATATTTCTTGAGGAAGCACCTCGTTGAATGCACAAGTGACTTAAAAACAACTTACATTGCAACAGGCTGCTGGAACAGTTGCTTCACAACATGACGACACAGTACAGGTGCAAACCTCTTCTACTCACTGACAGTCATTTGTGTTGTTGATCTCATATCTGCTAAGGGTCTATAAAATGATTTTTTATATTTATGGTGTAATTTCAGGGTTTAAAATAATTCAGTTCAATTAAAAATAGTAAACACACCATCTCAAGGATAATTGAAATTTTGTTTTTTAAACTTTGTTTAAAAAATGACCAATAAATCTGCCTTCTACCTTCTAAATAATATTTGTGTTTACTCTTAGTCCTTAACAAAGGTATGGAAAAGTTGACAGAATATCCTTTTGATTTGGTCTAAGATTGTTTTTTGCTTTTTGCCTTTTCTTCAAAGAAGACAGCTTAAGTGTGAAATGGGGAGAGAGAGGAGATGACATGCAGCAAAGTGTGACAGGTCGAGGTCAAAACCTGTGGCCGCAGTTTCAAGGACACAACCTCTGTACACTGGGTGCCCGCTCTAACAGGTAAGCTACTGGTCGCCCCTTGTTTCAAATAATTATAACATGAACTAAAAAGTTCCTTTTTAAAACAAAGAAAAAAAAAAGAAAAAAAAGGATATTATTTATGTATTATATTTGAATTCACTTCAATAAGGTTTATCTAATAAGTTTCAATAAATTTTGTGTATTTCAAATATACTGATCAATACTTTTGAAATACACAGAATTTCTCAACAATAGTTGAACAAACTTAATTTAAAGTAAATTAGGTAAATTCTATCACCTATAATTATTACATACATTCTCATAGCCTGTTCATCTGTTCATTTTTATTTGAGTTAGTTACATTAATGATATTTTTTGGTTGATGTTCGAATGGCTTGACTTGAAAGGACAGAAGTTTTATATGTAATTGATACATGCAAACCTGACAACCAAATCATTTCTTTGAGTGTGTGAACAGTGAGGAGGCAGTGGTTTTCTGTTGTGTTTCCCTCTATAAAGTTTACTCACCGATAACAAATGTTCATTCTCTTTTAGCTGAACTTCTCCTCTCTTGAATAACACATAACCTGTAAACAGTCCACAAACAGAACAGAAAGCACAGGGGTTACCATGACTGCCACTGACAATACTCATACTTCGACTACTACCACTTCCACTTATACTGACGTGACTGCTACTGCCACAAATCCTGTGTCGTAACATAGTGATACCAATGCTACCACAATAACAGTATTGTTGCTATGGATATTGATGACTGCAACAAGTATTACCACTACTACTGGTAGTACCTATAATACTACCACCAGTTTGTAAATATGAAAAGCAGCAACCCTGCTTGTATAAATTCAGCTATTAGATTCTGGTGTATATGTGTGTGATGTTGTTTGCGACATACGTCTATGTGCGTGTGTTTGTTATTCAGCATATGTGGAAATGTAAGTGCACATTTAACTGTAATTTCTAATACTAGTATAACTAGCATAACTAACTTTTACAGATATAACAATTATGGTTAAAGTGGAGAAAGACAGGCTCATACATAGCCTGTACAATGTAAGAAAAACAATGTGTTTTTGAACATTAAAGCACATAAACATTTGTTCTAGTACAAACACAAAATTTAAGTATATACCTGAAAATGAACATAATGTAGGACATTTTATTCAAATTATACTTGGAGCAGAGGTTTTTTTTAGTTTTAGTTTTATTTGGTTATTTTTTGTTTTCAGTTCAGTTTAGTTTCGGTTAGTTTCCAGCGTGGCATTGCTCATGTCAGTTAATTGTTTTTGTCATAACAATAAAAAAAAACAAAACATATGTTTTTAGTAGTTTCAATATTACCTTTAGTTTTCGTAATATTTAAGGTATTTGTTATTGGAAAGATTTAAGAATTCCACAGGGAATTAAAATGCAAACACATCACTTTATGAAGGCAGTTTACTCACAGCAAGATATCCCAATCTCATTAAAAAGGCGTACCTCCTGACCAAAAGGACAAAGACTAAAGACATGTCCTGAATATTTTTATTTCATTTTAGTTAGTTTTGTAACTACGCAATGTCACTTCATTTAGTTGTTTTTTTCCCCTAAAGTCTACTATTTATTTATATTTCTGTTAACTAAAATGTTTTTCCACGCCTAGTTGTAGCTTTTAGTTTAGTTTTAGTTAACTGCAATAACCTTTACTTGGACATTTGTATTTGTTTCTTTTTATATTGAGCAAAGAATCCTTATATAAGACAAAGTATACGCCTCCTGTCATGCTATAAAGCCTCTCTAGTATAAAAACTACAGTACAAACTTTCAACTGTGAACACTTGAGGGCAGTGCAATACTGAGTGAAAGTCCATTCTCAAAGCTCCATTCAGTATGTGTAAAGCAGGTAAACACAAGCAGACTTTCATTTATTGCGTGTGTGAGTAATGCACAATACACACTGACTGTAGAAAAATGACCTCTGATGTCACAACTGTTACTCTAGGAAACACAGTGTTACACTATACAGTACAACCCTCTACATACCAGATTTTTTAGGGTTATGAAAGGTAAAAAAAAAAATAATAATAATTTTGAGCGTATTTACATTTTTTAAAAAAATACTTGCTAGATAAGGCTCATAAAAGACATAGATAAAGTTATGATTATTAAAACATTGTGTTAAAAATTATTATCATATATATATATATAATATATATATATATATATTTAAATATACTACATGTTCTAATATTTTGGTGGTTCTGCTATGTTTTATTAGTTTTCTTACCAGAATATATTTTTTATTATTTTCTTTAGGTTTATTTTCCTCACTGTGGCTGGCTGTGTGTGATGAATGTGAGCCTCTGTCCTGTGTAGGCTGTGAAAGGTGTCGGTCATTGAGACCCGCTGAATGGCTGCTGAGAGCACATTGTCCAGGTGAATTTCTAGAATACCTGGTGTATGGTATTTAGCGAGCAAAGCTAAACAAGGTGAAGATTTAAAAAGCCTCTGTTACAGATTGTTCTGTTTTTAGTGACACTGGTTAGGAGTGCTGCTCATCCCCAGGATACAAACATAACCTGACAGCTTTTACACCTGTTATTCATTTATCTGGTGTAAAAACAGATAATTTATCTGGTGTTAACAATTTAAAATTGAATTCAATTAGAAAAAAAAAAACAGTGAATAAATCCAGTTACAGAAGTTGATGAAATCAGTGTCTTACCTTTACCTGAGCTTCTTGGCAGGCCCACAGTACTTGATGGTTCCCCTCTCATATGACAGGGTCGTGTCAGAGGGCAGTCCAGCCCCCCCCCCCAAAACCCCTAGCCCACCCCCCATACCCCTCCCTCCAACCCACCCGTCTCCCCCCTCCTCACTTTGTGATGCTCCGCCCACTGTGGCTCAACACCAGCTAAGCCTCTCGTCAGCACTGATCCCCGGCCTCTCTGTGCGCCAAAAAAACACCAAAAGCTCGCCCAGGTCAACTGTTTGTAGGAGCAAAAAAAACTTCCTGTCATCCTCCTGTCCCTTACACCTTCATTCTCTACTTTGCTTCATCTTTCCTCTTTATTTTTTTCTCCCTCCTTGTTCTCCTCATCCTTCCTTCCTTTTTTTGATACTTGTTTCCTCCATTTTTCTTTTCTGCTTAAATTCTCTTCTGCTTTCTTCCTGTCACTCTCTTCTTCCCCCTCGTTTCCTTTTCTACCAAACTTTCAGCCCCTTCTCTCTGTGTTTTAAATTTCATTTAAATTTCCTGAATGTCTAATGTTGTTTTCATTTGTTCGTCTAAGAAAGTTGATCAGTGTCAGAGTGTTTTTATGTGTGTTTGTCTTTGACAAATGATTGTGCCAAACTTACATTCTTGACCCCTTCCTAGCTAATAGTTAATCTTGAGTGCACAACTAAAAACAAGCTAAATAAACACTAGCTTTTTATTTTGATAGCTCATTAAATGCTTTTCTTTGAGGCCAGAGGTGTGGACTCGAGTCACTCGACTTAGACCTTGAGTCACAAATTTGAAGACTTTAGACTCACCAAAATAAAAAAGACTTGCAACTCTTGGCCTTCATGACTCGTGTCTTCACTTGGACTTTAGCCTTTTGACTTGAAAAAACTAATTCTTTCCCCCAAGTCTATTGTTACGAGCAAGTTTTAGACCTTTCCCAATATTAGATGAGTTAAATACAACAAGACAGAAACATACAAAAACAGTATGTGGTGGTACACGTTAATAATGTGATATACCACAGTGTTAAAAGTATGCATTTTAATTAGGAATGATATTGTAGTACAAGTTAAAGCTTGCAGACATATTAAAACTAATATAAAGTACAGATATTATTACTTCGTTACATTATGGTAAAAGTAAAATGTCAACATTACTGCAGTTCACACTTGTTTTAAAAACCTGTTTTAACAATAAACACACATTTTAGAAAGTGTTTGTGATTTTTGTAAATTTGTAAATTTCATTGCATTTGTTGAGGGGGACATTATGACTTTTTTAGGTCTCTAAACTAAAGCTAAGGACTTGGGACTTGCCTGTCATGACTTTGGACTTGATTGCAAAGACTTGAGATTTAGTTATGACTTGCTAAACAATGACTTGGTCTCACCTCTGCTTAGAGCTCTTCAAGTAAAAATGCCTGACATTTGCATTTTAATCTCAGATCACTATATGAAAGAGTCTGACAGTAATCGACTCGATCCGACTCCGATCAAATATATGCACAAAGCAGAGAGAAACACAAACAAAAAGCTTGTGAGGAGCCGCGGCTCTTTCTGCAAATGTCAAACTTGTCAAGTGGAGTGTGGACTTTGACAGGTGTTTTGAGAGTCTTTACATATAAATCACAGATGTCCCAACCTTTGATATCATGAGCTTGTTATGTTAGGGTCCCCACCCGTAAGTGATGGATCGATGGCAGGATGTGAGGGAACACGGTATGAATGCCACAGTGTCTCAGCTCGCCGCGAATGAAACAAAACGCCTCGAGAAGTTGTTCAAGCATTTTAAAACAGCATTGGGGTTCAGTGATGTTAAATTAGATTCTCTCGCTCTTATTTCATTACGGCTTTTGAATTGAATTTACTCTTTGTAAATGTAATATCTTCGGTAACAAAACCTGGCTTCTTGAGAGACGTGCGTCTTTCCGTGTGTGTCTGAATTTATGTGTTTTATTTTGGCTTTGACACAAAAGGCTGTGAAGGTGGAGCCAAAGGCTAAATCTGATGAGTTGGACCTCCACGGGGAGGTGTGGGTGTTACCTGCACTGAGAGGAGGTGCAAATTGTGTTAATCCACAGCTGGCCTCGATGCCTAATACCGCGGAGTTAGATCTGGCTCCAGGGCGGCCGTACTGGAGGTACTGGACGTTCAGCTGAGTGGAAAACCTCTTCCACATGCTGGTTGAGGCTCTGCCCCGAGGCTGCGGCCCAGCACGCCGCGGCACATGTGGGTTGAATTGTCAAGGTGTTATCATGCCCTGGCGAGGCTCTCAGCTCCTCCACCTCTGTCTCTCCCAGGTTTATTATCAGACTAAATACAGCAGAGCCCACGGACACGGGCCGCAAATTCATGCAGCCTTTCATTTGATTCTTTCACTCTAACCTGACGGCTGTCCATCATGGCTTTAACTTTTCACACACACACAAGAGAATGTGAAGTTTTATTCATGTATTTATTTCTTTTTTAGCTGGAAAAATAGCAAAGTTAATGTTTACGTCATTACCTGCTGTGGACTTGACTCAATAAAAAGCTGTTTCAGCAGATTTCCCACACGTTAGGACAAAGGAGCAATAAGACAAACAGCCAACAGCAAAAATAAAACCTCTCTGTTCTTAGACCATCGATTATCTGAACTGATAGTCTGAGGTTTGAAAGTGTGCTTGTGTTTGTTTGTAAAACCTTCTTAGACAATTTTGTGATTATGAAGACTAGGGCTGGCACAATATCAGATTTTAATTATAAGATTATTGTGGCCAAAAGCAATAATGAGTGGGGGAGGGGGACAAGCCGCAAATGAAAAAAACAAAGAACAAAACTGAAATGAACTGAATTTAAGAGGTGCTGGATTATTTTCAAAATATTACCATGTGTATTATTAACATGATATCAGTCATTTATTTAGAAAATATGTCATGGTTATTATCAGCACATTGTTATCACAAGACACCTACTGTGGGATAAATAAATACAATTGACTTAATTTGACTTGATTTTGTGTATAATGATTGAAGTATTATTAAAATATACATTATACATAGTAAAATATACAACACTATCAGGGCTTGGATAAAGATAGTTTAAAATATATGTCAATGAGTATAGTTTCGATTCTGAAATAGAGAATGCACTTTTAAAGACAGGAAAGTAACACAAGTTATCAGTGCTGTTGTCCTTGTTTTCTGATTTTTTTTCAAAATTACTGTCTACATTGATGATGAAATAAAGTAGATTACTGTTAAAACATTCTTAAAACAATTTCATTTGTTTCTTTATTTTTATTTTTATTTTTTTTATGGAGGAGCTTTTTCAGAGAAGCACTCTTTTATATCCGGGAGTGTGTAGCTGCAGGATGGCTGTGTTTTAGTGGAAAGCATTGTTCAGAGTGCCAAAGCAAAGGCAAAGGAGCGAACACATCAGTGGCTGTAAATGTCATGTAGCGGCTGAGTGATGGATGTCCTGAGCATTTGACGTCTGGGAGAGATCTGAGCATAATTCACAGTCTGCAGTCACGCCATTTCAGGCTCTTATGATTCAATCCATACAGCAGCTGAAGATTTGCTAATTTTTTACAAAGGGTGCTGGTCTTTTGTGAAAGTATATTTTGTGCTCAGTTTTTTCCCTTAGATGAGGGAGGTGCATGTCATAATCTGTGTGAACGATCCCCCGAAGAGTACTTCAAGCAATAAAAAAACGATTGTGACGACTGTGAACTCTTCTGTGAGTGCATTAAGACGTTAAGTTTCACTTTAGTCTTCATGCTGAACATAAACACCATTCTCTCCTCCTTGCTGATCCTTTTTGTAGTCCAAGTTTTGTTTTGTTTTTTTTTGTGGTAAATGTCAGTGTTCTCCTTATCCACATTTCCAGTGATTGTTTTGAGCCGTTTCCTGTGAAGTTATGTGAAAGGAACCTGATTTCTTCTGTGCATAAGTCAGAGTACGAGTCAGTGTTTCCTAGGAAAGGGTTAGTTGGTCATGACATGAAACAGGAAGTAAAATGGCTTGTTGAAAAGTAAGAGTGAGGGAGTCAATGTAATGAAAAGAGACATTTAACTTATTTCAGTCATCTTTTATTTCATTTTCATCTGTTGACAAGAGGTTTAACTTAAGCCTGATCTGAATTATTTGAGTTGCTTTAATGTAATTTTTGCTGATCTTTTAACTTAACAGACGGCTGAAAACTACACATCACTAGTGTTCAATGCAATGTGTATTTTCAATGTGACATGATGATCATTTTACTGAATTCCATGAGGCCATATCTGATAATTGTCATATATATATACATATATATATATATATATATATATATATATATATATATATATATATATATGCTCTTTAATGGTTGCAGTTTTAAACATGTGATTAACGTTGTGAAACAGTTGCCGTTGCGCAACTAAAACTCCTTGGTTAGGTTCAGGAATAAATATTTTGGTTGATCTTAAAAAAAGTATGTTTGCTAATTACGTACGTCAGACATACATCAGCCTACTCCAACATACTACGTCATGTTGTAAAACTTACTCAGTATTGACTTTTGGCTTCACACAAACACTGGTCTCCTGGATAAAAGCCCTGTGTTTGTTTGACCCAACCACCCCCCTCCCTCCCTAACCTGACTTTGACAACCTATATTGGTTGTGTTTTGGACATGGACAGTGTCAAAGTTACAGTACTTACCTACCTGACCTAAATGACCCTTCTGACTTCTTTTAGACTTGTTTGTACATGTTGGTGCACACAAATTTGTGTTTTTGTTCTGCTTGTGTGTGTGTGAAATCATACTTTGTGGTCTTTCAGTAGTTTGGTTTATCCATTGTAATGGCTAAAGGATGAATCAGCGTCAGGGTGGTTTTACCCATCAAAGTGCAACCCCAGACACATTATCGGCCAAGTATTTTTGAGTAAATCCCAAAAAGCAAGACTGGAGCTCTCCCTGTACCTTGCATGCCATCAGAGGATTTAGTTCTGTAGTTTTAGTTTAAAGAGGAGCAGAGTTTTGACAGGCTCGACATCAAGTTTGTAAATATGTGGCGACAGGCGACAGCAGCGGAGACATATGGCAGTTCTTCGTGATGCTTCAGTTTACTGTCATCTCTCATTAACACTCAGTGATATCTAGTTTGCCATCTATTACTGATCTGAATGCTGCGTCAGGACGTATAGAAAGGGCCTGAGGAAAAGAGTGTATGTGTGTGAGATACTTCATAGCCGTCCACCAAAGACACAGCTGGTTGTATTAAGCAGCTCCACTTCTTCAGTGTCTCGTATATGACTGACAGCAATTACAGAAGCAGAAGAGAGACACTTCCTCTTCAACTCCTGGAAACACATTTTGTCAGCTTTTTTTCCGCCTACAACACTTCTCTTATCAAGTGTCTTCACCAGTCTGTTTTGTAAAGCACCAGTAGGAGAACGCCTAAGTCCTTCTTAAAACATTGCAAACTGAGGTTATAAAAGGCAACAAATCAAAAATTAAATGTCTTTATCAGGATCTTACAATGAATCATGATTTTTTTCTAACAACTAAAACAACCATCGTAGAACTTGAACTGAAGATCTGCCAGATTTAAAAATAAGTTACAAGGGTAAAAGTCCTAATGAGGACCAGATCATTAGACACATGTTGGTAAGATATTTTATGACAAATTAAATAATGGTTTTAAACATAATTTTGTAGTAGACAGATGGACAAAGCATTCAGTTTTTATCTCTCAACAAGAGATCCTTGTTTTTCCATTTTTGGAATTGCTCATAAGCAAGAAATCTCCAGTTGAGTTTTGAGTTATTTATTTAAGAAACTGCTACTAGTCCCAGACATTTCCACTTAATGTTTGGTGATAACAAGAACAATGTATTTTTTGTTAAAGTTGTAAGCGGGGATGTAGCTGGGTTTAAGCTAAACTGTATTTTTTACTCAATTTTTAAGCTTAATACATAAGCTTAAAAATTGTCAAAAATTCTCGAAAATCTCCATTTCTATCTCATTGGCTGTACAGATGGAGTGAAGCAGTGATTACAGGTGTGTTTTTGGTATAACACCGTTCTTTTCCTTCTGTTTTTGACCTTGAACGTGTACCTGCAACGCTAGCAAAGACCAAACACACAGTATGCTGCTTCACACACAATTGAGATGAAGATTGAATGTGTTGCATTAGCTTCATCTACCCTCCTTGTCAGACCAACCTACTATGAAATCGTGTCAGTTACTGTGCAACCCTAGTGATTTTTAAAAGATATTTATTTGAATGAAAATCTTTAAGATTAAGACTATTTTTTTTATAATAAAATGAATGAAAGCAGCCAGTAGTGGTATAAAAGGATATCTTTTATGCAAGCATCTATATATAGGAGATGTAGCAACAGCTTCCTCCTAACCAAACTGTTAATGTTGCAACTTCTATTGTCTATTCAGTGCAAATAATAAAATTTCCCTTTTCCAGCGCGGAGTAACGGAATAGACATTAAATCACTGTTGAAAGTATCGTGACTGATTACTTGATTTTAGGGTGTTTGCAGTGTGGGCTCGGATGAGGAAAGTGTCCGCCAGCAGCTTCAGAGACTGTTAGCGTGTGTGCAGTTGTCTGTCATTCTGTTGCCCTCAGTCTTTCAACAAAACACTCGGCAGAACAATCACTTATTTTCTCCTCGACCAAATAATGTTCTGCTATAAAAAAAAATGAAACCCTTTGAAGTTTGGGGGGCAAAACCTCGACTTGTGTAACAGCCTGCTTGAAACTTTGTGTCCTCATGCCTGACTGTGTGAATTCTTTTACTGGGGTGAATACTTGAACTTGACTTGGGGACACAAAGACTTCATGAAAATAAAAAGACATATAAAACTCATGCAGCGCAGCTCTTGTACTTAATAATGTGTAATAAATACTCTGGAATGATTCTTTCTGATCATTGCAAATCCAGCAAGCTTTGATTTAATGCCTCCATGAAATGAGAATGGGATAACAGCGCTCTCCAGCTTGTCCTTTTCGCCGCTTTCTTCTCTTTCTTCCACGTCTGCTTTTTTCCCTCATCATCTGAAGACTTTTCATGTGTCCTTGAGGCTCATTTGGAAAGCTTCATGTCCAATCAGTTGCTGCTGAAATGTGAATCCACTGTGACATTTTCTCTAATCAGCTCTCTCTGAGCCTCCCCGGTCCCTTCGAACAAATTATGCAAATCACAGCGTAATAATTTGACCAATTAGAATCAAACCAACAGTCCTTACTCATGGCTGCAGCTTTTTTTGTTTCCCTTTTGAGGGGAGGAGGAGGACACGGCCGGTATATTGTACACTGCGTTTGTGTTGCCAGTATTTAAATTGGTTGTTCTTGTCTACATCTGCTTGTTGAGTGGAGTCTATGACCTTTAAGTCTTCTCTTGGCTGCAGACTGGATGGTGTTGAACAGAGACAGGCAGGTATGCTCATTTGTGGGTCGACACATACGTGCATATACCCATGGCAACATGCATACACATACAAAAAATACCTACAGACTTGCACATGCTAGATACTTAAAGTGGGCTGTTCTGGATGAGATTCAGCTCTGATGCAAAAGATTTTTACTGTTTACCTCTGAGAACAAAGTAATGTGGGATTTAACCGGCGAAGCCTCTATTTCATTTTTATTTCGTAATCTAAAGCAAAGGTCAGGGAACTGTATATTTCTTAAGGTCTGGTTTGTTTCAGAAGTATTACAGCACTGGGTTTGGTTTTGTGTATAAATGTAAGGCTCAGAAGTCCTGGACTTGACAGGAATTCTCTTATCTAGATGGTGCGTTGGACCTATGATGCCTGGGAAACCAAACATACATTTTGGTGAATATAACATCACAAAAACAATGACACAGCTGCCAAGCAACAGACAACAGCTGACCACCGTTAGAGACTGACAAATAACAAGTGCAGGTATTTTTTTAACACCCTGTTGGGACATTTTCAGCTGTTTCTGTTGCAGCAATACCAGTTATTTTTCATGACATGTTGGTGATTTCCAGCCGTGTTTGTTGCCACAAATCCAGATATTTTTAACAATCTGTCGGGACATTTCCAGCTGTTTTTGTTACGACAAAACAAGCTATTTTTTAACAGCATTACCGACTTTTGTAGTTTGGTTTGTTGCAACAAAACCAGGTATTTTTTAGCAACCTGTTTGGACATTTCCAGCTTTTTTTGTATTTGTACTTTTTAACGACACATCTGAACATTTCCAGCATTTCCATGTATTGAACAACACATTTCCAGCTATGTTTTAGGTGACCAATCCAGGTATTTTAAACTTACACACAATCTTTTTTGAATCCTAACCAGGAGTTTTTTGTGCTTGCACCTTAACATGTGTTAACCGCAGCATTGTCACAACATAAAATTGAAAACCAAACTAATTTAAGCTTACCGTAGTTTGCAGAAACATACATTTACGCAGATGATTGGGTTGCCTAGATAATTTGTATTACTTTTTAATTGTGTTTATATTACTGTATTAGTATTACGTTTTCCTTCCCAACTACCACCACTTTGGGATTATTAGTTCCAGCAGAATGTAATGCACATCCATTAAAAACCCAAACTCAAATACTGTAATGCTGCAACTAATTATCTGCTTATGTAAAAAGCAGAAACCAAATAAATGTTGCAGCTGTGAAGGCGCTTCACGTAATCCGTTCCTTGTGGAATTGCACACACATTAGTTGGTTTGGGAACATACTATGCTGAGCTAATTCAGGGGAAAGAAGAAAACGTATCCTCTCCATTACCAAAGTGATGGAGGGGTAACATGCCTCATTTAGGAGACTCATTTGAGGCTTTGGAGGAGTGAGTGAAAAATGGCAAAAGCCACAACAAAATGCATTACTCTGCAGAAAGAGAGATTGTAATGTAACACCAGTGTGTTAGGCAGAATGAGACAGATGAGTTGTGTGTAATATATTAAAATGAGCAATAATAGTTCAGATTTTAATAATTAAATAATTCTGTTTGTGTTACTGGAAGTCAACAATAGAAGGCATCTGTCTCCACACTGGCCCAACAGTCTGCTGTGCAACACTAATATGTCACAGGATGGACGTGACTGATGAAAATCAGACACCTGATTTGTGACAGCTGTACATAAAGAAAGAGCATCGCCATTTCTTAGAGCCCAATCAATCTGAACACCACTGGAAAAGTATATTTAGCTCAAAGAGCTGAGCGGGAAGTAAATATTTTTACTGGATTTTTCCATTTAATGATATGCAGCAGATGTGGAACGAGATGGAGGCGAGAGGCATGGGAATCACTTTACTGACTGACTGTGTCACTGCCAATATCAAACCAGTCAGACACAATAGCCGACTTTCAAGTTAGCGTTAAAGAGGTCAAAGGATAAATATGTTTTACTGGGACTCTTGTATGTATGAACCCAAGACCTTCATCCCCAAATAACTGGGTTTTACAACAAAAAGCCTACAGTTGTTTTTGTCAAATCTGGGCCTTTGATTGTATGGTTTGGCAGAAAGGACCAAGGATTTGTTATGCATTACAGACAGTATGCTAAACTCTCATTTTTCTACTCTGATGAAATCTGGACAAATTGTGGGCTTTTCTCAGGACCAGTTGGCTTGGGGAGGGTATGCATGTGCATGCATTTGTTTCTGTGTGGAAGCATGCATGTGCGTGTGAATGAATCAAAATAAGGTCTCTGAATATCCCCTCCGGCCATCACTAAAAGTTGTCAATCACCTCCTCGTTTAATTCCAGAAAGATGAGCGCTCACATGCTAAAGCTACGCCCGCCTCGCCACAGGATTTGGCACTGAATCTGAAGCCTGTTGGTCTGCCCCTCGGCCTAAAATATGGAACCAGGGTGCCGGGCACACAAAGCATATTTACCAAATGAAAAGTGGCGCCACATTAGTTTTACACATTTTCTGTTTGATTCAACAAAGCATTAAATCCGCAAAAATAAGCCGTATCAAATAGCAAATGGAAAGCATGAGTGTTCATGTATTGTTGTGTGTGTGTGTGTGTGTTTGTGTGTTGGTACCCTTCGCAGGATGAAGTGAGATGTTGTGCTGTACTTGGCTCTGGGGTGTTTCATTTTAGCGCTACAGAATACCATAAAGTATTCATTTAAAGAAGCTATTTAATCCAGTACACAGTGCTGCAGTCTCACTTTATTGAAGAAAAAGAAAATCTATTTCTAATGCAGAACAGCTTTCTGCAACAGTCTTATCTTGTGGGGTGATCAAATATGTCTGTTGTTAATAGAAAAACCAAATCAAAATTGTGCTGATATAAAGTAAGATTATCTCACCTTAAGTTCTTAAAGTTTGACAGGGTTCCTTGTAGATATTTTGAAATTCTTTAAAGGTATTGATTGATTCACTCAATAATCTAAAAATAAGGTCATAATTGGTTTCAAAAGGTTTTAAATCAATCTTTTAAAATTCTTGAAAATGTGATGTGAAGCAGGACTTTATGGATTTCTTTTTCTGATAAAAGCCTGATGTTGCATTTCAAAATCTCATATTTTAAATAATCTGTGGTGTCTTTTTTTTTTTTTTCAAATTATTTACCTTATGTCTCTTACACTAACATCATAGAGATCAGGGATCAGGAACCAACAACATATTTGTTTCCATCCAGGATGCACAGAGCAGAGGATCCACTGACTGCAAGCTAACTGTCACTGTCCCCCATTGTGCAATTATACAAAAAATAGCCATCTAAGAAAAATTTTGTGGCATGTCTGACACCAGTACATGGCAATGCATAGGGAGTTCAGTGTCCTTTATTCAAAAAGTTTATCCAAACCCGGTTAGATGGTGATTAAAGCAGTGGAATTCCATGTGCAGAGAGAGCAACACAAATTTGAAAAAAAAAAAACCTCTCCATTAAATGCCACGTATTTCCCAAAAAAGTCAGTTTTATGTTAACAAACCGTTGGGTAAAACTATCCCTAACCCTAAGTAATTGATGTCAGGTGTGGTTATCATAACATTGGTCCATAACTTCATTCCAGTTGGCATTAAAAAAGTCTTAAATCGTCTTGCCTTAGTCCGTCTCTATGTGTCGGCCCTGCGATAGTCTGGCGACCTGTCCAGGATGTACCCCGCCTTCCACCCGATGACAGCTGGGATTGGCTTGAGCCCCCCCGCGACCCTTGCGAGGACAGGCGGTTGCGGAAAATGAATGAATGAATGAGTCTTGCCTCAAGCTGTAGGAACCCTTTTGAGAACCATGATGAGACTTAATCTTTTCATTTTCATTTTTTGCAGTGTGGCGAAAACATCTTAACAAGGAATACTGCCCTGGTTTCAGCTACTAAAGTCTCCTGCATTGCCAGCACTTGGACTCTGTGGGAACCAGCAGCTCCAAGGGTGAAAATGAAGCAGAGAAAATGAACTGGCCACGTCGTCCTCAGCAAGGCACGGTATGCACAGTATGTCACTCTAATATTACTCTGATAATGTTTGGATTTTGACGATTGTGATGGCACATTGAAAATATAAATAAGTTTTAACTTTATGCCTCCTCTTTGCACTTTCCGTCACGCTTCTGTTCAAACTTCACGAGAAATATCTTACAAC
The DNA here is from genome assembly GCF_008729295.1 of Plectropomus leopardus. Lineage (NCBI taxonomy): Eukaryota > Metazoa > Chordata > Actinopteri > Perciformes > Serranidae > Plectropomus > Plectropomus leopardus. The sequence goes on along the minus strand of NC_056472.1, from coordinate 29,330,866 downwards.
AAATCTCATATAGAAACACTTCACTGACCAGCTCAGATGGCCTCAGATCTGAGGTTGTGAAATGCTTTTCAGGAGGCGTTAGAAAGCAAGAACAGGGTGCTGTTGACAGATTTATAAGCACAGGATGGATACTGTGGGCTCCTTCTGCACTGCATTCTGTTATAGTACCTGCAACGGGGCCTTTGGATTCCACCTGCCATCTACAGTAGGACGCCCCCACCTGGCCACCTGGTGTCTTTACTGACAGGTGAGGACAAAGATCCTGCAGAGAGCGAGGCTTTGCACGTGGCATCAGGTTTAACAAGCTGTCACCTGGCTTTAGGGGATGGAGACATGATGGGAGAGTTTGAATGTGCGTGTACGTGCACCCAAACGTACTGTACACTCGAGCATATGTACACGTGTGCGTGAGTGTGTGGGACAGTGCAGAAACACAGGAGGCGCCTGGAACTGTTTCCAGTTAAAAGCAGAAGCCCCCACAACAAAGGCCCTGGCCGGGGGAGTGAAATGAGGAGAATATCATTTTTCTTTGGCCTCTGTGATCTGCCATTCTTACGTTTCACTTTCAAAGCTCTGCTCGCTGGCAGAAGTCCTCCGCTCTGCATCTCGGATGGAAAGAAAGGAACGCTGCCCTCCGTCTCTCCTCTCCTCACCTCCTTTCCCTTCTTCCAAAAAATAAAAAGAGAGAAATGAGGAAAAATTCCCCACATGCCCGTCTCACTTGCCACGACTGATAAAAGAAGCATGGATGTGCTGGAAGCCGTACTTTTCTGTCAGCCCAGCTCTAAGGAGATCCTGCAGTAATCCCCCGACAGGCCATTTAAGACCTGTGGCTTCCTGGTTAAGATCTCTTTAGGAATCCCTTTCTCTCTGCACACGGGGCACAAAATGGCAGATTTTCTCATCCTTCATCCCCTGGCAGCAATTACCAGAGATGCACAGGAGCAAGGTGGATGTAGTGGAGCTGCTGAAGGGGATAATATACTCATACTGGGGGGCCTCAATTTCAAAAGAAATATATAAATGTGACAGAAACAATACATACAGTGTTACATGCTCAGGTAAATTTAGGCCACTTGCCTGAAATAGCTATTTTAATCTGAAGACATCAATCTGTCGACTAAAGGTTCATTGTTTTAAAGGGATAAAGTGAAAGGAACTCCTGTGTGTCAACAGCCCTTAGTACAAAGTTTTATGCAAATCGTTTCACACTCCAATTTTTGGGACGTCCCAAAGGGATCTGAAAGATCAGTATCGGGCCCGTTCAAGGCCTTTTTTAATTGATCGCAGTCAGTTATTTTGAGCACGTGTCCCGCCCAATCCTTTGTTTACGTCTGCTGTCACACTGGTGCCATAAACAGAGAGCATTTGCAACAGATATTCAGGTTATATTGTAATGCTGCCACTCCAATAAGTAGAAATTGAAATTTTGTTGAAATAGCAAATGCTGCTCTAAGCGGAATTGTGCTAAGACCCATATAAAACTAGTGTTTACTTTGTTATTTTGTAAAAAAAAAAAAAAAAACCCTCAGGAACTGTTGGGATGCAGACATTTTTTCTTGTGCTGCATTTCAGAGCTATTAAACTGCCAAGCACATACACTGGATTGATTTTGATAACTTTATAGTACTTGAACTGTTCCTTGTGCAGCTTTATCGTCCAGGTTAATACAAGTATCGGATTGGGACTCCATATCAGCAGATACTCAATATCAAAAAACTTGGATCAGGATTGGGTGCAAAAACACTTGATCGGGACATCCCTAATTAGAAATAGTAAAACCTATAATCCTGAACAAAAAATAGGCACTCTTCCATTCTTTCTGCCACACTACACACTGGATCTCTAAATGCAGGATTTCCTAACGCTTACCCCCCCCCCAAATAAACAGTTTGCTGGAAATTGGCTGGTCGCCACACCTTACCCACAGAAGTCCCTTATACTGCCTTTCACAAATCATCACTACTTTACTGCAGTGAAAGGTCTAATCAATGCACTTGTCAACAAGCCAATCATCCTGACTTGAGCCACCATTTTTGTCAGACCTTTTATTTTGCCAAATACACAAAAATCAAAGCAGAATGTCCGGCATTTACATAGCATCAATGTGCCTCTGAGCACAGCACTTAACCTCTGACCTGCTCCAGCAGTCCTAACCTGACAGCAACACCGCACCAGCTGCTGAGGAATGTTTCAAATAACCACACAAATAACCCACATTCATGTAAAAATCACAGTGAAATCATTAAAATTTTTCAGTTTTAAATGTGTTTTTAACCACATCAAACAAATGATGTGATGGATTTGTCCAAACATCAATGAAATAAATTTAGCTTATGATGTGATCACCTTAAACTGATATGTAATAAAAATAAAAAATAACATTACAGTAAATATACCATAACTCTCTGTCTGTAAACAGCTATGCCTATAATATTTGCATTTAGTATGATTAGTGGATTAAATGTGAAAGGCCTCACTTGTAGTGAAAACAGTTTTCAGCTGTTTTCAGAGCCAGATATTTCCCACAGAAGTTGGTTGAGATCAAAACAAAACTAAAAGAGGGGAGAACATTTGACTTAAATTTATCAGGTGGCCAGAAAGATGACTCAGAATAAGTGCGGACGTTGCTTCAAGCGGGCTGGATGTATGGATTGGTAACAGTTTGCGAAGATGTTTGCCATAATAGTTTTATAAAGAACAATATGTCAACAATATATGCGTTCTGTATGTTCCATTTATTCCAGGTGTTAAAAAACGTATCAGTGAAAGAAACATTATCTGCACTTTTATCAAGACATAGATTAAAACCGCAGATTTTGATGGACATTGAGAGACGTCTCTTAACCACCAAACCGCCTTGTTGCAGTAAAATGCTCAGTGCTGTAACTACAGTTGTCTGATAAATATTGTATGGACCATTGAGTTTTCCTTGAAGTGATGAGCATTGCCTCTCATGTGCTGAGCAGATCTGTGATTTTGACTTGATGCCCGCTGTGTGGCGGGGGGATATTATTCATTGAGCTGGTATTTATGGGCGGAAGGAAGGCAGCTTTGATAGAGAGTCTCTTGAGTGTTCTCCAAGATGAGATGTACTCATGTCCTCGACCTCTTGACTCTTCCCCTCTTCATCTCTATCTTTATTTCCCATCAAACAATATGGGAAACCTCTGAAGCTGGATGTATGTGCATATGTGTGTGTGAGAAGAGAGAGAAAGATCTAAAAGCCTTTGCTCTATTCTAATGTTAAAAGGCTAAAACTTCAGACGAACTTCCTTGTAAAAATATTATTGGACAGTCAGAATTATTAGACATCCAAGAGGCGTTAAATGGATGTTTACTCAAAGAGAAGCTCTGATCATTTAGCAGTGCAGAAAGCACACACCACCCTGATGTCATTTAATTTTGATCTTAATTCTCTATCATATGCATGCTTCCTGTACCGTCATGCTCTGTAGGACTGGGTTTGAAGTAGAGTTAGCGCTTTGAAAATGATTCAACCATGTGTTGCTGTTGTTTTTTGTTATTGTTGTAAGGGCTGAAATCCATCTCACATATGTATGCCACATAGAGGCCATACAAAGGGCCGAACGCTGCCTGTGTGCCAGTTGTTGTCTGAGTTACGAAGCTGACTCTATGGGGTTCCTCCTCACTGGGAGCCCGTCCAGCCTCGGAGGCTTCAGGGGGAAGTGCTGAGGCTTTCATGCTGTTTTAACTACAGATGTAGCCATCATACATAGTTCCACATTTTACTGCTGCAGCAGCATGGAGCAAGGAACCACCACCATACTGTGGCACTGCCCCCAAGTGGAAATGTTTGGAAACTCTGCTGTCTTCCCAGTCTTCAGAAGAACTAATGTGGACAGCAGATGACTAATTGTGATACAGTCGGAGCGGACGTCAGAAGTCAATCAACCTTTTTCATAGTGAAGCACAGGTGAAACACATTTCAAACAAAAACATGGCTCAGTTCCATTAGGTGTTTCAGTTGTCTGTGCCAGTGACCCAGCATGCAAAATATGTGGGCTGAAAAAATAAAATAATTTAATATAATAATAGGTATTAATTACACTTATGACATGCCAAAATGTCCGCAGTAATAGAGGTCTACAGACATGGGCTGTGTCTTAAATCAGATACTTCTGTACATTTAGCTTTGGTGTAATGGGTACACTATCAACTTCCATGCGTAGAACGAAAGTTTTGATAAGGTACTGTTGCCTTGAGTGAAACACGGCCGTTGTGCACTTGATGGAAATTATGTCTGCAAGATTTGACAGCTTTTCTGCCATGCTCGAGGAATTGTAACTGAACATGCACAAATACCAAATGTAACTGTAATGTAACTTAGGCCCATAGATCATATAGCTTATACCACAACACGTGTAACATCAATGCTTAGTAATAAACAAACTGAAGGCTTCCATTCAACAACAGTATGGTTGTGAAAAAAATACACGAGCATATCAGTACAACCCCTCAGTGTTCATCATGGTGGTCCCCCCTCTCCCACCATCTCACAGTTCTCTTTGAGATTTTTTTTTGGTCCCGTCTCTTCTACTTTTACTCATGAAACTCTCAGGGCAAAACCACCTTCACTTTTTTATCATTTCTGTTTGTGTACAGATTCAGCAAACAAGTATAATGTCAGAAAGACCGCTAAAATGTGTCAATAGTTGAAGCTTTAACTGCCACCTGTGGATATTTAAGGAATCTCTATCTTTAAACCCTCTGAGCATAAAAGAAAACCAGGTGGCACCGTGGGCTTCAAAACAATGCTAAATAGCTGCATATATGAATACAATTTGTGTGGGATAAATGCTGCTTTACAGGCTTATAGCTGAGTTTATGAGCAAGCCGTCTGATGTTATCCCAGATATTTTCTCACATCTTCTCTTTATCCGTTTTGGTATCTCAGTTTGAGGTTTTTATGGCAAGCTCACAAAAGTGTCAGATGCTGCAGCACAGCCCAAAAAAATCTCACATCTCGACTTTTCTGCACTGTTGTTCTGAAATAGTCTCTCCCTCTGTTTCTCACTCACCCAGACACACCAGTGTGCATACATCTGTAGAGCAGGTTGAGTATCAGGGCGCTCTGCTACATGTGCAACATCAATCTGCCTTAGAAGTCTGCTCCACATGATGTATCGGCTGGTGTTAATGTGTGTGGGTGTGTGTGCGTGTGTGAATAATATTATGTGAGGGCTGGTGTGTGTAAGTAATTGGGAACATGCAGAGTGTAAATGATGATATGATGCAAACTGTACTAAATTACTGTGCAATGATGATGCAAAATAGGCTTAAAACATTCCTCAATACAGTACAGCACCTGTTAATATATCATTGGCTCAATTGTTTTATTTTTGTTAGTGCTATTTTCAAATAGAAATAATTTCATAAGATATATATGAAAATAACTAAATTACTGATATTTCTTCTTACAGTTCATCTATCTCATCCCAAAAAAAATCACATTTAACCCATTAATAGTAACTTCACAGTTACTACAATCAAAACAGTTTCAAACAAACACTGCTGAGGCAAATCATTCATATTTAAACATAATTTTCATCAAATGAATCCCTAAATATGAAAACAAAAAAGTAATTTCATTTTACACTTACAATGTCTTTTTATCACCTTCTCTAATAATGTTCACGTTATTTAATTATTACCATATATATATATGAATTAATTAATTTTTTAAAAAATTTAAATAAAACAAACAAAAAAATTAAACAACAAAATTAAAGGCCTGTCCCAATAAATGCCTGTTGAAATTAGTGGTTTAAGTAAACAATAGCCAGGTGTGTGTGTGTGTATATATATATATATATATATATATATATATATATATATACATATGCATATAAGAAACATATTCCATAAATAATACAGGCTGGTTTTAGACCGGGTATTTGACATTTGTGTATTATTAGAGAAGCTGTATTATCCTGGTCTTTGCACAAGTCGGCGTATAATGCAGACCAGGAGGGAGGTCAATCCCAACTCATTTACACTGCTAAAGAGGGATAACCACCGTGGGAATCCTGGTTCCTCCTGTAGGGAAGGAAATAACACTGCCCCTTGTCCCTGGTGAAGTGAGGAGAGAGAGTAACGCACCTCACTCTCAGAGGGAGCTTTGGGGAGGAGGAGGGGAGGAGGCCCAGCCCCGGGCGTTTGCTGCCAGCCGAGGTGAGGGATTGTGGGGGAAAGGAGACATGGCAGCCGCACTTCCTCTTGGCTCGACCGTGGAAGCCAAATTAGAGAGAAGGAGAGAGCAGAGTCTTAGCCTCATCTGTCAAACTCTTCTCATCTCTCATTCTTTTTGTCTTCCTCATCTCTCTATCTCTTCAACCCCACCATCAGCCCAATTTATCCTCCTCCCGCCCACTCTTCCACTTTTCTACTGGTTTCCAGTATAAATATAATCCAGATGATGGCTAACCACAGGTCATTGGAGAGCAGAGGGATACAACCAGAAATCACCAGGCCTGATAATCAGTGTGTGTCTTGATTACGTTGGCCAGTTTTGGGTCGGTGTTCGTGGAGCAGCTCTCTTTGGTTGCTGCTGCTGACAGCTTGAACCTCTGCACCGACTTGTGGAGTTGTGGACAGTTTCCAGTTTTGTTTTCTCTCTCTCGTTCTCTATTTTTGATTCTTTCTATCCACCGCTTCATTTTCCCTTTTGGCGTAATCACATTCTCTGACTGATTGATTCAGTTTGGTTTTTCTTAATTTCATAAACATAAATCTTCTTGTTGTCATAGATTGTTCCTTTATCAAGTTTGCATCTCTTTGGTAAATCATGTGTGATTCTTACTTGAATTAAATATCTTTGTATCACAGGTCTTATTTATCTCTCTGATTTTGATGTAAGTGGACGTACTTGCTCTGGATTTTTCGACAAAACTTTTCAATATAAAAACCTTCAACCAAAAGGTTTCCCTACGCGTGCACGTGCATGTGCATGTGCATGCGTTTGAGCTCTGTAAAATGAGCAGAAAGATTTTTGCTGGCAAGATGGAGGGAAGTTAAATATCATTACTCACATTGTCATGATTAGAGCTGAGCCAGATACTCGCATGAAAAGAGTATTCAGTAAAAATAGTGTAATTTTTACAAGTACGCGCATTAGCCTCTGTGTTGAAGTCCAAACTCCTGATGCAGAAAAATCCTCATTTGGGTATCTGTGTTCAGTCTCATACTCTTGTGATCAAAGATGAATCGCAATTTTAAGATCCCTCTGTAAATAGTTTTCCAATCAACATTTAATGTAGCAACTTCTAATCAACCTACTGATTTGGTTGAAAATAAGAAACGTATCTCTTTAATGTTGTCCTAACCCTTACCCTCGGCTGAGCTGTGACATTAGCTGGCTCAGCGGTGCTCGGTGAGTTAGCAGTAGAAGAACGCCTCCTTCTGCTTTGGGAGGCAGTTGGTTGGTGTAATTTTGGTGGAAAGAAAATAGATCCTACATGAAACTGCTCAGTGCAAGGTCTGTGGATTATGTTGAGTAACCAGGTCAAGTTTGCTGCTGAATGACCTTCCCAGAAATTAATTCAAAATATATTCGATAGTTTTGTCAATATCAAACAAAATTAATAACAGATTTAAAAATGTTCACAACAAAGATCAAAAACTGGCTCAAAGTAAACCAGAGCTGTACTCATTTTTAGACTGATGTATTTTATATTCCTGATGAACATTGATTTATGGAAATTGTGTATTTCTATTTTATCTGTTTTTGTACTGTATTTGACTATGTAATCTAGCTTGACAATAGTCAAGCTTTATGTAACTGAATTATGTACATTTTCCCCACTGTATACTTAAAAGCCCAGCTAGGAATAAGAGTTGGAAATTAGCAGTAGCTATAAACTCTCTGTGCAGCACATCAGCTTCATACTTTGTATGAAACTATGTTTAACTGCATCATCCCTATCAAATAAATACATTCAATTCAATTCAAACTGTACAACACAGTTCCATCTCATGCAAGTTTTTTTTAGCATTTGCATTTAAAATATTTCAAATCAGAAACATCATTTCTGGAGTGGAAAAGTTTGGTAGAAGTGGATAAAACCACAGTTGTATTGTAGCAATCATCGAGAGAGTGTGTCAGATCTGGAAGTTCCACTTTCCTCCATGATAATGTGAAGTTTTTCTTTCTCTGTCAACAGTCTGTGTTTCACTCTTACTGTCAGCCTGGATCTCTTTCATTCACATCTACAGCAGCTTCACACAGAGCTGCGTTTCTCTCTTATCTCTTATCTCCTGTCTTCAGCGTCAACGAAGTGTGTGTGTGTGAGTGTGAGATGCTGACAGTTCGCCTCTCTCTTCTCCGTTTCTCGATGACCAGTCCTTCTTGGTGTTGACACACACATCTGGATGACGGCTTTGAGGTCTGCCGTTTTCATCAGAAACCAACACAAGCCATCAGCTTACATTATACTTTAGGCTGTTTTAGCCGAGACAACCTGTTGAGACTCTGGTCAGTGTTTGAACTGACGGTGCTAAATGTGATGCTAAGCAGAGAGCTGATTACAGTACCTGCTTTTGGTGGTAATTCCACAGTTTTTGTCACAACAGTGTCATGTTGATGATATGACAGGAAAAGACAACGAGAAACAAATCGTAAGCAAAATAAAACAATAAAATGATAAAAAAAAAGAAGCTCAAAAACAGTCAAAAACTATCATGTATAGTCAGGAACCTCTGGAACTTATTTTGTTCTTCTTAATCCAGCAATAATCCATATTCCAATCTACATCATCACCAAATTTAGCTAATGTTCATGAGAAAATGTTAAGCCGAATCCCTAAGTGCAGTTATAGATTTTATATTTAGTTTCTTTAAGTGTTGTTCACATCAGTTTCCAGCCATAGGCATGTAATAGATGGCATGGTATTGCTGGGCCTCTTCACCAACACATGCAACAGTTTTTCAGGATGAATGTTACTTGCAGAAGAAGTGCATGTTTTAGATCAAGGACCTGATTTGTGGTTTGGTGGCACTTTGAATGTAGTTAAATATACCAAGTACCACTATGTGCTCGGAAAACACTTTAAAAACGGCAGTGTAATTTCCATCACCAACATTTGTTCAAAGATGCCATAGAGAGTGAGATGCCTTGAAAATAGCTGACAACACCGCAGCTAGCATTTGATTGGAGAATGAAGCATTTTGCTGCTGTGGTCAGTGAGCAGAGGACGAGTCGAGACAAAGACTGTTGACAGCGTTTGTTCAACAACGAATATCTTACAGTTTATATATATGTAAAATAACCTCTTCAGACAAAGTACATGGATGGTTTGGTCCTAATTGACTTTAATTTCAAATAAGATATGTTTGTTAGGTAATAAATTAAATGAAATCGGTCTAGAAAAATATAAAAATAAAATAATAAAAATGAAAATTTTAAAATAATTTAGATAATAAAGTTTGTTTGATCCTGAATGAGCCCTGTTCCCTTTTCTCTTTTAATTTAAACAAATAAATACATATGTATTTTCTTTTAGTTTAGATTTTTTTTCAGTTAAGTTCCAATCATTTTCCAGCTTTTCAGCTTAAATACACAAAATTTAAAATAATAATAAATAATAATAATAATAAGCTCTTACTTTTGAAGCAGTGACGACCCAAAGCAAATTTTGCTGACTAAAAAGTTATATGAAGCCTTACTTTATTGCACCAACTTTTTCATATTAAGTGTTTTTAAACTGCCCCCTTTAGATTTCTACATCAAAAGTGAAAAAAACAAGCAAAACAAAATAGCTATGTATTATATATATATATATATATATATATATATATATATATATATATATATATATATATACTCAATAGTCCCAAAGAAAAATTCATATACACACAGTAGTGTTCATAACTTTTTATATTACTTAATCATTCCAATTTAAGTACATTTTTTGATATTTTGAATATGTGAGCAAACACCTCTTGTTTTGCTTGTATTAATCGATCAGCCAGCATTCAGCAGCCAATGGGAATCTCTCTGCAAGGCCTATGCACACCAAGTCCGTATTTTTTTTTCTCAAATATTGTTGTGCCTTTATAAAAATAAATGCGTCCTTATGTTTTGTCAATCACATTTATACACCAACTGCGCGTCAGGTTTGATTTTTTGATTTTTCCACATCTGTGTGTGTGTAGTGTGTGTGTGTGTGTGTGTGTCTCAACCCAAAATATGCTGCCAGGCACCTTTCAGGATCAATTGGATCGTGATCTTGGTGGTCTTCTTTTTCATGTGTGATTCCACAGCTGCTTTATCAGCAGGTAAAACCTTCCTTGTTCTGGACGGTTTGTTTTTATACTTTGAAGAAGTGAGAGGACCAAAAAATAATCCTCATTTTAATCAGCATTTTATCTTGTATTGCAAAGTTCAAACCAAATAGAAAAATAAATGCATCAGAATCAGTGTGCAAGGTTTCTGATAGCAACCATTTTTATCATAGGTTACTTATACAAATACTTGCATATCTGTTGTCGTTACGAATAATCAAGAGCACTCATCTTGTTTTCACAGGCCACAAAATGTTGCCTAACAAAAAAAATAGTTTTACATTGCAGGAACATTTCAAAAATGCATGGATATCAAAGAATCAAATTTACATAATGTTTTAGAGTAATCTTAATCACTGGATTTTTAAATTTCAGAGCTAAAGACTAACTGTACTTGGTGCATTGACCCAAATAGCTGTATCTAAATACTACTGCCTAAGTACTGTGCCGAAGTACAAATCTGTGAATTTTTTTTACTGAAGTATTTTAATCTCATGCCACTTTCTACTCCACTACACTTCAGAGGGAAATATTGTACTTTTTACTCCACTGCTATGATTAGATAACTACTTTATAAATTAAGACTTTTGTGCACGAACCATGTCAGAGTATACAAGTGCAGCCAAAATATTTACTAAATTAATTAGAAAATTAATTAGCAACTATTTTTATAATCGTGTAAGGCATTTTTCATGCAAAAAATAATTCAAGATTCCAGCTTCTCATATAAACTGTATGTATGAGGACTTGCTGCTTTTCCTTTTAATTATTTTTAATTATTATCATTTATGACATTTATTGAAACCTTTTCGCATGTGTACTTTTAATTTTGATTCTTCAATGCGTTTCCTTGAAATCACATTTACTTTGTTTAAGATTATTTAATAATAGGCCTATATCATTTTCACTACTGCAGAAGTTTTTTTTCTTACAGTCTTTTTTGGTATCATCTCCAGTCTTGGCACTGTGCCAGAGTCTTTGCACACCACACAAAACCTGCCCCTATATAGTGTTTAGGGGGCATAGGTAACCTAAGATCAAGTGGCATTCACCTGGTCAGAGCAGATTTGGATGGTTAAGAATGTTTCGTGCATCTGGAGTTAACTTAGCAGAAAATGTTGCTGCATGAGGCCCATTGTGATTCAGTCTGCACTAAAATGTTAATCTTGCCATGTATTCTGCAAAAGTCCCAATGAAATCGAACAAGGGACATTTAGTAAGAATGACGTTTGCTTGAAACAACACCCAGGAATCTGCTGAGCTTCTTTAAAAATGAAACTAAATAATTGTGACCAGGTTTTGAAGATTTAATTTTTCGGAAGGAACCAGAGGGCTTCGGGCTGAGAGCCACAGACAGGGTTGGGATGTTGGAAATATTGAGACAGACTAACATGGGATTTGCGGACAATCAGAAAAACACACAATAACGCCTCATCTGTTTTCTCTGCATCTCTGGCTGCAACATGTCGGATGTTGAAGAGCAAACAGTGACCAGTGCAGGTTCTCCCTCTCCCTTTGTTTCTCCCTCTTCCTCTCTGAGTCCAGTTTATAAGTGTTTTAAAGTTATGATAAATACTGATCTGGCCTGCTTTTTCTCTCCCTCACTGCACACATAAGCAGAAGAGCCGCGCTGCACTCTGCAGGTCTGGTTTCAATTTCTGGAAAATGAAGAGGTTGTGAGAAGGAGAGAGGAAAAAACTCCTGCCTTGTAAATCCATTATTGTTCAGGATATATCAGAAATCCAGCTTTAATAGCACTGTTTGTGTAGGATCTACTCTCAATCCCCCACTATATAATCCTATTCGCCGACCAGGGCTTAGCTGCACAAATAAACACGGTAATGGATCCCCTCACATACAGCAAAGAGAAGAGGCAAAGAATGAGGCACCCTTCGGCCCAATCTTTTCCAGATGGCACCAATAGATCACATTATTTACATCGGCTGTGTTCGGGTTCCCAAGGCAACGCTGCTCTGTCTTACAATCGTTGCTTCAATGACCCGAATCCTTTCAGTTTTTTTTCTTACCCAGGCCTTGATTAGCGCAGAATCCGAAGAAGATGGATCTCCTTCGTGGAACAGTACGCTACTGATGCACAGATGTGGTGTCACTCCAACGCACCTTCTCGAGAAGATAAACCTCCTGTCTCCCACCTCCCCCCATATGGGTTTCCTTATGACATTCAATCCCCAAGCTGGGCGTGCATTATGCACTGATCAGCGCGCATCGTTTCCATTAGCGTAGCTCGCTCCCCTGCGTTCACCCGTGAACTGCGGTACGATCTTTGGGACTCATTACCCCTCCGCTCTCAGTGCGGTTACGGATAGTTAGCTTCGTTCATGACCCTTAATTGTTTCTCCTTGTCTTTTCTACTCAGAGATGAGCAGCTGGGTGGACAGGGATGAACGCTGCGAAATCTCTCCGGCAGGCGGAGACCTCGACATGAGAAAGAAATTTGCTGCGGTTAGTGTTTGTGAGTTAGCGTTCTGTCTGCATGTAACCTTTTTAATCATGGTAACAATCCTGCTGATGCATGCTGCACGACAGAAGGATCTCACATTGAGTACAAGAGGTCAAAGGACGTGCGACGGGCAGATAAGTTTTCATTGCTGGTAGCAGGGAGGGGATTCCTGTGAGGATTTCAGCTGCCAGAAGTATCTCTTGCTTGTTTATCAAAGGTTAGTTAGCTGTGGAGTCTGGACGCAGCATCTCTGAAACCTTAAAAAACAGCATGAAGGTCGTTCAGCCTCATGAGAACGGTTCAAAGTTGTCGTATTTTCCCTTCCACTTGAACTGGAAAGGTACAGTACTGTAGTAGTGGCTGCCACGGTTGTGGAGATCTTTCTGCCAAATCTCACTGTCTTTTTCTTCCTCTGCTTCGTCTTCTTCCTGGCTGGAAGTCAAACCTTTGGGCTGTTTGCCTCATGCGTCTTTCCATTTCTAGCAGCGAGGGAGACAGAGGAGGCTGGCGTTGGTTTCTGACATGACGGAGGAGAGCAGAAAAAAACAAAACAACAAGAGAGGTTGGAGGATGTTAAAACCTGGTCGTTTTCCAGAAAGTCTGTGTTTTCAGAGTTTGTTGCTGTGTCGCTGCCAGATACACTCTGTGTGTGTGTGTGTGTGTGTGTGTGTGTGTGGGCGTGTGGGCATAAACAGTTTATGTGCAGGATTTGACTGATTGTGAATACTAAGATTTCAGGGCTAGGGCACTAAAATAGCTGATTTTTTAGACAGCAGCTTTTAAAGATCGCGCCATAGTCCGCCCTTATTATGCATTTAATTTATTGGTTTGACAGCAATAATTCCCATCTGCTTTGGCGCCAAAATCCCCCACCCCATCCATCACCTTTTTTTTTTATTACACAAAAACAAATTGAGAAGAAAAAAACATTTTTAAATTTGCACATGTTGTTTTCTTTTATTGTTTGCTTTTGTAATTGTTTGTCTGCATTTTTCAAAATGTGTTGATTTCTCATTAGCTAATAAAAGCATGATCAGAATTTTTGTGGGATTATGTAGTGTGACAATGGCACTGAATGTGCTAGGTCTGGCACTTCCATTGAGGAGAAGTTAGCCCATGATGCTAATTTTCACCTGCAGTTCTTGGACAAACAACATGCACAACAAGTAGGGGGGTTTATTGGGTAATGTACATTACAGCTTTTTTGTATCATTGGGGTGGGAATCACGTTAAATTATTATCATGATACTTTATTCACAATACAATATTATTGCATTTTCAAACATTTTGCGATAACAAATATTCTGATTTATTTACTTTTTTCAACTGCAAATTATGTCCCCAAAGGTAAACTTTGTCAACAACTCACTTCAGTCATCAGTCAAAACAGCTGATTTTTTAATTCTGATAAGCCGTCAAAAGATTAATGGTATTTGCAATTTTAATAATGTAATTATTAAAAAACATCCATGCTTGGCATCCCTTTATCGATACAGTATTGCCATGCAAAATATCAGAATACTAAGCTGTACTGATTTTTTCCCCAATCCTGCTGTATCAATGTTATTATATTGATCACATGTTTATGTTAATAGAAACACACCCACAGAGAATTATCACCTGACAGACGTTTATAGCGTATTTCAGCTCATTGTTCTGGTTTTATAGCCAAACAACTTTACTGTTCTGTTTCAATCTCTGGCTCTTGTTGATTTCAACTGCAGCTGTTTTCACTCTAAAAACTCAAAAAAACAACCTGCTCAGCACCAAACAGCAGACACACACAGTCAGCAACTAGCAGGTGAACATAGTGGAGCATTTAGCAGCTAAAAAGACAGATATTTCCCTTAGAAGTTGGTGCAGAGCAGAGACAGCTAATAAAAAGAGTGAGTATTGGACTTACAATTGCCAGGTGGTCAAAAGCATGAATCTAACTAAATGCTAATGTTGACCCATATGCAACTGTTTCCTAACAAGTTCATCGTATCAACTTAACAGGTGACATGTCAGTGTTTTGTTTATAGCTTGATTTTGCAGGTTTAACAAAATGAATAATGAAAACATTATGGTAAAAGACATGTGATAATAAAACTTCATGGATGTGTGTGGTGGAGGAAGGAGACTAATAAGAAAAAAAAAAGGGTGTTATATATTATAATATAATTATAATATAAGAGCAGTTGTAGAGATGTATCATATGGCAGCACCAGACAGCATTCAGTATTTAATAAAGGGCCATTAGTTGGACATGAGCACCATCAGCATGAGTTCAGATGTAAATAATTGATCCCTGAAGAGGAAATAGTTTGAGTGAAAATTACGGATAATTTGTTGTCATGCAAACATTGAGCTCCTGTGGGCTCAGAGCAGTCTCACTGTGTTGACTATTGACAGATTTACAGAAGAACATGTGTTTGCAGTTTTCAGATATACAAATTTACAGTCCAGTGCACGACCAAATGTGCATCACTGGCGACCCTGCAGCTGGAATTGTGCAACCTTTGTCAAAGAAACACACTGATGAGCCAGTGTTAAACTCCCCGGTCACTCAGTCAGTTTAAAATCGACCCCACAAGTGCCCCCCCCCCCCCTGCTCTCTGGCCTGCCTGGAAAAATGTACTCTGACTGTGTGTGTTCGATTCCTGGCTCGACCTGCGCTGTCATATTTCTCTCACTCCACACGTTCCTGTCTTTTGGGCGATAAAAACTAATAAAACATTGCCGAGAAGTGGCTGCCCACCGTCCTCCTTCCAAAAAACTCAATTAAAACAAAACAATGAGCAGTTAGTGCACATTATTCATGCTGTAGCTCCCTGACACCGATAAATCATCCCGTTTAATGACAGATTGGTCTGTGATTCAGGCAAATATATGAAGTGACAGTGAGCTGTTTTGAACAGATGTAAGCTGAAGAAGAAGAGGAGGAGGAGGAAGCTGGAAATGTAATTATTATTAATGTGGGTGGGTTGGAGGCCGGTGAGTTCGGACAGTAAGCAGAGGCTCGTCAGTCTGAGCCCGGATGGTTGCGGGTGCGAGTCCCTTGTTGCTGAGGCCGCTTAAGGCAGCTGAACAAACCCAGCAGAGGAATGTCGAGGCTGGAGACAGGCAGCAGAGAAACTCATCAGAAGAAAGCTCTGTAATTTTAGGGATGTGGGATTATGTGGGACAGGCATTTTGGAAGGTTGGGCAGATATAAGGGATCGACCACCTGCCTGCAGCACCTATTTACATATATTGAGTTTCAACCAAGTAATTTGATTAGACAAAGCGTTTCATGAGTGCTCACATAGATGACAACATCACTGGGAGTGTTAACCATTGATTATCACTCGGCTTTACAGGTTTAAAACAGGAGCATTAACAGGAGAAAACGCAGATGTACAATGCTCACTTTTTCCCCTTACTTTTGTTGAAATTCCCAACGATAATGAGATACCTTTGACTGAACAGTTTTACATTAAGTAAACAACTGAATAAGACTATTTTATATCAATTAAATAACTGAAAATAAAGCTAAGAATAGTATGTATGCCATTAAAAATATATATAAAAAACGTTTTTTTTTATCACAAACATGCAACTATTTTGAAATTTTATAATAATATTAAAAAACTTTTTAACAGCACAAAAATGTTGGAAACCATGCAAAGAGCACTGACTTATGTCCGCCCATCACATGGTGGACAGACATGCAGGAGATGTCGTGTGCACAGAACAGATCAGCAACATAAAATGACAGTAATCTATATGACACGATAATAGCATAACGACAGCAATAAAAGTCTTCATTTTGAGCATAACAATTTCACTCTCTTGTGATGCAGTTTTAAGTGTAAAACAAGTGACTTTAAAAGAAAAGAGAAAAACATGGACTTTAGAGAGCAGGTGTTGACAGACCCAAAGTCATCCATTGACTGTGTGTGCCACTAATTATGCCGCTAATTATAAGCTGATGTTGATGTTTCTGTTTTTGCTCTGACTGTCTTTCTCTGAGTGAAAGAGTTTCTAATTTGGAAATGAAGAATGAAGAGTAAATATAGCATCCATATACCATACAGCTGTAGGTTTACCATTTACCTTTAGCACAGTGTTGAGGAGGAAGAGAAGAAGATTGACCTGAAGGGCTCTGCTCACACTGCAGCTGAAAGTGTCCTAGTTGTGAATTATTGTCCACAAATGTGTCTTTTTCTATTGTTAAACTCTCATATTTATTATTCTTGATGAATATTTACTCTTCTCAAAATGGTTTCAGGACACGTAATGTTTTGCTTGTATTTGAAGTTTCTTGTGCGTCATTGTTGTGATTCTGCAGACGTTTGAAATTTAATTATTGGTTTTTGGTTGCAACCTAAAATAGTTGCCATACAACAATTATTCAGGCAAAATCAAAAAGAGTGTGACCCCAAATCAGAGTTCAGCACGAAGGTCTGCAGTGGGAAGAGGGAAGAGAGACACAAAAAAGGGGAAGTTCCCGCTGGACGACCTATAATTTCAGAGACGAGGAGCATCTTTGTGTCACACCATCTCTTCTTAATCATGTATCTGCTCATAAACATGTCTGCTGGGAAGCGCTCGTGTCTCCTCTCATGGCAGCGAAGCATTACTCAGGTCTTTTCATGTCCGCGGATGTTGTTTCCAGATGGGACCACAGGGGAAAATGCCACACTGTTGGACTCAAAAATAACTTCATAATTTTACATTTTGATAGCTTGTTGGCTCTTCTGATCTGCACACTTTGAACACATCTCTGTGCTTCTTACGTAGATGGATGAGAATGGACAGCAATTTCGCTCCAGATAAATACACAATTTTCCTTAATTTCCAAACTTGTTAAAATTAAACCTCACTGCTTAATTAAGCCTTTTATTAAGCTTTTTCTATTTAAATATGCAGCAAAATTCATGCAAAACGTACAGACTGCATTTCACTTTTACATGCCTCCATGTTTATTTCATTGTGTAAACAGCAGTCGCTCTGCGCTGCCCTCCTCTGTGTTTGGCTCGCTGTTCACTGAACCTGATCCCGACTGTGGCTCTTCATGCTCTTTAGTGTGTTTGCAGCTCCAGCAGGACTTGACCCAACATCCGTCTGGGCCAGACCCTCTCGGCCTGGGCTGCAGCTGGGGAGCACACACACATCAAGACTCAGACACACGCACAGGTACTTGTACAGTGTAGGCGCCGCCGCAGGCACGTCACACACACACACACACACACACACACACACACACACACACACACACACACACACACACACACACACACACACACACACACACACACTCACACACACACACACACACACACACACACTTCCCACAACTCACACACACACACACACACACACACACACACACACACACACACACACACACACACACACACACACACACACACACACACACACACACACACACACACACACACACACACTAACACACACACACACACCACACACACACACACACACACACACACACACACACACACACACACACACACACACACACACACACACACACACAGAGAGAGGCTTAGAAAGGTGGTCGGCACACACATTTCTTTCATGCTCTCTTGCTCTCTCTCTCACTCTCAAAAGAATACCCCAAAACAAAAAAACTAAAATGCTTACACACCATAAATACACCACACACAGGTAAACATACTCATGTATGCAGAACACATATGCATGCATTTTGACATTTAGTTCCAGCACTTATCAAAAAAAATATCTTTTATTATAATGAACTGTTTATTTCTAATAATAATGGGTTATTCTGCTGAAAATGTGTGCATTTTAAATATATATATATATATAAGTTCCTATTGTCATATATTGTTTTTATCAATTATGACATTCTAATTATGACATAAAAAAATCTCATGCATTACTTTAAATAAATATTGTTAAAATATTATTTATGTAAAAATTACTTATATTTCTCTTTCTACAAATCGTATTTCTGTGACTTTTTTCTTATCTTTCTAAATTTACATTTAG
Source organism: Plectropomus leopardus (assembly GCF_008729295.1). Classification (NCBI taxonomy): domain Eukaryota; kingdom Metazoa; phylum Chordata; class Actinopteri; order Perciformes; family Serranidae; genus Plectropomus; species Plectropomus leopardus. The sequence continues at coordinate 29,312,103 of NC_056472.1, read as the reverse complement.
TAGAAAAAACAAACAAACTTGAAAATCAAAAAAAAAATTTACTTACAAATAAGGTTAAAGTTTATTTATTTTCAATGAACAACAGACAACAACAATTAAAAGAGCAGTCATTGCCACTGAAAAACTGGGGTCATAGACTCCCTCCAACAATGCAGTTAAAGTATAAAATATCAATAATTATATAAAACAGTACAAATAAAGAGAAACTACATATAATGACATAAGATAGAGCAAGTTAAAATAAGGAATAAAATATGACACAAGGAAAGTATGAAGTGAGTGATATAATTAGTAGTTGCATGAAAACACAAAATCAAGTTGTCATCCTTAATGGCAGAAATGGGCTTCCATAACACACTCCCACATATACAAATAACATCACTTCAGTCCTGCTTTCAATCCTTAATCAATAGTAAATCAAAATCTTGTAGATCTTTACACAACTTGAGCAATTTAGTATTTTGCTTTTGTTAAATTTAGGAACTTGAGAGAGACTTCAGGTCCTGAGTTTAGCTCCAGCTCCTAAAACTATGGACCCCAGTTTGCACACAGGACAATGTAAGAGTAAACTTACTTGTATGTGAAATCTGTGGAGTGGCCCCTTAACTGTGACAATTTAGAGGACCTTCAGACCCCTGATGTGGCTCCGTTTTGGAAAATGATGCATTTTTAACTGATTTATTGGTTTAATATTGAAGTAGTGACATATAATGACCTTGTTTTATACACTGTGTGGCATAAAGAAAGCTATTGTATGTGCAGTTCTTGTTTCCTCCCGGTCATTAAGACGCAATGTAATTGTCCTTCCATCCCACAGGACCCCAATTAGACACACAGACAGAAACTCCTGAACACTCCTACATACATTCATGCTGATAGATGCACACAAACTCCAGCAGACAATCAGACATGCACCCACCCTCATCCACAGACACACTCACGGATAAACACACGTCTGCCGTCTTTCTGTTTTCCACAGTGAATGCGAGGGCGGCGAGGCTGAGCTGAAAATGAGCGGCGGGTTTGGTGGAGAGACGGCGGGCGGTTCCAGCTGCATGACTTCAGTAAAACAATCCTCCGTCACACACACTGAAGATCTGACGTGCTGACAGCAGTGATGAGGCCTTGGAGCAGATATTACACATCTATTACACATGTGAGCAGACCCCGTACACATGCACTAAAACACACACTTACATATGTGGTATCACTGCGCCTGTGCCTCACAAATGCACGCACACACACACACGTGAAAAAGATTTTACAGTTATGGCCGAGGTTTTTGGATTAAATGGAAAATGCTTTACTTTGAAGTTACCACCAACCAAACAGAAAAAAGTCACATTAAGGCAGCAGACATAAAAATATACTGAGAAGTTTCATAACAGTATTGAGCTAATTTTAAAGTTAATGTAAAAGATCAAAACAGTGGCTTTTATTTAGGTCAACTCCAGAGACAATCTTTTTTTGAAGCGGCATAAGATTGGGGACAGGTTGTGGTGTCCAATTAGATGCTCGTGTTTTAAATTGTTTTGTAATTTACTTCCTCTGTTCTTCTATAATTGAACTGAGGATAACTCAAGTTTACATAGCATTGTTTTAATCAGTACGACTCTGCCACTCTCTGCTCCAAACAGAAATACTGTTCTCACCCACTAATTATTTGCAGTCAATTGTGCTTCAATTGCTGCTTTTATGTCCAGTGTTAAGCCAGGGTCAATGAACTGACACACTTCCTGCACAGATGTTTCACATTAAAAGCCTTCCAGTAGCTCAACAGGTAGTGTTTCAGAGCGAACATGCAGAAAGTGTGTTTTGTTGGCAGTAGCTTAACACCAATCAAAAGAAAACAAAATAAACAACAACAACAAAACTCAAGCCAAATCCATCTCGAATGTGTCATGGCCTCATCAGTTCACTGCCTTAGTCACGTTATTGCTGCATTGTTGCATTAGCCACGAAAACACCTGAGACAAAATGAAACAATATTTTTTTAAAAAAGCGTTGGTATTTGATAAGTTGGGAATGATAATAGGCTGCCCTGTAATGCTTCTAATGGCATTTGTGAGAATTCACTGCACATGGACAAAAAACAATCAATCAGAGCAGATGTGTCTCTAATGCAGCTGATCAATTATTTTCAGACATGTGTTAGTGAAATCTCTGACTTTACAAAGAGAGAGTTTGCACCGGCTGGTGAGTGGTAACACAGTCTGTTCCCAACATGGATAAACAGTACACTAAAATATGTTTCTGAAAACATTTGAGGAGAGAAATAGGCAATGCAGAAAAAGAATCTTGATTTATATTTGACAGTTTCAGTCATCAGTTTGACGGTTTTACCACAGCTTACAAGCAGTGATTGATATGATTGACAGCTGCTTGAGAGACTCCTCAGCTCTGATTGGTTGTTTTCCTTCAGCCACAGTGGATTCTTGCAAATGCTGTTAGCAGCACTTTGAGGAGGAGGAACATTTTCCCCCATCTGTCGCATGTATTACTGTGGATGTAGTGACAGTTATAACTAATGTGACAAAAAAGTTATTTAAAAAAAAATCTCCATAGTATTTCTGATCTTTTTCAACCTAAAACCCTTATGTTTGTCTCTAAACAAAATCATATATCCATATATTTGCAGAAGCATATGGAGGCATGACGCCCACACGGTGCGGGCTGCTCCAGTGAGTACACAACAGTTAAATTTTATTACATGAGCTGTAATATAGTAATAACTGATAGCTTACTGGTTACTGTCCCCTCTGATACTGGGAGGTTTGGGGTTGACTCCCAGCGAAGTCGCAGCAAATCATGACATGAGGCCCTTTTTCTCAACTTAAAAAGGGAAAATCTTTTCAGCCCTCCGGGCTATGGATGTGGGTGTTGGCATTGTGGTCATGAAACCAGATGAAACTTGTGTGATTGCTGTGGGAAAATGGAGCAGAGACTGTCGCATAAACATCACCATCTATCCATCCTGTCAGAGTGTCCTTCAGCATCTGCCTGTTACCTCCCTGCTGGCTGCTCTGGATTAAAACATCAGATGTCAAAATATAAAATGTCCTCTCCAAAAAAGATAGTATCATAATACTGTAATCGTCATAATATTGGTGCCAGTTTTTGCTGCCCAGGTGTACCTCGGCTTATTCCATGTGCAATGTATAAAATGACTATATTGCAAACATCAAGTATAAATTGTTTTTATAAGCCACCAGCGTTTAGGTTCTCTCACTCTCTCCTATGGCTCTCTCTCTCTCACACACACACACACACACACACACACACACACACACACACACACAGCAGGGCTTTTGCAGAGCTCCAGACCATGACTATTTAGTCACATTTTGTGACCATAGAGCGCTACTGTGATTTGCAGATATTACTAATATGTGGACTGAAGAGCTGTTAGGTTTTTGTTTCAGCCTACAGTGAATTAATCATCAAGCTTAACCGTGCTGCGGTAACAGTCTAACTTAATGAGTGGTAGTGGCAGTAGTGTGAGCAGGTGAGGCGTATTTTTTCGTGACTATTTATTCACATTTTGCGACCACGGAGCACCAGTGTAACTTGCAAATATTAGTAATAAGTGAACTGGAGAGCTGTTTGTTTGTTTCCCGCTCACAGCGAATGAATCCTCACGGGTAAAGGTGCCGCGATATCTGTTTAACTTTCTGCTAATTCTAACATCCAACTGTTGACAGGAAGCTTTAAATCCACAGAAAAAACACCACCAGCCTGAGATGATCCAGATCCTTCAAAATAAAACACCATGGGTCCCGCTTTGATTTTTGTAATTATAAAATACTTTTTAAAATTTCATTGTAAGAGTACTTTAACTTCCATACAACCATATTTTATTAAGTTTTATTTTAACAGTAGTGTATTCAACTTTATTATATGACAGTAGCTACTTTATTTAAATTTATTGCAACTGCAGTTCTTTCAATAAAAATATTGAGATATATACCGTGTATCATGATGTAGCCTTAAAATATTGCAATATTATTTTAAAGCCATATCGACCAGCTCTACCTAGGTGTAATTTTCTCAGATGTTTTCATTCGAAGCAGCTTCCTGTTTCACATTTGTATGTTGAGCAAATACCTACACCTCTGCTTCACTCTGTCCTGCTTTTAAATGAGAGCAAATTAGGTGTTAAAATGTTGTGGCTGTTTTTAGTGGCTGCCGAAAACACACACACACGCGCATGCATGGACAAACACACACGTATTTGCACACACCCATTAGGTTGCTTATATTTGGGCAGAGAGTTTGTTCAGTGTTCTAACTCATAATCAGTCATCAAGTTCAAGGGGAAGCAGGCGATATATGCAAACACACACACACACACACACACACACACACACACACACACGACTGACTGGATAACAAGGTCACATTTGGAGATCAGGATTTACTTTGGCCTGTGTTGCTGCACTTTAACGATTAAATCATGTATTGGTTCAGGTTTTTGTTACTGTGTGTTAGCACATATGTGAAGGTGAGGGAATGACGCCAGGTTCAGCACATGTAGAGCCAGTCTTTAGTGAGTACAGGTACATAATGTGACCATGTTTTGCACTGTAATTATAAAGTAAATCCTGTCTCCCTCAGTTGCGTTGGTTAACTTTACAAGTTTTGCATTCTAGCAGAGCGTTTGTGGACTTTACCATGATAGTGACAGATTTAGGCCACGTTTAGATGAAAACAGCCCAAAACAGAAAACGTATTTCCTTTGCATTTTTAAAAGAAATGTGTTCATATGATAACATTGTGAGAATAATCCTTGTGTACACAGACCTGCAAAAAGAACGGAAAAAGCTGTAGTATGCATGCCAGTAGATGGTAGTGTGATTTTGTAATGAAACAGTATAGAGGAATACCATGTGCATGCACACGGTGTGGCCGTGATGTAACCGTTTTCACAGGATCCGTGCATTGCCAGTTTACACGGCGACAAAAGGGGTTAAGTTTTTAAAAGACTACACTCTGGAACCCAGTTTGCATTTTCAAGCCCTTAAAAATGCCATTGTCATGTAAATGAAAGGCCAATCTGCAACAAAAGTGGGAAGTTTCATGCAAGAACCATTGCAGTGTAAATGGCCCCTTAATAATTAAAAATGGGGTTTTTGAAAAATTGGGTTGCTGATATCAGAAAGAAATTTGACTGATGTTTTTTTCACAAAATGAGGGAATGATGCTGGGAAAAGCTCTGGTCATTCTGAGTTTGAGCCAATCTTACATGCAATGAGCACCTCTGCTCTTTATTGGATTTGAGAAAGTTAACATGAGCTACATTTTCAAAACTCAGCAGTTGTTTGTCATACATTAAGCCTTTTATCTTGTAAAATACTGGTTGAAAATGCTAACAATTGTATGAGGCTACAGGTGATAATCTAAGTGGTTACATATATACCTCATTGGCCTTAATTAGACATAGTAAGCCAGCTGTGTTAGCTTTAGTAGTTTATATTAGAGCAGACAAACACTGTTGAGTCAGGTCCCTAAATTCAGTATCTTTTCTAATGCCCTTATGTTTTTGGTTTTGGAGGGGCAACACTTCTTGTGTGTGTGCTGCGTGCAAATATGCATCGTGTATTTACGCATCTGTGTGTGTGCACGCTGTGGAGTTGTACTAATAGAGCAAACTACTTTTCATGTCTTAAAAATGTAACGTTCATAAATAAAACCAGAGAAACACGCTGAGATCACATAAAACCAGAGAAACAGATCAAAAAAGACCAAAATCTTTAATCAAAACTGAGTCTCTGCATGACTGTATGGGTGCCGAGGGGTGTGTGGTATCGTATTGAGAAGTGACACATTAGTTTAACTTCATGTTAATGAAAGACGGTGAAGATGAACAAATGGAGAGGCATCTGACTTGAAGAACAGTGCAGTCTTGAAGAATTACAGGACAGAGAAAACAATGAAAAACTGTCATCCAAATTGAGTTTGTCTGTGTGACTTCTAGTTTCTTTGGTGGGCTGTAGGGGGGAGGACTGTGGGAGGTGGGGGGAGAGAGGGGGTTCATATCCAAAGAGGCAGTCATTATTTTTCACGTCGCAGGGAATAAATGAGGGCTGTCATACTGACTAATGACTGGGTCTCTGCTGTGGTGGAATCAGGAGAAAGTCTCCGTCTACCGTTGTCAGTCATTTTGTGATGGACCCCGGTGCTGATGGATTGTAGGATCTGGCTCTGATTACACGCTGCACTGGCATCCACTCATCCCCCGAACCCTTTGTTATTTTGGAAACGGGTAATAAACACACATACAGTACACGCGTGCATTCGCACACATGCAGATACACGCACATGCGCTGCTGCTCTGCTGCAGTCTTCATCAGTTTTGACACTTTCCTCAGACCTCAGCTCAGTCAGAGGCTGCGTGGCGGAAACCCCCGGTACACACAGCACGTCTGGTTCCCAGAAAACTACACACAAAGCTCTCAGTTACACTTTTTTCATCATGCTAAATGCCTAATAACGGCTTTGAAGTACTCTTTAATGGCATTAAGTATACATTTATCTGTGCAATACTTCCAAAAAATACTAACTGCTACGTTCAGACTGAGAAAATGCTTTCGTATTGAAGAAGAAAAAATAGGGAGCGCTGCACTGGGTCAAGAAACTGGGCGTTGGTGATTTTAAGGTAAAAGTCAAGTGCTTTTCAAAGAGAGGGCAAGTTATAAGAATAAAGAACAAAGACTCTCCAGCTTATTTATAATGGAAGTTTATGGTGTTGGCTGGTCATCTGAAACAACCCAAAAAAAAAAAAAGATTTTAGTGGCACAATTCCTGCAGGAAACAAAAAAACAACCGCTTTCATGATACTATTTGGGATAGGCAAAAAGCAACTTATCATGAAAAAACACTCGCATGTGGGGGCTAAAAAGACACTGGAAAAACAACAAAAGTCCCTTAAAACATCCACATTGAGAACTAAAAGGACACTGGAAAAAAGGCAAGGGTCACCAAAAAAACACCCACATTTGGGGACTAAAACAACATTCTCAAATGTAATCTTTATGACTATTGTGAGCTACCTCAGCAAGGGTTTGTTTAGAGCTTAGGAACAAAAAAATGATGAAAGTCATAAATGAAAGGGCAGAGTCTAGGACGAGAACATATGTTCAGTTAGACCTTTAACTTGTGAATATTTAGATGTCTGTAATGTCTCCATTCTGTATATATTTACCACCTGCAGCTCCGTCTTACTGGGAAACCTTAATGGAATATAGAAATCATTCATTTGATTTTCACCACGTACACCTCTACTATGAAAAGTTCTGTACTCAAAAAGCGAATTATCAAATTATATGTGCAGAACATTTATTTAAAACTTAATTACATCTACAATAATATTAATGATAATATTGATAATATTGACAGTGAAGCTGAGGACGTGTCCTTTTGATCTGTTGTAACCGTGTTTCAGCCTGTATGTGCCCCCGACTCCTGTCCTGTCAACACTACAACAGGCAATGAGACAAGGTGCTGAAACAGACCGCCTCCCTCAGGGACCCCACACGCCCCCCTCTGCACACACACACACACACACACACACACACACACACACGCACACACACACACACACACACACACACACACACAGTTGAATGAGATTGACAGACACATCTCCAATAAGTAGAGAGAGATGAAGACAAATGAAAGATTAAGACATTACCGTCGGTCACGTACATTTTATTAATTAACTGTTACTGTCTGTGTCGATTCATTTTATAGTAACTATTAATGTTCATATGTATATTTAGTATCTTATATTTTAGTTCTTTTCATAAATCACCTGTGTATCACCTCTGTACATGTCTGCTGCTATAACATTTTAATTTCTCTACATGGAATCAAAAAAGTTTATTTTATAATATTTTTTCTTATTTTTATGACTCTACATAATAATTGTAATTTTTTAAATCATTTTTAGGCTTACCTTTACTTCGACACTGATTATCTTTTCTTTTTTCTGTCATCCTGTAGATTTAATTTTTTCACGACATATACTCCCGGTACCATGTAGTGCTCGATACACAGCAATACTCATCGCAAAATGACTAATTTTGTTGTTTATTGTTCTCAAACTGTGGTCTGCAGCTTGATGGGTGTCTCACCAAAGTGTCGCACCATCCACCATCTCCTCCACCTCTTTATGAACAGGTGAGCTCATATACTAAGTCACTTGAAAAATGCAGATATGATATGTATAAAACATGCAAATGTAACATATCCATGGTTTGCAAAAAACATGGACACTGGATTCATTTTTAGACTTATCTGATGAATTAAATCTTTGTGTCAAGGTGCTTCGTAGTCATGCAGAATAATTTGTAGCATTGGCCATAACACCTTAAGTAGCCAAACACATCAAACGTATAGCTACCACTAAAGGCAAATTCATTTCTCCTCTGTTCCATATCTAATACTGTTATACTGCTGTTCTGACGACATGAACATTTCAATACAAACATGCAAATATATGTAGAAACAAATTCACTGCCATGACAAACACACTGTTTCTTACATGCACAGTCACACAGATTAGTAATGAAATCCAGATTCTCCTCGGGGGAAGCAAACATTTCTTTACACAAAATACTTTACTGAATGTTTATTATGCTTGCGGAGGCTTCACTCTGAGAACAGCGGGCCGGTGAGGGAGTGTCGCTGCAGGCTGTGTGCGGTCGGCCCAACAATTCAATCACTGACACATTCTCCGCGCTGCACAGTATCTGACTTCATTATTATTTTACTTTTCCTCGGGTCAAATTCTACCCCTTCAGTGATCAACTGTCTGTCTGTACATCTGGTTGATTGTCTGTTTATCCATATATTTTGTTCTTTTGTTTGTCCATCTGATTCACCCATCATTCATTTGTCTGTCTTCACACACATCTTCTGTTTGTTAAGGTGTCTGTCATTCTGCTAGCTGTCCATCCATCCTTCCATCCGTCCACTTGGGTGGTGGACGTCCTGTGGACTCCAAATGCCTGCGGTGTCAGAGGGGAGATCCTGTCTTTCAGCATCAGGATCCAGAGTCCAGAAAACACACACACACACACGCATGCACACACATCTCTGCCCTCTCACTCAGCAGCCCCCCACCTTCCCATCATGCCTTGCCTGGCTGTATTATGACAGGTGGAGTGTCGGTCGCCACCAGCCGGACTTTCCTACCAGCATCTCCCCTAAACTCAGGAGGTGCTGGTGCACAGAGTTAGCATGTGAGAGAGTTTTCAGCTGTGAAGAAGTTAAATTAAGGCAAGTCATGCAGATAATACATCAGAATTCAAAGTCAGTGATTACAGAGCTGAAAGGACTTTTAACTGACTTTTTGAGTTGATATCAAAAGTGTTGGAGCAAAGTGCTCCACTGATTTACTTTGTTGTTGTTTACTGGAAAAGCTGATTGCCCAATTGCAGTGCAGTGAATTAGTACGGCACTGTCTTGTATGGAGAATATACCTGAGGATCTAAATGAGTTTACTGAGTGAGTATACACAAAATCACATAGTGGAGGAGGGGCCAAACCATTTAAGATTTTATACACCAGGCACTAATTTGAAAATAATTTTAAATTCTCAAACTTCAGTAGATCACTCAGTATTTTTCCAGGACCCTACAGTGATGAAAATGCGGTGTGTCTTTGTCCGGAGTTTTTATAGTTTGTTTGTAGAAGGACTCGAGTGGTCTTATGGCAGTTTCATTAGCTTGCCCCCAGCATGTAATGCAAGAGGACATATGGGAAAGGAACACTGCGTGCATACATATCTGTTTCTACTATGTTTAAATTTGCAAGTTGTACTTTAATGTTCAAAATTTGGTCCAGTATCACGCCAAGATATTTAAATTCGGTGACTACTGTATGTCAGTCCTTTCACCTTTGATGAGAATATCAGAGTTAGGGGGTCGTACTGTGGTTTAAGAAAACAAAACACACACACACACACACACGCACCTTCAGACATGATTGATCAAATGATGCGTGATCCTTTCCAACACAGTTATTAACTCAGCAACTCAAGTGTCTGTGAATGTTTACATGTGCTTTATGTGTTATAGATGGTCCGATAGGAGGAGATGAGGGGAGAAAATGATGGAGAAGAAAGAGGGGATGAAGAGAATGAGAGAAGTATGAGGAGAAGGAGAAAAAGTGCCAGAAGAAGAAGAGTAGACAGTGATGGAAGAAATACTCAGATCTTATATATGTAAGTAAAAGTAGCAATACCACAGTGCAGAAATACTTTGTTATAATGAGATGAGATGAGAAATACTCATTGAGATGTGCCACAGTTTCTCTTATACTGTATAGAAGCATAAAGTACAAAGTATGTTTTATGAAAAAAAAATGTGCACGATGGGGGAATATGTAGCACACGATGTACATATAGGCTACAAATAAAAAAATAGGCATGTACAAAATATAAGAAATATGTACAAAGCATTTAGAATAGAAATTTGAAAGTAATAAGAAATAGTAAAAAGAAATATACTTTCAGTGCCAAAAGTAAAAGCACTCAAAATGCAAAATGATCCATTTCAGAATCATGTTCATCACCATACTGGATTATAATAACTGATGTATTAATGCATGTAGCACTTAAAGCTTGCAGCTGGTAAGTGGAGCTAATTTGGATTATTTTAGTAACTTTCTCTGCTAACACGTGACTTTCCCCTCAGAGATCGAGAATGTTTTATCATGTTCTATAATAATACATCATAATTTATTTGTTGATTATATTTTATTAAGCTGAAAATGCAAAGTATTCAAAGTTATAAAATACATGTAGTGGAGATAAAAGTGCAATATTTGCCTTCAAATGCAGCGGAGTTGAAGTATAAAGTAACAGAAAATGAAAAATACCCGAAGTACAAATATGTACTTAAGGGCATATCTAAATGTATTTAGTTACATAGCACCATTGAGAGGAGCACACGGCAGAGGACAGTGGTGACAATTATCATGAAGGAGGTGAGAAAAGGATTCAGGGTCTGGGGTGGAGGAGGAGGAGCGGTAGCAGGAGGTGCAGAGAGCCTGATGAGGATGAAAAATGAATCACCCTGATGGTGAAAGGAGAACGGATTTGTGATGAAAGCACAAAGTCTTCACTCATCACCTGGACGGCCCCTCGCTCCTCTCTGGAGAGCACGCTGCTGAGTTTCTGTTTCTTCTTCTTCTGCCTCAAACTGAGTGACGGACAGTTTTTAACACTTTGATTCCCACTAAAGCAATGAAGGAAAAAATCTCATCACATTTTACTACCTGAAAAACATGTAAACCAATCAGTAATCAACATTACATCATTCTGCAGGAGTTGACATTAATCAAACAAGAGATTTTAACTCAGAAGACTGAATCATAAAGTGCAGAAGCGTCACATCTAAATGCAGCAGTTTCAACCTTGTTGGTATGATCGAATTTCCCAAAGTTAAAGTAGGAATATTGTTTATAGAGATAAATGCTCATTTTGCTACTTTCTGCTACTTTTTAAGACTACTGTGTTCTGCAACACAATTATGATTTTTACAGTTTTATATTTATTCAAAGCCATGTGCGGCTAGATTTGATTTTTTTTTCTTTGTTGTCCCAAGTGGAAGAATAATTTTAAGAAAATACCATATACCTATAATCAAGATTATAGGAGCACAAAAACTGCACTAGTTTTTTGTTCTCTCATTGTTCTATAAACTTTAACATATGCCATCAGAGTAGGCTGAAAGATGCATTTCAAAGATTTCTTAACTCAGAGTGCCATGCACCATCATGTACAGGACGCTTGAGTTATTGCAGTGACCTCTGTAGACATTGAACCACTGACAGCAGGAGTCTCTATCCTGTTGCCCTCACTAAGCTCCAGCCCTACACATACTTTAGCACAGAGACTGAAACGCACAAAAATATTAAATAGAAAGGAGGCCTCTTGATTTAAGGAGTTGAATTTCTTTTAGACTAAGAAGAAGAGAAGAAGAAGGCAGGAGAGAAAGGAAGAGAAAAAGAAGAGCAGGAGGACCAACCTCTACTGGGTGGCCAGGAAACAGGAGCTGAAGGTTCACACACACACACACACACACACACACACACACACACACACACCAGCATGCACACAAACCCATCTCCCACCAGCCGGTCTCTGCTCCACCGACCAGCTCTCACATCACCCAGGCGTGAGAGAACGTAGCGGCTCAGGTCTCTACCCTGTGAAACTCCAAAGAGCTCGGCCTCAGCGCCTCGGGAAATAATAATGAATATGGAATGATAGTCTGTATTTTGTGCCGCAAATGCAACCAGATGCAAAAGGTGGAGGGAAAAAAATCAGGAGCAGATGTCTGAGAAACAAGAGGTCTCAAGGAGCGGCCTGCGTGCCCTGCAAACATACTGTAACCCTATCCAGCGTGTAGCATAATCACTTATAGTACGTATATCGCCACTTTGTAATGGGGTATGGTATGGAATAGCTCTGCAGCTGCCTCCCTGGGAAAGTTCAGTTGTTGAGGAAGCAGCCGGGCCTAGACACAACACCACCCAATTAACATAGAGACCTCAGACAATAAGGAAACCGCACATGTCTGACACATTTCTGTAGCCTACTGTACATGTGCGGAGGGGGTTGTGTCTTCTTCGTCTTCCATAGGTTGCACACGGCTCAGACATGCATACAGAACATGCAGCAGCTGCTGGAAAGCTCAAATAAGACGTTCAGCCTTCAAGTAAGTTTTAATGTATGAGTATAAGCAAAAGTTTGCAAGAGCCTTATTTTTGCCCTTTTATTGTTGGTCTTCAGCAGTGATGGAGTGTAACTAAGTACATTTTCTCAAGTACTGTTCTGATCACCATTTTTAAGGTATTTTATTTGGGTATTTCCATTTTGTGGTACTTCATAATTATATTCTACATTTTGAAGGCAAATATTGTACTCTATTAAGTTTAATAGCGATTATCATTGTAAAATCAACCACTTAATAATTATGTGTTAACCCTCAAACTAAAACAAATGTTTTGGCTCAACATAAAAAATGAACCCAACATTTTTTAATTCATTTGAGTTATGACAACTTTTAATGAAATTATGTTCAGCCAGTTCACTCCAGTTAGAGTTAGAGGAACAAACTTTTCCTCTACAGTCAAGTGTACTTAACCATTTCCTTAATAACTGGGAGCATCGACACAGAGAACATTGAAGGGTAGCAAAACAATCCATCGCTCCCCACTGACTTTGTATCGAGTAAAGGTGCCTCCTGCCATTTACGTTTGCAAACAACAGAGAAATATATTAAAGCTGCTGTGTGATGAGATGCACCACCAGCTGTAAACAGAACCCAAAGCTATGTTTTTATAAGCTGCCGAACTGAAACACTAAGCTTTTAAGAGGGCAAAAGTGGATACAGAAGTGAGGGATCAGCAAAGAGCATGAGGGGAGCAGTTATTTTGCAGATATGACCAAACAAACTGTAAAGGTTGAAGCCAACTATCCCTCTTCCTCTCCAGGAGACATAAGGTGCTAAAATATACGTTTGACTTGCTGATATCTAATGTTTTGAGCCAGCTATAGGCATTTTGTCAGATTTCAGCCTTTGTCTGCATATTTTGGAGGTGATAGTTTTCCCCCCGGTGGACGTGGTTTTCAGAGTGTGAGGTGTTGTCCTTTTACTTTATAAATAATAATTTGTTATGTTGATTACTCATAAAAAAAATTAGCTTTCTCCAACTCAATTTTCCGCATTATTTAAAATATGTTCTTAATGAAAAATAGGTTTATTTAATATATTTTTACTAGATTTTTTTTTCTGTAACATAACTTTAGATATATAAGTCTTATAATTATAAGGATAAATTTGGGGGCATTTTCCCTGTGGTGGAGGGGGGGGGGAGGTTAATTCTCTTACAGGTCTCCCCCTCTAAAACTAATTTTGTAAAGTTAGTCATTGCTTTCGCCCCATGTTTTTGAGAGACATCAAACCAATTTGCTCAGGTTTCAAAGGGTCAAATAAAAAGTGTCTGCAGCACAAGAGAACTGATATCAGCCCGGGTTTCAAAGGGTTAATTTTTTAATCATATAATTATGTATGTATTTTCATATTAAGTCACGGCCCATAAAATCCTCCATAAATGACACGTATCTTAAGATTAAAATGAAACACTATTCTGTCTTCCCTTTATAAGTCGGCTGAAACGCGGCTCTCCGTTTTGTCCTCTCAGAGCCACCGTAGTGTGACACAGTCACAGTCCAAGATGGCGCTCCCCGTGCGGACTAACTTCAAACATTTCTTCAGATTCATTCAGAAGTTTAACTCTCCGAAAAGATCTCTCTGCTCCGGAGCCCGCGCGGGAAATAAGGTAGGTGAAAACATTTTTTAACGGTGACTTGTTGGATCTCAGCTGCAGCTCGTGAGTCGGACTGAATCGTTACCGGGACTGTGTTTTTACTCTCCGTGTCCTCCGTTTACACACCGAGACCGAGAGATTGATTCAGCTTTAATGTGTGAAGATTTTATATTATTGAGGGACATTTGTGAGTGAGAGTACTTTAAACTCGTGCTGTTGGTGTTTGTCTCCTCTTTGAGCGGAGGTCATCTGGTTTGTTGTTGTTTTTGAAGTATTTGATCGAGTAGTCGAGACTTCAGCTGTGTGTGTGTGTGTGTGTGTGTGTGTCAGCTGTTCATCAACGTTATACATGATACAGTAGACATGTTGTCTGTGAAGCCTCACCAGCTGTGGTGCAATGTAACGAAACAGCTACGTTAACCCAAATACTGGAGACTGGAGTCTAGTTAGATATGGATTTAAAGCAGTACATTTTGGTTAAAATTGTGTAAAAGTACCCGCAAACCACCTAAAATATTTCCTGAATTTGATGGAGTGGTGCAGCCATGAAAACATTTTTGGTAAGAGCTGGAAACAATGAATGTTATACAATGATTTTAAAGGGACAGCTCACCCCCAAGGGAAATACATATATATATTTCATATTGGCTGTAGAGCTATTTATCAGTCTAGGTTGTTTTGGGGTGAGTTGTGGAGCGTTGGAGGTATCAGCCATAGATGTCTGTCCTCTTTCCATTGTAATGCATCTAGATGTCACTTGTGGTGCTCAAACTCAACAGCAACGTCTCTGTCTCGAAATTTTAACCTGGTTATTCAAGATAATCCACAGCGTTATTTGTGTGCATTTTCATGTAGGAACTATTTTCTTGTACTGACCTACATCCGCCTACCGCATGCAGGAATCACACAATATCCAAAATCTAAGACAACATCTAGTGTCGTGTCACAATATCGATATAGTATCGATACATTGCTCAGCCCTAATTTGCACACTACTCATCTGGTCGAGTTTTTTCCAGTACTACACTGGAAAAAAGTAGTATTTTGGTGTAAATGCACCGAATGTCTTTTATTTTTACATTCAAAGCTGTTATTGAGGTTTTTGAATGATGCTTCAAATGTCTGTTGTCATATTTTATGATGTTATCACAATGAAAAAATATCCTAAAAAAATCCCGAATTTGAATAATGTGATTCATCTGAATAAATGATTTAGTCCTTTTACATTAAATCAGCTTCTTAAATGAATACATTTAATAGATTTTTTGAAGGCTAACACTAACAAATGTGGATTGAGGGAGACTGTTTCTATTAGATAGAAACATGTTTAGAATTTTAGAAATTATTAAATAAATATTTTCAACAAATGTTACTTTTGGACTTTACAATGCTCTGGTTTATTGGAAATGTTTGAAAACAATCCTAAAAAGTCACCAACGGAATCTAACTCTACAAATAGTAAAGTACTTTTATAATTAGTGTATCCCAGTCTTTATTTATAACTGTGCAGAAATACTATATTAAAGAGATACTTTGCCAGTTTTTAATTAGCTTTGTATCATAACAATGTGTGTAGTGTGTTAATGAACTACAGTTAAATTCCCTCTGTCTTGCTAGCACTCCCAGTTTCCAGAGGTTATAGGGCTGCTGTTTGAACTACAGATAGTACTTCCACATTAGGACACAAAAAGTATGAAAGTAGACAGAGAGAGAAACTCTGTGCTGATCATCTGATGATTTTGTTACTGTTTGCCTATTTTTTTGCCACAAATTTCTCCAGAAATATGTTTTGGTGTACTGTTGTATTGTGATCTTTGGTGAACAGGAAGTGGACACCATATAGTTTTCTTCACAGTGAAAACGGAGGCTGAAAAAACTGAGATCAAACAGTAAAACTAAAAAGAACTGATCAAATATAAACCAAGATTTATGTTACTGTGTTGCCTTTGGCCCCCCTCAAAATTAGTCAGAAACATATTTTTAGTGTGCTGATTTGAAATCGTTTGCGACCAGCTGGCTGCAATATTGTTTGCAGATATGAATCTCACATTAGGTCATCCACCATACAGTGCAGTACATTCTGGAAGTTGTAGTTGTTGTTTTTTTTACCTCTTGAGCAAAAGTGAATTCCACTGCAGTTTTTCTGTTTTCTCAGGTAATATAGCACCAATTTCCAAAGTATTTGCATCTTTCTGCTGCATAGACAGTCCAGTTTTATGACAAGACCGTCTCTCCATTAATGAAATACTTCTTCTAACATAATGAATGTAAAAAAAAAAAGCTGTGCAGCATGTGAATGCTGATTTAATTTGAATGCCAACCAACGTCACGATTTAAGCTTCGAACTGTGGGGTACAGTTCTAATTTTTAGGGTTAGTCTCTTAACTTAGTGTCTTCAACTGTTACTGTTGCAGAGAAAACTTGAATTTCAGCAGGAAGTTTTTTGATTTAGAGCAGCTGCATTTCGCTGAACTGCAGAAAGACTTAACTCTCAGCTTGGGTGTCAGTTGCTCAGAATCAAAGAGTGAAGGGTTTTTCCTTCCTCGAGTACAGATGAAAGCAAATATGGTTACACCCCAGTCCCTGGGGGAAAGGCATTCTGGGAAATGGAGGAAATCATAAACTGAAGTTAAACTAAACATGTTCAAAATGTGGTTCTCCATAAAAACAGTTACATCATGTCATCACATGAATTAAAAGCGATACATTCATCATTTGTGTCAACTGTTTTACAAAACTATTAAATGATATTATTATTATTATTAATATTCAAGGATTTTTATGGCTTTTTGGCTCCTGCATTAGTTTAATTACATCCTGTTTTTGGATTATTCTGTTCTGGACATTTTCACTCAGCTCTGAGAGACACATCACATCATTAGTTATTAACGTTTGACTGTAGCAGCTTTCATTTGTGACTTTGTGGCTTTTTTCCTCGTCTATCTTGAGTTTATTCGGTTTCCTTTCCTCGTCTGGCATTTGACATCATATCCTCAGTAGCAGTTCTTGAGTGCACCTTTTCACTTTTTTGCACACGCCTTCTATAACTCAGCGTAGAGTTTCCTATCATTGCATGGCTGCCTTGGAGAAGCAAATGGGGTGTTAAGGCAAACAACGAGTCCCCTGACACGTGTAAGAATAACCAGTGTGTTTCAGTGCGACAACGATGCTAATTATTGAGCTGTTATTGCATTACGGTGCAGTTAAAAACCTCAGCCATCTGCCCAAAGCCCTGTTGCAGGTTGATGTACGAGCTGTAATACAGTATGCATGTTCTCCGCCGTCCCGTCTGTATTTTGTTAGGGCAGAGTCTCCTGAGAGGCCAGAGAGGTGTGCGACGAGAGGGGAGGAAGGGGGTCGAAGTAGTGGGGGACTCGAAAAGCATCACAGCAGTGCTTCATTACCAGTAATAACATCAGAAATGAAGTGTTGGTTTTCATTTGTTTTAATTTTCTCCAAATGTGGACGGCTGAGTGCAAAACACCAGCACGCCCACAATGCCCTGAGGTGTGATGTGCGTCAAACAAGACGCTTTTCTGGAGGTTTCTCTGCACTGGAAAATGTGTTTGAAAAGTCACTGAACCTCAACGGACTGACACAAAGATGAAGTGTGACCTTTGTCAGATGCTTTGAGTTTTGAGAGAGATGTTTGTGAGACAGCTGAGTGTGTTTGCTCTGTAAACTCTCTTTACTCTCGTTAAAATTTGCTGTTTATGTCTGCTCATAATAGCAAATAACAATTAGATAACATGCCATCATTTGACAAAAGTTCAAGTGGGGGATTTTTTAGCTCAACTCAGCTGGAGCTCAACTGGATCACAATTAGCCGTTGGTGACAGAGGCTGTAATGACGTTAGACCCCATAACTAAGCACTTTATTATATTAAAACCATTTTTTGAAATTTGACCTCAGTGTACTAAAACACGTATTGTGACCTCTGGGATTATCACAGAAATAATAGGCGCCTAATCAAAATACAGTGTTTATTAAAGATTTAGGACAGGAAAACCTTGCCACACAGTGCTGCGCTACACCTCAAACCAATCTTTATGTTACCAGCTTTCATACGGTGCATACCTTTTCTATGTGGCATCTACTGTTGACCTGTTATCTCGCCCTAAGATCCCCAGCTCCAGGGTCCAGAGGGTTAAGTTTTAAATTTTGAGGAAGATGGTGGACAAGAAAAATCTCATCAATTTCACAGTGCCAAGGCTAGACTGGGATAGACTTAGTTGAGATTTTATATATGAAATATACTTGCATTTCAGTACATTGTAGGGGAGAGTGATAAATCAAATATATTCAATGTATTGCTGCTTATTCCATGTGCGATGTGCAAAACGACTTTATCATGAACATCAAGTATAAATTTTCTTTGCTTTTTTTTAGCCACCAACATGAGCCTTGCTTCTGCGATTTGTTATTCTCTGCTGAGACTCTCTCTCACACAGACACACACACATAAAGCAGGGCTTTTGCAGAGCTCCATACGTGACTATTTAGTCACATTTTGCTACCATGGAGCCTCACTATGACTTGCAAAAACTATTAATATATGAACTGGAGAGCTTTTAGTTTGTTTCCAGCTTACTGAGAATAAGTAATTGTGTTTAACGACGCTGCAGTAACAGTCTAACTTAATGAGTGGTAGTGGTGGTTGTGTGAGCAGTAGAGACATGTGTTTTTGTACATGCAGAGCTCCGATCACAACTTGGGAATCTTTGTAATACATATACTGGAGAGCAGTAAGTTTGTTACCAGCTCGCAGTGGATGAGTCCTTATACCATCGTTACAGTTTGACTTTCTGCTAACATCCAACTGTTGATCGGAAAGTTCAAGTCCACAACAGCTTAATACTCTACATTATTTAACTTTGTTTGTAACTGTAGTTGATTTAATCATTTTGTACTTAATAATAGTTTTAATAGTTTAAAGTAATTTAGAGGAGATGTCAAAATATGATACTCAACATATGAGTCGTATATCTTATATCGCAATATAGCCCCAAAAATTGCTATATTATTTTACCTTGAATGGAGAGTTATCACAGTTTAAGTGGTTGTGCAAGTTGTATTGTAAAGTCACTTAAGTGATTTCACAACTGTTCAGGTACATCAATCACAATATTGCCATGTCAAAGGTTGCCAAAGCTGCCATGGTACCGTTTTTAAGGTTTAATGATTTCCGGCCCAACCTCGACGTAAATTTATTGCCCAGAGTCTCTCAAAAAAAAACTTGCAACACGTTTATAAAACTTCCAGATGAGGCAAAAAAATCTTTGAAAAAATCCCTGGCATCTTTACCAAATATTGATTAATTTGGTAATAATTTCTGAATTTTTGAGGCACTGCATGAAATAATTTAAGCTGAGTTTAGCTGTTGTAGTTTTTGGTCTGAATTGAAAGGTGTGTGCTCTCTACACTCATGCTGCCTCAGACTAACCTCCAGCCTCATGTCAGCTGGAAACACAGGGCTCCCCATCCAGCCGTCCCTCGCTGTGGTCGTGTTATTGACTGATATCAGTCATGTCAGCCCCGGGCTCCAGGAAAGAGGAAGTGACTTCTAATTTGCCTCTCTGTTCTACTTTGGCTCCAAATTCACTTACTCGGGTGTCAGCTAAAACCATTAGAGCTGCTCCTGCACCACATGGGAGAGCGCCGGCGAGAGCGAGGAAACATGGCCTCCCCCTTTGAGGATGTTCATTAACTGCCCTATTTATTTTCAACTGTCAGAAAAGCCCGCTAATTCTCAGCAGTCCCCTCTGTGTAATTAGGTCTGTCGTAGTCGTTCTGCAGCCAGGACCCTCACTCTGCACATTAACCATTTCTTAAAACTATCCCATATGTCAACATGTTCCTTTAAAAAAAAGAATCATATCTAGCTAAGTCGAATTACAGAATCAGCCTGTAGCTGAGCGCCCGCAGTGGTGACTGGGGAATCTTAGTAGTTTTCCTGAGTTTTAGTCCGTGCCTGATCTGTTGAACGTCTGACACTTTAAATTAAAACGTACCGAGTATCTGGTGTCGTGCCTTTGAGCTGCACTCACAGACGCTGCCTTTGCAGGAGGAAATTACTGGACTCTTCAGAGAGGAGCTGCTGCCGCGAGAGTTAATTACATACTGATAAATTTATGAAGTGTGTGGCGTTTATTTTTTGCTGTGTTTTGACTTTTATGTGTTTTTTCAGGTATTATCGGCTCTCCCGTCAGTCATTTGTTTCCTGCAAGTTAAATAAAATTAAACATGCTCATTGTCAGCACAGATGGAGGAGGAAGTGGTGTAATGAAATGATTTGAAACAATTTGGAAGGAAACAAGTAGCTCTGGCATGAATTTGTTTATCTAACAGTGAAAAAAAGGCACATGAATTAAGCTAGTCTGGAGTTTTCCAGCTGCACACAGCTGCTTTACATGTGAGCTTATTGTTGGAAAACTGCTTTGGTTTTAAAAGACCTGAACAGTAACAATGCAGTTTCAGTCAGTAAAATGGTTTTAGGCTGATTAGTCCTTACTAAGTAAGCTAGTAAAACTGCTGCAAATATTTCAGCAGTTTATTAGGCCTGATTTGTCACCTGTTGATATCATTTATTTCATTAAGACCGCTTACTGGTCCCAGTGCTGAGAGCAAAAAAGGAGCAAAAACACGGGGTCGTCTGCAAACACGTTGATCTAGCTCAAATTTTGCCACAGTTCATTGCAATGTTGTCATTATAGCGTTCACCTTGTGATTGTCAAAACAGAGGATAAAATTATTTTTTCCAAGTGCCAACGTAACTTTTCAGAGTTGTAAAATCGTGACATTTTAGACTTCTTAGTCTACAATTTCATGGATCCTTGACTCAAACTGGACTTCCTGGATTGTGTTTCTGGCACTTGAAGCAAACAGGAATGTTTGCTCTGAACGCCTGCTTCATGATATTTTGAAATAATTGTTTGTTACTGTTACTAAATTAATATTTTCCTTGTTTTTGTTTCAAAATCATTGAGATTTAGCGTTCACTCTGAAGATTTTGATAACAGCCCAGTCGCCAAAAGAAAATTTTGGCATTGTATGTTTCTGCAAATGGGTGATACATTTGTGAGTTTTCTAGGTGTCATGTCAGCATCTCTAAAGTGATGCAGTATATTAGCTGACTTAGACATCAAGAGGCTGAGGGTACGGTGGATGGTGTGACACCTTGGCGAGCTGCAGACCACTATCTAGAAAGATCAAAAACTGTGATGCCAGAGGCTTCTCAGTAGCTGTGTTTCCAGGGGGATTTGCCACAAAAAGCGGATGTTTTAAATCAAAAACATAATCTTCTCTTTACCATGACTAAGTGGTTTTTGTGCTTAAACCTGGCTACATTTTAACCACAGCCTGGTCAAACAACCTGGTCTTACTCTCAACTCTTGGTTTGTGGCCCTTGGCGTAAGATATCCACGCACAGTGGCACCCTTTTTACAAAATCACATTTTTACTATGCGAGCATGCCATTGTATAAACAGTAAGAAATTCACATAGGGTGGGTGAAAGGAGAGCTGGAAAGGTCAACAAACACCTGGACTTTCACCAGGGAGGCCGCTGTTAATGTCCAGTGTTAAACCAAAAGTTAGTTGAGTTGTTTTAATAACAATGTAGTGCACTAGTATGTGTAGCGTGCTACACTAGTGATGTATGTTTGTGACGTGGTGTGACGTTGGTAAGAAACATGCTTACTTTAAGTCAAACTAAGCCAAGATTTTTTCTAAACCTAACCACATGCTTTTATGCCTAAACTGGGGGAAGTAAACTTAAATATGAACTTTTTTTTACCTATGTTCTAAGTTTGTTTTGAAATTGAATGCACTTAAAAGTGGAAGCTGTACATTTCCTGTGAAAATTAAACTTTATGCATGTTATAAGAAACTGACAGCCATTCTTTAAATGCCCAAAACAGACATGCAGTTACCTAGAGCGTCATAGTCTAACGTTTAGACCCAGTGGCTGAGCGCCAGTATTTGATGAGCTGGTAGTGCGTATGTGTTGTGTTGAACGTGAATAAACCGAGTTTTCACATATCTTCTACATAATTACGCACAAATGTAACATATGCATTTGCACAAACGTACAATGCCAACATTTGTTCTCGCCATTGGGCTGTTTGAACTTTTTGGTAAGATCGCCTGTCATGATTCATACTCTTCTGGAGCTTTTAATCAAAACATGCACAGACTAGAGAGTTTTTACAAGTATGGATGTTAAAATTTCCATCCTTTTCACTGAGCACTTCAACTTTTCAATTTTTAACAACACGGACAGGAAGTCTAAAGTAATCGAAGAACTAGTTCCTAAAGCAGTTTTAGTGAGTGGTTTTATTGTGGGCCTTTAGTGTCACATTGTGTAAAGTTTGTACTTAATTGCGTTGACTGTCTTATTGCATGTTATTACATCAGCAGGTAATATGATACCGTAGTCGATGCAATATCAGCCATCAGTATTTGTCACTTTCCAGAAACTTGAAAAGTCCTTAAACGTTTAGTTTCTAATGAGCCAGATTACAGCTTCCTGTCCTGAGTAGGCACTGCCCCTCCTGGTTGTCTCCCCCCAGGCTGCATTGAAGTCTGCTTCCTTCAGAAGCTGCAGCCTGTTAGTGCTGCAGGCTGGAGGCTGCCTCCCCTGCCTGGTTATTTTTGGAGCACCGTCGGACCCTGTCTGCGGGGAGTGCTGTTTTTGAAGGGCCTCCAGTCCCATTAATCAGCCGAGGGACCCCACGGTGCGAGCGGGCCCCGAGCCCTGGCCCGCCACACTGCAGCGTTCTGTTCCTGTACCCCCGCTCTCCGCACAGTGTGAAACGCAGAGGAACCTCATCAATCTCACCTGTCCCACACGTCAACCGCAGATTTAATCAAACGCTCCTTTTGGGCCTTCTCCTCCACTCCCCCTCCAACACACTCACTGCGAGGGAAAAAAAGAAAAAAATCCAGACTGGGCTATAGTCACACTCTTATTCTTATTTATTATATTTTTTGACTACACGACCGTCTCTGTCACTTTAAAAAAAAATCTCCTTCTTTATCCAAAACAACATTTCTTCATTTTGTTGCCTGTGTGTGTTTATATGCGTTCATGTGTGTGTATGTTTTCTCTGTGGTCATATGCACTTTGTTTCAAGCTGTGGTGTGTGTTCCCACTTTGGCTAAACACACACACACACACACACACACACACACACACACACACACTCTGTTAGGGATAAAGGGGGGTAATACACCAAATCCCATTTCCTCTTTGATACCTCACTGAAGTGCCGCTCTGTTGGTCGCCAGCGTTAACAGGTCCCAAAGTGAGAGAAAGACAGAGATTAAGAAAGATAGGGGGGAAGGTGTGTCAAGGTGCATTTCAGCATGATGCCGGTGTTAATGGGTTGGCGTGGGGCGCCCAGGACAGAAAAGAACACTGGACCCTGTGTGTCGGACGCCCAGCTGGAGGGCCGCGGAAAATCCTCCATCTGCCGGCCCATCTCGCTGCAGCCACGGTCGGATCTGGAGCTCGTCCCCCGGCCCACAAAGAGCTGATGGTAATTCACAGCGGGAAAAAGGCGATGCCCCCAGAGGTGGATTTTGAGATGTGTTGAAATTGGCGCGGTAAAATGGTGGTGACTGTCGGGCCCCGCTCATCAGCGCCTTGGTGAGAGAGATGTCAGTGGGCCACTCCGGGACTCCCAGGCTCTGATATGATGTATGAGCCTCTGAAAAGCAGCCCAGAACAGATCTGAGAAGAGAAATCCACTGTTTTTGCGAGTCCTAGCTCAACCAAAACCATGGCTGTGATTAATTACACTGTGCGGAGCGAGACTGTAGACCTGGACGTGCTGGAAGCTGCAACTGCTCAATAATATTAATGACCGATCTTAAGTTCAAGTTCTTTATGGTCAGATACGAAAACCATCTCAGTGAGGAAGTCATTGGCAATGAAGTCTTAGTTCTCAGGCTTCCTCTAAAAATGTTCAGTAAATAATATATAAAAAATAAAATCACATCAGTAAAATTTTATTAGTCTTAAGACATAAAATAGTGCAGCAGCTAAAATATAGGGAAAAAATATAATAGGCCTACGTAAAGTAAAATACTGTTGTAGACAGGTGGCTCATTTCACTGCTGTTTACTACAATTTGTTCCATTTGGTCCAGTTACATTTCAAAAGTCCAGATGAGCTGCACAATTAAATAAGTTCATTCCCATTCAAGGTAGCAAAGCGCTCAACAGGAAGTAGCTGTTCGGCGCGCAAAAGTCTGTGGAGCACTTGCTCTATAGATACAACAATGCAAAAGATTCAGGTAATTTAACAAAGAAGTCAAAGTTTTTTTGGCTTCATGCACCACTGAGCAACTTTCATGGGTATGAGCGGAGCCCTACCCCAGTGCTTTATCCAATACTCTATATACATCCATGCACTCACCTCCCTATGCTCTAATAATATTCTTTCATTTTTAGGTCTCTTCGCTTTCCTTAATGTCATTCAGTAGAATACCCTTTCTGGGGCCATAGACTAAGTTAGGGAGTCCTATTCCTTTAAGGCTGTTTTTCTGTGTGTGTGTGTGTGTGTGTCTGTTTGTGTTTGTGTTTGTATTTGTGTGTGTGTGTGTGTCTGTGTCTGTGTGTGTCAGACAGACAGACAGACAGACAGACAGACAGACAGAGACAGATTTGCAGGTACATACATATCTAGCAGCTTCAATGATGCTACTTGAGGTGCACACATCTGTGAATCTATATTTTGGTTTACTAGGAGGCGTCCATTTTTTGCCCGTATAGAAAGGTTTAGTGTGACTTAATTCAGCCTTCAAGATCATGTTGAAGGTTGAAACCATCTGAATGCACGGCTAAATCTGGCAAAGAGACTTCTGTGTGACACAAGACCAAACTGGTTTTTGCATCTGGTCCCGGTACAATTTGTCATCGTCACACATTCTTCTGTGAGGATGTTGCGCTCACTAGAATGACAAATCCAACATTTGTCATAGCGTTCCCACAATGAAGTGCTTCCAGCACACTCTCTGTCTTTGGAGAAAAAAAAGGAATGGTGTTTCCATGGAATCTTGGAGCGAGATTTTCTCTGGAAATGTGGGAAAAATCAGCGTTAACTCCAAAAGAAGAAGACGTCTATTTGTTCTCAAATGAAGTGAATCAGCTGACTATTGTTTTCCATTTAATAATGACGCTTGTGCAAAAGATCTGGTCATGCTACTTTGATGGGCTTTTTTCTTTCCACCAGTGTTGATCTTTGATGTGAGCTGTCAAAGTCATATGGACGGACACCTTCACAGCTTAACTGATGTTGATGTAGGCAAAGACCATGACACGTGCGGACATACGTCTATGTTTGCATACGACCTCTCTCCCGACGGAGATTACCACACACATACACACACGGACAAATGAACACGTATTCCCGGAAAGGTGCTGCAAGTGTGAAAACATGGCCTTTTAGTGTATGTAACCTTCTAGCTGTTGGCGTTAATGTCACACACACATGGTGTGTAATGCATTCAACATATGGCAGATGTGAATGAAGAAGGCTTTCGTCACCTTAGCGACGATGTAATACAACAGCGTCGTGCCTGTCAGAGTTAAATATGAGGAAAGAACAACCAGCGTTCTCCGCGTCTGTTACGTATCATCAACAGGCATCCAACAACGTGTGAGACGGAGATGGAGAGAAAGGACGTCATGAGGCAATAGGGGCAGCAGATGATGCTTCTCACGAGTGCTTTACTCTTTTATCCAACTGTCATCTAACAAAAGAGGAAAGTATTTTGTTTGCATTGATCTTGGTTGTAAGCTGAGGACTGAGTCCTGCCTTTCTGTTGTTCAGATTTTTGCCTAAAAACTTTTCCTTCAGGTCAGTAAAATGTGCTTTTTTAGCCATGCTACCCACCTGACTCAACTGATAGCAATGTCATTGTCACCTGGTTGGTCAGCAGGAGGTCCAACACCTTGGTCCAGACTCAAATATCTCAACTTCTATTGCATGGATTGCCATTAATTTTGGTTTAGATTCCCAAATGAGGACACATAATGACTTTGGTCATCCCCTTACTTTTTGTCTGGTGCCACTAGGAGATTTATATTTAAAGATTTGAGTGATATGTCTTGATTACTGTCAGATAGATTGCTAACACCTACATTTAAAAATTCATTGTTCTTTGAAAGTGCACTTGCACTGTTATATGCATACATATGCTTGCAAAGTATATAACAAGTCCAGCTTAACAAAACAGCTAGTGTGGCTGTAGACCCTTAGACCCGTTTGGGGTTAAGGTCGGTCTGGGATGCATGTGGCCACGCATTTTTTGTTGTGTAAATGCTAACGCGTTCTGATGTGTACCTGACGAGGACTTCGTCATCAGTGGCGGACGTGGCGATTGTTTCGGTGAAAGCACGATAACACTATACCGTTGCTAACAGCGATATCTCCAGCTGTACCAACACGACCGCTAACGTGACGAGAGTGTGGATACAATAACTGTATGCAGGGTCTGATCAACATGTGTGATGCATCAATGTGTCTCTTCTTTCTTCTTGTTTGGATCACTGAAACACATCTTAAAACCAACAGTTGTGTTAAAGGTTAATTCAACATTGAGTAAAGGTACAGAAAACTGCTTCTGAACAGGATGATACGTTGAATTGTGTTGCACCTCTGGCCACGATCTCGTCAGTGAGGCTGCAGCAGGTGTTCATCCATCAAAGGCAAAACACCTGCTGTGACACCACCGAGAGGGGCGTGGCTAAAAGACTGCTTTAATTATTTCAACCCAAAGACAACAGTGCGTCCATAGTTCTCCTCCCTCAACTCGACTTCATTCATTTCGCAGCTTAAACACAAAGCAGTTGGTTTAACATGTTCAGTGCAGACAGAAATAAAACAATGGATATCAATTACAGTGTAAAAACAAAAGTTAAGTATAAGCACCATAGATTTCAAGTGTTTTTTTCTGTCTGCCACATTTTAACCCCCTATTTTATGATGATTTCAGGTCTTTATTAAGGTGTTTAAATCTGATTACAAGTTTTTTATACAATATAACTGCTTGAAGCATATTTGATGTATCTTACCTGATGTTTTAAAAGCCAAACCTCCAGCATATGAAGCAAAACACTTTGAGTGTGTGAATGCTGAAATGAATTCACTTGCGCAGGTTTAATATGGTCCGTGGCCAGAGTATGCCAGATGATAGTATTTCATTACTGTTGGCTTTGCAGTACAGTATTCATTACAAACATTAATTGCTTTACAACATTCGCTGTCTCTTCTGTCATCATGCGGCAGTTGATTTACATCTTTATGTAACCTACTTTCACCTCCAACAGCCAGAGAGGCGCATGTTTAGAGACACTTTCCTCCGACCAACAGTAACACGAAGGTGTCTGGCTGAAGCAGCGTTATGCGTGATAGCGCGATTGCCCGGTGGCTAGTTAGCCGCGGTATTGACTCTCATTTGACACTCGATTGGCTCAAATGACACCATTACCATGTCTGCATGGCTAATGGCTTCCCCTGGGGGCCGGAGCAGAGGGGGAACATGCGTTTGGCGTGTCAGCTCGAGGTGAGAACACACATGAGCCAGACTTGGGGCCCCGTCCGCACCCAAATCAATCCTGACACCTCTTAAGAGGCTCTCAGCATCAATGGCACTCCAGTGCAATTACCCTGTCGGTAATGACATAAGCACCCAGTTCCTTCCTGCCTCTCTCTCGCCGGGCAGCGACCGGCTCCCTCAGGCCAGTAGATGGAGACTTTGCGGACCACGCCGGCCTCAGAACAGTTGTTATTCGATCCCTCAGGGCTGAGAGATGGAGAAACCGTGGGCCACGCTGGTGAGAGAGCAGCTGTTATCTGATCTCAGAGGCTGTGCTGAGTCTGTCCCTCAGTCAGATTGAATGTGATGTAGCTCAGCTAGCTGTCAGGATAACCGATGTCTCAGCAGCGGCTGAAGAGGATATCCTCTGAAAGCTTCAGGTTTTAATGATTAGTTATGATAACCTTGAAGAGAGCAGCCGGGGAACATATGATCACCGGTCAGATTTGAGGTGATAACACAGAGATCCCGTGGGTTTTGGGAGGGAGCGTTTTAAAACGGGCTCCTCTGTCCAGCTGTTGCTGTTTACAACCCGTCCGCACTCCTGAAACAAACTTGACCTCATTAGAATCGTATGTCGTTTTCTTAACAAGTGATTAAACTAATAATTATAATATCACCCTCAGACAGCTTCTGTATAGATCACCATGACTTTTGGTCAGACATTCATGTCCATCTCAGGATGGATTTTGGTCGTCATCTAACTTTTCATTTAGCACCATCATCAGCTCAAATCTTTATTTGTCTAATACTTTTCTTTATAACCAAATACCTGCACACCAAAGACGTTGCAAAATAGCCTTGGCTGTACCTCAGGTTTTGTGCAAAATAGTAAAAGTTAACAAGCAAAACTAAAATTGTGAATGTGGTTAACATTATACTTGCTAAATTTTAGCATGTCAGCATTTCAGCGTTGGGTGCATGTTTGCATGCCAATCTTAGCATTTAGTTAAAGTCCTGTCGTGTCTCAGAGCTGCTTGCACGGCTGAAGACTCTTTTTAAAGTTATTATGTTCTTTGCTATTTCATGTCAGATATATAATGTTACAATATCAGATTCTTGGCTATAAGCACACTGCTACATTTAGCTACATGCTAACATCAGAGAAACATGTCATCTTTTTGCTGATGTTGTTAATGTTATCTCTGATTTTGGATCATATGCCTACTGTGACATGTCTGATTG
The DNA here is from genome assembly GCF_008729295.1 of Plectropomus leopardus. Lineage (NCBI taxonomy): Eukaryota > Metazoa > Chordata > Actinopteri > Perciformes > Serranidae > Plectropomus > Plectropomus leopardus. The sequence continues at coordinate 29,282,974 of NC_056472.1, read as the reverse complement.
TGTTCAGAAGCTTTTATAGGTGATAATTTTACTGTAGAAAGTGCCACTTTTCTCCACAGCAAGTTTTTGCTGTGATCATTTTCCAGAGATGTAAAGTCTTCACTAAAATGGTATTTGGCAGTGAAGTCTTAAACTCATGGGCATATTGTCTCCAATACTTTTAGCAACACACCTACAACAACACAGTCTGTTGCATTTTTTAAATGTGCTATTTTCAGTCCTAGCACAGACAGAAGCCCCTGGCACTGCTCGCCCCTCTGTTAACCTGGATTTTTTTTTAAACCTCGTGTGTAATTCTAAACCTTGTGCACGCCCTCTCCCACATACTCCGCCTCCCCACCCCCACCGTCTCACCTGTGAGTTTGAGCACCCAGCCAAGCCACAATCCGCACCTCTGCCGGGAACAGCACCCCGGCCTCCACAGCGGTCAGGCAAATGTGCGTCACCGAGGCACCAAACACTTTGTCTTTCTGACTGCCCAATAAAAACACAGAGTCCCAGCCTGCGTCTTTGTGTGTTTCTGCTCCGTCAAAGCCCAAATCTACTGTGTAACGGCTTTGGTGAAGAAGCCCTCGATTTTGCATGCCACTGCGGTTTCACGTCTCATGACAGGTGCCGCTCTGCTTGCCCTCTAATTGTATCATGTGGCTCTTGATGCCACAAGCGGTGGTTAGTACTCTTTTCCAGCAGGGGCAATCGAAAGCCAAGGTTCAGTGGTGCGGGCTGATGCCAGGAGAAATGAGGCGGTCTGGCCCGGCCCGGCTCCGCAGAAAGAGAAACACAATGTTTGCCCAGCGATACAAACAAAACGAGTGATCTCCCTCTTTATTCCAGAGGGGGTGAAGAGCCCGCCGCTATTCTTGCTCCAGCTCTGTAAAATAAGCTCTGATGTTGGTGAAATGGTGGGCTGCATATTGTGTGGTATTTCTGTGGTTCTGCCTCCCCCTCCAGTGTCCCTCCCCTGTTGTGGTCACAGAGGCCTTGAAGTCGGCTGGACGGATGTTAATTATTATTGTTGGCCGGTGAGGTGATGCATTCTTTGTGCTGGATGTGTTTGGGAGAGAACAGAGGTGCTAGCCATGGAGTTAGCATCTCAGTAATACAAGTGTGACCGCTGCTGGCCTCCAACCTGCCAATAGTTTAACACTGACACTTCAGTCTCTGCAGGCTTTCTCACCTTTTCACCTTCACCCTCTCTCTCCTAACACCAGTTTCTCCTCCCTGCTACACTTTTTGGAGTTTTTCTTCCGTCAGTTATTGCAACTTCCACACTTATTTCGGTGTAGAATTTTAAATTAACAAATCAAAACTGCATTGTTTCTGAACATCATTATGGGAACTATTAATTTAAACATAAAACAGGATTTATGTGTCTTTATTTTTATGAATAGCACTAATAAAGGTGTCAGATACAGTTAAACATCTTGACTCTTGTTTAAGTTAAAGGTCCAGTTTTAGGATTTAGGAGAATATATTGGCAGAAATGGATTCTAACATAATAAGTATGTTTTCTTTAGTGTATAATCCCCTGAAAAATAACAATTGTAGTGTTTTTTTACCTTAGAATGAGCCATTTATATCTACATAGAGGGGCGTCCTCATCCACAGAGATCACAATGTTGCACTGCCATGTTTCTACAGTAGCCCAGAACGGACAAACCAAACACTGGCTCAAGATAGGGCCATTCATACTTCCACATTAGCCACCATAGTTAGTAGCCACTTCATGATGAGAGTGTTGAAAAATCACCGATAAAACTGTTTTATTCAGTGTTTCAACAATATTTTCATCACCAGGTCTGTTTGTTTTGGAGAGGAAGAGACCTCTGTGGATAATTTAGCTCCTGGTGAAAACCTCCTGAACAGTGAACACTGAAGTTTCAGCTGGTTGTAATCTGTAAACCTCAATGCTAGATGCCACGAAATCCCTCTAATTTTTACACACTGTTCCATCAAAGGTACACTATGCAGGAATTGTCAGTTACTGTTTGTAACTGGTGCCGCCAATGAAAGTGTAGGTGAACATCAACCCCAGATTCACCTCACTTGGCGTTTTGCCTCACTGTATTTTAGAGTTTTTGGTGCTGTGTCTGGGATTTTCGTAGCTTCCTCTTGGATGCGTGCTGTGTGTGGTTTGGCATCTGGACGCTACTTTTTATAAGTCCGCACTTTCACCTGAGCGCTGTGCCAGTAAACGTCCTAAATACAGCAAAATAAGAATAAAGGCAGAGGGCGGAGTCTGTGCAGATAAATAAAAACTGCTACACACTTCTATTGTGTCATAAGTGATGACTTGAGAGGGATAACTTTGGTGTGAGTCTCTATGCATCCTTTATTGAGGAAAAATCCTGCATTGTATATCTTTAATCTTTCAGATCACCTTTAATTGACAAAGTGCAAGTAAATCTATTCTGTCTTCTCCAGGAGTCTCCAGGAGGTGGCCGTGTGTTCTCGGGGATCCAGCCAACCGGGGTGCCCCACCTGGGCAACTACCTGGGTGCCCTGGAGAACTGGGTGTCCCTGCAGAACCAGTATCCTTCAGTGCTCTACAGCATCGTGGACCTGCACTCCATCACACAGCCTCAAGACCCGGAACGACTCAGGACCAACATCCTGGACATGACAGCCAGCCTGCTGGCCTGCGGCATCGACCCCGAGAGGGTGATACTCTTCCAGCAGTCTCAGGTGAGCGGGATGGATGGATGGATTCGAATACATATGTCTGTCTGTCTGTCTGTCTGTGTTTTAGAGTTGTTATGCTATTTTTAAACATTTTATTTGGCTTCTTGACAATGAAATAGGTTAATATTATAGCCAATACGCAACTTTAGGTAACAAAATCTGTATCAGGATGACACAAAAATAACAGAGGTATTGATACACAGTGCTAGGCAATATGGCTAAAAATTTGATCATCATAAAAATGTTCTTATCAGTCGATATTAATATTTATCATGCTAAAAGTCAAATCATGATATTTGTATATGTTATGTATTTCGTTTAAGTTTAAAGGCAGAGTTTTTGCTCCAAATCATCCATTAATTGTGGTTTAAACTAATATTTAAGGTCTGAACATCATTTTATAAGTGTTTTAGCTGATGATATAAACAAACAAACTAGCCAAAGAAAAATCTCATCTGTGCACCGTATTTTCTGAAGTTTTACCCCCGGATGTAATTTCTGCCATTTCTCAATCAAAACAATATCAAAAGACAGAGTCTGATGGCTTTGTGAAATAGCAAATAAAGTCTATCTGACGTGACTGAGGCAGAAATCATGTTTACAGACAAGATGATGTATGAAAGTTTTATTAACGCTGTATTTAGTCTTGTCCTATTATTTATTATATTGCTATTGATGAAAATTATATCAAGATAATTATCATTATTGTTTTAGCGCCTAGCCCTATTGAAACATCTTTAGCTGCAGCTGACTTTTTTCTGTGTGCTCATGAATATTTGTGTGTCTCTCTTTCTGTACCTTCTAGTCTCTCTCTAAGTTGGCTATGCAGACAGACAGTCATCTTTGACTGTTTATTTTACAGCTGTCGACTGTAATGTTTACCTGCCAACTTGCCGGCCGACCCCCAAACCGCTTAGTTGATCGCTCCTGATTTTTATCTCCACTGTATACTTTTCACAGGGGCTATAAAAACACACGCACCTATAAAGCAGCATTAAGCCCAGCTTTGGCCACATGAAGGAGGTGAAGAGGATAATAACATCTGCAGCGGATCCACGATTTCACGTTAAAATGTACAGAATCAGAGCAGCTGTTTGGTTCTCTCTTACATACTCTGTGTGTGTGTGTGTGTGTGTGTGTGTGTGTGTGTGTGTGTGTGTGTGTGTGTGTGTGTGTGTGTGTGTGTGTGTGTGGTGTGTGTGTGTGTGTGTGTGTGTGTGTGTGTGTGTGTGTGTGTTTTCTGTTCTTGCTCACAAGTTTAGGAGTTGAAGTGTGTGTGTTTGTGTGAGAGAAAGAGTGTGAGTCCATCTGTGTTTCTCTGCCCCCTCCTACACACACACACACACACACACACACACACACACACACACACACACACACACACACACACACTCACAGTCCTATTTTTATTCCCGTTTAGCTTCATGCCACATAACTTGGCAGCGAGGCGACCCTCCTGTTGAACACGCCTGCTCCACATGTAAAAATACAACGACCGCCCAAAGAAAATACTCCACTTCATTGAAGAAAAAAAAGGAACAGATCTGGTGACGAGCTGAAGTCAGAGGTATCAGAAAGGAAGTGATGAATCAGCAGATCTATGAATCCTCTGGGTTTTATATCGATGAGAGAAGTGGATTTACTGCGAGGGGCCAACTGTGAACTCACTATCAGTGTAATGCCCTCATGATCCGTAACATCAGCATATCTCTTGTTGCAGCGCGTTCTTGCCATGCAGCATGAATGGAGGCCTTGTTCTTCCAGAGCTTTTAAATATCGGCGTTTTATTACACTTCAGAACCATATCCATCCCGTCCTGCGCTGTCATCGACATCTGTCCCATCTCCTGTCTGTCGGCAGTGTGTAATGAACACCGGCCCCCTGCATGTTCGCCCGAAATCCTGCTTTATGTCCCCTTTGTCTGCTGTTGACTTCACACTGAGAAAGAGGGGATGGCAATATAGCCAGTATCCATAAAGTTTAATTTGCAGGATATTTCCTGCACACACACACACACACACACACACACACACACACAGAGAGAGAGAGATTTTTTTCACATTCAGGACAGCCTCCATGAAAGCGGATACATTTATGGAGTTAATTTGCCACGGCCAGATGCACAAGCCACACTACATGCAGGGTGTCTTGAAGTCCTTAAAATCTTTTAAGTGTCTTCTTTAAAAAAAAAAAAAAATAAAAAGTTTTGAGGTTTTAATCACTGCTGATTCAGGGTCCAGAACTGTATGATGTTGATGTCATTGATTCCCAAAATTTCATACTAATGTGTAAAACAAAGGTGGTGTTGTTGTTTTGATAAATGATTCTTATGTTTGTGTGAGAAAAGCTCATAGCACAAGAGTCAAATTTCCATCCATACGGCCTGTTCTGTCTTTAATATTAACAACATTTCAAAAAAACATTTATAACAAATGGCAAAAAACATCTCAACAGCCACCACCTGAATACACTCTGTTATTATCAGAAAAAATAAATATTAGTCATTTTTGGTTGAAACTTGTCAGTTCTCATAGTGAGCTCAGGTGTCGGCAGGTGCACCTGTGTGTGAGGAGTCAGGTGGACAGACGGGGAGGAGCAGTACTCTTCTCTGCCACTCAGAGGCGCTAAGGAGTCACCCCCCCTCCTGTCTCACAGCCAAACTCATCCATTTATCTGTAATCTGATGATTACTTGATTTCTTCCATTTATCTCCCAAAATTAGTGCTTTTTTATAACCGGTCTAAGTAAAGTTGACCCCTCGTTGTGGGTTGGGTTCCCCTCCTCCACTCTAAACAGGACCAGAATATATGTGAAACCCACACAGCATTTGGGACAGGGGGACACTGTGTGTGTTTGTGTTGGTTTTTTAGCCATTATAACAGATACTTTTTCCCAGACAGTGACGTTAGTGTGTCCCCACCTCTCACCTCTTTCTCACCCCACCGTCCACCCTGCAGGTGTCCGAGCACGCTGAGCTCTCCTGGATCCTCGGCTGTCTGACCAGCATGCCCCGTCTCCGACATCTGCCGCAGTGGAAGGTTAGACGTTGTTCAGCTGACACTCACACATGCACAGATGCACAAACTGTAATCAGCTGTGTGTGTTATCTTACCTCCTTCTTTCTCTATTTCTCTGCAGCATTTGGAAGTTCGCACTGACTTCGTTTGTGAATATATTTAAATGTGATGAAAAAATGACTGTTTTAGGTACCAAATGATCTAATTCTGTTTTCACAAGCCCCCTTTTAACATTTCAAATGTGTGCAATTAACAGAGAATTTCTGCTTTACAAGAAACACCACAAACATCTGTTAAACTTAATATTTATTAAACCACTGTGGTGTACTTGATGAGTATGTTACTACAACTTTATATTTGTATTATCTGTAGATCAATCTATGCTTACCACAGTGTTTTTATTTTAACCACCATAATCACCAAATAATAAAAAAAAAACATAAATGTGTAATAAATAAATGTAAAAAAAAAAAAAAAAAAAAAAAAAGAAAGAAATTCACTTCAGATGTTAAAAGACAAACAATGTTTGAAATCAGTAATTCAATATTTGTCAAGGGACCTTTTCATAAAGTGTCATTTTGATTTCCTCATCGTTGGGATGGAAGATTGAGGGTACGAAAATCCTCAAACAACAAACATCAAAACAAGAACGTATTTAAACTGCAGTGCGTCTCTCACTGTTCTTTACTGGAGTTACAGTTTCTGCTGGTCGCTTAAAGCTACAGTTGGTAATTTATGAAAACAACTTTTCAAAAAAGATAATGAAGTAACAATCTTGATTCATATTTCATAGTTTGACAGTTCATTAGCAGTGATTGACATGATTTAGGGACTCCTCGGCTCTGATTGGTTGTTGCGAAGCACTATGAGGAGGCGGAGGAATATGGCTTTTTTTCACAGATTACATCTCTCATGTACGGCTTTGTGGATAAAGTGACAGTTTCAAGAAATGAGACTTATTTTCATAAAAGTTACCAACTGCAGCTTTAAAAGATTGTTTGTAATCATTCGGCTGTAGATCACTTACTGAAATTCAAAAGGAGTACAAAAAAAAACCTTATGTGACTAAATGTATTCTTCTTTAAAAATGTATAGACTGTCATTTTGGAGAAGCACTGCCAAATATTATTTTGAACTGACTGATGGATGAGTCCAACTCTGATTCTGTTACTCATTTCGGTCAGATCTGTTTTCAACGAACCGTCTCATCAGCTTGAGATGAAAAGTATTTATTTCAAGTTATTTCAACAAAAACTGGCTTTAAAATTCTGCTCAGATTTCTCAAATGTTTTATCAAACAAACTGCAATCAGAAGAAGGCTCATTTTTTTTAGTATCTTGTGATTGTTATTGATGTAATATGTCTATCAAAGGTTGAATCTCCTCTCACTCACTCACTACTTCACGATCACGTTGATTTAATTATCGCCACGTCTGCACTTAACTTCAGTTTAATAGTTGCAAATTAAAATCATTCCCATTTTTCCGCTCCCTCTGAATTTCCGGCATTTCTCCAACATTCCTATTGTCTGTTTTATCGTTTTGTTTCTCTACACCAGAAAACTGTTATAATTACTGTTATTCTCCTTTCGACCACATGCAGCTTTAATACATGTTGGGAGCGAGCGAGCGAGCCAGTTCCTCTCGGTCTCGGTTGCTGCGTAGAAAACACCTTTTGTTTACCCAACACATGAGTTGATCTCAAACATGGTGGAAAAATGAACTCGTCCGCAGCCCGTTTGTCTGAGAATCGATGAGTCGTAAAAGTGAAAATGGCTCTTTCACGGGGGAAGAAAAAGTCAACTTGAGTCAGTCTTTCCCCCGTCCGTTTTTTATCTTTGCTTGTGTTTACTCTTTTCTTTTTCTCAACTTTTTTCTTTTCTTCTATCTTTTACTCAGATGAAGAGCAAACAAAAAAATGAAGGCAGTGTTGGTCTCTACACGTATCCTGTCCTCCAGGCCGCAGATATTCTCCTCTACAAGTGAGTGTGTGTGTGTGTGTGTGTGTGTGTGTGTGTGTGTGTGTGTGTGTGAGTGTGTGAGTGTGTGAGTGAGTGAGTGAGTGTGTGTGTTAGATAGAGTTTGCCATTGCATCTCATAATACTGGATTGAAAATTGTTTCTTTCGCATCATCGACAAAGCTGCTAAGTCTTATAATTTGTTGTTGCCCTGTTTATTTTTATTGCCAAATTCCACACTCTAGTAAATCTGAGCCCCAAAGCCTGTTAAAGAATGTGTTCATTGTTTTTCAACCCAAATTTATGAACATGTTTTGTCCTATCAGTTGGTATATGCTCCTCTTCTTGGAAAGGGTCACACACTGTTCTTTCTGCGTGGTTTTATTTGTCTTGTAGAATAAATAGTTCACAATCATTTTTATTGCAAAAGCCATCTGTGGCCATTCTGTTCAAAAGCAGATTGCTTTTTGTACTTAAATGCAAAACAATTGACTTTTGTACGAAGCTGCAGTATATTCCTGTAAGATCTAAGTTAAAAAAAAATTAAAAAACACATTAACTTTAAGTATTGACAGCTTTTTCTAACAGGAACAGCTAATATTAAAAAAGAAAAGAAAAAGCAGAAAAAAAAGAGAGCAGAGGTGTTATTTCATAGAGCAGATTCATATATTGAGTGACTGTTGTTGAGCTTGTCAACTAAGTTGACTAATTGATTGAGTCTCAAGACTCTGTATTCGCTGCAGTATAATCTTTTTTTCTTTCAAGAAATTTTAAAAATTTAGTTCATCACCCATCTATATATGTTTGTATGTCCTTTTTATATCTTAAGAACTGTTCATCTGATCTACTTCACGCATGGCTGGGGACCAAGGATGTGCATTTTTGAATGTGGGGCAATTCGAACACGCAAGTCATTCAATAATAATGAGCTTTAAAAAAACAAGCAAACAGCGCTCTGGTCCACAGCGGGGGCGGAGCTTCAGGGCTCTCTCTCCATACATTTATTTCATGTCGAGATCTGGGCATGTTTTTCTTAGCCATGCTAACTTATTACGCTAATAACGTTATTGTCTGCAAAATACCTCCAGTAATTAAATTACCACTGCTGTACTTTGTAACTGCAGCGACTAATACTCCTATTTAGAAAATAATACTGTTAAGTGCATTTCACTGTTGTTTCTGACAGTGAGTAGCCAGAATTTAGTCGTTTGACGCTCTCACAGAAACACTGGCTCACTGTACTTTTCAGCTTTCCTCTAACTGGTAATGATGGTAGGCTGTTTGCAATGATAAAAGAAGTACTAAAAACATTTTTTTCTCAAGTAAAACTATCTCGACCACACAGTTAGAGTCCTGAATACAAAGTTTTATTTAAAGCGAAGAGTGAAAGTTTTAACTGAACTTGTTCATGGTGGAGACTCCAGTGCTCATAAAATTCTGGATAGTTTAATGAATAATAATGCATTTTTTTCTATTTTGTGAGTGAAGTCTGCATCGGCAACCAATAACAAAGTAGAAGTAAAACTACACAGTAGCATACCATTAAGTTGTATATTTTTTATGTGCTTTGGGAGATTTATCCTCAAAAACATTATTTTGAGGATACACATAAAATAGCAACATACTTAAATATTTTTAATACATAAGCAGCATTATAAATCTCCATCTGTTTGTCTGTCATTGCAAATAGCTTTTATTCATCCAGGTTTTGAATTTTCCTCCTCTGCCCCAATACAAGACATGTAAAACGTTAAAAAAAAGTATGTTTTAAAATTCCACAGCAACATCTTGCAGAAACAATATTCTGTCGCTGTTACTCTCGATAATCCACAACACATGCCAGCTGTTCTCATAGGGACTATTTTCCTCAGTATAAAGATGTGAACAGTGTGCTCTGTGGTTTATTGAGAGAAGAGAAGATGTTGCTTCTGGAGAGAAATATGAGACGAAAAATAGAATTTTATTCACCTCCATCATAGAGACAGATATCACAAAACCTGCACAAATAAAACCAAAACTATCTCCTCTGCATTATGTTTTGGCATGATTTGTGCGAGTCAGCCCTTTAACACTTCTTAATGCATTTTAAACACAGTAAACAAGCTGTTTTACTTGCTTCACTGAATTCTTATAATCAGATTTTAGTGCTGAGAAATTGTCTGATGCAACAACGTGTTGTTTGCTGCTGGTGCGTCAGAAGATTTTGATATGAGCCAAGTTAGTAATCACATCAGTTGGTGGTTAGATTAATTCAGTGATTTCATTTCGCAGTGAAAATTAAAAGCCGAGGCTACATATTTAAAAGCTATCTCCTCAGCTGTTTCTGTTTTATCCTTCAAACAGCCGGAGTCTAATTTCCTGTGAAAAAAGCTAGAGAAACTCATCTCTAATGCACTCTGGATTTTATCAAAGACAATATTAATGGATCGCTTCCTCCCGGGTGACAGTCGCAAAAAACCAACTCTGAAGAGAGCTCCTGCAGTCGCTCCAAAGTGCCTCTAGTTTGCCTGACGTCCCTCTGGTATTTTCCGTACTGTCAGAAACTGAAGAATCTTGGGGGTTTTTTGTGCGTTTGTCTCTCAGGTCCACTCACGTCCCCGTCGGAGAGGATCAGGTCCAGCATTTAGAGCTGGCTCAGGATCTGGCTCGCATCTTCAACCACCGCTACGGAGACATGTTCCCTGAACCCGGCGCCCTGCTCAGTAAGAACACAATCGTACACACACATTTACAGACACGACAGCACACACACACACACACACACACACACACACACACACACACACACACACAGCCACACATTAGGATTAAATCAGATATGTGCTTTTAAAGGCCAGTGACTGAAAATAAAATAAATTTCAGGTATTCAGTAGCTTTCCATTTTGATTTTAATGCACAAAATATTTAGTGATTTCATTTGGATTGAACAAAAACTCTCAAATGACTCATTAATCTTCTCTAAAACACAAAAAAATCAGTTATTATTAGCAGCAGTTTAGATTAGATATCACCCTGTAAATGCTCTTTGACTGTGAATAGAATTTATAGCTCAGTTTTATACTTTTATACCTGGTCTGATGAAAAAGTGTGTCGCTTAAAACGCCACTTTGGCAGTAATTAAATTAAGTATTAATGGAGAATCTACTGTGCGGACTCTGTTCTTTTCATCTAGTGTATTATCCCTTTTCTAGCACCTAGTTTTTGATCGGCAGGATTTATGTGCTTTTGCAAACCTTTTGTAGAATTTCTATATTTTCACATGGAAAAAAGCTTTTTACATTTTACAACTGTAATTGCAAAAGACGTGGGAACTCTTTCTAAAAATGCAGAATGCAAATCTTGTTCAACCTGTGTTCAGTTGAATAGCGTACAAAGAGAAGATCCTTAATGCTCAAACTGATAAACCTTATTGTTGTTTTTTTAACATGCACTTATTCTGAATTTGATGCTGCAACACGTTTCAGAAAGTTTGGGACAGCGGTGTGTTTAACACTGTGTTACATCACTTTTTCCTTTGACAACACTCAGTAAGCATTTTAGAAATTAAGGATACTAATTGTCTAAGTTTTGAAAGTGGAATTTCCTTGTTAAGATTCACAAACCCAGCCCCAAAATCTGCCATATTTGAAGATGGGTCTGTGTGGAAGAAAGGGCCAAAATCCATTAGCTTCTTCTTCTTCTTTAAACAAAGAAGCGTGCATTGTGACCAAAGGCTTCTCCAGGTGTTAATACATTTCTGTGTTTCTGCGTTCAATAATTTTCTTTGGTGTCGTTCCACTTGATTGCACAGAATTTGTAGAGATTGAAATGTTTCATTTCTATATCGCTGTAGTTTTTTGAGTTAATACTATAAAATAAAAAGCTTTAGAAATATGTTTAATTAAATAAAAAGAAGTGTTGAATACTTTTTTTCTCCCACTGCATGTTGAGAAAGATTTGCAAACTGTTGTGTTATGTTTTTATTTAGGTTTAACATTGCATCCACCTTTTTTTGGAATTGGAGTTGGAGCTGTGAGTTGTTTATTTTAATGGAGAGAGTGCGATACTGATTTCTGAATCGAACCTCCATCTTCATTTCTGTCCATAACTTAGTTTATTGTCTTAAAATAAGTCAAAAAGCTGTCAGAATATTTCAGCCAGATGAAAAAAACATCAGCTTATTTTGTTTGTTTTCTAGACATGAGGGTCTCTGTTCAGAAACAAGAAATAATTGCTTTGCTAGAATAACCCCCTCCAAAAAAAATTGTAAAATACTTCAAACAAGTTGCTATGCATTGAAAAAAATGTTATATTTACTTTACTGCACTTGACTGAAAGAAATAACATTTCAAGAATTCAATTACAGACAATAATACCTTGTTAGGGAGTTTTTGCAGACGTAGTCACTCTTGCACTCTTTTTATTTTGTCTTCGCCTTTCCATCTGTGGATTTTTTTTCCTGAATGACAAAACTGCAGCTTTAGAGAGAAGCCCCCTGTGTTTAGGTTTGTCAAAAATTACAAGATTGACTCATCGAAGTCAGCAAAAAAGATGGGGGGATTGTCCATATGCGTACAATATTGCCCTTGTGTTTGCTTGCCTGTTTATATTATATTATATTATATATACCAGCATTTTAGCAAATATGAAGCCGGATTAAACAGCCCGGTTTTCCCGGACATTAACCTTTATAAGTATTTTATCACAGTGCCGCTAATAATTGGATTGGATTAAAAATGACCATGATGTTGTTTTTCAAAATTATTTCTGTGACAAAATATCATCAAACAAAAGTAGTCATTGGGAGAGGTCTCCCTGTGACTTGATTTGGAGGCACTGACACCAGTGATTTCTATCATTAAACATCAGTTTCATGTGTTGGAAACATCTGGATGATGATGTAACGTCATCAACAGTTGTCCAGCAGACAAACTGGAACAAGAAAAAAAAGCAAAGAGACAAATGTCAGCAGCTGCATGTTTTTCAGAGGTCCAATTTTGGTTTACTTCTGTTTTATCTTTTTAATGTTTTCTATTTTTTTCCACTTTTTTTGGACAATTTATGCTTCTCATAGTTAACAAAAGCAGTATAGAGATGACAGGAAACAAGGGAGAGAAGTCAGGATGCAACACAGGATCGTTGTTGGATTTGAACAAATGACGATGGTTTTCGGTCGGCATCTTAACCTCTAATCCTCAGATGTGCCCCTCTGCAAACTTATTCCACGGAGTTCATTTTACAATTGTACATTGTACAATCATTACCTCACATGACAAAATGTGTATTTGCTGTCTGTTGCTAATTTTTGGAAAATGATGAATAAGAAAGCTTTCCTGTTTTCTATTTCCATCCCTCTGAATCATATGTAGAAGGAAATTAAGTAGAGGGAACTGGAATTGCTGACCAAATTCAAGACTTTTTAATTTCTATGAAAAATGATTGTATTTGTAACTGGCTCCAAAGTCCTTGGCTTTGTTTTTTTGTTGTTTTTTTTTTACTATGTTTGCAGCGATTTTGGCCACGTTTCCTTTGCAAAAGAGGAGACGTAGCCAAAATAAAGGTCAAATTTAAAGAAAAAACAACATTGACATCCAAATCACAAATTACGTTTAAGGGAAATATGAGGCCATTTCACACCCAATATGACAATATAACAGTTTTATTTTGAAATGATTACTTTGTGTTTTCCAGTTTTACACACACATGGCTGACATGTTCCCTCCTTTTCATCTCCTTGATTATCGGCGTCATAAAAGCACGAGATGGAGTCAGTCATGTGTGCAGCGCAGCTTTGATTAAAGAAATATTTTCCTCCTCTTGTATCAGAATAATAGAGTGATAATAGACTTGGGGGGATGTCCTCGAGATGACTTCAGGGAGGTGTGTGTGTGTGTGTGTGTGTGTGTGTGTGTGTGTGTGTGTGTGTGTGTGTGTGTGTGTGTGTGTGTTTGGCTCAGACCAGCCGATCCCATCTTCATTTCTTCTTTTTGGCAAAGGGAAGGTGGTGACTGGCAGCTTTCCCTTTGAAACAGAACCAGAGACTTTTTAATTTGCCTGAAATACGGACGTCTCGGGGCCGCTAAACAGGATGTAGCACATGGGACGGATGTGGACTTTTAGTTTGGGATAGAAAAAGAGTCAGAGCTTAAAAGATGACAGAAGGACGGGGGTTGATAAATAAGACAGGAGAGGAAATCCGGGCTCCCGTAGTCTGCTCATCACTTCACACCGAGATACGTCTGCTTCACACAGGGACGATTTCACACACACACACACACACACACACACACACATCCACACACACACCGGTCAGCAGTAATGAAAACTATAATTCTTCGTTTGTTCCTGCTCAAGGAGTCTCCTTCATCATTTTACTTCCGCAGAGAGAAACAAGATTAGACCAGTGCTTCATTCACATCTGAATTGAAGATTTATTTTTTTTAAGGAGAAATTAACCCACTAAAGTCCAGCTGAGGATATTTTAAATAATCTTGAAAAATATTAAAATTTTCCACAGAAATATCTTTGCAGCATCAATAAACAAGTATGTGTGTGATTTTTACACTAAACAGTTACCTTAAATTTATGGACAGAATAAAAGAAAAAAGAAAGAAAAGTGCTCTTTGTTTTAAAAATGCCAATACAACTATATATATGTATATATATATTTGTGTGTTTGTGTCTGATTTGCTATGTTGCTAAAAGATCTAAATCTAATACTATGTTTTGTTTTGTTTTGTTTTGTTTTGTTTTGTTTTGTTTTTTGAAATTGATGTGTCATGTTCTGCTCCACAAATGGACCACAGGTTAGTAAACAGTAGAAATCAGCGCTGAGCCATGTAAATATGTTGCAGTGGATACTTCTGTATTATCTCTCACTTGTTTCGTCTCTCTCTCAAACTGTGTGCAGAATAACTTTGAATCATGTTCAAGTGCTGCTTGTTCTGAGATGGACGGTATTTTGTCGCGGTGCATTATAGCATTGCGCTGGAAAAGTGTGAAAATTAGCGTGTCCAATTTTGCTATGTGTCAAACTCTTCAACTGCTTGATGTCTTATTTTGAAATATTGTCCTTTACATTCTTTTTTTCATCACACTAATGACTTCCTCAATCTGATTTTCTCTGTCAGGCTCCACACGAAAGGTCAAATCCCTCCGTGACCCTACTGCCAAAATGTCCAAATCTGACCCCCAGAAACTTGCGACGATCACCATCACAGACTCTCCCGATGACATCGCGCTCAAGGTCCGCCGTGCCGTCACTGACTTCACCTCAGAGGTCACCTTTGACCCGAAGACGCGGCCCGGCGTGTCTAACCTGGTGACGATCCACGCTGCCATGGCGATGATCAGCGTGGAGGAGGCGGTGTCCCAGGCCCGAGGGATGGACACGGGTGCCTATAAGAACGTCGTCGCTGAGGCTGTGATTCAGAGGCTGACGCCCATCAGGGAGGAGATCGAGAGGCTGAGGTCGGACCTGCTCACCTGGAGGGAGTGCTGGCTGAGGGGACTCGCAGGGCTCGAGAACTGGCTGCTCCGGTCCTCAGAGACGTCCGACAGAGAGTGGGGCTCTGCTGAGGGGACACATTTAGCCTGCAGGCCTTCCCCTCTGCTGCTGATATCAGATTTTATTCCAAAGACTGTTTACAGCTCCAGGAAATTAAAGGAATGTAACTCATGTGATCATGAAATGTGCTGAAAGCAACATGGAACAGACTCAGCTGCAGAGTAACAGACTACAGACTGACTGACAGAAAGACAGATGACCTTTTATTTAACCTTGTGCAGTTGTCTCGTTGATGTCGGTGAGGGGGCTGTGTCTTGGTAATGTTGGTCTGAACGCGGCCAACATCGTGACTTATTTATTTCATCTTTTGAGTTTTGGCTGTACGTGTTAAATACCAAACAAACTGTCTTTTTTAATATTTTTTTCAATATTTTGTCTTGTCCTCAGTGCTAACAGTTCCCAGCCAAAATAATGAAAAGGGTGCTTATTCAAAAAGGTAGCATTTAAGCAGCATTTGATCTCAGTGTTCAAATGCAAGTTCACAGGATGTCTTACCTGTTCACACTGGCAGCTCAGTGTTTGCAAATTTTAATTCGAATGAGATTGGATTCATGAAATCCGCACCAACAAAGACAAACAGGTAGTAACAAAAAATTTAAAACAGATGTGTGTAAATAATGCTGGCCTCGCACCAATCAATGAGAGTTTTACCTCAGCTGGTGGACACTCCTGTGATCTCAAACTTTGGTGTGAGGTGGTCATAAAACTCAGTCCGAGCTGTCTTAAATCAGTCTTTTTCTCATCGTGATGTTTTGATTTCCCACACATTCGTTTATATCTGTCAGACCATCACAAACAAAACATCTACCGCCACAAATTGATATAAGTTTTTTAGAGCTATACTGTTCATTAGCAGCGCTAATATACACCGTTTGATTATGCATTGCACAACACTCTCAAAGCGCAGAGCGTACTCTGGGCACAGGCGGAGCAGCAGGATGCTGATGCAGTGAAAGTGAAACTTAACCATTAATTGCGTTAGGTCTAAAAGTCTGCATTCATTCGCCGCTGTAGCTGCTCCTCTAATCCATCGATCTGATCTGATCAGGTCTGACTGGATCGACAGATCGATTATCCACCCTGCAACTCAAATGCCACAAACTGCTGCTGAGGAAAAAAAGAACTCAGAAGAGTTTCGCTGGCACTGTGTTCATTGACACAAAAAAAAAAGTCTGAATTTGGAAAGGGGCCCAACACGGTAAAAAAAAAAACACAGGACATTCGTTGACAAATTTTGAGGTACTTGTACATTTACTCAAGCACAGTACTTGAGTAAATGTAGTAACATTCCACCACTGTTCATGTCATGATGTTGAAAATCTGATCTTCAACACAAATAGAGGTGAGTTACTCCTGTTTGTTTTTGTACTGAAGTTCACTGTGGAGCATCATCTTTAGTGTTCGTTTCCCGTTTACTTGCACTTTTTTTTTCATGCATCACAAATTAGTTTACTGTTGCAAAATCAGTGCATGTCATTCACAGCACACTGGTGGCAGAAAACCATTCATACATGAAGGTCACATAAGTGACTGAATAACTGTCTCATCTGCTGATCTTCTGCTGCTGCAGGGAAACGGTCTCCGGCGCTTCAGGACACGTCATCATGCCTCATGAGGAGTGGAAGAGTCAAAGACTTGAGTTCAGAGGTAAAGACTCAACTCAAGACTCTGAGCACTGACATTAAGGTGATGGAGGGGATGTGTAAGTGTGTGTGTGTGTTGTGGGAATAGTCAGCAGGGAATCCACTTGTTAATGGTGCCTGCTCGTTTCACAGTTTTGTCTTTTGACAAAATAAATGAGAATACATGATTTTTTTATATATATTTTCAGTTAATCCTTTTTTCATTGATAATTTATTCATTAAGATTGATTTTGTTGATTTTTTGAGACACAGATGCATACTCTGTACACAAACTGTTATGTTCACATTGAATGAATCAACACACACACACACACACACACACACACACACACACACACACTAATTTTTAACGCTTTGAGTCATGAAAAGTGTTATATATCCAAGTACTGTACTAAAGTACAGTTTATAGGCATTTACTTGAGTTTACCCTTTTCTGGTACATTTTACTTATACTTCACTACATCTTAGAGGCCAGTGTTATACATTTCACTTCACTGCAATAATTTAATAACTTCTGTGATATAATCAACAAATAATTATGAAATATTAGGATAAAATTATTGATCCCAGGGGCTAAATTCACAAGCTATCAGCAATATATAAAGTATTAAAAATTACTTTGACCTTTATCAGCTGCAACATTAAAGTTCTGAACACAATAATGCATCAGTTGGTGCGGACACATCCCTCTTAATATTTAAAGCGTCCATTTGTCTCCACAAATAAAAACATGACAGCAGCAGATTTATTTATGCTGAGCAAATTTAAAAAATTTAAACCATACGTGATGATGCAGAAATGGCACAAATTGGTGCTTAGAAGTTCACCCACCATTTCATATGTATCCCTCTTCCCTGTTATTCCTGTCTTTCTTACATTTGTCTCATCTGAACATCCCTTTCATTTTTTCTTCTTTGTTGAGTGATTCTTTCTCCCTATAGTATGTTTTTTCTCCTTTCTTTTTAATCTTTAGCTCTTATACATCTATTCTTTCAACTTTGCACCTGCATTTCTTTAGTTTACTATATTTGCACATAAAAAAGACAGAATTAAAAAAGTTTTAACATTGTAACAGAAGCCAAATGCAGCTTCAGATTATACTACTGTTTAAATAACAATGATCATACATAAAGATTATAACTGATCAAAGTTTCAGGACAGGCAGTAACACCAAACTGATAAAAATGTACAAATAATAAATACATATATATATATATATATATATATATATATATATATATATATATATATATATATATATATATATATTCCTCATTCATTCATCCTTTCTTCTCTCACCTTTCTCTGCTTTAATGATGGTCTTCCCTTCTGTCTTAGTTAGCCTTCATCCCCTCTTTATTGTTCTCACACTCCCCCCACAGTTCATCCTCCTCCTGCTGTTTCTTCTTGTAGAGTGTTAAATTTCTGCTCCCCGCCATCACACACACTCTCTAATTGAAAATGCACTTCTGTAGTCCCTTAATATCCCTGCAGGGACACACACACACACACACACACACACACACACACAGAGTATCAGAGTATGTGGATCTGGGCCCTGCTGTGCAGGTTTTTCCATGCCGGTGTTTACCTGGGAACAGAGCGGTATCCTCGCTCCGCTTATTTCCCTTTGCCCCGTCTCTTTTTTTCCTGCTGGCTCGAGCAGCTGACAGAGTATAAATAAAAATATATAGACTACATATACACACACAGCAGCAGGCTGTAAATCACCGCGAGCTGTTGGGACCGCAGCGTTATGACAAATACATGTGTGTGTTTAAAGTGAGACTTCAGTGATAGATAATGAGCGGGTTTAATGTGAAAGCGACACCGTCACTGAACCGTTTTATGCGCAGAGGTAAAAACTTTAATGGAGTCGTAATAAATGTTACTTTTTAAAGAAATTGGGGTAAATGGAAACAGCTACAGTTAGAGGACAAATAAATGTAAAAACGAGACTTTTTACTCGCGTTGAACTTGAGTCCATGCAGCGAGCAGAAAAGGAAGCCAGTAAACCTAAAGACTCTTAACCTCCACACATTACCGCCTGTTTACACGGAACAGCTTAGTTTAACATGAATCATGCGCGTTTTACACACATTTTTTAGAAGTGAATATATATTTATATGTGAGAGAGAGATAGAGGTTATGTTTTTAGTGTTTTTATTTTGTTTTGTTTATTTGACAGTGACGGTACACCTTCTTAACTGCGCACAATAACATTTCTGTCAAGAAAATTAAAACTGTAATATATCAAAACATAATTACAGGACAGAACATATTCTCTATACAACAATGATGTGAACATTTCACAACACCAGGAAACACTAAGTGATTTCTCTTTCTTATATTTGTGGCCATAATGTCTCCAAAATAATCTCTCAGGGACTTTAGCTGGGATGAGGCCCTTTGTTGTTTTTATTCTGATACGTCTGCAGCTGAGTGGCGTCGATGTTTAGTGTCTAAATCAATTCAGTAAAAACATCGCAGAACAATGAGAACAAAAAAACTCGCACATCCGAAATCCGACTGGCAATTCAGTATAATTTTATTTATTTATTTAAAGAAATATTTTATTTTCAGTCGAAAAATCAGGATACAATATGCTATTTAAGTCGAGACACTAAAGCTGAAATTATGCACTAGTCAATTTTTTGATTTTGGGCTATTTTGCTTCCATAACGTCCTCTTTCAGAGAAGACGTCAAAAATACACGTTTTCGTTTTAGTTCGGATTTCTCTTCTGGAAATTAATGCAAAGAGCGCAAATTTATTTAGACGATGATTCATTTACATGTGTTAACATAACATTTCATAAAACTTGTAGCATAAAAATGTCATTTAAGTAATCAGCCGGGGAAGTTTCATGGTGATGTCTGTTGGTTAAAAAATGTTAACCACTTCACCTTGTGTCCTTCCCATTTAGCTGCATGATATTTTTCATTTTATAATCACACCTGCATAACATCCGTTTAAAGTCTATTACATTTTTCGACGTTACAAAACCTTTCTAGTCATTATTGGATTTTTTATTATTGTTATAATTATTCTGTGTTTTGACCTTTTATATTTTTTTTATTATGTTTATTTTAAATTTAAGATATTTTCATAAGTTTCTGTAAGGTGTTTATTGATTAGTAACTTTGACATTTGCATTTATAGAAATATCTCTCATGTTGCCAAATAATTCAAACTGCGTTTAACAAAAGAGAACCACGGGCTTATTTCTTGTTGTCATTTCGCACCTCTCGTATGAATCGTGATGTGTGAGGCATTAACGGGTGAACTCTGACCTTTTGTTCATAGTCATCACAATTACATGCTTTGTCGTTAAATGCACAATTAACCCTTTGAAACCTGGGTCGACATCCGTCTTCTTGTGCTGTGTTCAGATGCCTTTCACAAGCAAATAGGTTAAATATCGTTTAGCCAACTAAAAACCAGGTAAGCTAGTATGAGGTGTCCTGCAAATTGCATGAAAATTGGTAAAACATGACAAAAAAGACCTGAATATTAGCCAAAAGAAAATAGAGAAAATAACAAAATATATTTATAGTCATTATATATTTAAAGGTATGTTTTGGAAAAATATGTCTTTTATCATTATCATTATTCATATTTATTCAAAATATTTTATATTGATTTTTCGTGATTTTCCCACTTTTTTATTGCTGATTTTCAGGTAATTTTCTAACTTTTTATTTATTTATTTTTTTAATTACTGATTTTTGAGTAACTTCTGGTGAAGTTGCTCGTTGCCTTCTTTATTCTTATTTTTATTTTAAAGAAATCACGCCTGTTTTGCTCGGGTTTCAAAGGTTTAAACTAATGGTCTCTGCTGCTGATTTAGCATTTTTTGCCTAAAAATGAGTGTCAGATGAATGTTAGGATCTTTGCACGCGGGCCCAACACTGACCACATCTACAGCTCCTTCAGTGGCTCGTGCAGTTTCTCTCCGCTCTATATTTGGGGTCCTGCGCGGGGGATCGCGGTCCTTGTCCCGGTGCGGGAGGTGCTGAAACAGCCAGAGAGCTGCTGTCAGTTTGGATGCTTTACCGCAGACTTTATCCCCGCGGGGTCAGCCGGGGTCAAACGCTTCATTCCTCTAATTGAATATTAACGCCGCGTTTGACTGTTTCCGCCCACGTGTCTGTCTGCTGATGAGGTCAGAAAGCAAACGTGTCTGTGCGTAAAAGTTTAGTAAAAAATTCAAACAAAACTGCCTGTTTTGAGACTTACAATGTAAAAAAAAAAAAAAAAATTCTGCGAGATGAATACAGAAAGTGTTTTGAAAGCACTCAAGCTCATCAAAACATCTTATCTAAACCTCTGGAGATGTTTATCTGATTAAAAAGAGTTCAGACGCGCTCCTCCTGCTCTAGTTTTTTGGGTGAATGAGATGCCATCGAGGCTATAATTGGGATCCAAACGGCAAACAGTTGGTTTTTAGTTTTAACTGCCCGTGTTTAACGAGTTTCCTCCCACATGGATTTAAAACCAGCCTCCTGTGCTCTCACACACGCGCACACTAAATATTTACTTGTTTACTTTACGCACGAGTGTTTACTCGCATAAAATCAACACAAATAAGTATCCACGTCTTACAGTTAGAAAGATGAAAAATTATATTTAATCTCATTAATTTTACCCAGATTATCTCGTGTTTTACAGTTTATTCTTTGAGTGTGTTATTCCTCTTTTGTACTCTGTGTTTTTTAAATGTTTATTTAGTACCTTTTTATTGTATAAGTTGCGTAATTTATGTTTCGGACCCTATGCTGGTGTTAGGATCTATCTGGATCTTGATAAACTGAACTGAATTATTAAGTTCAAAACAAAAACTCTTAGTGCGCATTATTTCCTTAAAAGGCCAGAAATGCACATATTTACTGCACAGATCTTTTTGCAGAATGACGCCAAGTTTCGTAAGAAACTGTTAAAAGCTGTTTATGGTGAAAAATCAAATGATACAATATTTCCGTAGGAGCGTGTCAGTACAGAACTCTGGATTTATATAATATTTATATATAGCTACGTTTATTTGTTTTTAAAGGCTGTGCCAGTCAGTAAAAAATCCTGACAGTATTACTGCGATTATTTTTTTAATTCAATCATAGTCTGTTTGTTTGTTTTAGTTGTTTTAAATATGATGATCTGATGATCTCACAGTTCCTGAACATTTTGCTGAGTTATAATCCACGTTTAAGGTGTCAGACAAATGCTCAGCGGTGACCTTTAGCTTTATTTTCAGGAGCCGCCCGCAGGTTGACTTCAGGCCTGCAGTCTTTTCCTCTGAAGGATCAAACCAGCAGCAGCTTCCTCTCTGTCCTTGTCTTTTCGTTTGGTCGCTGACGGAAAATGTGTGAAAAATTTTCTTCCCGCGTTTTAGAAACTGATCAGCCGCTTGTCTCCGGTCTGCGCGCCTCTTCCTGCTGCATCAGGCCTGCAGACGGCCACATGCAGCCGGCACACAGAGTCAGCACAGCGGCTGGTTTTAAAAAGAGATGTTTGAATTTTGGAAACCAATTCAAGCAGAGATTTACCAAAAGTTTTTGCAACAATAAGGCCTACCTGTATTCATATTATTTATATTATTATATTATATTACTTATAATAAATTTTTAGTAGTGTCGTAATAATAATAATAATAATAATAATAATAGTAATAATAATAATAATTATTATTATCCTAATACCTCTTGAGTTAAATTGGGCTACGGAAATAGATTTTTGGCCTACTTGGCTTAATATTAATATAATGATTAATGGCAGAGTTCTATTTTAATATTAAGTAGTAGTCTTCCATGCCATTAGAAAGGGGTCTTAATTCCATTCGACAAAATTAAAAATATTTTTGTTTTAAATTTTTCAACACAATGTTGAAGAGAATTGCTTATTTTCCGATTTTTAAAATAATTGAATGGTTATTTAATGATCGAAAAAAAATTCCTCGTGTCGAAAGCGATGTGTTATATTTATGGGGCAAAAAAAACTCTGTTTTTTTTTTTAAAAAAAAAAAAAACGGGGGAAGTCGGACATGAGTTCAATATTTTTTAATACAATTATTGACTACCCTAATAAATTACTTTACAAAATCTATTAACAGAGTAATAGAATAAACAAATGACAGGCCGCTAACTAAAGCCTAAATTTTAAATATGTATATATTTTTCTTTTGAGTTTTCTCAATCTGATGTGTAAACTCACCACTTTATTATCGGTGATTTATATTTTTATTTTCTGTAACTGACCTGGAAAAAGCGCTCAGTAAGCCGAGCATGGTTTAACTATTTCACTCTCTAATCTTGTTGTTCCTCTCTGTGTCCCTCCGTGCAGCTCTGAGATCAGCCCACCTGTCCGCTCTGCCTCCTCAGCTGTCGGCCGACACAATGAAGCCGTGATGTGACCGTTACAGTCCCTGGTAATGATGCAATCAGCGGCTCAGACGCGCTTGGTGAAAAGACGGATATTAAAATGACTTTGGGATGTTTGGGAGGTGAGAGCCGCGGCGGACAGCCTCAGACCTGGATAGACGACCCTGAGAGGAGAAGTAAAGCTGCAGGATCTGAGAGTCAAAGAGGAGGCATCAGGGGGATTGGTGAGGTCAGTCAATACGTTATGTACTTTAGACCAACATTATTTATTAATATTTTGATTGTGAAATCTGCGCTTAAAGCTGAATAAGAGAAAACATAATACGATAATGTATTTTTCCATGTGCTGCATTATGGAGTCGGTTCATTAGTCTGTTTCAGTCCGGTTCCTCTTCCAGGACGCGCGTCTCCCTCCGCCGCTATTGGTCCAAACACTTTGCGTCGCCCTCTTTCTTCACTCCTCATTGGTCGCGCGGGTTTGACAGGCTGCAGGAGGGCCGCCCCCTCTGCGCCTGAAAAAAACTCCTCCAGAAGTGAGTATCAATCAGCGAGAAGTTAGGGGGGACAGAAAGAGAAAAAGAAAGACGCGGAGTGGAAGGACGGAGAGACGCGCAAAGCGGCAGACCGCATCCAAACTGTCAATCCTCCCGGACTCGAGCTCACGCGCAGCCAGGATGGCACAGTCTGCCCCCAAAAGTTTGACGCGGCGTTTGTAGTCACAGTTGGGATTACTTTGGACACTTGGTGAGTTTGCGCCCCGCTGTAAACACTGACGTGTGCATATTTTTCACTGTTTTGCTTCACTGCGTTGGACGGACGGAGTGGGTTTTTCGCCGCGTCCCCCCCTTCGGGTGGATTTGAGAGAAATGAGTGAAAGGAGGCGATCTGCCGCAGCTCTGAGCTCGAGAGCCCACGCTTTTTCCGTGGAAGCCCTGATCGGCTCCAACAAGAAGAGGAAGCTGCGGGGCTGGGAGGAGAAGGAGCTGGAGTTGTCCATGGAGAGCCTCGCCACGGACGGAGAGGACCCGGCGCACTGTCTGGATATGGACCCGGGTCAGTGCGCAGAACATGCACCACACCGCTCACATGTGCGGAGCTCTGTTACTAAATCACTGCAGCGCGAAGCAAAGTCCCGAGTCAAAACATGGCTCCACGTCCAATGACCCAGCCCGCGACAGGGCGACAGGGCACGTAGCTGTAGAGGCTCCGCGAGCTCTGCGTGAACGTGGAGACTTTTTAAGTTGTGATCAGTGGTTCCGCTTTGCTGCAGCGCGGTTAAACAAAGAAGACAGTTTTACTGTTGTAGCATGACGCATGTAGAGAAAATCAGTCACGCTGCTCAACTCTCAGGAATAAAACACAAAATATGCATCAAGAAAAATCCTTCAAGGAGCAAAATGGCATCAGAAAAAGATGAAACAATCAAAACACCTTAAAATAGATTCTATGACTCAACCTCAGGCTCAGTGATTAGATGTGTGTTTTAGTCATGGTTGTCCAGGTTTTGACCCGGACCGGTGTCTCCCGCAATAACATATAAGTGACACCTTAAATAGGAGTCAAAATGAGTCGGAGTTGTTTCGATGTTTGGACGTTGGTTGTTTCAGTCTCAGTTTGGCTGCAGGCCTGCAGGGAGGCCTCGGCTCGCTGCTATTGCGAGCAACCCCTGGGTTTAATTCTGAAAGATAAACAAATTTCAGACATTTTTCAATATATTATCCTCTGTTAGGAAATAACACCAAGTCCCTGCAATTGCAGTAACTTTGGAATAAACGTGTCCTTTTTGCACCACACACAGAAAAAGCATAATTTTCCAAGACGCACAGCGTACAGAGAATTGATAAGGTAAACTATAAAAACTTGACCATTTATGGAATAATCAGTTATTTTGTGAGAAATCAACAACAGTCCAAACTCCGTGTAAAATGTGAAGAAATCAAACACAGCAGCAGTGGTTCATGGCACATGTAAAAATGTTACAGGAAATAAAACATGTTCAAATAAAATTTGAAAGAGAAACAACAATTAAGATAGTTTCATTTAAGTGTAAAAAAAGAAATGACGAATCGTAAAAATAAATAGAAAATAAGTTTTAATATTTTGCTGTTTCAGCACTTTTGTATTTAAAATATTTACAACAAGCGATAAGGGGATTTATTTTTGTTTTTACTGTGCTGGCATGATAGCAATTAATGTGTATCTTTTGGGCATTTTCTTTTAAATTCACAGCGTATTTGCATCACCTTAAATGTCATAATTTGATTTTTAGCATAAACTAACTACTGCCTTGAATTAATTAGCTACAAGTGTAATTCAGTTATGCATGTTGCCTTTTTCATGTAAAACTACTCAAATTTTAAAGATGAACTGATCATAAAGAGATAAGCCTGCTGCGCCTTCACTGACGGTCCTAAAGTGACTTTTAACTTTCAGGCTGAGACGTCGACGCATATAAACTTCATTTATAAACTGACTGATACAGAGCTGCGCGTCCTGCTCGTGCCACAGATAAAGAAAAATAGTTTTGTTTGAAAAGTCCAATTCACTTCAAGTAATTTTAAAGTTTACTTGTCCTCTTGCAAAATTTTAAATTTGGTAAATCCTCTAACTCAGTGAGAATTGTGGATCCAAAAAGGACAGTTGTTCATAATTAAATATTAAATTTGTCTTTAAATAAACAAATTATATGTTGGTGGATGTAAATGTAGGAGTGCAGAGAGACGCAGAGATGAAGCTGACCTCTGCGTGCCGCTCAGACAGTCTTTGAGTCCCGCTGCCTGCTGCAGTCTGACCTCCGGGGCGCAGCGCCTTCACGCACGGCTCCTCTCTGCTCTGAAAATGTCTGATGGAAAGCAGAAAATGGAAAACAAGTAAATTGCTGGGAGGAGGATTTAAAGAGGGGGGATCTGTTCTCGGATGTCTCCCGGGAGGATTGTTGTTGATATTGTTGAACTGTCTGCAGTTTAGTTAAATGAGAGAGGTGAGACTAAGCGTTGATTACAGCGTTACTAATGGCAAACAGCTTGTTTGTGCGCGTTTTAAAAGGTCAACTTTAATCCACAGAAATTAAGTCTTTGACATCATTAAACCCTGCAGTCATTTAGAAAGTTTCTGTGTTCACCCTCTTCCAGTTTTGGGAGTTTTAGGATTTGTGGCTCAGTGAATTACCCAGTTTCCCGGCTCCTCGCCCCCCCTGGTCCCGCTCATTAGCAGGAAGGTTCCTGGCAGGTTCAGCGGGTCCCCGCTCGGGTCCTAAAGCCTCCGATTTGGCGCGTCGGGCGGCGGTGACCGAGAACAGCGAGTCTCTGTGGTCAGATTATGTGGTTTAGAGGAATCCTTAACGGAGTGATTTTATTTTTACTCAACTCCAGGCGAGGCTGGAAGCCGACTGGTCGTATAACACGTTTATTAGCCTCAGAGACAAGGGCAGGACTGAGAGAGGCGCGGGCTCTGGACCAGGCGCGCATTTAACGGTCTGCCTGCGAGAGCTCAACAGGTCAGGCAGCGCAGAAAAAAAATAGTTTTGTTAGACCTCACAAAACAACCACATCTCCATAACATTCACCGTTTAATACATTAATTAACAAGTTGAACTGCAGCTAGTATAACTTAATATTTAATGCCAGTTATGAAAGGCCTGACCCAAACTATGTGATTTACAAGGTGACACTTTTCGCTTTTACGCACAGATTACGCACAAGAAATAACTTGCAACAAACACCCGAAACCTGACCAGGCATCTGTTAATTAACATACTAAAACGCTTCCATTGAATGTTGCTCTAAACAGTCGTTTCTTAGTCTACTTGAAGCTCACTTGCTGATGAAAGAGATGTGTACATAAGCTTTTAACTGCCGGGTGTCCATCAGTGTGGAAACAGGTGCTCTCACTGCGTGGATAGGGTTACTCACTGATTTCATGGTTGACAGGTTGCTACTGTCCACTTCAGAAATCTGCAGCGACTTCATTAAATACAACAAACTTCCCCAAAAAGGACGATCTCACTTAATAATATGGCTGCAGCTTAAGAAGTTTAGCATTTGCAATATTAAACAACTCAAATCTCGAATGTGTTAACCTCATGAACTTTTAAGTTTCCTCGCAAGAGCTTATAAAGTGTGAAAACAAAATATTTCCATGCTGTGTGAATGTATCACATGCAGTATCTGCTTGTAGCGCTTCATTGAATGCATGTGGTGCTAACACTTATTCAGATGCTTGTATCCAAGATGAGATGCTTTTTTTATTTCTTCGCCTGAACATCAAATGGAAACACTGCAGATGAGATTGATTTTTTTTCAAGGGTTTCCAAGAATTTCAGCCTGTGTGTTTGGAAACGTTTTGCAAGGAAATAAAGCTCAGCAGGTTTGAGCAATGGTTGGCTAAAAACACAACCAGGTTTAAGAAAATAGGGAAAAAGTTAGATATTCTTAATCAGGTATAGAAATTTCTACCTGATAGAAACAAATAAAACGGCACGTCAGATGAATGATAAAGATGATTTACATGTCCGAAATGTATCTTAATTTAAGCTCCAAGTTTAAAAACTCAACATCAGTAAAACCAGCAAGCGGCATCTAATGTAGACAATTAAGAACTGGAAATCTATAAATGTATTTGATCCTCAGTTTAAAATTTACATCTTAATATTATATACATTTAATTCATAAAAGCTCTCCATTAAAGGAGCACCACCACAAAAATAAACATTTCCGATCAAATGCCTCTTTATATAACATTATTAATAACACTTTCTCTCTCCGTAATAATATGTGCATTTGAGCTTCAGGCCTCCTCCAGCTGTGTGGAGCTGCTGTTTGTGTGACTGCATGTGAGCTGTGACACAGAGGACAGTCTGATGTGATTCAATTCAGACCGATTAGTGGCCGACTTTGGATGTTAGCGTCGTTTTAATGAGGCCTCGCATGAGCTGATTGGGAGCCTTTAACCGCAAGATGCAGGCCCCGTGCCGCGCGCGCGCGCGTGTGTGTGTGTGTGGAGCGGGGGGGGTAACCACAGCAGATGCCACTGGGCAGCGCGTTCTGCTGAGTGGGCGAATTTTTGTCCATCAATAAATGTCAGTTTTTATTCATCCAGCGTTCAAAACAAAAACAGCAGCTTGGAAACTGAAAGAAAACCGTCACATTAACTCGATGCTCTTGTTTTCTGACGCTAGATGAACATGTCCAAAAACACACGCAGGCCTACATGCAGCTCCTGGTTCAGACCCGTGTGTGTGTGTGTGTGTGTGTGTGTGTGTGTGTGTGTGTGTGTGTGTGTGTGTAAGTGTGTGTGTGTGTGTGTGTGTGTGTGGTGAGTGTCGGAGGACAGGTCCTTCAGCCTGATGACAGGGAGTCCAGGCGGCTCCTGCTTGGCCGACGTTTCGGTCCTCCGCATTTCGGAGGCGTTTTTTTTTTTTTTTTTTTTTGCCAAATTATCGTCTTTAATCGTCCGCTTTTTGCTTACTGAAGTCTGGAATGCGTCTTCATGCTCCAAAACATCCAGTTTCAGATGTTTGTAGTAGATATGATGTCTCTCAGTGTGTCTTTTCAGGCTGTGTTTGTTGCAAATATTCAAGCAGATTTCAGTTTGGATTATCAGAGGTCTCTTATCTTTTTATGAGATGTCGAATTTCTGTCACAGTTGGAAAGTGTTAAGATTATTATAAAAACGCCAAAAAATATTTGATTGATTGCAATTGATTGGAGTAGAGAGACAAAGTTTAGGCCTTTAAATTATAATTTATTCACACTTTCTGATATTTTTATTCAAATGGTCCTCCATTATATGGATGACACTGACCCGCTGATATTTCCAGAGGAAAATGTTTCCATTCTACATTTCTGCAAAGCATAAGTACCTTACATTTGGTTTCATGTAGCTTATCTGAGTGATGTACATAGTCATTTAGGCGCCTGCACAGCTGCAGACCGCTGCTCTGGGCCAAAAAACAACCAAAACTGGTCTTTTTTTTTTAGTGAGACATCACTGCTTTTCCAGCAGGAATTGTGCAACAAAAGCAGGTATTTCAAGCCAAAACACAATCTTTCCTAACTATTACATTGTTGGTGCCTCAACATAACCACATATTAAGCTTGTTGAAATTTAAACAACTGTAAAGTTTTAACTTATCAGCTAATGTACAAATGTCTGCATGGTTTGAAATGTACAATGCCAACATTTATTCTGGCAGTTGGGCTGAGAAATGTGACGCCTGGCTGCAATTTAGCAATTCATTGCTGCATTTTCCAGCAGCTTTTAAAGCATCAAACGTGGAGTGTTTTGCTGGGATAGTGCCCCCAAAATAGGGTATTTTAGGCCAAAACATATTTTATATATTTGTACATATTTTCCAACCCATAACAAAGTGTTGTCTGTTCCTCACAACACCATAGGTAAATAAATGTAAAGTTTTAAGGTATTTGCTATGAAAATATAATGTATCCAGGGGCGTAGTATCATGTAGTGTATAAATGAATTCGTTTATACACTATTCGACAAATAAATCTAGTAATTACATTTACTTTTATTTTTCAAGGCAATCGGTTTCCTAGATTCTTTTCTTTAAGTAAAATCAACTTGTCAGATTTTACAGTGCATAGCTCAAAGAAAACAGTTCAGCATTTTATTTATTATTTTAAAGTCAAATGTTCTGTAAAATTCTGGAATACAAAAACAAATGATTAAAACAGATGCATAAAACAGGTTTAGCCCACCTCTGTTTAACATACACAGGACACGCTCACACACACACACACACACACACACACACACAGACATTATATATATATATATACACAGCCTGTACGGAGTGTATAAATGAATCTCCAGAACAATCAGATGTCCCCTGCTCTCCCTCTCAAATTAAACGCCTGTTTGTGAGATCTAATCTTATTGGCCCCATGTGAAGATTACATTACAACACTGCAGGCTCATAGTTTTTTTGTTGGGATTTGAGCCGTCCATCCTCTTCCTGTAACACTAGCAGCATGTTGTACTAAGTGTTTTTATAGAGAGCGAGGAGGCAGCTGAACTGACTGACTGTGTGTGTGTGTGTGTGTGTGTGTGTGTGTGTGTGTGTGTGTGTGTGTGTGTGTGTTAAAAAGCAGAAGAAAGGGGGGAAAGTAATCATGTGTGACAGTCCTCTCTGGCTGCAGTGACACTGGAAGGATCTCCCAAGAAGATGATGGAAAGTCTTTCTGTGTCTCTGTGGTCATTACAGCGCCTCCTCCCCCTCCTCTCCCCCCCTCTCCCCTCCATCCTCTCCTCTCCTCCTCCTTCCTATCTCCATCACTCCTCTCCGTGCTCTTGTTTCCAGCCGGGTTGGCTCGGCCTGCGCTGCGGCGGTTTTTCTCGCCTGGGACTCTGTCCAGTCTCTCAGCAGCTCTGCATTTGCATAACCATATTTGTGTGCCCTTAGTCTGCCAAGTCAACCTCCTCGTGTCAGGGCTCCCAATAAATAATACATTATTGGATTCTTTTTTAAAATGTTTTTTTGGGTGGCGGTGGTGTAGGATATTCAGCTGTAAACTATTTCGGAGAAAAGTGAAAGAGGAGATATTATGTGGTGATCTTATACGAGTTTTATCTGGGTGAAGTGCAGTTTTGAGGTGTCAGACATCCCAGCTGGAAAAACTATGATATGTAACCCCAAAAAGTTTTCCATTGTATTTTAAAAATAACTTCACACATGTGTCAAGTGACATTTAAAGGTCAGAGTCAAGTGGAATAATGTTTTTTTCTTGAAGTATAAGTGGATTTTGATGTTGAAAAAGTGTTATTATTAATCATCAAAAAGTTGGTTGGATTTGAAATCTGGTATAATTTTTAATTTCCTGTTTCACTTTAAAGAAAAAGATCACTTTTGGGTTTTTTTTTTTTTTAGATTAAATAATATGGTGCAGATAACCATGGAAATGCATGTGTGGGACCAAAAGGAAAACCTTCTCTGCAAACTGAACTTTGTAACTTCACAGAGGTCATGCACTGTAAAAAATAAACAATTTTGTTTTAACTTGAAAAAGTTAGTATCTGGGTCTGGCTTAGATTTTTAAGTTGATTGACTTTGAGAAGACAAGTTGAGGTAATTTTGTACAGACTCAACTTGTCTTCTCAAATTCAAGGCAGCACTGATGCTAACATTTTAAAGTTAAAACCAATAGTTTATTTTTAAGTTGTGTGCGCGATTGCATCAATACACCACTTTTCAAGGTATTTAGTGGTATAAAAGTTGACAGTTATCATAACGTGTATATTTGGTATT
This sequence comes from Plectropomus leopardus, assembly GCF_008729295.1. Taxonomy (NCBI): domain Eukaryota; kingdom Metazoa; phylum Chordata; class Actinopteri; order Perciformes; family Serranidae; genus Plectropomus; species Plectropomus leopardus. The sequence continues at coordinate 29,251,493 of NC_056472.1, read as the reverse complement.
GAAAAATGCAACAGGACTTTGAATCTGACATTAATTTTGGTTATTTTCAAAAGGTAGTTTTTAGACATATGTCCATTTAAAATGGTTCAAGTTTCAATTGAAGTTAAAAAAAAGTTCAATCAAATGAAACATCTTCCTTTTTAAACTGCTATAATAATATATATTTTTAAAGATAAGATTATATAGCTATATTTATTTATCCACACACTGCGGAAATTCACTTGTTACATGGAAGAGGAGAATATAAAATACAAAAAATACAGAAAATATTACTTGAATTTAACAACTATTAACATATATGCAATATTGCACACTATACAGTATTGAAACCGTGAAACCGCGATATTTGTTTTAGATGGTTAATAAGGCTGTAACTCTAGCGCGACTGTCAGATGTTCCTGTTATTTTGTCCACCACGTCGTGTTGGTTTAAATAAAGTGACTTAGTTAAATGAGTAGGAGGCTGAGGTCATGCTGGTTGGTGTCTGCGTGAGTTTGAGTCTCAGGCGGATGGAAAGCTCTCCTGTAGGTCTGCAGGTTTTTATCTGCTCAAACGTTGTGTTGATGACTCTGAATGGTCAGTCTGTTAAAGTCGCTCCAGGAGGAGCACTTGAAGGGAAACTTCATTTGCAGAACGCCTCCCATCGGAATCCTTCATTGTGTGGCCCAATTTAAAATTTATATTTTCTACATCGCATTTCAAAGACTTTACGCAACATTTATTCTGCTTTTGACATCAGCCCAGGACTCCATGACGAGCTAAGAGAGCGAGCCAAAGTCAGGCCGCTGCTCTCCAAGCTGCAGACGGCAGGTGATTTGGAGTCAGCGGAGAGAACCGCTGCGCTTTCTCATTGCGCCAAGTTTCCTGCGTAAGCAGCATATTAATTCCACTGTTTCAGAGCTGCCTTCTCATCATCTTCCTCATTCTCCCCTCAGACTCGGAGGCGAGTCCCGGCTCGGACGGAGAAGGTCTGGCCGAGAGGACGTCGTGTTCCTTCGGCTCACCTGCCGAGCTGGCCCCGGTGCCCTGTGAACCGTCGCCCCCGGCATCCATGGAGGAGATCCAGGTGGAGCTGCAGTGCGCAGACCTGTGGAAGCGCTTCCATGACATCGGCACGGAGATGATCATCACTAAGGCCGGCAGGTAGGCCTGACGCACGCACACACACACACACACACACACACACACAAAGAGAGAGAGAGAGAGAAGGTCAGAGGGTGTACGTGCAGCTCTGCAGGGGACTCATGGCGCAGACAGACTGAGCGCCAACTGTGCTTAAAAGGCGATTTTAGAACCTTCACGCTCAGTAATTTTTTTTTTTTTTAAACTATTTGAAGAGTTGAAGCTGTAAAAAGAGTATATCATTTTGATAAGGAACCATTTTAGCAAATTTCCTGTTAGTTAACGTGAACTCGCACTCCACACACACAAACGCACAGATTTATCACATGCGTAAAATGAAAATCTGCTCATGCAACGAGCCACAAACACACAAAAATGTGTCATTTTCACATTTTCAGAGAAATAACCACAGTTACTCACACACAGACACACACGCACACACACACCTCAGAGCTCTGTTTGGAGGGTGTTAATGTGTTGCACATGCAGGCCTCTCTTCTCTCTCTCTCTCTCTCTATCTCTCTCTCTCTCTCTCTCATCTCTCTCTCTCTCTCTCTCTCTCTTTCTCTGACTTTCTCTGAGTGTGTGTGTGTGTGTGTGTGTTGAGTTCGGGCCTTTCGGTTCGTGAGGCGGCAGGTTCCTCCTGGTGTCGGAGAATCACGAGGACTGGTTCTAATTAATCTCTCTGTAACGTGTTCCGTGTTTTTCTCGCTCTCTCGGGCCAACATTACAAACCCAGAGCACGCGCACGAGTTGACCTGCAGATCCTGCAGGAAGGACCTTTCCGCGCAGTCTGCTGCGCTCCCCCCGCGCACCCGGAGCGCCGCACATTTCCACTGACATCTCGACCCTCTGTTCACATCAATCGGCATGACTGACATTAGGCCTTATGCCGCTTCAACTTAACGCAAATAGCCCTTTAACACGCTCTTTATTATCGTGTTGAGCCTTTAAAGCTGTTGGTTCTTAGATGAAGTGAACAAACGCTCTCAGGGAGGTCAGACAGTTTCCAAAAAGCTTTGCTTTTGTACGAAAAATGTTTATTAGACGAAACGTTTCTTTGTTGTAGTTTAGTGTTTGGACTTTGGAAGGGAATTGGTTTCTTAGCGCGTATTTACTTTGTATTTTGTAAGGAGGAAAAGCCTTTACGGCGGATTAAAAACTACATTTTTTACAACTTCAGAATGCTTTAGATCTACTTTGCATGTGCTAAAACGCGTTTTATGTGTGAAATATTTCATATAGCAAAACAATAAATAAATAAATAAAGAAAGAAAGAAATCCGCTCTGATATATAAGCAAGTCAGTGTTATCAAGTACACTAAATATTTTTTCATCCAGAGCAGCGGGAGAACCTCGCTGGTAAAACGGATGTGAGATTAAATTCATCATCACATCATTATTTGAAAATGTGTGTATTTTTCTTTTATATTTATTCTTCAAAATAGTCAATCTTTATATTTTAACCTGATTTTTTTTTCTGCAAAATGAGTCCAGTGGTTCTTCAGCTCCTCCTCTTTGCTCGGACCTCTGATCGTAATCTGCGTTACAGGCTGCACTCGGCTGTTTTTATGAATTGACTTTAAATTGGCAATCAGCTCATAAATAGAGCAACAATCATTTTTTTGCGCTGAAGCGGAGTGAAGGCGGACACGACCGTCGCCGTGTGTATTTCACGGCCTGCTCATAATAAGCTCATAAATCCGCGAAGAGAAGCGAAGCAAGAACTGCAGCCCTCTGTTCTCATTACGCAGGCCCGGATTTACGACCATTAAATGAAATGGGGAAAAATGCAGCGTTTGAAGTGCAAAACGAGGAATTAAGTTGAAATGTCTCCCTCTCCACATACAGACTGTTAATAAAGCTTCCGAGATTTTGGGGGTTCTTTTTTTAGATTGTAATTTTCATGGGGTTTTTGCAGGGGCAGGCTGCAGCCTCAAAACAGGAGGAGCTGGTTGCTAAAAAAAATATTCCAAGGATAAAAATACATTTATTTATATAAATAATTTTTTTAAAATAAAATGACAGTTTTGAAATGTCATGATAAAATAAAACTTTAAATAATTCCCAAATCTCTTCAGTACAAAGGTCAGAGGTCAGAGTGGCTTGATAATGTGGAACAAAAGGGTAAAAATTATGGAAATGGTCAAAGGAACAAGATTTAAGTGACACTGAAAAGATTTTTCTGTTTAAGATAAAAGCAAAATAACGTATATTTTTCATAAATCCAAGGAGTCAGAGTCATTCAGGATAATGATGTTCACAAAGCTCTTACAGTAAAGTTGATTTATTTGATTTTATTTAGTAAAGTTGAGGACTATAAGCCCTTAAAATGCTGAACTACAATCGACCAAAAGCTGCAGAGAAGATTTTCCACTTTTTAAGTCTGGATGGATTAAAGTCAATCTTCAATTTAAGGAGCCCATCAGGACCAGCGAGTTTGAAACTACTTGGGAAAAAAAGAATGCAAATGCAACAAAAATTAACCACAGACACAAAACAAAAAATAAAACAAAGTTTGTGAAATATTTCTCAAATATGTTTTTTAATTGGGACACCTTCAATGTCTTCTTTCTGCGTTTGCTCACAAATATCACCGTGTTTATCTCAGTTTGGTGTTTGTTGATTTAAGTCTGACAGAGTGAAGACAGATATCTGACTCAAGGGGGGAAAAAAAACACATTTTCTGTGTGAATGCAACTAAAATCTCACCAGTTAGATTTCCACATACTCAACAGTGTGTATCTTTTATTCACTGGCTACAGTCGTATCATTTACCAGTAAATCCAATGTGTAGATTTTTTTGGGGGGGGGGCGCAGGAAAATAAAAATACATTTAAAAAATTGATTGATTGATTGATGGCTTAATTTATGTCAAATACAACAAAAACAGTAGTTAATTCAATAAGAGAGAAAAAAATGACATGATGAATTCCATCTGCAGATTACATCAATTAAAATGTGTGAAAGGGAGAAACTTGTTTAATCCTACCCGTCTATTACATAATTAAACTGTTTTCAAAAACTCCCCTGCATAAATGCAAGGTTTGTCATATATACACCGATGTACACATACACATACACCTAATATTTACAATTCTAACCATTACTTATACTACTTATTACACACTCGTGTTTATCTTATAAGAAAAAAAATATTACTAGTAGTTTCTATAATACATATATGTATATTTATACTATAACTCAATGCAGAAAAGGCACAAATAATTGCAGAAAAATAAGTATTAGGTGCTTAAAGTTTTCTAGCGGAGGACCCCCCTAAACCGCCTCTTTCACGTGTGCTCCATCAGTGTAGAAACAAACGTGCACCCGTACGTTCATCCAGTAGTTCTTCTCATGTAACAGTCTCAATGATCCACTGCTCAAATATTTCTGAAAATCAAAAGTGTCAAATATTCATAAAAATCAGTATCATTGAGAGTGAAGGATCTGCAGTGTGTCGCAGCACTTTTGACTTCAAAGATGCTCCTGCTTTTTATCAAGTTGTAACACGTGAGATGTTCTTTGTTACGGTAGTTTATTTTGGGATTTCGTGCCTTTTCATGAGGCAACCTGATATTAAAAAATAGGGCCTACCGTGTTTAGAGGTCATTTATGTTGTTAAAAATTTCTGGAGAAGGACGTACATTTGTTTTCTAGAGAAATAATAATGTTTGCCAATCTGAACTGTTTGTTTGTCATCATAGGTGTAGATTTTGAGGAGGACGCAGCGGACACGTCCGTCTCAATATCCACAACATGTACATTTGTCTCTCCAGTAAAACCATGAAAGTAGCAGAGGACTTTGGACAAAATTTAAGACATTTACCCCATAAATTAATACAGAAAAATCACAAACCTGCACATAAAATTTTACCAGAATGCAAAAAATTAAGTGTTTAATGCAGTTTCATAAGTGTCCTCCTACATATATTGATTTCCACTGTGAATAGGACTTCACCAGAATATAGGAAATGAAGTTATAGATGCTCAAATTTAACTGAGTGAGGACCACCAAACTGCCATTTTTTTGTGTCCCCCACACTTTTGTAACAAAACTAAATGCGCTTGTCCAGGAGATTAAACACCTGAAAACGAAGCAGAATGGCAGAGAGCCTTACTGCATTACATTTAATTATAATTTTATATTTTGAATGGTCACCTGAATTTTGTGTTTTCCTTTCACATAAATAAATTTTAACCATAAAAAAGTGCGTAAAAATTCACCAGAATGCAGGAAAGTAAGTGAATCTCCCAAACCCCCGTTTCATAAGTGTTCCCCAACTTCTGAAACAAAACCTACACCTTGTTTTTCTTGATCCGGGTAGTTCTCAGCATTTTTGTGATTGTTATCAAAACTCTGATGTGCCGAGACAGAAAACACAAAAATAAAAAAATGTATGTTTTGGTACCTTTTTTCGCTCTTCCTCGACCACAGCTGCAGATAACAGACATGAAATCTGAGTTTGATTTTGAGTGTACATGTGTTTTTTTAACCTTCCTAAATCGATTAAATGCAGGTATGTGTTACTTTACCTCTGAATATGTGTTCTGGGTGAGGCTGCTTTATAACAGCTGCTGAGTTCATCAGTCTGGTTTTAGTATTTTTTTTTTCAGCTCTTTTCTTAACCCTTTAAGACCTGAGCAAATTGGTTTGAATTATTTAAAAAACATGAAGAGAAGGCAATGCAACTAAACAAGACATGGCCCAGAAATTAGCAAAAAAAAAAAAGTTACAAAATTACCTGAAAATAAGCAAAAAAGTAATAAGTAAATAAATAAATAACCAAAAAAGGCCTATTTTCTGGATACATTTTTTAAATAATCCTCCTCTTTTTAGACCTATTTTTAGGTAATTTCCTTGTCACCTTTTACTAATTTTTTGCAGTTACAGCATTTCTTGCCAAGTTTGTCTTGCACTTTTTTATCCCCAGAAGTCAAACCAATATGCAAAGGTTTCAAAAGGTTAAATAGTGTGTGAAAGGCCTCGAACGCAGCGCAACACAACTGATATCGGTTTCAAAGAGTTAATTTAAACAACAGAATGAGGGAGACAGAATCACTCCATCAGATTAACGGTTGTTTTCTCCCCTTCAGGAGGATGTTTCCTGCCATGCGAGTGAAGATCGCCGGTCTGGACCCCCATCAGCAGTATTACATCGCCATGGACATCGTGCCTGTGGACAATAAGAGATACAGGTACCTCCGACACACACAAACACATGAATGAGTGTGAATGTCCGCCAGCTCTTCAGTGTCTTTCAGAGCAGAGAGACATTTAATTGTCTTTTCACATTTTATATATGTCCCCTGCCCTTTTGCTTCCCTCCCAAACTGCTGCAAAACCAAAATGATTTCATTCTTTTGGGTTTCTGTGGGGAGTTTAATGTCCCATGATGGTCTGAATGCTGTTTCAGATGCGTCTCAGCCATGACGAGAATTACACTGCAGAGAAAACGCTGAGTAATAGTACAGTATTTCCCCCATAGGCATGACAGAAATGCTGCACAACAGCACGAAATAAAAGCTCTCAGCCTCTTCATCCTGCAGTCTGTAGAAATGCTTTGTTAAGTGCGCTGCCGTATGCACAGTCATATCTGCATGTGTAAATGCAGGAGCGAGCCCCCTCCTCTGCTTCAGCTGGAGCACCAAGCTCTTATTTTCCTGGATGAATCTCAAATGTCGGGCCGAGCATAAACATTTTGACCCAGTTGGATTTTTCTCATCTTCATGCCATTTCTCACGTCGGGTTGGTAACAGGATTCAGGCTGAACAAAAGATATTCCAGCCTCATTTTTCAGATTTCTTATAACGTGCTACGTGATGTGTTCCTGTCTTCTTCTTGGCAGCACAGAGAAAGCAGTTACTCCCCATCATTTGCATCCTTGAAGTGAAGCGAGAGTGATTAAAGTGTGCATGTGCTGGAGGAAGCCTTGTGTGTGATGGATCTCTCTGGATATGTAATAAGACTGATATCCTGGCCCGCGGTTCAGGTCCCAGAAGTCGGAGCCAGAGAGAGGAGATTGAAATGTATTCATCATCCCACTGGCCGAGCAGCAGAGCCAGAGGCTGCAAATAGGATAACTCTCAACATTCAGGTCTAATGACGGAAACGGGAAAAAATGACGGCGAGATGGAAAGAAAAGTTGCTGCACGTTTACCTGCAGCTGCTGTCGTGGTTCACTGTGGAAGTTTTATGGAGTTACTTTTATGGTTTTTCAGGTGATATTTTCAGATATTGTGACAGAAGCGAAGAAGTGAGATGATGAAGAGAAGTGTGTGAGTTTACCTGCGTATTCAGAGGTTGTGTCTGGTTTTATTGAAGCTGATGCAGACGCTGGCTGTTAGTGTGTGTGATGAAGTGATAATGTGGCAAAAAACACAGAGCTGCCTCATTACATTTAACCAGCAAAGGCCTTCTGAGAGCTGACGCTGCTGTTTTTGTATCAAAGCTGCCAATAGATAGATTTTTGTGCTGATATTTAGAAAAGATGGCTGACTTTAATATATATTTTTAAGCAAAAACAGCCTTCAAAACATATTTGAGACAATCATGAAACAACGAACCAGACAGATGAACCTCATTTAGTAAAGGTGGCACTATGAGCCCTTTGAAACCCGCATCAACGTGACTTTTCTTATGGTGCATTCAGACGCCTTTGACACGTATTTAAACCTTCAGAATCTGAGCAAATTGTTTTGCTTTCTTCTAAAAACATGTAAAAAAAAATAACTTGGTTAGAACTGTTCTGCAAATTGCAAGAAATTTGTAGTTTTGGAAAAAAACTTTTGAAAAAATGTCCAAAAAACAATATTCATTAATATCAGAATTATATATTTGAAATTAATTTATTGATTTCTTCTTATTTATTTATTTATTTATTTATTTATTTATTTTTAAAGATATTTTGTAAGGGCCTTTATTGGATAGGACCGATATGGTGTGAGAGGGGAAGAGAGAGGGATGACATGCAGCAAAGGGCTGAGGCCAGACTCGAACCTGCAGCTGCCCCATATTTATTATTATTTTTTAAGCATTTTTTCAGGTCATTTCCTTGTTTGTTAGGGCCCCACATTTTTTTCTTTGTTTCTCATAATTTTTAGGTAATTATACTTTTTACAATTTTTTTCTAATTTCATCTTAAGTTGCTCATTGCAGGTTTCAAAGGGTTAACCTGAGAGGACATGACTGCCAGTATGCTATAAATATTTTTTAAATTCCATGAAAATTTGTCAACAAACTTCTGCACAGAATTGCAAAAGAAATACATTATTGCGTAGTTTTGGTAACTAGACCTTCATCTGGCAAAAAGCTGTTTTTTTAATTGTTGAATGTCTAGTTACTGAAATGTAGCAATAAATGTATTTTTTTTGCAAGTGAGGCGAGGCGAGTTTATTTAAATAGCAGATTTCAGCAACAACGGAATTCAAAGCGCTCTACATAAAGCATCAAAAGCAACGAGACATCGTGCAAAAGAAATTAATTATACAAGGGCATTCAAATGCAATAAAAAAATTAAAGAGCTAGAGAACAGAAAACATATACAAGCTAAAATATTACTAAGACTGTGAGGGACATTGTCTGCAACTGTTCTGAAAATAACCACAAATTGAGACCAAATCACAGCCTCTGCTGCACTGTGGCTGCAAGGGTTCGAGTGACCCCGACGGTGCACAAAACAGGCGTCAGGTTTACTTTTCTAGCACATGTGCAGTTGATGCTCGTGTGGTTTGTGACCACATGGATTCTCCTCTGTTATGTGCAGTTTCTAAGTATTGCATCACCCATTCTTGATCTTTAAAGACAACCTTTTCTGCTCATTTTTAAGTTCAAGCTCATATTTTTGGTCTCTACGACATGTTTTCATGCTTTAATGTTCAAAAAACATTTACTTCTCCTCACATTGTCTGTGCAGCAACACCTGTGTTCACCCTCTGAAGCACGGGCGATCGTGCTCTAGAGCTGCTACAAAGTCCTTTTTATGCTTTCTTTGCATTTTTACACAGAACCAAACAACAGCAGCACCACGCCGATCCAGTGTGTGATTTTAGACAACATCGTGGCATAGTGAAATCAAAAGAGATGTGACAGGCGTGACGTTTAACACAACAGCGTCAGCTTCTAGTGTGACATAAATCGGCACAGTTTACAAACAATAACAATGGAATAACATGGAAATAACATTTATTTAATGCCTTTGTTATACTGCGGTTGATCTCGTCCTGCTCGGAGGGTAAGGAGCTCCTGGACCTCACTGATTTCCCAATTTGTGGAGATTTCTTTGAGTACAACAATGGAGCTCCATAGCAGAGAGGAATAAGAAATGGGATTTTATTTTGTTGATAGTAAGATAAATATAGATTATCACCAAACTTATGCACTAAATTTAAATGTAATGACACCATTTCATGCAAGTGCAGACAAGTTTTGTCTCAAGGTCAAAACTGAAAAGACAGAATTTAAATCTGCAATGAGGACTAGTAACACCTGATGTATCACAATGTCCCCAAAAAACACATATCCTAGAAATTCCTGATGATAATTCACTTTGTGAGACATGATACATATTTAAACACAGTTGCGTAACAGGGTCAGTTGAGTCACGCGTGTGTGTGTGTGTGTGTGTGTGTGTGTGTGCAGTTGAGTGGCGCGCGTGTGTGTGTGTGTGTGTGTGTGTGTGTGTGTGTGTGTGTGTGTGTGTGTGTGTGTGTGTGTGTGTGTGTGTGTGTGTGTGTGTTCTCAGTGGTGTATTGAGTGTACCAGCAGTGTTTTGAAGGACATTCTTGCAGCTGGTGAGCACATTTTAAAGCAGAGTGACATAAAACATGTTTACAGGGAGTCAGTTTTGTTTTCATGCATTGTTATGAGGTGAGTGAATATTTAATTAAAGGCTGAGAATGCCACAGATACATCCCCCCTCTCTGGGCTCAACACAGCTCTGTCATCTCAAAAGGAAACACAGAAAAGACTCTTCCCACTCATGTCAAGTCAGATTTATGAAAGAAAAACAGGGTCGTCTGCATAAAAACAAACATTGCACATAAATAAAGTGACTTCTGCGATGTGTGCATTTAAATCGACCTTCCTTAAATCATATCGTTGTTTATTAATGTAAAGTTTTCCACCAGAGCGTAGCAGGCGTTCTGCCCTGCCGCCTCTCCCCGCTCCCCCACCGGCGATCCAAGACATCATGGAGGATTTTTAGAGGCCAAAAGATCTTGTAAAATTAAATAGGATTTTCTTCCTGGCTGGGGAATTCACCACAGTCCTTTGCAAACTGAGCTGGGAGCTGTCACTGGTGTGTCTCACAGGCCTGGGGAGTTTGGGGTCTGGAAATACGGTCTTTATTGGAATGGACTTGCTTTACTTGGGCTCCCTGCCCCTCTTTAGGAACGTCTCATTGGTACCACGCTCATTAAATCTCCATATATTACAGCTCTTTTATGTGGACAGTCGCTCGGTTTGCTCTGAGCTCGAGCCGCTGAACGTGGGGGCTGTCTGGCTCTTCAAACATACCTCATTCCTTTAACTGTGTGTCAGAGCATGTTGCAGCTCTGCTTCAACACACACACACACACACACACACACACACATTCAAAAGGAATAAAACACACAAACACTTCTACAAGCATTTATGCTGTTTTTTAAGTTCCGTTGTGGACTTTTAACATCAATCCAATGAACTCAAGTTTAAACTGTTCCCATGTCAAAGTGAGGACTGGAAAAGTTACATCAAACTGAATTTTCTTTTCCTTTTTTGATCCACCTTTGCGAGGACATTTGGTCCTCATATTACCAGAAACAGAGCAACACGCACTCAAAATAGGAAGCACTAAGGAGATAAAACACACACATTCACATTTAGCCCGTTCTCATTCTGAAGTTGTCAAATATCACGGCTTTGTCAGTGCTTTTGATGTAAGATCCCAACGCCAAAAACACCTTTCACGTTCGCATGAAATGCAGCTGGACGGCGTCAGCTGGGAACGCGGCCAGACAGCAATGTTCATATTATTATACACCGCCGGACATCAGCTGCCATGGCTGCTCAATACGCCAAGAAACGGCATCAGTTGAGAACGTGGTCGGACAAAATCTGTCGCGTCTGTTTAACGTTTAGGTTTAGGTGCAAAATCCACTTGGTAATGGTTTAGAAAATATGATGTTTGGGCTTTAAATAACTAGTTTTAGTGAGACAATTTCAGCAGGAGACGCAATGATGTCTCGAAAATAACAATCACTTTTATTGGCACTATTCCTGTTGGAAAAACAGCAACAGGTTCCTAAAAAACAACCACATTTGGTGGATAAAAAGAAACTGGAATTAGAGTGATGACTTGCTAGAAAAACAACCAGATTGTTGTTTTGTTGTCTTGAAAAGAGTCTGTAACTTGGCAAACGTCTCGCCAAGGTGCCACACCATCCACCATCCCAAAGCTCCACCTCCTCAAGACAAAGTCAGCGAATAAACTACGTCACTTTAGAAATGTTATGATGTGCATTAAACACGCAAATGTAACATATTTGTGATTTGCAGAAATGTACAATGCCGACAGCTTCTTCTGGCGATTGGGCTGCATTATCAGCGGTAATCACTGTGTGAGTGTGAGTGTGAGCAACGATTAGCTAGCCAGTGAGATACACTCATGCATGCACTCAAATGCACATGCTGCCGGACCGGTCCACCGCAACAATAATCCTAAAAACACTGCTCCTACTCTGAAACTGGCTCTACGCGGAATTTATCTGTCTTTGTGAGTGAGGACGTTTGGTCCTCATAAGAATAAGAATCCACGAACAAACACACACACACACACACACACACACACACACACACACACACAAACACACACAATCAGAGCGCACACACCAGTCAACCCTGAATGGTAATTCAATAGTAATATTTACTCTGTCAGTGCAGTAACCCAATATACAGCCTGGGTTTGGCAACTGTGTCAATGTGTGTGCGTGTGTGTTTTTACAGTACACATGTGATGAGCTGAGAACGCACACACATTTACAACCTGTTTTTGCTGTCTGAATAGTGTGTGTGTTTCTGCGTGTGTGTTTGTCCCAGTAGATGCTGTTGTGTGTTTTTGAGAGAAAGAGAGAGAGACACAGAGTGTGTACTGCAGTTTGGTTTTGTCAGCTGTGTGGTTTGGTGTTGGCTAAGACGGGAAAGGACCCCCTCTCTCCTCCTCTTCCTCCTCTTCCTCCTCCTCCTCCTCCGCCTCCTCCGTCACCCCTGCCCCCCATCTGTCCAGTAAGAGTGTCACATAAAGTCCAGTCTTTATTGATCGTGCCGGTGCCAGATGGCAGATTTATGAAAGATGAAAGCGGGGGGACTAATCAGATTTCCAGTCCTGTTTGGGGCTAAAGTTTCCTCCTTCTTTAACACTTTCCCTGCTACGCCGAGCGTAACCCTAAACAGCACTCCAAACAGGAAATTACAGAAACGCCTGGCACCCTCTGTGTGTGTGTGTGTGTGTGTGTGTTTGTGTGTGTATGTGTGTCAAGGTCAAAAGTCAGAGCTATGTTTGGACGTGTGTGCTTGGTATTAGATATAGTAGATAAAAGATATTTGTTTAACAGTCAGCAAAAATATTTTTTATTAAGACAAACACATATTTTACATCTCTGTATTTTATGTTACAACAAAACTCTAGTAACAAGACTTTTTTTGTTTTCCAGTTAAGTTTTTTAAGTTAAGGTTTTAAGGAGAGAATGTAAAACCACTTGATGCGTAATTGTGATATTGTATCGTAGGTTCTTATAACTTCAAACTTGCCGTGTGGTCGCTCTCTGACACACACAGGAAATGTGTGTTTCTCATTTCCTGGTTGTTTGAAATAAACTCAGCATGAGCAGCAAACAGCCTGCATGTCTTACTGGACAGTAAAAGAGCAAACCAAGCTACAGAGAGAAACAATTCAAGGAATAAGACATCTTGTTGTAAAAGTCACAACACCCCTTTTTACACAGAGATCCCGTTATAGGGTCCCTTCTTTACGTCGGCTTTGCATTTTGACACAAAAGCAAACAACGGCAGCATCATTCCCCTCCGGTGTGTGATTTTAGACAGCATGCCAGAATCGTGGAAGCAAAAGAGGCATGACAGGTTTAACACAACAGCATCTGCCTCTAGTGTGACAAATAACACACACATCAGTAGCTCTTTCAAAAGAATAACAGTTACATAACACGGCAACAATAATTATTCACCGTCTCTGTTATATGGCGTCTGCTCTCGTCCTCCGATGGTAAGGATCTCCTGAATCTCATAGTTTTCCCAGTTTGACATTTTCAGCTGCTGTTCTTCTTCGAGTAGCTGCTAACTGCTGATAGCTGCTTCTTAAATCTCCTGCTGAGGGTCACAAACATAATATGTCCTCAGAACGTCTCACCCGTCCTGCCTCCTTTCTCTTTTATGTAGACCTCAGTTCAGCGCAGTTACTACCTTCACTGCCGGCTCAAAGGCGAGACAACTAATCACACCTATTACACGGAACAACAAGTGGCATAACAGCGTGATATTCCCACTTCAAACAGGCAGTGTAAACGGGCTTAATATGACTTGTGGAAATGCAGACATTTCTTTGAGGGTAGATGTGTCCCTTGTGTTGTCCCCAGTATGTACACCTCTGCCAATAAGGGCTATTTGGGTTGTGTCTCTAAGTTCAGTTTAGATTTGTCTTTATTTGCACAAAAGATGTAATACATCCAAAAGAAGAAAAAAAGGATTGATGGGCTCATTATGTGACTTATTTCTCCTCCTGGAGGTCTGGTGAAAACTGGATTCTTGTGATGACTACATTTTTTATTGTGCAACAAACAGGACAGAACAAAGAGAGAAATACCAGTAAAAGCTTTTCGATGTGGTTTTGTAGAGAGCATTAGACATTAAGCTCTTAACTGAGACCATTTGCAGATGCAGCCTGCAATTTGTTTCCGGTGCCCAAAGTCGAAACCACTTAAGAAAAGTTCTGACTTAAATAAATCTATTGTTAAACTAAAGTCCATCATTCAAAAGCTCTTTATTAGGGTGACATATTTTCAATAAGAGTTGGTTTTTGTTTCTTTAGATGCAAAACTCAAAGATCACTCAAATACGAATAAAGATGTAAAATATGGAAAGTGAGTCATGAATGACACATCAAGTGCCACAAATGTAAATGCATTTAGATGCAAAAATATAATTATATAAACTACCAGGTGCCTGGCTAAAAAAATATATCTTACCTAATATAACACATTTGTTTCCATGTTATGCCCTCTTGGTAAGAAGGGAATGAGCAACAAAAGAAGAAATTTTCCCAAAATTTGCAAGAAATTATTAAAAAGTTCAAATAATACAAATTAAAAAATGAAAAAATAAATAACAATAATACAATTAAAAACAAAATAAGGAAATTACATAGAAAAGTGCTCAAAAATTGTAATAATTATGCAAATTAATTTTAAATGTGTAAATATGATCATTTTAAATATAGTTTTTTTCTAGCTTTTTTCTTTTCTCCCTATACAATTTTCAACTTTTTGAAAATAATTTTCTAAATCAGGATTCAAAGGGTTAAAGCCACATACAGTAGAGCTAACTTTACCTCCAATATGGTGAAATGAGGGTGTGTTTACCAAGATGTCTAGAGACGCCCCTGTTGATTTTAAAATATGTGTGTGTATGTGTTTTGTGGTGAAGAGAAGCTGAGTATGGATGTTTTGCTTGTGTCTGAATGCATTCATATTGTGTGCGTGTGTGCGTGCGTGCGTGCACGTGTGTGTGTAACGGGGTGGTGCAGCCCTTGGAGGCAATAACAAAAGGACCAAATGAGAGTTTTGTCCATGTTTCAGGAGTGAGTGATGACTTTGGCAGAGACGCTGCAGATAAAACACTTTCAAGCGAGCGCGGGGCCAGAACTAAAGGCAAACAGCTGTGCTTCACACTCGCTCTCCTCCACTCACTCTCAACCTCGCTCTCTCACTCTCTCCTCTTCCTCTCCTGCTCCACCTTTCTTCATATCTCTCTGTCCATCGACTATTGATCTCACTCATTTTCTCTTTCTGTATCTCTCTTGATGTCTCTGTCCAACTTTCTTTTTCTTTCTGCACTTTCTCTGTCCATGCATTTCTTTCTTTTCCTCTTTGTTTCTTCCTTTTCTTGCATTTTTATTTCTCCCTTTCCCCTCACATCATCTCCTTTCTTGTCCTTCATCTTCCTTCTTTTCATCTCCTGTTTCTTAAACAATGCATTGACTGGTGGTTTGTGGACTTGAGTGTAAAAGTCAGTTTCTTTCTCTCTCCCTTTCTTCTCTCTCCCTGCTGTTTAATGGGTGGGACGCCCCAAACTCACACAGCATCATCAAATATTATGGCTGTGCTTAATTGAAACTATGCAGCTGAGCGTGTGACTGCATATGGGACATTTTATGTCACTCTTCTTAGAAAATTTCAAGCATAATTAAGAAACAACAGATGAGTACTTAAAGCCGTTGTTGTGGCAACGTGGCCGAGTGTTTGGAGTTTGTTTTGCAGCAGAGTGAAAAAATCAGAGGCGCCCTGGCCTTGTTGAAATCCACACGGTCTTTATAATAACCCGTTCAACCCTGAAGCACCCTCAGAGAGTCAATGAGTTTTCAAAACAGGGAAAGTGATCAGGGAATTATAGTCCTGTAGATTGTTTTAACCTGCTGTGGAATAAAAACTTAGTTAGTGTCAGAGATTGGAGTGATTTATGCTGAGGAGAAGAATATTGTTGTTGTTGTTGTAGTTGTTGTTGTTGTAGGATGGCATCGTGCTTTTACACTTTGCATTAACATTTCAAATACGTAGAATTAAAGAGTGCACGATTGTTAACTTACTGCTGATGCAGTTGATGTTCTTGCAAACTCAAGTCGAGTTATCAACTTTGATGAACAAAACTGCTTGAAAATCCAGTTGGGAAAACCTACATAATTTATGGATTACTGACTGTCATTATTTTAAGTTGGACTTTTATTTTGACAGAATTTAAGATATTTCCACCATGAATTGATGCACAAAAAGACACAAACTGCTGAGGGAAAAAATCACCAGAATGCAGGAAATTTAATGTTTTGACATTCAAAATGTTCTGTCACAGGACTCCTTCATTTCATATGTGTCCCCCCAAAGTTTAAACAAAACCTACACCTTGCTTACACTTTCTTCAGATCTGATATTGTCCTTGCATGTCAATATGCAGCTTTCCTAGACTGATCCTCAGTATTCTCCTGTTTACTGATCTAATCTTGTCTCCCGGTCTTGTCTTCCAGGTATGTTTACCACAGCTCCAAGTGGATGGTGGCGGGAAACGCAGACTCCCCGGTGCCTCCGCGGGCTTACATCCACCCGGACTCTCTGGCCTCAGGAGACACCTGGATGAGGCAGGTGGTCAGTTTCGACAAGCTCAAACTCACCAACAACGAGCTGGACGACCAGGGACACGTAAGAGACTTCTTCTTCTTCTGAACGCTGCAAACATGAACATCTTGTTACGGCATCTTGTGCCTTTATATGACTCGACTATATTTAGATCTGTAGCTGTAGCCTCAGCTCGCTCAGTGGTGTTTACTTTTCCTCTGCATGCATTGCTTGCTAATGCAGATATCAGACCAACAAAGAGGTCTCATGATTTTAAATTATTTTAAACCAAACTGTTACATCATGTTAAAATCCCTGGACCTCCAGACATCTGATGAACTTCCTTTCATGAGTCGCGGAGCTGTAAGACTGATTTTCTGCAATATCTGACAGTGTGCTCTGCCACAGTCCGCCCTCTCACACTAACTTTTGGTGGCATCATCTTGGCTGAAAATGCACCCGTTATTTGTTTAAATTAAAAACAAAACAAAAAAACACTTTTTATGGTACTATCCCCAGTAGAAACACATCAACAGGTTACAAAAAAAAAAAAAAACACGCTGGGTGGCTAGAAAGCTGCTGGGAACACAGCAACGTCTTGTTAAAAAAATGTTGCATTTGGGTGCCCAGTAGCTCACCTGGTAGAGCAGAAAGCCATGTACAAATTCTATGTCCTATGTCCGTCACCCATGACCCTCTGCTGCATGTCATCCCCTCTCTCTTCTCCTGTAATGCTACACTTGTCCTATCAAGTAAAGGCAAAAAAAATCCCCAAAAAGAATCTAAAAAAAAAAAACAGCTGTGTTTCTGGGCACTATCCCCGGTAGGAACACAGAAACGGGTCGCTAATAATCACCCACAGTGGCTTCAAACACACATGTTTGTCGTTTGTCAGTCTTGGACAGTGGTGCAAAAGACTTTGACTCCGGACCAGTCAGATGTCAGTATTTTAAAAATACATCTCTGAGCCTGCATGGGATTCTGCAACAAAGACGACAAAGCATTTGACTTTACTTTCATGAGTCTCAGAGCTGTGAGACTCATTTTCTGCAGTGCATGACAGTGCGCTCTGTCACGTTCTGCCCTCTCACACAGTTTTTTAGGAGGCATTATCTTGGCTGGAAAAGCAGCCATTATTTGTTGAGAAAGCATCCACTTTAATGGGACTAACCCAAATTGAAACATAGCATAGTTGCTAAAAAACACCCATGTTTGGTGGCTAAAAAAGCTGCCGGTAATACAGCGATGGCTCACTAAAAAGCACCAGTTTTGGTTGTTTGTTGGTCTTGAACATTGGTGTAAAAGCCCTGGACTCCAGGCCAATCAGATGTCAGTACTTTCAAAATAAATGTCTGACCTTGCATTGGATCCTGTAAGAAAGATGATAGATATTTCAGCTGAAACACTTTTGGGTTCAAGCTGTGACTCATTTATTTAATTCCTGTGCTTCATACTTCATGTCTCTTCATGGTGCTGCAGAGATGAACGCACTGTTGGAGCCGTGAGGCAATTTTTTGGACTGAAATGTTTTTGATGCGTTTGCTTGAAAGGAAAGTTGACACGGTGCTTCACGGACTTCATGCTTTCATGAGTCACGGAGCTGTGAGACTGATTTTCTGCCACACATGACAGCGTGCTCTGCCACACTCACTCTGTTTGAAGATGGTCCACCCTGACTGAATATTATTAGGTTTGAGGATTAGCATGGAGAGATATTAGAGGTCTGGGATTTGAACCCCTGCCCTTGTTTTTAATATATAATATTCATTTCCTTCATGGCTCCGTGGAGCGTTCTGTAATGAAACGGTTTCGTTAAAGGCACTTAATGATTGAATTTGATTTGTAGTGCGCTCCAGCAGCCACACCACCGAGCTAAAACTCAAGTCTGACCACAATCTGCCTGATTTACTGCCTCGCCTGCAGCCAGTCAGTAACAGAGGTGGCGAGCTAAAGTAACTCTCTTATTGGTTCTTGGCCGCTCTAAATGTGTAATGTCGGTTTCATAGGTGAAATACTTAACTGTAATGCAACAAGTAAGACCACAATTTGTTAGATTTACTGCCTTCCTTACATATAATCAGCAAGTGGGCAGCGAGCTGAAGTGAGTCCCTTATTTGCACTTTATGCTTCTCTATAGTTAGAAATGAGTTTCATGGGAAAGGGGCAATATAAGGTGGAAGAAAACTGTGTTAGCTTTTGATTATTAGCTTCCATTGGCTCCTTATGTTTATACCTGTTGTAAAAGCCATAAAAATATTAAGCTAAATATTATTAATTTCACATTTGTATTAGTCAGGGAAATGTTGTGCACTGCAGCACCCTAAATGATCTGTTTCCAGCACGAGAGCTCTCAGCAGCCCTCTGTGCAGTTTATGTGTAGCTGGTTAACATGGATGGAAAACTAGCAGTAGCAAACTAAAGAACATGTTGTTGATGTCAAGTGTTGGTAGAAACTACATCAGGGCGACAAAAGGAAAATGCATATCTGACTTAAATAAAGTAAGAAGGAAGACACAACTTCAGATGGTCACTGCAGTTTTGATGTCAAGCCCGATCACCAGAATGAATGTTGGCGTTGTACGTTTCTGCAAACCTCAGATATGTTACATTTGTATGTTGATATGTAGCGTATACATTGAAACTTTAAATTTCTACAGTGGTGCAGCTAACTTAGGGTCAGATTTAGGTACAAAAATGCTTAAAATGACCTGTTCAATCACTCCCTGCTAACAACGCAGCGATGTCTTGGTACAAAACAACTGCTTTTGTGGCATAACTCTGGAAATGAAAAGATGCCTCAGTAAAAACGCAAACGCTTTTCTTTACACAGCCCCAGTTGGAATCACAGCAATGTATCAGTGACAAGAACTGATTTTCGTGGCACAATCCTGGTTGTAAATGCAATGATGCCTTGCTAACATGCAACCACTTTTTTGGCATTATCTCAGCAGGTAACACAGTGATGTTTTGGGGAAAAACAGCCACTTTTAATGTGGCCATATCCCAGCAGGAAACACTTTAATGTCTCTAAACACTTCTGCAGGAACTGTCTGCAGTGATGGTTCGCCAGAAATCAACTGGTTTTGTTATTTGTTGGTCCTGAACAGTGGTCTGTAGCTTGGCAGACGTCTCACCTAGTTGTCAAACTGTCGTCCGTCCCCTCCACCTTCCAATAAACTACGTCACTTTACAAACGTTGATATGATAGATGTGAAACATGCAAGTGTAAAGTATTCCTGGTTTGCAGAAACATTTTCTTTAGGTTACTGGGCCTGATTGTCTGATCTGATGTGTGCAGAAGTAGGCAATTGCTTGCTATTAACTCTAACTAGTTTAAAAGCCATAAAATATGGTGCTTGTCTGCTTGTTTTCATTTTTTTGCCCCCTAGTGGCCAGAAACCAGTTAATGCAGCTTTAAAGACCATTGCAAAAGTCAGTTTAGCTCACAGCCCCAGTACATTTATCACTGACTCCTATGATACTGGATGAGGTAATACTGTGTCAATAATAAAAACACACGGTGCTGCATCAAAATGACACCTAATATTTAATCTCAAATGTCAAACTTGTGCCCAGTGTATATTTCTAAAGACCATAAAAAATCTGGAAAAAGGCGACTTTTAGTGAAATTGAACCTCATACATCAAAGCTTTTATACATTTTTTTCACAAAATAAAGCTACTCAGAGCATCAATTTTAGTTTTATTCAGTGTTTTGGGGAAATGAAAGCATGTTGAATTACTATCAGCTCTTATGTAAATGTCATAACAGTGGGAGATGGCACTGTGTCATGATTGTCAAGCGGTTTTAGAGCTTTTGATTACTGCAGATACAGTTGAAAGGAGCATGAGGAGCTGCTACAAATCAATTTCCCCTCGGAGCTCGCCGGGGCTGCCAGAAGATTAGAACAGCGGTGTGGTGATGTCTCCGGCGCTTTGACAAAATGGCGGTGTCCAGCGCGGCTGGCAGGTTGCTGCTCTGTCACAGCTCTGCGGATGATCACATCAGCTCAGTGGTGACAAATGTAATAACACATGGATTGTTAGTGGGCGAGGATTCAGGGTGAGGGGAGGCTGTCTTTCCTCTCCTGCTGCTCAGTTTAAGGGCTTTTGTTTCCCCGGAGGAGCGTTCGAGGCCAAAGGAAATTAATTTTAGAGCTTCCTGTGTGGGAAAACCTCACCACTTCTCGCTCATCCTCCTGACTTGCGGTGTTGTGAAATGTCTGCCTCATCAGAAACAGACACCGTGGACATGTCGTGAATCATCAGACGTCACGGCCCGCGACAGAAACAGAAAAAATTTGTATATTTACTGTGTTTATGACGACACAATGTCATCCAGACTGATGAACAGGGCCTCAAATATATAGTTTTTACTTTGTGATGAGGTTTACAGGTTTAACTGCTGCTCTTTTGTCATTAAAGTGACAATTTTACTTGTAAAAACCTTCCAGTTAAAACATTTAGGAGTTGCACCCTCCTTTTGTGTTTAAAAAAAAAAAAGAAAAGAAAAGAAAGAAAGTGGTTCTTAAATTCAAAGCATGCAGTGTAAAATATATATATATATATATATATATAAAAAAAACAAGAAAACAGTTAAATCATAAAATAAAAAAAGTAAAATTAAAGTAAAAAATAGTCATTTAAATAAAGTGTAAATAATAATAATAAAAGTTTTGGAAATAAATTGGGTTTTTTTTGGGGGGGGGTCTTTTCAAAATTGAAATCAGGAGCAGATAACATTAAATATTCCCAAATATTCACTATTAAATAAGCAACACTCAAATGTACAATTTGTAAAAAAAAAAACCTAAAGTAGCCTATTCTAAAATCTTCATTGGCGCAAGACAACAGCAAAACACAAAAAAAAAAAAAAATCTCATATGAGCTAAAACTGTTGTAATTTTGGCAGATAATTTTATAGTCTTTTATAGTCAAAATATGAAAAACAAAATGAGTAATGCATTTTATTTAGGGCTTCAAAAACTTCTGTTTACTCTCAAATCCATACTGACTCCACTTCAGAAGGGTAAAATGTAACATAAAAAATTTATTGATCAGTTTATAAAATATGATACATAATTTCCCCAATAAAAAACGAAACATAGATACACATAAAGTGATGCAGGAAAACACATTGATGGAGAAAAATTCACCTGAATACAAGAAATTAAGTGTTTGACGCTCAAAATATTATGACGAAACCCCAAACCCCCCAGTTTTATATGTGTGCTTTTCAGGGGAAAAAAAGCCAATAAAAACCAAAACAAAAATAAAATATGAAACAAACAACATAATAATCATAAAAAAGTGAAATAAACTGGCCAAGGATGGGTGATAAAACTTATTAAATGTTGTCCTGCAGAAGAAAGTTTTATGAAGGCATTTTAAAGCTGATGATGTAGTGTGTCTGATCTCAAACCAGGTTTTTTGGGAACATTTTGCTTTAAAAGTAACCATTGGAACTGAAAATAAGATTTTAAAATTAATGCCTCCCATGACAGGCGGTCAGTATAAATTGGCTATTGGATCTGAACACTTTTTTGTCTTAATGTGTCCCTAAATTTAAAGGGAAAAGTCAAAAAGCAGCTGCTGTAGTCAACATTTCGTGTTCTCCTTCATACATCAACTGAAAAACAATCAAGCAGCTTGATGTTGTTTGCTGTGAGCCAGCAGCACTTTAAAAGTCTTTCTCTTTGGACGCCTCATCGCCTGGCCGGACTCGTTAGCCTCGAGGCTTCAGATCCGCTTCACGCTGTCACTCTCGCCTGTCTTCTGTTTCCTGTCTGTCCTCGCCGGTCTCTGGGAAAACCCAATAAAACACTGAAGCAGCCGGAGAGCATTTCTTCTGTTGCTTCTCTTTTGTTTCATAGTTGCTCTATTTGTCGTTAATGATCCGTAGCATCGTAATGTATCAATGCTGTTGTGTTTAAAAATCGCTCAAAACGCTGCCGAAGGATTTTATACGTATGTCTGCTTTGAACATTTGTCTGTTTTTCTTCAGTCGAGCGAATCTGACCTTACAGAGATGCACGTTTTTCACGACAGCAGTGTCATGTGACGCCGTGTTGCCAAACCTCATGGTGGAAAAAGAAATTTAAATCAAAAAGTACCAACAAGACAGCATGAAAATACTACAAATAGCAGTCCTGCATTCAAGCCTTACTAAGAGGAAAACTGTAAGCATGATCAGCAAATTATTTAACCCTTTGAAACTTGAGCAAATTTGCTTGATTTTTCTTTCAAGAACATTGGAAGCATCATAAGAAGAAATTACCCCAAAATAGAAGAAAAAAGTACAAGAAAATTATTTGTGAAAACAACAACACATAAAAAAGAAAATCCAAACAAGCAAGAAAATGACCTGCGATACGATACGGTGGTGTACTGCTGTGGACAGAGTCAGAAACAAGGCTACCCTATTTAAAGAGTGTTTTTACAGCTCTGCCTTTCTGTCAGACAGCCTCTTTCCAGAAGGGAAGATAACGTCTTCAGTTCTCTGTGCTCTCGTCACAGCCACCAGACTCCACTGAGAAAAACAGTCATTTAAGCTCACTGAACACAGGAGCCGCTGGTCCACTGCTTCCTCGATTTATTCATTATTTTGTGTTATTGTGTGACTTTGGTGAATCTGAAGCAACGCTTTTAAATGCCAAACTCACGCAATCACAAAAACAAACTAACTGATCGAGGCAGCGGTAGACCAGCAGCTCCTGTGTTCTGCAGTATTAAATCACTGTTTTTCTCTATGGACTCTGGCTTTGAAGAGCGTGCTATAACAGATTTATTTTCCCGTTGGGAATCACCATCTAGCAGAAAGCTAAAGCAGTGAAAAAAATATTCTGAATTTAGCATTCACTTCAACTGATACTGATCATTTTTTCAGAGGGGACCTTTTTAGGTGGCTAACGTGTGTTTTGCTGCTGCCCTCGTTCTCAGCAGTACATTGAATCTCAACACTAAAAGAAAAAAATCATCCCTAAGTTTACATTTAACAACATTAAAATAAATAAATAAATAAATAAAATCAACACATCTGCAGATAAATGGTTTTCACATTACATGGAAGATTTTATGTGAAGTAAAAGTACCATTATTTACTTTGACATGTATGTTTGATGAAAATGCTTACATAAAGTACAGGTACCTTGTATTTCTACTTAAGTGCAGTGGTGGAATAAATGTACTTTATACTTGTAGTCCTGCAGCCAGGTCCGTCTCTGCTGGTGACCTACAGTGGGAGTCCCTGTTGGTCATCGTCCTTTAACAGGATGTAATTTCACAGATGAATTAATTTTCGCTTTGATCGCTAAATTTTTCATTCAGTTGTTTTTAACTATGTTTGAAAATCAATTTAGGCCACACCGCCGTGCAGAATGTGCTTCATAAACAAAAAGTGATTAGATTTGACTTCATGGAGATACATCTGTTACATTCGGGACGTGCCGGTGTCTCGCGAGTGTGAATGTCCACATGATTTTTTAAAAGCGGGTTGAAAGGACGTCATTACCTACCATGAAAATGAAAACATCACTTATTTAGCCTAATTGTGTTTGAGCGTGAACAACTGTCAGCTGATGTCCTCTGGCTGCCCTCTGAGTCGTTTGACTCTGAGTTCAGCGTGTCGATGTGTGATCCGCTCTGACTTTACATCACCTCAGGCCGACCGGGGACGAAGCATGACTCCTCTGGGCTGTAATGCAGCTGTGTGTGTGTGTGTGTGTGTGTGTGTGTGTGTGTGTGTGTGTGTGTTTTGAAATCTCTATTACTGCAACATGACTGTGATTCAATCTGTATCCACTTGATGAAAACTTTTCTATTCGCTGTTTAACCCTTCGAAACCTGAGCAAATTAGTTTGATTTCCTTCAAAATGTGGGGAGAATGACCAATGACCAACTAAACAAGACATGGCCGCCAAAATAAGCGAAATTTAGTTTATTAAAAAAAAAATGTTATTAGAAAATTAGCTGAAAATAAGCAAAACCAGAAAAGAAAAACAAACAAGTAACTGACCTTAAGAAAGTGCTAAAAAAAAATCTGTAAATATTTTTATTTTAAATAGTTATAATTACTATGAAAATAGTTTGCTGGACATTTTTCTAGCTTTTTTATTTTTATTTTTCCATCTTTTTTGGAAAACTCATTTCCAGTTCCTTTACTTGTCACTTTTTATGAATTTATTGTCAAGTTGCTGACTGCCTTTTACCTGACATTTTCAAAAGAAATCAAGCCAATTTGCAAAGATTGCATAGGGTTAAATAGCTTGTGGAAAAAGTATTAACGCAGAACAGGAAAACTGACATCCATGGCTTTCAAAGGGTTAAACACTTTTTGTCTTGTAGGTCATTTTGTGACATTGTGAATTTTGCTCGAGCACTTAAAGCCACAACGGCTGAACTGCAATGAAAATAAAAAATGAAAAGCGTATACAGAGAGTAACATTGCAGTTATTATACTGATTGAAACTTTAACTTTTAGGAGTACTTTTGTACTTTGCATTTTTAAAATACTGTCTTACCAACTGAAAAAACAGCAGCAGGAAAAGGACATACAAAATATGGACGTATTTCTTCCTTTTCTTGTAAAACTGCTGCTGACACATTCAGCCTAAAAAAGTTTAATTCTCTGAGGTAACAAAACTTTGCACAACATCTACTGAGCTGCAGAGGAACAAGATACCACAGCCACAGGCGAAGATTTCAAGGAGTAAACACGGGACACGTCCCCCTCGATATTTAGAACATGAGCATTTTCTGCCCTGATAAAAACATGAAAGTAGCAGAGAACTTTGGACAAAACATATGACATTCACACTATAAACTGATGCAGAAAAGGCTGCAAACAAAAACTTTCTTTTGATACTATGAAACTGAAATGTTAGTCTCACTAAAACAGACATTTGGATATGGTCGAGAAAACAAACATTTTTATGTTAAATTTTGGTGCCTGTGATCTTTGAAGGCCTCCCTCACTACTGCACACATTAGTGCTGCATCATATCATATGTTTATTTGTTTTGTACCTAGTGGCTAAAGTGTCAGATGAATGTAGTTAAATAAAAAGTAGAACAATCGCCTTTTTAGATGTAGTAGAGTAGAAGTATAAAGTAGCAGAATTTTTAAATACTCAAGTTAACTACAAGTATGTCAAAGTTAAACATAAGAACAGTACTTGAGTAAATACACAAAGTTCTGTTTCATCGCCATCGACAGCTGATGTTTGAGCAGAGATCCCCAAAACGCCACAGAAATGATCGCCGAGTGAAACAGATGGAGACAAAATGTTTAAAAACACGGATTGCAGATTACAGCATGCATCCGTGTGTATCTGCATCAGCACAGGCATCATGTGTGCATTGTATTGTGTGTGTGTGTGTGTGTGTGTGTGTGTGAGTGTGAGTGTGAGTGAGTGAGATTTGAGGTCTGGAACATTAACTGGACTCGTTCCCCCCACAGGCCTGGTTTGAAATGACCCCCTCTGTTGGTCTGGGGTGTTTGGCTCTGTGTCGGTTTAATCAAGAGCAGACCGAGGCCCCGAGGCGAGGCAGGCCGACACCGCCTGACGCCTCCCTTCTGCTGTGAAATAATCCCTGGCCCTCCGGCGAGCGTCATCGCAGTGTGAACTCAGTTTCCGCTTTATGTCACGTGGCCCTGACGGAGGAGCACTCAGGCTAATTGATGTTATGAAGGGCTCGCATGTACTGTGTGTGTCCAGAGAGGAAGATTTAACAGTGACTTCCAGTTTTGGAAAGTTTAGAGGCACAAACACACACAGATTTGTGATTCATTATTAAGGTATGAGGCCCTTCAGTCACCAAATTCACCTCCTAACCCTGAATCCTTAACAGCTACATGCCGAATCGTCACTGAAACCTGATCCAGCTGTCTAAAGTTTGATATTTCCCTTTATATTGAACTTGTCATTGTGCCATTTAAGACATTTAAGGGTGCACTTTCTTCGTTTTCTCCGGTTTATATCGATTTATCACTAGCAAAAACAAAAATTGAGAATGGAATTTGCCTTCAGGACTATATTCATCATCATTTATGCTTTTGTAAGATATCTGCATAATAAAATCAGCTTGACTTCACCTTCTTCTCTTTCTTATTTTCAGATCATCCTGCACTCCATGCACAAGTATCAGCCTCGTGTTCACGTCATCAGGAAGGACTTCAGCAGCGAACTGTCTCAAAACAAGCCGGTGCCCAGCGGGGAGGGAGTCAAGACCTTCAGCTTCCCTGAGACCGTCTTCACCACCGTCACTGCCTACCAGAACCAACAGGTATTATCATTATTATTATTATTATTATTCATTTATTTTATTTCCTTACAGAAAACCAGCAAATCCTGAAATCTCAAGAACAAATCAAAATACAAACATTCCCTGCAAAATTGGTGCCATCTTTTGAAATTCTAGCAGCTTTTCCTACAAAAAGACAGTTAAATTAGAAAAATGCTTCCTTATGGATTTCTCTGTAAATTTGATTTAATTCAGGAGCATTTTTTAAAGCCAAAGTCAAATAAATAAAGAGCTTCAGTCTCAACACTTTTTCTGTAACTGCACTGTCTCCCTAAAACATGTCCTGTCAGCTGGTGCTTATAAATTGGCCGTTATTAAACTTATCACACTGTAACCATTTTTACTTAAACTCCTGAAATTAATTATGGAGCTAATTGGCAACACCACAATAACATGTCTCTCTAGATGGTCAAAAGAAAAATGAACAAAGGAAAAAAACTAATAATAAACTTTTTTTACTTTTACTCCTCTTATTGCAGAAAAACAAATCTTCTGAAGTGCAGGGGAAGAAATTACAATAGTGAAACATAATTATAAAAGTGAAAAATAACACTGTGCATAAAGCAAAATTGAGGTGAATGAGATGTTTTCATGTCATTAAAACTTTGCCAGGCTACAGCAGCTCTGTGCTTCCTTTTAGTTGTGCCTGTTTTGAGTAGTGTGAGTAATTTAACAACAGGTTTTAACAACTAAATACAACTAGTATTTGACTGTTGGTAGTGAGTATTACTCAGTGCAGACTACCACTGCTCTCTCTCTCTGCCACCTAATGACACAGCTGCAACACCACAGCTACTTTTAATAAACTTTTAATACTACGACAATTTACTGTCAAATAGCACAGACATTTTGGCATATTTACGTGTTGTAAAAAAGGCTTTGCAAACTCGTTTTAAGCTGCTATAAACACAGAAATCTCCTTCTTGTCTGCAGATCACCAGACTAAAGATCGACCGCAACCCGTTCGCCAAAGGATTCAGGGACTCTGGCAGAAACAGGTACGTTATCACAGCATCACAACCACTTAAGCTTGTTACAGTCTTTTTCACGCTGCTCCACAATCATGATCATGTGTTTCTATTCTGTTTGATTTTTAATATGGAAATAATGGTCTGAAGATAGAGCTTAGCACCACATGCTGCTCCATAAAAAGAGCTGTCTTGTCTGTTGCCAAGAGGAACACTTGAGATCTGCAGCACAGACAGACAGAAAAGCCTTTACCTCTTTACCTCTCTCTTTATTTCTGTCACACTCTCATTCATCTCATGAAATGTACATTAAGGCTTAAATTACTAAATAAATGAAGAAATAACCAGTGCATGATAATGTATAAAACTCAGCAGTATGACTTCATTAGATAAATATCAGACACTGATTGTTATTTTAAAAACACATCACTAAACAGATGTATTCAACCCAAACAGCAGAAAAGATGTTGACATGGTACATATCCGCAAACCACAGATACGTGACATTTGCACATACAAATCATATCCTAGCGTTTCTAAAGTGATATAATATATGAGCTGAGTTGGACGGTGGATGGCAAGACATCTGCCAAGCTGCAGGCCACAATTCAAAACCAACAAATAACAAAAAACTTTTGTTTTTAGCCACCAAATGTGGGTATTTTTCAGCAACCTGTCACTGATTTTCCACCCAGGATAGTAACAAATAAGCTGCATTTCCTGCCAGAATTGCGCCCCTAAAAACAGGTTTTTTACACCAAAACATGGTCTTTTCCTAAGAGTTATTTTGTTAACTACGTTATTGACAGGACTGTTAAAAAGTGTCAATGTATCCGTTACATCATAACGAATCAATGTAACGCATCTGTGGTTTGCAGAAACATACAACGCCAACTTGCAAACGGGCTGAATTTATTGCAGCTCTATTTTCGCCTCCCTGCAAGGTTACATATTATTGTTAGATGTCTAGTTAACTTTTTTTTTTAATAAGATTTTAACACATATTTACAAGCTGTTATGGACCAAAATGCCATCTAAAAATATGCATTTTCTACTAAATTTAGCCCTCTTCAACTGAGACAACAAGAGATCTTTTGACCTGCGAATGACAAAAATGCTCACAGGCTTATTAACACTGTCTGAACCCAGGAGGTCATACAGCATCGATCATTAATGACTCAGACACATCACAAAAGACTGAACACACACACACACACACACACACACACACACACACACACACACACACACACACACACACAACACACACACACACACACACACACACACACACCGGCAGACAGACGAATGGGGTGTTGCTCTGTTTTCAGTGACAAACACAACCCGACCGTCAGACCTGTTTGTTGCTGTTTCCAACGTCTGTGTCGTCGCTACGGCTGTGCTGATGTCATCCGGAGAGAGCGCTCCTATTGGCTGTTGACACTGTGGCATCATAAATCATGTTAATCATCATCACAACCCATTTGAGCAAACTTATGATGACTAATCATGTTTGATTTTGTTAGCAAAGCAAAGCCCTCGCTGTCTCTTCCTCGCTCTCCTCGTCTTCCTTCCGTCGTCGTCTCCTTGTCCGTCTCTCCACTCTGTTAATTTGACTCTCAGGTTCTGAATTATCATATGCAACATTCATGGAGGAGAAGAGGAGGGTGCGGGGGTGCACTGAACCACCACCCCTCCGCCATGAAAGCCCCCCTTCGCCCATCATGAAAGCAGCCCCCCCTCCATCTGGTCTGCATTATTGGCACAAAGATATTTGAGACATCTTTTTTCGTTTTTCAAACAATAGAGTGTTTGATTTATGAACTGGCATTAGAATTTCATTGCAGAAAAGCTACAGATGAAAAGATAACGGAGAGTGAGATATTTGTCTGGAGGGAGAGACAATGAATTTATCCTCACGTACCGTTCGTGATTCCTCCCCTTCAGTGCTGCTGGGATTTGTTGTGTTCGGATTTGAATCGGAGCCTCGGAGACTTCAGAGCGAGAAGTCGGCTTCTGTCTCCCTAAAAAAACTGTCTTTGTGTCTGGAGCTGCTTTTTCTCTTTGATCATTCATGAATATTGTTAGTGAGCCGCAGCTCTGACCCCTGACCTTCATACTGCTGCTTTGGCTAATTATGGTGATATAGGAGTGTAATTGGTCTCATACTGTAAATCACTCTGCATTAGGCTGCCTGCTGAACGTACTGTGTAACTGTAGAGTCTCTATTTTTCTGTTCAGCACACTGTAATATTAGACTTCGTAACAAAACTGGATTTTTTTTCTTATTCCATGTGGCTCAAATCTTATTTCCAGCATTGTTGATGGCAGAAACATTGACTTATTTGTATGAGCCTCATATTTTATTTTATTTTAATTGACAAAGAAGAGAGAGTGAAATACAATTTTAAAAATAGCCTTTTTTCATAAACACTATATAAATAAAATAAGATAAATAAATACAATCTAAATGAAACTCAAATGTATTATTATTATTAATAATTATAATAATAATGATAATTGCTATTATAATCATCATCATTGTTATTATTATTAGTGTTATTAGTAGTAGTATTAGCACTGTTATTATTATGTCTTTGCCCTTATCTGTCACTCTTCTGTTGCTCTCCTGCTTTGTTTTTCTGCCTGCGACTGCAAGGTCACATAGGATCAAGTAGTCATTTGTATGTCAAGTTTACAACAGTAAATATTACATATCAACCAATTAGAAACTGATAATTATGTGAAATATGAAGATATATGAACAGACAGGAGCCGAGGGATGTGGCTGAAAAAAGTACTTTGAATGCTCCTGCTACTTTTTGTAATTACAGATTGAGGTTTTTAATACTGTTTTCATTCATTTTACTTTAGTAAAAAGTGATGTGAAAAATTTTCCACCCTCTCTGACGGTATCACATTCATTCTTTATCTGCACTGAAATATTTGAAGCCAAGATTTTTTGGCTTCGCTATCATATCAGATCGGATCATTTTATCCACTTTCCCTGTATGTCGCCAACATTTAAGGCATATTTGGAAATTCTTTGTGTCTTGACTTAAATTTGAAGTGTAGTCTGGCAGGTTTGAACAATGCTTTTTGTGCAGTCACACAAGGGATCAAAAAGGTCAAAGGTCAAACTTGAATCTTGCGCGGTTGCGCTGTTATCCCATTGACATAATCTGTCCACAGACATGTAAAATCTGGTATAATGGCTTCTCTGGTAGTTTCAGCTATCATAAGTGTCACCAGAATCACATTTTGCCATGATGACACACACACGCACACACACACACACATGCACACACACACACACACACACACACACATACACACACACTCAGGTTAAAAAAATAAAATGATACCAGCCATAGCCATGTTGTCGGAGCCGATAGAAATAGATACATACGAGGTAACAAAAAGTGAGGTTGGAGTAACCTACCAGATTCAAATTCTGATAGAATACAATTGTCTTGTTGCCATGACAACAAATTAGTTTTTGTTACTTATCAATTCTAATCATTTTGATGCCACATGAGGACTGACTGGCTGACTGCAAAATGCTACCTTTTGTAAAGTAAATACTGTGTATTGGAGTGCAGTAATCTGCCAACTAGTTTTATATGTAAATTTTATGTAAATAAAATATGTAAATGTTTTACATGTATATGTAAATGTGATATAATTTAGTACATATAGTTTCTGCAGTGAAGACTTTAAAGGATTTCTGTGGGCTATGATGCGGAGTCTGATTTAAGTTGTCTGCACACGACTCAACATGACTCCACGACTGCACACGACTCCAACATGGAGATGGTTGGACTGCAGGCTAGCAGCTAACTGTGCAAACTCTGTGGACAGCACTAACGGTGTTAAGCAGGGGGAAAGTGGAGGGTGAGCGCCATGCTTCTGCAATGATGCCATCCCTAAATCAGCAGTAGCATCTCATGCCCGGTGGACAAATACCTGAAAGAGATGGGAAGCTGTTCAAGAAGGCACAAACAACCACGACCTCAACATATGAGGTATATAGTTCTGAACATTTGAAAGTAGCATGACTTTCTTTAATTTTCTCTTTTGCGGTCAATTCTGCCAAAATACCAAAGTTGGAGGCAACAGCTACAACTAAAAGTGTTGGAAATAAGCATAAAAACAGGTGTGACATCTTCTGTTTTTGTCGCTCTGCCACACGTGTCTGTTAAACATCACTCCGTTTATATTAGTATCGGATATGAGCAACATTAACAGTCATCACAAAGCTAACATGCTTTTCTTTTAGCAGTGAAGTGGCTGCAGTGTGAACGCCGCCTGTTTTCTGTGGAAAGTGACCAACTAATTCCACATTGAGGGGAAATTTAGAATTAATAATAAAAGGGCAAAGCTGCACTGCTAATTCTCAAATTAAGCACCAGCTTGTTTTCCTTTTTTCTGACGTTCTTAATAGCATCTTAATATAGAAGCTGTAAGTTATGGTGGTGGTGTCGTCAGTTGTGTCTGGTGCCCGGGCTTTATGGCCTATAGCGGAGGGATTCAGCTCATTTGTTGGGTTTTGGTCCCGCAGCAGTGTGGCTGTATGAATAAGTGCAGTGATGGCGAGGGCCCGGCCGATTAGCATGGCGCACTAACGAGCTGCCAGGGCCAGGGAGTTAGTGGCCCTAAAATAACACGGTGAGTAGTGACGGCGCGCTGTGTTTTCCCTGGGATGGGGGCCGAGCGGCGTGCAGGGAAGTAAATCAAGCAGGAAGGAG
Organism: Plectropomus leopardus; assembly: GCF_008729295.1. NCBI lineage: Eukaryota > Metazoa > Chordata > Actinopteri > Perciformes > Serranidae > Plectropomus > Plectropomus leopardus. Next base: position 29,218,979 of record NC_056472.1, on the reverse strand, counting down.
AACCGTGTACAGATTCAAGATGAAACGTCACCCAGATTTATGTGCACAGTAAAAACCTGCTCCTTTTTAATGGCTCCAGTTTCCTCCGAGCACGACTCCAGTTTCTCCCCCTCTCTCTCTCTCTCTCATTCAGTCTGCTCATTTACCTCCAGCCTCTCTCTCTCTCATTCACACACACACATTAACCAATATCCCTTCCCCTCTCTGTCCAACTGATCCTTTCAATATATTTGCTCTTTCTCACTAATATTATCCCACACATATCCATCTCTCTCTCGATTTTATTTATATGGCACATTTTCAAAAACAATTGTGAAAATATATTACAGTTAAACAGGATGTCAGGAAAACTGGCTCATATCTTGAGACTCTGTTGGGGAAAAAGGAATTTGACAATAAATAAAACTTAAAATTGTATAATCAACATGCAAATGACCCCATTTACAGGACTACAAAAATGAAAAATGGGATCTTTTTAAAAAAAAAAAAATCCTGGAAATTTTCTTCCCAATCAGTTTTTTTAAAAAGATTAGATGAGATACAATACGATATGATACGATACGATACAATGCGATACGATGTGATGGGATGGCGATACGATACGATACGATACGATACGATACGATACGATACGATACGATACTACGATACGATAATAAGACAGATACCATATTATACGATACAATACCATATGATACAATACAAAACGATACAATACTGCAAGATACAATAAAATAAGATACAGTAAGATAGTACATGGGACAAGGTAGACTTATTAGTTTATTTTTAAAAAAAATAGTTTAAATATGACACACTGTAACTTTAAACTATGTTTTTAAACATAGTTTAAAAAATGAAATTAAAATTTGTCCTTGATCCTGCTACAACTTTTGGAGTTGAAGGAGGAGCTGAGGAGTCTCCTGGGAATGAAGCTTCTCCGTAGTCTTATATACTTCTGTATCGTTTCCCAGATGTCAGCAGGGTGAACAGACTGTGACTGCTGTATTTCAGTATCCTTTGGGCTCTGTGCAGACACCTCACTTCACAGAGGTCACTGATGCTCTGTAGACAGGTAGCAGTGATGTTCTGCGCAGTTTTAATCACCCGCTATAGAGTCTTCCTGTCCTAGGCCGTGCACGAACCATGCCAGTTAAAGTAGTACATAAGGCAGATAATATGAGGGAAAATGCTCCTCTGCATCCTCATAGTGCTCCTAATTGAATTTGCAAGAAAGCATAAACAACCAATCAGAGCTGAGGAGTCTCTAACATGGCTGTCAATCATGTCAATCACTGCTTGTGAACTGCGGTTAAACCGCCAGACAAGATTAAACATTGATCAAGATTCGGTCACTGCATTGCCTGTTTGTCATATTTTAGTGTACTGTCTATCTGTAAAATGACATGAACTGGCTCAACTGTTGTGAAACTGGTGAACTGCGATTGGCCGAAGTTTCCTGTCACAGGCTACATTTTCCAGAGCCTGAAAATAGAGCCAAGGGCAGGTGCAGTAGTCTAGTTTTCTCTCAGACCACCTGAATTACAACATGCTCAACATTTATTCTGGGATTTTTAGCCAGTGATGACAAACTAGTAACTAAAGGCTCTCTGCATGAAAAGTGCGATTTCTGGTCCCGTAAACAACCATGAATTAACAAATCAGATCAGCAAGCTCCACAGCGAAAGCTCCAGGAAAGAAAATGTCCTGATCAACCCTAAGTAGAGATTTTGGAACGAATTTTGTCAGTAAGAAGAGCTCAAACAGTCATCAAGCTTGTGGGGAAAATAACTTATCATCAATATAAGACAGAGCACCACTATGTGAGGCTTAAAAAATAAGCTATAAAAATCTTAAATCCTCCGCTATTCATCTCACTCTCCACCAAACTCTTTTGCTCAAGTCATCTGGTCCACACACACACACACACACACACACACACACACACACACACACACACACACACAAAGAGAGGCCTTTATTGTCTTCTGTTTCAGTCCTGCTGTGTTTCATGTTGTGAAATCTCTCTCTCTCTCTGTGTCTCCTTGTCAGGACTGGCCTGGAGGCGATCATGGAGACCTACGCTTTCTGGAGACCTCCTGTGAGGACCCTCACGTTTGAAGACTTCACCAATATGCAGAAACAGCAAGGTGTGTTATTCCACATATTGTCTCCGTACAGGAGAAAACCACACGTCAGACTCCACCGAATATATTCTTCATGAAAGTCCCTCCTCAGTCTCACTTGTCTACTTCTCATTCAGTTTCCTCCCAAGATTTTTTAATAGATATTTAGTGCAGAATTGTAAAAGAAAAAGCATATATTTCTAAGATTAGAAAGTCAGATTCTTTTACTGCAGAGCTGAAACTGGTCTCTGTGTCTCCACTTAGATGAATAAGGTTTTTTTATGATATTAAAGGTCGGGACAAATTGACTGTCCCTTGTTTTATTTTGAAGGACTGACATCCCGATGATTTGACATCCACCTAACAACCCCCAAATAAATAATATACAAAAAGTATTGCTAACAGCATTTGTCAGTGTCAATGCACATTTATGATAGATTTTTTCTTGCTTCATTATCACACACCTACAAAACATGACTTTTCTCACCTGAAACAGATACATTACAGCTCACTGGCACAATTAGATCAGTCAAACTGTATTTACTCAATGTAAACTGAAAGCCATTATTCCCATCCAGAGTACAAGATAATAGTGAATTAAACTTTTCCTCATTTTATATGCGACGTTAATACTTAGCGACCACTTTAAGCCTCTTTTCCACCAGCAAGGAACTGGTTCTGTTCCAGTTCCTGCACCTAATTTTACCAGCATAGCATTGCGATATTTTGCAAGGCAATATTGTACCGATATATGGATGACAAGAATTGATTTACTTTCTTCATATAAATGATACAGTTTTCAAATACAAATGAAACTTTTGGTACTCTAGGTTTGTAGTTTGGGACTCAGTTTTAAGGTTAGGATCAATTGCTTTTTCAGTCCACTAGGTACATTTCACTGCACAAGAAACGATTGAAGTAAGATAAACAAACAAAAACCATTGTATTATCAGCTATATCAGATGTTGACAAAGTTTTTTCTGTTAGGACATAATTTGCAGTTGAAAAAAAGGAAATGAACTGCAATATGTGTTATCAAAATACTCACCATATTGCATTTTTTTAAATTCCCAATAATATTGTATCCAATTCAATGTTATTTAGAAAGCTCATTGTCACAAATCACAGTTTGCCTCAGAGGGCTTTACTACGTACCACATCCCTCTGTCCTTGAACCCTCACAGCAGATAAAAAAAAAAAACTCCCCACAAAACCTTTCACAAAGAAATGGTGGTTGAAATTTAAGGAAGAGCAACTGAGGAGGGAACGGTCTCCCAGGACGGACAGACGTACAATAGATGTCCTGTAAACACAACAGATAAACGTAAAAAAATTACAGTAATCCAGTACATGACTGAAGCACCTGTGTCATGATAATGTAATGTGGGCCCTTTTGTAACATTGTATACGACTCATTTTGATGTAAATGTGTCAACTTGCAGACACAGATCAATTTATTCTTGTGATTCATGATTGGAGCAGCATTTTTTTAGAAATGAACACAAATATGGTATAATTTTCTGCAAATTAAGCAACATAATGTGTTTTTTTTTTTTTTTTTACATTTTAAATAAGTGAGAGTAATGAATCACTGCATATTAGACTGTCTCTGAAACTGAACGCAGTGCACAGTGGTAATTATCATGACCTTGGTGCATGAGCTGTCCCAACCTGAACTCTCCCTCTGCATATTTTCCCTGCATATATCACCACACACTACATCAGCTATGGTTGTCCTTCATTTGAGCTTGGCCATACGCTGCTCCCCTGGCAGGTTCGGCAGGCGTCTGCTGAACTTTTCACATCACGCGCAGGCAGCCCTTGAAAATAAAATCGTTAAACGAACCCCGTGGCTTTTGGACGGCTCCGCGACACGAGTCAGCGTCAGCGGGGCCACCTCCCTTTGTCTCGGCTCCAGCTCCGGCACAAGGTCTTAGTCATCGTGGCTCATATCAAGGGCCACGCCGCTTTGAAACCGACTCTGTTTCCTCGCAGACCCTATCTCGGTTACCTCTGGAGGTCAGCATGACGTGACGCTCCGTATTTTGTCTGAGCTGGAGGACATGTGTTTGTTATCATTAAACTCCTCCAAAGTGATTAGGATTTAATCAAAGTCCTTGCACCGCCAGTGAACCCTGTGTCACCCCGACAGGACACTGGTGTACGTGTGCAGTTTTCAGCGTGTGCACCTTTGCCTTTATGGCACCAGACACCCTTTTTCCCTTCAACTAATCAACTATTCCCCCTCGGCTCTGAAGCACCTCGAGCCCCTCTAACCAGAGGAAAACATGACATCACCAAACTATCGTCCCTCTCTGTCTTTTTTCCCTCATATACCTTTCATTCTTTCTCTCTCTCCTTTTCTTTATTTCTCTCCCTTCCCACAACGCCCCCCCCCCCCCCATCTCCTCGAGCAGAGCTGCAGCGATATTATCGAAGGCATATGGTGCAAAATCAGATCCCCAGCCAAGCGAGTCCTGGATTATTTAGTTATGCCTCCTCCTCATTCCGGGTTCAAACTGAATTTCTCCAACAGCAAGATGAACCCCGGCCAAATTCTCATTAATAGAGAAATATGCGATTGATATCCCACAGCTATCATTTCACTCTGAAAGGCAAGACTTAGTGGATACAATTTGTGCCAGCCCCCCTTCAGCCGAATCACTACAGTCCATGTCTAAACTCTGAGACTCTGTGGCTTTTTATTGAGGAAAGGACTCGTGGATGTGGGGCGGCTCTGTTGACCAGACATGGTCAAAACTGGATCCATATTTATCTCCACATGCCAGCGATATATTTACGATTCGGTTCATGATCTCAGATCCAGCGGTTTCAGAGAGTAAAGCGACACGATTAGTCTGAGGGTAGGAGTTTGAAACTGTTCATGTGGATCAACAAGGTTGAATATTAAAGTGGCAACAGGTGAATTCATGATGTGGTCTGACTCATGTCCACCACTGGGAAACGCTCCAGTTGATGACTTAATTGCGATATCCTGATAAACTTTAGTATTGTCTGCACATTTGTGGACTGTATTTTAATATCTCTATATAAAGTAACATTCTATCAATCGTTGGCTGTTTTTATTTTGAATATTTAAATGATTAATTAAAATGTAATGTTATTTTGAAATATTAAAGTGGGACTGACTGAGATAAAATCACCTGTGCTTCATCATCTCTGTATGTGTGTTCTCCAGGTGGAAGCACAGGAACTTCTCCCACCACCTCCAGCACAGGAACCCCCTCCCCCTCCGGTGCAGCTCACCTCCTGTCTCCCTCCTGCTCCCCTCCGACCTTCCACCTCGCCCCCAACACCTTCAATGTGGGCTGCAGGGAAAGCCAGCTCTGCAACCTGGGCCTGTCCGAGTACCCGGCCTGCGCTCGCAGCAACATGGCGGCCCTGCAGGGCTATGGCGGCCTGGCCGACAGCTCCTATGGACGCCTCCAGGCTGCAGGGGGCGCTGTGGCCTCCGCTCAGCCCTCTGAATCCTTCCTGCCACAGAGGACTTCCTCCTTGATCGCTGCCGGCATGCAGGGCAGCGCTCACGCCTCCCTGAGCGGCAGCGGTAGTGGCAGCGGCACAGGAGGCAAGATGGATGCCTACGGCGGTCAGCTCGGCTCCTTCCCGGCCTCGCAGCTTCAGTATGTGATGCAGGCAGGAGGTAGCTCCAGCTCTGCCTCCTCCTCAACGTCCGGATCCTCCTCGTCCTCCGCCCACATGTTCAGCGGGAGCCACCACCACGTGCAGCAGGGCTCCTACAACGCTTTCTCCCTGCACAACCCCTACAACCTGTACGGATACAACTTCCCCACCTCTCCTCGCCTGGCCGCCAGCCCCGAGAAGCCACAGGGAGGTCTGCTGTGCTCCTCGTCTCCAGCCGGGGCATTCGCGGAGCGCCAGTACCTGTCCAACGGAAGCATGGACACTATGCACATGATCGGCAACACCAGCGGAGGCCAGCAGGGCAGCAGCTCCTGCGACGGACGTCAGTACGGCTCCTCCTCTCAGATGTCCATGCACATGGTGTAGAAACTGGGAGTCCTCCGTGTTTCTGAAGTCTTTTAGCTGAAAAGTGAATCTCTAATCTATGAACCCGGTTTGGTTTTCACGTTGAACCGGCGTTTTTACAAAAAGCGTTAATGTACCAAGGTACAAAACAAACCTTTCAGAAAAGGACATCCTTGTTTTTAAAGACACTCCACCACATACGAAGCATTATAGAGGGAGTCAAAACTATTATTTAATTATCTTTGTATTAATGAAGTGAAAATCGGGACTCTCTTACTGTTTCTGATAGGAAACAAATGACAGATTGTAAAAAGAAGGAGAGGCAGGAGCACACACGCTCTGGCTCAGAAGGGAATATCAGTTGTGAATCTGTTATGGTGCAATAGTAGCAACAAGTGACTCATTCTTGATTTATTTTTTGGGACTCAAAGGCCATGCAGCCATGACATCATGCAACCAAAGAATCTTCACTGTGATCCAGAAGTTTTTACTTCATGCAGCACTTGCGCCGATTCAGAGACATCGAGGGGTCAGTGGTTCGCCATCACGGTCTGAAGTTTTGGCTGGAATGAAAGGGACAACTGGACAAGATCACTGAACGACTCGCGGCTCCGCAGACACGCAGGAGACGAAGTATTTGGACTCTGTGGGGTGAACACAATACAAAGAACTGCAGGTCGGGTTCACTGAAGAACTCTGTCTTCATCCTGAAAACTCGCAGCAGGCTCGTACGTGAGAGTTCAGGATCCACCACAAATCAACCCGTTATCCTCACAGACTGGAATGGCTTCACTATTTTTGATGAGTGGATTATGTTTTTTAGCATATATATAAGATGGCGAATGCAATCTATAACATAAGCTTAAAAGTTGTTGTGTGAAAAGTTATAAAAGAAGCAATAGCAAGACAGAGTAATTAAAGTATGTTTTGGTGTGTTGTAGAGATGTGTATTTAAGTGCTGAGCAGTATAACAGTTTTACAGGCCAATCTGTTCAAAAAAATGTGTGAAAAATGGGAAGTAATTCTTTTTTGAGGCATTTTGAAAAAATGTAAATACAGGTGCCAAGCACGTAAAAAGCTCAATAAACGTTTTAATTCATGTACATGGTTTTGATTTATTTATTTATTTTCTCCTCTTTAGCGGCAAGTTTTCAAAGTAAACTTGATATTTAAGACAATTATTCTGCAGAAATCAAAAACATATTGTTTTTTCCCCAAAAACTCTGGAACATGAGTTGCTCATGAAAAAAACAATTTGGAGCGCAAAAGCAAAACAAATTACAGTGTTTATTGTCAGCAATCAACAAAATAATGCTACTTTTACACACCGGATGTTTCATGTTTAGAGGTGCAGTGTGTAAGATTCTGGAAAATTTAGCGGCATCTCAGCTAAAGAACTGCAGATTGAAACCAGCTAAAACTTTTTTGCAGAGAGCTGATTATCCGCAGATACTCTAAATCAAATGGATAAGATGAAATAAACCAGTAAAAACACTGAAATAAAGCAGTTTTACATCAAAAATCAGTGTTCTTTCGATGCTGTTCATTGCAGAGGGGCTGCAAGTTGTGAAAATGTGAATGACCAGTGTGTTTGTCCATTCTGGGCTACTGTAGAAACATGGTGGTGCAACATGGCAATTTCAGTAGACAAGAATCGGCTCCCTATGTAGATATAAACAGCTCATTCAAAGGTAAAAAAAACACAATAATTCTTGTTTTCAGGTGATTAAACGCCAATAAAAAAATAATTATTATATTAAATCATATTTCTGCTAATTTATTGCCATAAATCCTGCACACTGGACCTTCAACAGTTATTTTCTGATGAACTATTGGCTGATAAATGATTATTTTAAAACAGCTTGTATCTGTAGGAGGTGACTCATCAGTCAGTCACAGCCTCTCTGCTAAAATAACGAGCGACATGATTATTAATCACCCAAGAGAGTTTTCGTTGCTTTTGAAACACACACATCTGCTCCGCACCACATCAGAGGCGGGGGCTTCAAACGCTGATGCAATGCATAGATCATAAACCAAACTGGGAGAAAAAGACCCCAAAAAAGACAAATTTTTTCCCTGCTGGTTCTGTTTATTATGAGAATGAAGAATAAAGCTCTTGTGCCAACTGCACTCAGCTGCACCGCTGTTGTGCTCATAAATATGGCACCTGTTTAAAGAGACAGAGAAATCCCCTTGTAATCATTTGAGAGAGGGAAAACATGCAGCATTTAGGATCATTCCTGCTCCAGCTTTGTGGTTCCCCCTCTTGTTACACATGCACAGACTCCGGGGATTTAGCCGGGGCCAATCAGCGTCCATTACACGGATGTCTTCTGAGCGGCTCTCCCCAATCACTTCCTATCATGCGTACGGCTCCAACCATGAAATATCATATCTGAACCATCATCAGAAAATAAAGGGGGTGCAGGACCGTGGAGACAGCGACCCAGTATTGGAAACACCTGTTTTTCCAAGCATGACTTCAAATAATGAGCAGGATGATGTACCGGAGAGAAGCGCATGATTTCATAATTTGGCTCCGCTCCATCTATCTGGACATTATTTCCAATAATTATTCACATTATTTGTCTGATATACACCCCCGCTCTTGTTCCAGCAGCATGCCCCCCCCCCCCACCCCACTCCACCACCCCTCTTCACCGCAGATTTACCTCAGGCCCTGTTCAATTAGGAGATGTATTTGTAAAGAGGAGCAGCGGGTCCGCAGAGCAGCCGCATGACATAATGCACAGCAGGTCTGTTTTTGTACCGTAAACTATCCATCAGGTCCTTAAGTGGAAAAGAATGGCCGAGCTTGAGTAACAGCCACTCTCTGCCTTTCATCGTGGCGTCTTTCATTAGAAACAAAATATGCAAACGATCGCACTGATTGATTAATGGCAGAGTGCGGCCAGGCTCACCGTAAAACATGAAACTGGAACAATTGGAGATGCAGGGCAGGGTATTTTAACGAGATCCTCTGACAGAGATGAGAGAGATCTGGTGCCTAATCTGCAGCTTTGAGCGCATTTTGAGTGACAGCACGCTGACTGGAGGGTATCCCATAATCCCCCTCCCTGTCTCAGCCATTGATCTTCCCCTCCGAACACATTTCAGACATTTTAACAGACTCAGAATCACTCTCTGGGGAACTCTACTGGATGCAAGTCCAGCCGAGGGGGGTCAGCAACCATGTGCAAAAGAGGAAAAAAAGCTGGTTTAATTTTTGGATGTGAGGATCTGGTTTTGATACGACACAGTTTATATCACTCCAATCAGAAATTCCTGGTAAACTATTGCCCTCTTGTGTTGCTCCCTCTCTTATGCTCGCGATGCCTTGACTTGACTCATCTTCACAGTAAATTATTGCTGACAGGAGACGTAGACCCACTTTTCTGAGGTGTTACAGTGCGCCTGACATGTGTATTGAAGCACTAAATCACTCCCTTTTCACAAAGGGCTTTCACATACCTTCAGCCGCCTTGCGCTGTTTTTTTTTTTCTCTCCTTCAGGGAACATCTTGAAACTATTTTAGGATTGATAAAGTCATGATACAGATGTCAAGCTTAAAAAAAAGAAACATACAGACTCTGGTGATGTGGCCAGTGTTTTTACAGTCGCAGGAGTGCAGATCTCTGAAGGCAGGTTGTGTATTTTATGAAGCATGGTGAGTAAGAAAGTATGTGTGCTGTAACAGCTAATGAACCTATCTGATGTGCAGCATGTGCTACACATCTATGCATATTATATTCTAACTTCTAAATTTGAGTTAAATATCATTAAAAGAGAGTTAAAGAGAAAATAACCCAGAGTTTGAGCTGAATGTCATTCCCTCTTTTTTCTCCATTCACTCCACCACAAAGAAATGCAAAGAAAGTACAAAGAGACACAAAAACAAACAGAACAACCTACAAGGAGACATAAAATGACCAAAGAAGACACAAAATTACCTTAACAAAGTACAAACGACAGCAAAAAGTACACAAAACAACTACGGAGAGACACACAAAGAGACACAAAACAACCACGAGGAGCCACAAACTCACTACAAAGTAAACTGATAAGACGACCAAAAAGACACAAAATACCCAAACTAAAAGAAACAACAAACTAGAAGAAACACCAGATATAAAAATGGGCAAAACAACCACAAAGAGACGAAGACTACAAGTGACACAAAATGATCACAAGGAGGTTGAAAAATGTAAATAAATGAATTTCTGTGCCATGTTTTGCACATTTTCCAAAGATGAGACAAAAATATTGATGTATTGATTTAGAAATTTTAATATTTTGACTAAAATTTTAAAATAGTTTTCATGACATGTTTGTAATGATGGCACCAGCGGTGTGTTTGGCAGAAGCAAAAAAGAGGGATTTTCAAGTCACAACCGTGACCTTACACTTAACCATAATTCTACTTGCATAAATGTCAAACCTCAGTCTGAGTCCTCTATTAAAGACAACCTTTGATTTAATCTTGAACCTCAACTCAAACTTTAGACTAACCTTAATCCGAAGTTTAACCAACGCCAAACCAAAACAGAATTAAGAACAGAGGAGGAGCTGAAATGCCTGCACTTTCCATCATGTTTGATGCTCCGTCAGCCACACACAAAAAATAAAACACATATTCTCACACCCTCAGAAAAAAAGGGCCTTAGCGATGGCATGCAGGTCAACAGGAAACAGCCTAAATGATTTTTCTTCTTCCTCAGGAGGGAAAAGAGATGTCTGAGATATGGTCGACCAGCACAGGCAGGTGGTTCTGATAAAACCCCCCGCCCAGGCGCTCCCATGGTGCCATGCCTGCTGAGTACAAAGACGCCCCACTGGGAAGCCCCCGTGTCTAAATGAGAGAGGTCCGGTGCTGCGTGGAGGTTTGCAGTCAGGTCCTTGGAGATCCAGCGGATAGTGTGACTGACCGGGCAAGTGACCCGGATATTGAAACCCCTGTGGAGGGTTGATTTTAGAGTGTGAGAACTACAGTGGTGGAGTGTGAGATGGCTGTGCATGGTTATAGTAAAGTTAAGCTAAGTGTAGTTATGCTGAAATATATCTGAACAACAATAAACTACTGGAGCACACAATTAACTTTAATAATAATAATAAATAATAATAAAAAAATAAGAATAATAAATGTTATTCATTTAGCACCTTTCATACAAAAGGGTTAGGGTTAGGTCAAGGCAAATCAGCATAAAAGGACATTTAAAAACAATTTAAAACGAAAATTAAGAGCTTAAAATCATTAGATAAAATCATGAACCATAAAATAATTTAAGATAAAACATTTTAAAAGATTTGCAGCATTCTACAGTGTAAAAAGAAGAATTTTAGAAATTAAAAGCTAGAGGGAACAGATGCCCATATTTTTCAAATTTCTTTTTTTTGTAACAAGACCCAACCATTTTAAGTATAAAATAATTTAGTAATTTCCTGCTAAAAAAAAAAAAAAAAAAAAAAAAAAAGACCCCGGTTGACCTCGTCTTTTGATTGGCTGCTCGGGGCTCACGTGAGCGAGACGTTTGGCTGCCACGTCACTGGGCGGTTAGGTTCGGATGTGTTCGGATCGGTTCGGATGAGTTCGCTAGCTAGCTAAAATACACATTAGCCAAGAGTGGGAAAAAAACCCCGATATTTTTGCGCCGTTACTGATTAATTTGTTGCTCCGTTTAAACGCGAGTGTGGACATTGACTTTAATGCCGGAAAATGAAGCAGCATGTTGGAGTAAGTGACGGTAAACCGTCCGCCGAGCTCGAACTTCACTGGGCAAACCGCCATTTTGAAACAAACAAGGGATTAACGTTACTGTCAGTTGTGTTGTTTTGGTGATAGCACGGTGCGTTTTCCGGAATTATTCAAGCTGGTTTCAATCTTTGGACATTGATTTTCACTTCGGCTGCCTGAAAATGGAGATTTTCGTGCTACACATCGGCTAAAGACACCCGAAAAGAACCGGCTACCTGGATCTGTTGGCCGTTAGCTACAGTGGATAACTGAGGTTGACCGTCGTTACTCTGATCCCGGTGAGTTACATATTTCTCTAAATCGACTTTTAGCTGCAGATTAAGGACCATGATATTGTCTATTATGTAATTGTTAATGTGTGTGCCAGCTCATGCTCAATGTTTTCTTTTCAATGATGGATTTAAGTGGACATTTGGTTCAGTTTGACCTGGTGTGGCAGTAATATTTGTTGATAATGATGGTATAAACTTGTTGTTCTGTGCTGGCCATGAGTTATAACAATTTCATAGCACATAGTGATGGTTTTCATGCTTTGAGCCTATCCTGTCGTTTTTTGTGATCTGTGACGCTTTTGAAAATGTCTCTGTGTGGCTTCTGACTGAAAAAAGTGAAAGTGATATCTGTAACGTGCGTAGCTGCATAGTGTTGTGTCTGCAGTTGTTGTCTGTACAGTTTAATAACAGTGAGATATAAAGACAGTCTTCAGCTCATAGCTTATACCTCTGGTGTAATCAAATTGACCTCAGAAGACAACATTCCCCCACTTTTTACTATGGCAGTAAAAGGTGAATGATAGTAAAAACACATTCATAATATTCAACTGTTTTTCTAGGATAAAATATAGAGCACATGCTATGACTAATTAAGCACCTCCACCCAAAACTAGACACACAAATACATTTTCACACATATAAACATTCTGCTCTCCATGAATGACAAGACAACAGTTATTGTAACTAAATTGTTATCGTCCACCATATCTCATTAATTTAATTAAATGGTTATTTAAAAGGGACATAGCATATTAATGAACATCAGTATAAAATAAAAATGCTGGAGTTAGCAGGACAGCTAATTTACATCTGTTGTCCCTGTCCCCTGGAGTGGATTTAGACATTGGAGATTTAGCCAAAACATAAACAACAGTTATGACATATAACAGTTTATATATAACTTTTATATTGTTTATATTTATATATCTAATTTATATTGTTATGGAACATATAACAATTTACTTATGTACGTATATTCAAGTTTTAAGTGTGTCTTAATTTGATGTAGCTTATCAAGAGGCCTGATGTTGGTACTCAAGTCCAACATCAGGAGGAGGAGGAGTGTGTGATGGCTGGGAATGGAGAATTTTGTTTTGGGTGGAGCAGCACACAGATGGTGGTTGGATAAGTGGCTGTGGTGGGATGATGGGGAAGGTTGTATAGAGTTGTGGGTACAGACACAGTGAAACAGGTGTCCCCATGCAGGCCTCGAGTAGGAAAAAATGAAAATTATAGGAATGGCGGCTGGTTTTCTTCCCGCACATATTCATATCTGACTGTCTGCTTGTGGCGGTAAAAGATGGATTTCTTTCCACTTTTTTAATGTGACATCTTCTATTTGCATGACATACTTTGACATTTTGTTTTCATCCATGCATGGTTTTCTTGTTTTATTTCCAGTGCAACAGAATATCATCCTTTAGTACATCCAGTTCACCAAAGCTTTTACAAATGTAATTTTAAAGGCTCTGTGTGTCATGACTCTTCTCTAGAAAAACAAGAAAACTAAACATCTTTTCTGGTCTGTAATACATGCTAGTTAACTAAAGAGGTGTTATTGAAATTAAAATTGAAGGTGAAACAAAACCAACTGGATTTACAGAGTTAGCATGCCCTTTAGGTTACATGACTGAATACTGACACTTGATGGCTTAAATGCTGAATTGATGGTCATTGTAACCTCATGTTGTGGTAAGAGGGGTGGGGGGGGGTGCCATGTTATGACCTTTTTCCATCAAAATTAGTGTGCAGTTGTGTGATTTTAAACATGGGACAAACTGAAAAATTGCCAGTATGCCTTTCTTTATTATTTTACCTGTGTGTTATGTTCAGCATCAAGAACACAGCAGTAAAACTGGATTGGTAAACAGCAGAAAGTGGCATACAGGCCAATGAAAGTATAATGGTGCTTACCTCTTTTTATAGCTGTTTGGTATTTAGTCTCTCTTTCAATCTTATTGAAAATTAATTTGAACCAGTATTTGTGCTTGGATGGATTAGGATGAAATTTGTGGCAACTCTTCATTGCATTGCACAGGAAAAGGAGTAAAAATTAGTGTAACTACCTGCTGATTGAGGCTGGAGCTGAGAAATATCCATGACTACCAATATTGAATGTTGCTACATGCGTTGAACTATCACATTTTACACTGGTAAAATCTTTATTGAATATGCTCTTGGCATGTGAAAACCGATGGAAATAGACAAATAATTGTGTACCAGTAGGGACAGTGGAAAAGAAAGATGATGTAATGTTATTGTGACCCGATGCATACTATATATGAAAGTGTACCGGGGCATTTCTCTCCCTCTTTTTCTCACTAACTTTTATTGTTTTGTGCTGTTTTACTGTGCTGCTGTACATATGTGTGCGTGTATGGGTGTAGATATTTGTGAAGTTGATTGTAATGTAACATTTAATTTTATTTGTTAAAACAATAAATACAGTTAAAAATAAAAGAAATGTCAGAAAGTTTAGACAGGGATGACAGTATTTGAAAGTCAACTGAGGAAGCTATTGTGTGATTGACGGCTAAAACTGTCTCCATTGAGCCCCACTCGCTGCTTCTGCAGGCATTTTACATCAAAGCTTTGAACCATTTGCAAGCACTATTGGCACTGTGGCCTAGGTCTGCCCTGAATGAACGAGTACAAAGCAGAACAAGCTAGAGGTCAACGCCGAACATAAAAGGCCATCCCGTAAAAACAACAATGCTTATAAGTGTGTGTGTGTGTGTGTGTGTGTGCCTCCCTTATCCTTGTCAGGCCTTCTGAGAGGGCATTCAGAGTTTTTCATTAGCTACGCTCATTATTTTCACTGGAAGTTTGTTTAACGGTCGAAGTAGGGAAGATGCGAACAACCAGGCAGATTAGAAAATGCAGACCTAATACCCCTGGCTAAATATTCTGGAAAATATTCAGCCCAACACACATGCGTTCTATCAATCACCTTTATAATGCTTGTCACATAAAATGTTACTATGACTGTGGGCTTGAGAGCGTGTCTGCTGTGTTAAAACTGGCCTGATTTCAGGACAGCCATGCAGCCCCTGGTTCCCCCCCGCCACCATCAATCTATCTATGGGGGCCATACATGCCCACTGGTGCGTGTCTGAATGCAAGTTTGAGAGTGGCAGCTGCACTCTCTCATGGACCTCACCTGCACTGGCTGGGCAGACGCCAGGGACAGATTCGCAGAAATTTCATGGTGACATTTCTGAAGCCGTCATCGAGCAAAGTGTGTGACTGATTACTCTGATAAAACAACATTCTATTGTAGTCCGGATAACGCTATTAAACAACACCGGGGTAATCCCCGGTAACAGGCCTGTTGAAAGCTGAATCACACCCGCGCTCATTGTGCTGCCTGGCAGCTTGGCTGGGATCGCATTGCGACGTGCACTGAGAGGGGAAAACAGGAAGCCGGGATCCTCTCTCTTCTCCCCCCTGGAATTAGTAGTAACTACGCATGATCAGCGAGCTCCCGAAATCTGTTTCAAAAACACACACTGACCAAATGCTTGAACTGTGCAAAACCTTCTTTTAAGTCCCTGAAATGCACAGCTGGAGACATAGCTGTAGATGTGTGCGCTTTGTGGATTCAGTGTTTAGTAACGAGAGAAGTTGTGTGACCTCACATATTTGTTCAAAGTGCATTGTTTGTGGGTGTTTTATTGGTTTGTTTTGGGTCAACATTATTAAGGACACTTTTTTGCTTCAACTCATTTTGCCTAAATAATAGAAATCCATATGTGTGCAAGGGAAAATAATCAGGGAGGCATCATCAGGTCAAAAGACTGGGCCACTTCAGCTTTTACCACTAAATCGGACAAAAAAAATTGATAAAGACCAGACAATTTGTTATTGTGAGCAACATATTGTGGTAGTGTTATAATGTGCTTTGATTCCCTACCCCAGTTACAACTTCAGCTCATGTGGTAATGTTTACAGACAAAAAACACTTTGTTATCGTTGAGCAAAGATGGATGTACTTAAAATACCAGTTTTGGTGCTACCATCACAGCTGGAGAAGCTGCCAGTGTTTCACTCAAAAGCACCTGCTTTTGGTGGCACAATTGCCACTGGAAATGTTGCGATGTCCCATGAAAACCATCCTGTTTTGTTGTTTTTTAAGGAGTATATTTTGTTATTCAGCTCCACAGACATAGTGATGTATTTTAGATGATTGTCATGCAACTCATCAAGTATCGCATAATCGCTGTATTGTGATACCATTGTTGTCGTGGGCAGCGTATTATGACAGTATCGCATAGTGAGTTAAACTTAGACTCTTACCCCTAGTTACAATTTTAACTGCCATTGCTCCAAAAGTTTCTTCTTTTGACCGTTTTAAATCATGCTACATATATCTTCCTGGAACAGTTGTTTTTGGAGGGGATAAGAGATCATGGACAATAATGTAGTGCATGCATACAACTAATTATTTAATCTTTTGTTCAAATACTAAAGTTAACCACCAATATGTCACAACGATGAAAACACAAAAAGCTAAAGCCTCCATTATTAAGACACACACAGTTCTGATCCCAGATTTGCTGGTGTCAAAAATATGGATGCTCAGACAGGCGCATGCCCAGCACCCACCTGCAGCTTCCCTTTTGCTGAACTTTAAAGGGAAACTGTAAATGTTTCAACAGGCAGCAGGTCTTCACCAGCAGCACTTGTTTTCTCACAAATGATAGCAGGTGTCACTGTGCTGAGCAGTTTTGAATTTCCTTGAAGTCTTTGAATTTCTGAATGTACAGTGTGTAATGTAATGTATGTGCAGCCTCTTGTGCTACTCACACAAACAGTGTGTGTGAATCAATCTGTATGTGAAAGAGTTCAAGTTCAGATGGCACATGTACAGTTTATGAACCCCTACCCCCCTCCACCCCCTCACAGCTTAATCCCTCACACCTGCTCCATAAAGGAATGCCAAGTTAAATTTACTACCATGAGTAAAGACCCAGTGGAAAGGAGATTTTAATTGAGGATGGCTCTGTGACGTTTGGACTGCATACAGTTATATGTGTAATTTATTGTAATTTCTTAAAAATTAGGTCTAGCATCAACAGCAAATATGCATTTTAGCATTAGAATTCATTATTTGCTACTGAGGCCAGATTTAATTGTTTAGATATTATTGACGACACATCAAACATAAATAGTCAGCCAAAAAAAATGTAATTTTTGTAGTGTTTCTGTTTTGATAACTTGCATTTACCATTTTTAAATCTCTATGTGTTTAAAATACATATTATATCCAACAAGAATGAACCCTACTTCTTGTGATTTAGCATTCATAAAAGCCCCATAGCCGCATTAAAAACACTGTTTGTCAGAAAATTATTAACTCTCATTTCTGAAAAATGTCCTTGTACTCAGTAAGTTCCAAAACAGTAGCTAAACAAAGTGGTTACCATGTGACACAGCACTGGTATGCATAAATTAACAGTTTTGTGGTCACAGGTGTGTGCTTGTTGGATATTTTAAAAAGTCTTTAAATGTGACTCAGCCAATAAGAGGCAAGGACTGGAGCAATATGTTTTATATAGTTAAAAATACTGCTTGGATACTGCGGCATGCAGCCATGTCTGTTATCCAGATTGAGACCTCACACTCAGCTCGGGCAGCAGGTCGCACATCTCTAGCCAGAGCTGCTCTGCCCTGCCTGGCACTTAATCCACTTAAAGCCAATTACAACACCATTACTGTGATCACCTTCCTGAAAATGACAATGGAGCCTGTGGTGGAGGAAGCCGGAGAGCAGGACTTGCCCCACAGCTCAGCCTCTCTCTATCAGCTCTGTACTTTAATTTTTCTCTCCCGCACTGCTGTTATCTCAATTAGTTTCAGCAGCAGTGATTGATATAATAACTGTTTAGGCTACACAGAGTAGAAAGGTGTTGATAGATTAGTTTCTTCTTTGGCGAAATGAGATTTAAAAAGTGTTTTGTGGGGCCGCTTTAAGGTCAAAGGGCAGATTGCCAGACATATCAACCCCTGACAAACTTTGACAGTTTAATTAGATTTAACAAACAGAGGTAAGTGTTTGGTTTGTGTCAAGCTGCTCTCACGGGATAACATTTTTGCCATGCTTTGTCAAAATCAGCCAGATGTTGCAACAGCTAATTTCTAGATAAATGTGGATTTATGTCAGTATTTAAATTATTGGTCAAATTCTCTCTTATTGCTAAATTCAGATGATATATACAATTCTGAAGCTTGAAAAGGCATGATAACAAGCTCTTGGCCTGGTTGATTATTGGAGCCGATATTTGGCATTTTGCCGATAATCAGTATCTGCGTTTCATTTTAATGATTATATAATTAAGTAATTAAAAAAGGTAAAGAAAGTGTCAGCCTGGGAAAAACCTTTACTCTGTAAAACCTCAGGGAGCTATTTTTATCTATTCATTTTTTATTTAAATTTTCACCTGACTTTATAGAAGAAGGTGCTGGGAACTTGCTGTATGTGACATTGAATGCTTCAGATTTGATGAAACATTTGCTAGACAATTGAACAAAGTTTGGTGTTGGATTTTATTATATTCCAAATTCCATTTTTACTGTAAATGCAAATTGGTTCCAAATATTGATTATCAGTCTCATTAAGTACTAATAACTGATATGGGCCCTGAAAGACAAATAGAGATCAACCCCTACTCTCTTACGGGACATACCCTTTAGTGATGATCAGATCTCCAAGTGCTTAAAAATGAATATGAATCTCAACCAGATGCAAATGCAAACTGCAATTTTCTATTTTCATTACTTTGAGAAGAAAGTGGTGAAGCACTGTCTTGACCAAGAGGACACTAGTGGGGTGGACAGAAAAACTTTACGTTGGTTCACAAGCACAAGTGTGTCATCAGTTAAAGATGTGCTGAGTCAAGCAAAGTCAGTACTTATTGGAAAAACCCTACAACAATTTTAAAAGTAACTATATTCAAGTATGATATTTATTTTAATCTCTCTTTAAAAAAAATCTATTTTTTTCCATCTGAAAACCAGCTACAACCAACCGCAGATGCTCTTCCTGGAATTGCTAATGGGGGTCAATAAATCCAGCAGTTTGACGTGAACCTCCAGCGGTCTTTATTAAGAGATACGGAAACTGTTTTATGGTCACTAATAAGACACGTTCAAGTGTGTGTGTGTGTGTGTGTGTGTGTGTGAAGTACAGTATAGACAGACAAAGACAGTGTTTGTGTGTCATCATACATATTGTGAGCACACACGCAGCATCACATACAGTACAACACATTGATTTAATTACACAGGAAACAGGCCCTGTGACATTCTTCTTCTTATTTATGATGTGTTGCGGCCATTTACGTCTAAACCAACCAAGAGGGGGAAACCCAGGGCAGCAGTTAGGCAGGAATTTAAACCACTTGTGTCGGGAAGACACTCTGTTACAGTAAAGCCTAATTATCAAAACAAAAACAAATCCTCTGAGACTCAACAATTGTTATTTATAATAATATTGCACTTAGAGGTGTATTGTTATTATAATGTAACTGAATGTCCAATCAGGACACCTGTGGAGTACTATTCCACTGCTATAGAAGCTGTGTTTAAATCATAATCTAGTTCTGTGAGGTATCTTGTTTTCATGTTTGTTGTTAGTTCAGTCAGTTAGTTTAAGAGTTTTCTAAAGAAGCAATTATAGCAAGTACTTTTGGTAATGTACCAGCAGTTTTATTGTAATAATCATTTTGCATGTGCTATTATTTTCCCCTAGTTTTGTGAAGTCCCACTCCACTTGGCTGGTACTAACCTTAACCATGGCGTCTTTGTCCCCTAACCCTGTCGAGTAACAAGTACTAGCCTATCAGATTAGATTAGATAGATTGTATTGTCCCAGTGGAAAATATCACTTGGACTTCAGTGTCTGCAGTATAAAAAACAATAAAAACAACAATACACACACAGTAAAAATACAACAGTTAAAAACAGCAAATACATTCATTCATCAATTGCACACACCCATCATGAAATAATGCACATATATCAAACTATACTTTGCTAAACAGCAAGAAAGAAATACAACCATACATACTCAGTCTAGGTGGTGTTGAAGGTTTTAATGGACAGTGGGACAAAGGAGTTTTTGAACCAGTTGTGTCTACTTAGGGGGACTCTGTATCGTCTGCCTGAGGAGAGGAGCTGAAATTAAGGGTGAAGAACATGGGTTGGATCTGAATCACAGCACAGCAGTCCTAGCCAATCACTGTGCAGTGATTTAGTGTGATGGTTAAAGCCACTATAACTGATATCAGAGACATCCTAAAAGGAGACAACTGACTTAAGTCATTTCCTGTATCTGTGACCTGTGGGTTTTGCCACTGCCCTACCCCTTTAGGAGACTAGCAGCAGGTCCTGACTCTATTCACTCTCATGGAAGAAGTGAGCACAGATTGTGACCGATTATTTTACCTCATAATCACTAAAGTAAATATTCCTTCCGTACTTTCTGACTCTGGAGTAGCAATTTCTTGCAAGATCCGACAGCAATATATATATATATATATATATTATATATATATATATATATATATATATATATATATATATATGATATGATCTTGTACTGAGATGACGAGAACATAGAGAACCCCAGGAATAAGTCCTAAAACCTGGAAATTAATTAGCATTTCAGCACCTCCGGTTCCCTCATCTCAAAGTCAGTGTTTTTTTTGAGTACCGGAAGTCTATACTATCTCATATCATCTGCGCAGCTCAGCATCACGCTGATACACCGTTCAATACACTCTTAAACACACTTCAGACACAGAAGGTGCTTACAAGCAGAAGGAGAAGTGAACTGAATGCAAATACACTACAGGCTGGAGTTTCTGACAGCCCAATTAATTTGGATGGTGAAATAATTTACAAACATCTGGCAATCTGGAGATTTCCAACATTAGGAAAGCCAATTTGTTGTTGCTAACATGTTGTAAACAGTTGTCTATACACTGAAACAAATAGAGAGCAATTTTATCGTCCCATTGGAGTCATATTTATCCAATATTCACTCAGCTTGTGTTCTGGGCAGGTACTCAACTGAATATTTGGCTCATCATAGAAGTTATTTTCTGGAAACAGCTGCAACCTAGTTTATGAATGTAAAGTATTAAAATTATTAGCCAACAGCTTCTAATATGCCTCAAAATAGTTCTGAAATAGGTGTTAATTCTTAAATGATCATATGATGAGTGCATTATGTATATCTGTTGAGATATGTATGGGCTTTGTTCTGTCTATGCCTAGGTTGTTACTTTAAGTCTTAGCAACAACCACTGGCACAAAATCAGCAGAAATTCACTTTGTTTTAAGTTTTTATTTGTGTATATATCAGCAGGACTCAGGAAGGCGTCACAAGTGGCAATACATTGTGCATGTCCCTGTGGTATAGAGCTGTAAAGGGTCTCATCTTGCTTTAGGTTAAAGTTAATGCAACAGTTTTGGAACAGTGAGACATGCTCCTCAGATGCCTGGATGTCCCAGTGTAATTCTCTCTCTCTCTCTCTCTCTCTCTCTCTCTATATATATATATATATATATATATATATATATATATTTTATCTCTAGTGAGTGAGTTGCCAGTTTTAGTTGTATGGTTACAGAGCAGGCACGCTGTGTGTGTGTGTGTGTGTGTGTGTGTGTGTGTGTGTGTGTGTGTGTGTGTGTGTGTGTGTGTGTCTGCAGGCGGGCAGGCGGGCAGGCGGAGCGTTTGTTGAGTGGAAAATGGTCTCTAAACTCCTCTACTCACCTTTCGCAGTGACAACGTTTAGCACAGTGTGCCGACCCCCGACACCCCTCCCTCACCCACTCGCCACTCTCTGCTTCTTCAATGGTTCTCCCCCTTATCCACATTTCCCTTTCTTAAGGCTTCACAACCTGTTTTTGGAGTGGTAGATGGATAAAGTGATTTTGCAGGAATAAATGCCCTTCAACAGATGGTCAGACATGAGATGGGGTGGTGGGTGGAGGTGGTGGTGGTTGTGGTTTACAGTCGGGGTCCTGGTCCAGCCCCCACTGCAGCCCAATGTGACAAAATGCAAAGTGGAATTCGCCGGCCACTCCAGTCCAGAATTGGCCCACGGAAAGAGCATGTGAGAGGCACGATGGCATGTCCTTCGCGGTCCGGGCGAGCTTGGATGACAGCTGCGATGTTTATAGGCCAGCTTCGATGACAGTCGGGGGGGGGGGCGGCTCGGCTCTTTTCAGACAGGAATTAGGTTTGTCATCAGATTCTAAAATCCTTCTGATTTATGACATTTCCACTCCTGTTTTCCCTCCTATCCCTTTGACCCCCACCGAGAAACGCCCAGCGGGGAGACGTTGACATTCGGCAAAACAGTTTGTTTGTTTACCTCTTACTTTCACCACAAAGGATCGATTTCCCATCCACACCAACATGCACCATGCTACAGCACCCATGCCACATCGAGCTGCTGCGTGCTGCTTTGTTGGGAACGCATGGTATAATGACACTTTAATGAAACCATTTATAATCGTTTTTTTATTGGTGAAGTTTTTTCTCATTGCTCAGATAGTAAAATGACTTTGCTTATACTTTTTTCCTTTGATTTACCACGTCAACACGGTTTTCTAAACAAGCAGCAGGTCTCCCTGAGCAGCTGCCGCAAACTTCCCCTATGATTATAAGTCAGTAGGTGTCTGAAAGAGGTGTTTTATAGCTTGTGAGGGTTCATGATATGAATTAAAATTAAATAACTTGGACTGTTAGGTTTGTAGACATGAGCTGGGTGAGTTACATGAGAAACAGTACACATTCACCAAAAGTAAAGGCCAGGGAGAGTTGCCGCTGTAGTTGATGTTATAGGTGTCTCACAGTGTTCGGGCATACATGGATTACATTACCTGTCCACTGCCCCCACAGCCTTTTGATTTTTTTTTATAGAAATTGAGTTACATTGAGTTATTTTTTGCTCAATAGTGCCCACGTTCATAAAAAAAAAAAAAAACTTATTCTGACGGCAGATGCTATAATTATCAACTGAGAGTGTCTGTCTTGTGCAGCAGCAGAGTCTCTGCACAGAGCTCCGGCTGCGGTCGAAACTTTGCCAGAAGCAAGCTGGAACCTTATGTGAAAGGCAACATTTGTGCACTTGTGCAACCAGGGTGACTACGACCTGTCATCCTAGGAAAGAGAGAGAAGAGAATTTTGTAACTGTTTTTGATCAATGTCTGGAGATTGTATGTGCTGATTGGTGGTCTCATAGGGAACCCCACTTGTCAAACGCC
Source organism: Plectropomus leopardus (assembly GCF_008729295.1). Classification (NCBI taxonomy): domain Eukaryota; kingdom Metazoa; phylum Chordata; class Actinopteri; order Perciformes; family Serranidae; genus Plectropomus; species Plectropomus leopardus. The sequence continues at coordinate 29,195,538 of NC_056472.1, read as the reverse complement.
CTGAGGGATTTCTGGGTTTCCCTTGCATGACTCGTTTTTCGTTAAAATGTTGTAAAATTGCCGTTTTTTAAAAATGTGCTAAACAAATCAATTCAAATCAAGAGGAAGATGAAGAGGAGGAGAGAGCTACCACTGAGTCTGAGCTGCAGCCAAAAAGAAAAAAATCTTGAGCAAGTTCATTAAGAAGAGAAGTGGGCGCTGCCACAACTACTTGTACACCAACTCTTACTGTTCCATTTGTCAAGAGTAAGGGGAAGGTCTGAAGGTGCCGTACAAATATTGAGCTTCAGCAATAAATATCTATTCTTGTGAAATATCTGATGTATTCTGTAACACTGGCGTTGTCAAAGTAAACTACCACTGAAACAAAGTGAACATCAGACCTCCCGAGAACGTGATCTCCTCCACGGCCCACTGCCGCTGGAGCACAAACTTCACTGTCTGAAATAAATCCAAAACCTTCACCCTTCACCGAGCAGGACGGCTAAGCCCAGTGTCTTGCGTCTATCTCCTCTTGTCTGCAGAGAAGACAACAGCTTTGAGCTACCAATAATCCTCACTCATTTCCCATTCAGCATTTGTTTGGACCTTTGAAAGGTCAAATCATTAAAGTACTTAAAATACCAAAAGAGTTTAATATAATTTAAACATTAAAAGTATCAATAGAGTATCAGTTTTACCCATTCAAAGATTTACGTAGTTGGTTGAGGTCAATTTAGTTTAACCACGATATGACTTTGTATCTGCACACTGTATAGAAAGTACTATTCTCAGCATTCTTCAAAAATTTCTGTACTAATTAAAAACACATTTCTTGCTTTCAGTGAGAAAATTAGAAAAACAAATGCACTCGAAGTTAAAGAGTAAAATCTGCATGTAGCCTGGTTCTGGTAAACATCACCATCGACCATCGCCTCCATACCAGCAGCTGAACTGGTGTATATGTACCGTAGTGTCTCTATTGTGATATTTGCTTTGATATTTTACAGTTTTGGCCTTCAGTTGAATTACACTGACTGAACGGAGCTTCATTGTCTTTTATACCTGCACAGTACACGCACACTTAAAAATATGACAACTTGAGCTTACTTTTCAAAAATCCAGGAAATGGATTGCCTTGTAAAATGTAAGTTAATATAACCGTAAGTCCTAATTTATTTCTACTTTTTATTCAATTGTTAAGTTGACTTAAAATTTAGTTATATTGACTTGATTTAAACTTGTCTTCTGCATGAAAGGCAGACGTGCTCCACCAACACCTCAACCTCTACGCTCTTAACTCTTCAGCATGCAACATAAGGGCATTAGACGCAAGTCTTAAGGTGCAGCATTGTCTGATATGGGCAGTGTCCCTGGTATACTGCACTACATGTTCATGCAAATGTGCTCCACATTATGATGACTTATCCTGTAATGAGCAAGGCCCCAAATCTCATCTCATCCACCCAACTCCCCCCACCCATCACCCCGAGTTTCCCAATTAACAGAGATTATCTAAACCTATCATTTACATAGAAACCTCTTCTGATGATCAGACTGATATAGAGATTAAACGTAGAGCAATGTCTCAGTTTACCAGGGAATGAAATGACAAAATATCTGGCCTGACAACCAATTAATGAGGAGATTATGTGTGGAACATCTCTTTTAATAGGAGAGTGTCATCAATACCAGGAGGGCCGTGTGGCAGTGCAGCTATGCAGGGAGGCAGTTTTACAGGGGGCACCCAGGAAGATCACCCAGGGGAGGGTGGGAGGTTATTTTAGGAAGCAGCATTTGGGAAATAACTGTGAAATTGTTGGTTTCACAATACAAAGTCAAGGCTGGGAGCAGACACGACACAGTTTCACTTTGCCTAACAATATGTCAAATGATCATGTTAGATTTTGGGTTTATCTTTGTTATTTTGCAAGCATTACAATGTACAAGTAGAGGTGCATCAACATTTAAATAGCTAAATGCCACAGGGCTACTACTGGCTAGCTGCAGTGGTTCTGTTTTGCCGGAAAGAACAGCCAGTAAAAAAGGCACACTCCCATTGTAAATCTAGCAAACATATTTGCCCATAATGGACATGATGTCTGGCAAAAAAAACCCCCAAAACTCTACATAGAATAATATATTGGAACATTTTTTTTTTACATATGTCAGTATTTGACCTGATAAATGTCACCATATACTAGCAATGTGCCCTGATATTTTCTGACATTAAACTGAAATAGCTGAAATTTTATTGTGGATGTGTTTCGTACACTCTGTTGGTCTCAACCCTTAAACCCTTGTGTAATATGTTTCTGATCTGGTACATATCGAGTATCGTATTGTTTCAGTTTCAAGTGTTGTTTTAGTATACTGTGTCTTGTGAGAGCAAACTTGGTATTAAAGTATTAATTTTGGTCTGTGCCAACACTTAGTGGCACAGGGGATATGGACAGAAACAGACCTCCAAATAAAAGCTAATGTTGCCCCTTTTACACATTGGCTGTTTAAGGTGGGAAGAATGTGCTGCCTCGCCGCCCAGCCGCTCTGTATAAGGTACAACGATGTCTGTCTAAACAGGAGAGCCGGCAGGATGAGATCATGGGCAGGAGAGGTATGACATTTTGATGACGTGTTATGCACGCAACCCACTGCAGGTAATTTAAAAAGCAGCAAGGAGCAGTTAGGGGCTAACACAAAGAAGAAGAACAGCGGCCATATATGTTAGTAGAAAGCGCTACCAACGTATGTGTTATATGTCACACAAGAGGCCAACTCTTGTATTTAACGTCATGCCCGTTTTTGTGCTCCGCGATGCGGGCATGTTGTCTAAAATCACACACTGGAGCGAAATGATACTGCTGTCGTTTGGTTCTGTTAAAAAAATGCAAAGGAGGCATAAAGAAGTGACAAAGAAGTGGCCCCAATCGCGCAATCTCTGTGTGAGGGGCCTGTGTCTGCCGAATATGTGATTTGGCAATTGTTTGCTAATACATTGCTGACAACTTAAGTTTATGGTATTCCAAAGTTTGGTGGGTTTTTTTTTTTTAGGAGGAATTATAACTTTGGTAGAGACATGTAAAGCTGCAGACACAATCCATTTGTGGCGTACATCACACAGAAGCGCCCCCCACTATTACAAGACATACCCACCAACATGTCGGTTAACTGAACCCTGCTACAACACAATGTTATAGTGAAGCGACTAAACCAAATGTTGCAATAATCCATATATAATTCATTACACATGAGGACGTGACTGACCTCATAAGTAACGAGGTTTATCCCTTTGCATTACAGTTATCCTAACTTTAACTGCCTCTCTCTTAATGTAAGACTTCATAGACAACTTGGCATTTTCTTTAGGAGTTCTGCATTCGGGCCAAGGGGAAAAGGGGGCTGATCGGAGACTGAAGTGACTGTAGCTGCTCCAGATGCAGCTATACTTACTCAGTTTGGTAGGGAAACAAGTCAGTAAGGATTTAAACTTTTCTGCTACATCGATAAAAGTTTATGCAGCATGGGAAACTGATCGCTATCTTCAGAGTATCTGTATTTCAAAAGGAGATCAAGCTGGGCGGCATTTCCTCACATCTTAAAAAAATGACACTCAGTTATGTGACACTTCCCCTCTCCTTATCGTGGGAATTTATAAGCTCTCCTCCGCACCAGGTGCTCTGCTGACTGGAGAATGCATGCACACACTCAGATATACACTTACAGTGCAGACACATGTCATTCACATGAATGCACACATTAAAACATGTACGTACAGCCTACAGACATATCTACATATTAAACAAATGTACATGCACTTACACACCCCTTCACAGGCATGCACTCACACATTTTGCGTATGTAGTCAGGAATTCATATAATTGTACACATGTACAAACTAAAAAAAAATACCTTCTCAGTGAATATATATATATATTCACACACTAGTCTGTGTCCCAGTGGACAGACCTATTGTTCCTCCAGCTTGCACCGCCCTACTTCTCCGTTCCCTCTCTCGTCCTTTTGTTATCGGAGAGTATTTCACAAGCTGTAAATTCAGTGCAGATATATAAATCACAGAGGGCACAGCTCAGGGGGGGCCGTGACCTGCAGACTTTTGCCCCGAGGGTCACGGGTGCTATTCCAAACCCAGTCGAGCTGTTCAACTGCTGATGGGAAGACAAGGAGGGTGGGGGAGAGGAGACAGGTCCAGATATACTTTAGCAACTTTGTACAGTTTACTCCAAACATGATTCACTTCCACATAAACCCTGCAGATGCACAACTCATCAGTGTGTGAGTTTGGGAAGCTCTGATCATATGACTGAATAACGGAGACTTGAATTATACTGCACAAGTTGTCAAGGAATTTGAACAGATGTTTTGTTAAAAAGTTTAAAAGTTTTGTGTGGACCCCTATGACTTCAGTTCATCAAGATTTTTTTTTTTTTAAATTACACTTTTTTTCCAGAGTTCAACTCAACATGGGATGAGTAAGTGACATACAAACAGTTATCTGGGTGGTGAAGTATTGCTTTAATAGATGCTTCTTGAGGTCAAAAAATGGCACAGTGCCGTTTGAAACGCTAACATGGGATGGAGACTAGAGATATTAAGTGATGGAAAGTGTGCTGAGGCCATCACATGTAGATAAAGTTACAGATCTGGAGTCAGATTTGTACTCAATCTGTAACCTGGCAAGATGACAATTAACTATAACAAGCTGCTTGTGGAACCAAATATACAACATAAGCCTTCCATCTATGATTCAAACCAAAGAAAACAAACTGGAGCTGTGATCAGACACCAGCAGAGGTTTGGGATTGTCCACGGCTTGATGTCCGGGCACATGGTCTGGCTGCTGACGTTTGTTTTCCTCAAAACCTCTGTGTTGCAACAAGATGCCCCGTCCTCCCCCCTCCCCTCTCTGATCTGCTCCTCTCCCACTGATCCATCATCGGATGACAGTATGTGTCCATAGCTGAATTTCTGCTCCACAAATAGCCCAGCCAGACAAGCTGCACTTTTTTGAGCCTCTGCAATCTCCTGCTATCTACAGCAAGTCATGCGTTACGCGTGCTGGTCTGTGAACGTAGGAGAGCACGGCGACCCCTGTTGCTGCGCTCGCCGACCCCCCACGTCAGGATATTTTAGGCCCACAACCCCCCTACTCTTTCTCTGTCTGTCCTGTCTCTTTCTCCTATTTCTCCCTCTTCATGCTACCTCTCTCCCTTCTCTATTGCACCATGCCGGTCATTAATCATCTGCTTTCTGGAGGTGAAAAAAACAAACACTAACCCCTCTAGGAGACAAGGGGCAATTTTCGAGTGGTGGCAACAACTTTGCGACTTTTCAAAAATATTCTTTCCCCAGCGGGAGGTTTCCAGTTGGCCATGAATCTGCCAGCTGACAAAAGTTAGCACTCAGCGGAGTCTGTCAGTAACCTCAGCCCCTGTCTGACGGAGAGACATCCACACCAACAATTAGAACTTAATAAATCAGTTCCCTGTTTTAACACCTTGATTCTTCACACCAAGGGGCGCCTCTGGAGCGTGATGTCTTGGTTGGAGATGTCTTCTTTGCTAATTAACTGTTCAAGCGGGTGGGGCTGGAGCAGAGAGGACCCTGGCTAAGGGAAAGTTTTGGGATTGTTGGAATATTGAGGGGAAATGTATCAATATATGAACTGAGCATTAGCATTTTGCTAACTGCATCAAAATTAATAAAAATAATTGCACCAAAATTAAAGGGTTATTAAAACCAAATCACCTCCTGTAGATTCAAAGGGCTTTATTGGCATGAAAGTTTCAAGAACAATTCAAAATACAATCATAATTGTAAGTACCTGTCTTTAGACACTTTTAAAGTGATTTTGCTCTGAAAATCTATTATTTGCATCAGGGATGTCAGCTTTGGTCAGCTTTGGTCAGCTTCAGTCAATTTTCCTATCGGTAGTCCACCACCTATTAATTGCTAACCAACCGCTGCATTCTCATAAAGCAAAATGACTGGGGTACAGTGTGGTGCTAGTACTACTGAAAAACTGAAAAGTAGCAAAATTAACCTATAGACCAACATGCATACCCAGTGTAAAACAGTCTTGTTGACTGTTGTTGTCATTAATTTAAGTATTAAACACTTAAGAATTAACTTTTAAGCTTTAGTAAGGGTGATAGTATGACATGGAAGCTATTCATCTGTATTCCAATTTTGAACATAATGAACAAACAGATGGACAAAAGAGATGTGGTATGAAAAGTTTCTATGAATGTTTGATACTTTTTTTCTGCCTGTTTGGATTTAGAGTAACAGACATAAATCTGTTGCTGTTTTGAAGTGAACTGCAGAACTGTTAGTCACCTTTTATGAATATTATAATTATACCTGACATTGTGTGCTGCAATGTTAAATGCTCATATGTAGCTAGGAGGGCAAAAGGACAGTTACGTATGTGATGGCATGTGTGTTGTGATGGTGTGTGTGTGTGTGTGTGTGTGTGTGTGTGTGGGGGCAGGCAGGGGAAGGGAAGAACACCTGTGTAACAAGCAATCTGTCTCTGTCAAAAGAATGTGACAGTGACCCCGGGATGAAGGTTAGTGTGTTTGTGTGTGTCAGTTCTTGTGTGTACAGAAGCAGGTGCTCTGTTATTGATAACAATCATGACAGACAGTAAGTCATGTCTGTTTAGAGGCAGGTTTTAATGTAGTGTTGAGACTTCACCATTTTAGGTGAGAATGTCATAAGCCTGGTGACATTACATTATATTACTGATGTCATTACTGTCTGCGGTTTGGTACCTCATCGCAGGTTGCAGGGATCGGGAAAAATATAGAGGTAGATGACAGCTGTAACAGGTGTTACATCAGGTTTTAGAAAAAGGATATCACACAGAATATCCTTTGAAGTTAATCTGCTCTGGAGCACAAGTCTTAGTCTGAACTTATTCTGTGATCAGATATTTCCTCATATGAAATATGAATTTTAAGTAACTTTGGTCAATGAAAATTTCATTCAGCCAAAATGAGGTGAAACCAACTCAGACACCACACTAGATGTTTGGCTGCCTTTTTGTAGTTTGAGATGTGTAAGGTTTTGGACTGAAGCTTTAATATGCTGTTCTAAGAGTTTTTATTTCTGTTGTCAGCAAGTAACCTCTACTTTCTTGTATAAACGTTCACGCTCTTGTAGGAAATGGCGATGTAGACCACTGACATCAACGCACAAACTCGCTCTTAACATAACTAGTTTAATATTCAAAACAAATGAAGCTAATCTTAAGGTATTTTATATTTATGCTTTAAGGCCAGTAGGGTTCCATTAATATTACAACGACATTTCACACATCAACTGACGATCTTGGCCGACGCACCGCCCATCTAACTTTTTTATTAGCTTAAATGTTTGGTTGACTGCTACAACATAAGAAGGTCTAGTGAAACCTAAACCTCCTCCCAAACACCACCTCTCGTTCTCACTTGGTATGCTCTGGATGGTCAAGTGGAACATTCCTGCAGACTGCATTTCACTCGGTTGGCTCAGATCTGCTTTAATCACCTCAGCGATGGCTGAGCTGCAGATATAGAGTTACAGAAAGAGAGAGAGAGTGGACCCCAGAATTACTTTTCCATCACTGGGCCAAGCAAGGTTTCACAGGGTCAGAGCGTGTTCGGATCAGTTGGCACTGACCACACTTTTTAGATACTCACTTCAAACTTTGACAGTCCTTGCTGGTGAAAGTAGTTCCTGGTTAGCTTTTAAAACAAAGAAAATATCCACCATTAACAAATCCACCAAACTACACAAAATGTCAATACTCATGTGAATTTCTGTTTGTTCCAGTTCTCTAATCACTAGAAAAACTATCAACATTATAACAATTATTGATTTGACTGTTTGCTTCTCTGCCACCCCTTTTTGAATATCAGTATTCACAGATTGTTTTGACCACATAGGGATGGCAGAACAAGATGCAAACATAACACAGACATTTTATCACCTTCTAAGGTTGATCTGTGTTAGCAAACAGTTGCCTTTACACTTCAAGCAGATATAGAAACTAGAGGCCGACTGATTTATCTGTTTGACCAATTAATTGGCACCGATAGGACATTTTACAAACTATCATTATCAGCAGAACTTGGTTCAGATAGTGGCTGAAGGCTGTGCAGCCTCCAACAGTTACTCGGAGACATACATCAACAACTGGTGCTGAAGTGGTCATTTGGATATATTAAATGATCAGTGGGCACATCTCTAAAGAAAGCAGCTCCCCTCTATTGTTCGAGTGTGTCTTAGTGTACTGCTCTTCATTTTAGCATGTATTTGCAGCAGGTTTTTGGCTCGACTGTGATAGCTGTTTCAGAGCTGTAGAGCATAGAGCAAAAGTCTGAGTCCATGACTGAATGAATCCTGCCCCTTTCTGTTTCAAATTAAAAGCCCACACTTTAAAAAAACTGCCTCCAGTATTTCATAAACAGTACAGCCATGTACTTGACCAAGTCTTGTTTTTTTGTTTTATGATTCATTGAGAAAGTATTTTAATTATTGCAAAAATACAAAATTATTGCCTGGAGGCTTAATACAGGAAGTCAAGGCAATGTTATTGTTTACCTGAGAATCTCAGCTTGAGTTTAAGAAAAACTAATATGAAATGAAATATGATTAGAATATGAAAATCACTCTTTATGTATTTATTAAGTTATTCCTTGACTTAGATGGCAGCTGTATCATTGTAGTGTGAGTGCGTGTGAATAGTTACTGAGTAGCAGGTGGTACCTTATATGGTAGCCTTGGCTACTAGTGTGAATTGGTGAATAAGGCATGAAGTGTGAAAGCGCTTTGAGTGGTCAAAAGACTAGAAAATTGCTATACAATTGCAGTACATTTACCATTGTACCATTTACATGTTCAGTTCATTTCCAGCACTGTCAAAATGTTTTCCTGCAGGGATGTTGGCGTGATAGCAACCAGTTATCATCTTCATTGTATCAGCCTTTAAATATCAGTCACCTTGTAATAGAAACATTTATTTGGAGTAATTTCGTAACTTTCTCAAACATGTATGTCCAATCTTCTTTCAGTTCTGTTTAAGTGTGTCAGGTGTGAACAGAGCATATGTTAATACAAGGTCTGAACAGACCTGATACCACTAACTGGTTTACTGGCTAAACAGATGATTATGTCAGAGCGAGAGCCAGTTTTGTGTTTTGTGAGAAGAAGCTCACTGACATGTTTAGCATGTAAGCTTGCTCAGCTAATGCTCCATGTTGTGCTCGGCCTGAACTCAAACCACAACAACACCCCCTCACATTTCAGGACAGATTTCATCCATCAAGGGTGGACCTTGTGCCTGTTGGTGCTCTTAAACTAGTCATCTGTACATATAATGTAATTTTATACACTTTCTCCCCTCCCTCACCCCTCTGTCAGGGTGCCATGTGCCTGATCGTTTACACCGCTCATACTGTGTGTCACCAGGTCGTTATGTTTATTTCAGATGACCACCAATTAGCTGGCTTCTAATTAATCAGCACTTTCCCTGATTCCACGTGTCACACAAGTTTAGTCCATCAGCGCTGTGGAGCTTGACCAGCAGTTTGATGATTGTCAACTAAAGAGCATGTGATCAATCTTTGCTCATTTGGGCGGCGGCCTAATGGGGCTGCCTGTATGTCAGTGCTAGTCTCACTGTTCCTGCTGCTGTAAACAAGCTATCTTTTGACAGTAATTACGTAATTTGACATTACAGATCGTATGTATTATATACTCGTAAGTATTTATATACTTAAATATTGTACAAACACTAGTGCATTTCGGTATTTGGTGTATTCTCATGCGTCATAGTTTGTAGTACAAATGGTAATGTTCGGTTGTTTAATGGGCTTGTACTTATTTTTCCTAGCATCAATAAAATTATTTTTAAAAATGTTTAAGCTTATAGTCATGCATAACTTATTTAATCCAGTTACTAATATATCAGAAGAATGTATATTATTTCTGTTCTGTTAATTTCGTTACTAGTTTGACATTTTGTGCTAAATGCTTTTATAGTAAAACACTTTAGTAACTTCTGTTTTGAAAACTGCTGTTTAGATAGATCTTAAGTTGCAATTGCTATCACAAAATAATAGTTTTAATAGGTTATGTTTGTTGCATTGTGTCACTTTTAGGTTGCTTTAGGTTTGGCCAAATCAGCTGTCAATACACATTTAGTTTGGTTTTTAGCTGTCACTGTTGCAATCAGTGTTGACAGGCCCAAAACTAAATAATACACAAATACTCTGAGGGCATTCAGTTTTATGACTGTGGCATGCAACCTATATAAATCTTTAAAAAATTGACCACAATGGGCTTCGGCTAAGGGCCAGAATTTATTATGCAAGCTACAAGAAACGCTACTTATTCTAGCCTATGAGCAAATGGCATTAGGTTGATTCTAAATCAGCTCCATACCATTTCACTAATATCAAAAAAACCCCAAAACAAACCTGTGACATGTCATAATTGTTTTTTATTTGGTGTTTTGCCATAAAGAATCTTGCAGCAAATTAAAACATTTATTTTAACATTAGTGGATCTTATTTATAATCCTGCCAGAATCAACATCTTACAAATGTCAGTACTTTGCTGTACACAATGGGCTGTATGTATTAACACATAGTAATCTATCTAATAATAATTCTCCATGTGAATGAAACATTGGCTCTGTGTTGATGCGTGTTTGAACGTAGATAAAAGAGAAGAAGACCAAAGTAGTTCATGATTTGATCACTCCATCAGTGAAAATAGCTCGCTATGCTAATCATTTCAGATGACATGATATGAACCCATGCTGACTGATGAATAGTGTTGTCTGTAATTATATCTTTAATTGATTTATGGGGATACATTTCCAGAACGCTTCGGCTGCGTGTAAGGTTGCACCTGTTCAGCCAGATGGAGATATAGATAGACCACAAGGTACAGGGCATACGTACAATACACACGGTATAAATAGAAAACCTGCATAGTAATACAGCTTGCAGTGGAAATGAAAAATAATTTTATTAACACCATCAACTGTTACTCATCAGAAATTTAAATTTAAAAATGTGATATGTATACTCAGTTATACAAAAAAAAAAAAATCTGGTTTTAGATCGGTCTCCTCCAGTTGAGGACCGTCCATTGATTTTCATCCCTTTTCTTCTTTCGAATATAATATCAATAACAAAGTCTTTGTATGATTCCATTACAAATGTAATCTGATGAAAGATTAACTGTCTTGACTTTCACATATCCCTTGACAGGAGCGCTTGCGGTTGCAATAAAGTTTATGTTACTACATTCGTGGGCAGTTGCATTTTAATATTGCGCTGTCGGGGTGTTTTCACAGGGTCACTGCAACCTTTCCCGTCATTGAGTCACTTCTCGGTTTTAGTGGAGCGCAAATTACAGCAGGGTGGGCTTTTCACATTACAGGCCAGTGGAAATCTAAAAGCAGGACAGGGAGCCCCGGCATGTGGGTGGGCAGCGGCTTCCAGATATCGTCACATCACATGAAGATTCCTAAACGCACACATCAATCTCTCACCAGGACGAGGCACTGTGACCCAGAGTGTACCAGTGTGTGCTCCCACATGTGGTTCAGTGTGTATCAGCAGGAGAGTGAATGTGTCTGATATGTGGCTCTGATCGAGGAACGAGTGGATACAGCACTGTGGTATGTGCCCAAAAACATTCTTAGCAGTATTTGATGCATCAGACACTAACAGACATGCACCTCAACTGATTTTTAGGTGCGATTTTCAGATCTGTTCAGGTGTCTCACCTCTTAGGATATGACCTATTGTGACCTTTCAGGGCTGTGCTTTTAGCCTAATATTAAAGCAGCACTAGACAAATACTTCAAGGAAAATACACCTGTTCACTTGGTTTAAATGACAAATTAGTATTGCAAGAAAGAGGAACTTCCCATTAACTTTATCCCTGTTTTGATACCTTTAAACTCTTATCGTCTGGCATGCTGTTTCTAATCAGTGTTGAACTGATGTGAACCACCTCTAGTGTCATTCAATTCAATTCAGTTCAATTCAATTCAATTCAATTAAATTCAATTAAATTCAATTCAAGTCAATTCAATTCAATTCAATTCAATTCAATTCAATTCAATTCAGTTCAACAACTGAGGGATTATCCTTTGGGCCTTGACACACCAGGCCAGCTGTTGGTCGTCAGTGAGCATCTATCGCCGTAGTTATTCTGGTTTGTCCTGCACCAATGACATTAGTAGGACTTTGTCAGCAGCTCTGCAGCTGATTTAGTGTGATGAATTGGAAGCACAGCCTGCTGTTGAGAAAAATGCCACTGATTGACAGTTCAACTCAGTGCACAAGAGGCAGTGAGGAAAGCAAACAAACGACTAAAGTCAAAAGGGCACAACATGGAAACAGTGATTGTATTAGTTAAGATTCATTCTTTTTAGCCATAAGCTCTTAAGTGGAAACAATTTGTAATTGTTTGTATTATTATTTACAAGTGTTTGGTAATTATCATTTGTTCAATCAACATCAGGTTTTGTTGTTGATGTGCTAACTAGCATCTTGAAACTATTCTGTTGGTCTTTTGGTTTCCCTTTGTGAATGACGGATACAGGACTGTCTGGACCTGAAAACACACTAAGCTGCGGTTAAGTGCAGCTCGCCACAATAATTGTATTTTGCTGTAGCCATGAGGCGTGTTCATGTGTTTCAGGCAGTAAAAAAATTCCTTATAACACAGGTCAACATGTTGCAGGAGTCACATGACTCTGCTCAATGATTGTCTGTGGATGTTCTCTGGCTGCAGTTTGTAGCTAAAAGTTAAATGATCTACAACGTCTACTTTGGTCATAGCTCTGAGTAGTGTCGAAGCTTTTCATGATTATCAAAATTTTAATATGAGGATAAATTCCAAAACATTTTTTTTAGCTTTTACTATATTGTTTACTCTACCAAATAGATTCAGATTGAAAATAACTCTTAAGACTTTCAAGGCCACTTCTGCTTGTGGATGATGCAGAAAATCTAATCTGTCTAAGCAGCCGTGACTCATCTTAAGATCTTCCCGTGTCTCTTTGCCTGCAATTATTTTGACCACCATAAACTTCGCTTTATAAAATGAGCTTAGGAATTGTAAAAACATTGTTGTTATGGTATCCTGGGGTATTAATCTTATTTCTTACTTCTGGTGGACAGAGCTGCCAGAGTTCTTCACATTCACACAATTGTACACACACACCTGAGACCCACAGTCCTCCTCTGTTAGCCTCTGAGCCGCTGCAGGCTCATTTATTTTCCCCATCCCGCTGTTTCCCAGCGACATTACTGGAGATCTGAACTGTTGGCCCTTTGGTCACAAGCCTGCCTGTCTAACCTTTAGGCTCCCTCCACTGCCCCCAACTCTTCAATCTCAGCGAGCCGCAGCGTAGGAATGTGAAAGTCAAATAAAAGTGCTGAGGAATCAGAGAGGTCGGGGCTATGGGAGGAGGTGTGTAAAAATGTGCAGCACCAAAGTTCACCCTGTTTTGGCCAAAGATACACTCAGAGATATCCAGCGCCAGAGATTACATCTTTTTCAAAGTAAATAAATGGAATTATGATGTTTTTCTTGGCTGTCCACATTGTTTATAAAAAAGCAGAGAGAGCAGTCCGTTCACACTTTAGGTGATAACTACAGTGGGCCTTTGTGAAAGGCCAAGTGCTGGCACAGGAATGATAGTTTACTTTGGAGGCTAAAATTGAGCTCAACTTTGTGTGCAAAGTTGTCAGGATTTGTACCTTGTTTACAGAGCATAACCCATTTGTGAACTTGTATGTGTGTGTGTTTGTGTGCATAGTGTGTTGCTTACTTGTTTGTGTGTCAACATTTGGACACGTTAGTAGATATTGTATTTTTTAAATTGTAAAAGAATTTTTTATGATTAAGAACATGTGGATTTTTTTTTATCTTTTAGAAAAAACAAGAGTCTGGCAGGACGCTGCCTGAATGATGGATGTATTTCTGAAGCAGAACAGAAAAGGCCTCAAGTTGATACGATTACAAAATGCTTACTAGGAGTAATTCAGTAGTTGTGTATATTTAGCCAGCAAAAGTAGCCAGTAGTTGAGTAAAACATCCAACTATGATCTAAATTTATTCAGGCTGATTTAAGCTGGGCACACACTACATGAGAATCATTCCGGTTTGGGCCCGATTCCCCCTTCCTGACAATCATCAGCAAAGCACTGATTTTTTTAATGGTTTTAAAGATCAGCTTTCTTGACTTTCCTGTGGTGTGGAGTATTATAGTGTTTTTTAGATCCCCCAATCTGCTTGGAAGTCCACCTTGACAGCACTGATTTCAAATTTCAAGTATTAACACTATAAAGACCAATATTCCATACCTATGAGAAAGGCCATGAGTGGTCATTTTGAGTGCCAGATTCCATGTTTTTTTAAACTTTCTTTGAAGGTGCCATCTTGTCATATTATTTTATATATGATGTGTTCTGTAAAGCCTAACTTTATTCAGGTGGAGGCTCCAAATAAGCCCAATGAGTTTTCTGTTTCTCCCTGCACTTCATTTCTTTGTCATTCTTGTGTATTTTTCTCAATTGTGCAAAAAATGAAACAAAAAAGTTGTAAACACTGCTATTTGTTAAGGCCTCCATCAAAGAACTACTTGTCAAAATTTGAGAGCTATAACACACATTTTCAGCTTATTATGAGTGCTGAAAGAGACAGTCTTACAACCATCCCTAGTCTCCCCTACTGTTTGTCCCTCAAAGCAGCGCAGCCCATGGCAGTTCAGCAGAGCAGAGCTCACCTGCGTCAGCTGGGAACGGATCTGGATGATCTGTTTCCGATGCCATTTTCTCTTCCTCCTTGGCGTGTCTAAAGAATCACTATCTGATGAGGATGAAACGTTTGCAGATGCTCTTGAAGTTTTACTTTTGACAGAGACAATGATTGTTGCCAAGCAACAAAGATGCAGCTTCCACTGTACAAAAATGAATCAATTTGACCATGGGAAAACCTGTGTGGTCATTATGACTGCCTGTGACCGAAATAGGTAAAAATGTTCACAGATTCTTTGCCTTTTGTGGAATTTAAAATAACACTTAAAATGAAAACACAGACATTTTTGGGAAAAGTCACCAGCAGCACTGTAATTTTTAATTCAACAAAGTTGTATGACATATACATGTAAAAACAGACAAAATTACCGTCATGGCTGTTCTAGTGTTAAACATGTTGAATATTTACAATCCAATCTCCAATATCATATGTCCAGGGAAATCAAAGAATCAACCATCCCGCTGGTGTAAGTAGGTTTCAAAGTAATATCGAATGGGATTAATTTATTTACTTTCAGCTCACACTGTTACATGTGCAGTCCATGTTCATGCTGTTTCCTTGACTTCATCCATATTTTTTTGTTTTGACTTCGTTAATTTCCTCTATAAAGTTGTGCAAGAACTAACATCTTGTACTTCCTGCCTGTTGTTTGCCATATTTGTTTACTCTTAAGTCATGTTGTAATCATGCAAAATTTTTGGTTGGTTAGATTTGGGAATCTGGTTCGTGAATGGAATCTGTTAGTGTGTGATGTGCTGTTTTGGGCAAATTGTCGCTCTCTTCACTCTATAGCAGGAGACGTCAACATTTTTTTTAGGCCAATAACCCTTGAGCTCAAAGAGTGACATAGTAGGGACCCCCTACTACATAAATTGTATAAAATGGAGTTGTACCTTTGATAATTCTTTTATTATTGTCAGGTCTTTTCTTGTATGCACTTGCCTGTAGCTGCTAAATCAGGAGCTGTAGTATTATGGTTAATGCATTTGCCTCACCCTCTGCACTTTTGATGGTTTATAAGGTGGCGGTATGTCGGAGTTTTGCTCAAAAAGCTACAAAACAATCCATGATGGCTCGCAACAATGTCCGTACAGTTGGAATAACAGGTGTTGCACAGTGATTTAGTATTGGCTAGCTCAAATGATTGATCAAGGATTTGAGGGTAGCAGATGGTCTATTATTAAAACAAACTTTTTTTTCAAAATTTGTGAAACAATAATTTGGCAACCCCTAGAGGTCACAAACCCCTTGTTGAAGACCTAGGCACATATGAACTGTTAAACCTGCCAGTACATGGACTTGCACATTTTCAACATCAATTAAGTTTTGAAAAATCTTTTAGTATGAGTCAGTGTTTAGGTTACAGTCAGTGTCCGACATTAAGTTTGAGACACACCGGCAGACAGGCGGTATGTTATAGTTTAGTGGATCAGCTGATGTTGCATAGGGTAAACAGTGCCTACTCAAGATGGTTGGGCTTTGCTGTACTGGCGCAAAAGTGTGTGTGTGTGTGTGTGTGTGTGTGTGTGTGTGTGTGTGTGTGTGTGTGTGTGTGTGTGTGTGTGTGTTCGTGACACAGACAGCATAGGAGCAGCAGAGCTGTGGGCCCTTAAATTAAACCAGTAGAGACTACCAGCATAGTGTTAAACATGACTATTTTAGTGCAAGCATTTACCCGTCAGTGTGGTGGATATACTTCCGAGATTTACTTGCCAAACAAAAAATCTACCTGCATTTGGTGCTTGGTGGATGTTAATTTCGGAGCCTGCTCACAGTTATGGCACTGAATACCATATTACCACAACAGTTTATTTCATTCTCAGAAGTGAAACGGCTCTTTCTACACCTATTGTCAGATACTGTCACCACCGCAGTTCTAGTCATCCCTCCAGAGACTCGACCCTGCCATGTTTACAGAGAAAGTCCCTGATAAGAACTGACAGGTCAATAAAAGCAGAAGTATCACCAGCTTTGTCATTAACCACGGACTGGCAGCTGCCAAAATATCCCCCGTCAACATCACCATCCGCCTTTCAAAAAAGGTGCTAATTTTATAACACCGGAAAGCTCCAACCTGCAGATTCGCTACACAGTTCAGCGCCAATACACCTGATGTGAAAACTAGGTCGTTTGTCTTTTCTCAGCTTGCAGTAATTTTGGTATCGCTGATGCTGGCGATGGTGTCCGAGCAGCTTCCCACATGTCACCCTGTTACTGACTGCCCACCTCAGTACTGTCTCTCAACACCCTGATGCACTGAGGTGTTTACTGGCAGTCTTCACACGTGTATTACAGTAGGTCACACTGCTGTAGCAGCCCACTCTAGCAGCACTCTTACTATGCACTAACTTTTACTACTGATAATCTTCCAACGTGTACGCACCCAACTTTATTTCTGCTTTCCTGTAAGACCACCATGAAGGCTCAGGATTTTGATGTCGTGACTACTGAAACACTCTTACTCTGTTTCCTTAAAATAAAATGAAAATGTATTAATAGACCAAAAGCATTTTACTTTTTTTTTGGTCATATCATGATATAAGTGACCAAATATATCACATTTGTTGTTGCAGTATTGTTAAAATGTGCTGAAAATGATCAAAAAGTACTATACACGCTGATAACATTTCGACAAATTTCATATTGAAAACCCACAATTAAAATTAGCAGCACTTTGCTCTTTTTGTTTGCATAAACTTAACAATTATTACAAGCCAATACCTTAGGTTAACAAAACCATATCAAATGCGCGTTAACATCAACGATGGCAATATATGGCCATGTGTCCAGAAGTTGGTTGCTAGCTTTGGTTGACTGGGACTCTAAATTGAGCTCTAAAATGAAAATGATTGAAATCATTAGCATTTTTTTGCTGTTTATAAGAAAAATAACCTATTCAAACTGTACTTTTCAGTTTAATGTGGCCTATGGCGTGGAGTTATTTAGGCCTATGGTGTGGAGTAAGAACTAGGGTTGGGTACTAGAGCCGCAATGATTAGTCAACTAAGCAATTAGTCCATTAGCAAAAAAATTGGCAACTATTTTGATTTGTGATTTATAGTTAAAGCAATTTTTCATGCAAAAATGGTAGAAAATGCTTTTTTCAGCCTCTGACAAATGGAGATTTCCTGCCTTTCTCTTTTTTATGTTTCATATCATATTTAACTTAATATCTTCTGATTATGGATTTACAGAAGACATTTAAAGACAACAACTTGGATTTTGTGAAAGTGGGATGGACATTTTTCACTTTTCTGACATTTTATAGATGAAACGATCATGGATTAATCAAGAAAATAGTCTGCAGATTAATTGATAATGACAATAGATGTGGGCTTCAGCCCTACTCTGTACCAAATTACATCAGTACTACTGAGTGCCAATTCATGGTAAATCCCAATGCAAAATTTCAGTACCTGAGAGCTCATCTGAATGACAGAAGGACAGACAATTAGCTCTATGTGTGAAAAGCAGGGGAGTGGATTTTTTTTTTTTTTTTTTTACTACATACTCCTACAACTTGTTAAAAAATTACATTTCTGTTATCACAGAGAAAGTACTGTTGGGCACTGTGCTCACTTCCAGGTACCAGAACAGGTACTGGGTAAAGTGTAAACATCCCTAGTAAGAATGAAACACCCCAATACTCTTCTTTAACTTAAGCTTGAGATATTTTTCCATTTTTTGAGCCTTTTCATGCCAAGAATTTAAAAAAAAAAAAAAAAAAAAAAAAAATTCAGTGGACTTCTGAGAACCGTATTCTTGTAAAGTAGGAATCTCAAACCAGCACTGCAGTACCATGGGGCACTAAAACCATAGTAATGAAATTGTGTCTTCGCAAGCACTTCGCAGAAATTCTGGGAAACATAAATATATTTAAATGACAAATGTATGTTTCCCAAATATTATTTAGCAATTAAGCAAAGAAAAATTGAATCAATCTGTAATTTAACAGAAAGATAATATTGTTCAAAACATTAAAACTTCAGATTTGAGAAACCAAGTGTTGAGTGAAAAAGAAGGAGCAGGACAAACCAGAGATATTCTCTTGTTATATCCGGCAGGCTGGCTGGTTGTGACGACGTTGTTTTGCTGTTGAACGAAACCGTTTGATGTTCTATTTCCACACACACTTGAAAGACCTCTCTTGTCACATTAATCAGGGCTGCAGTGAATGCCGGGCAGTGTTTTCTGTCAATCCCGTGGCCTCTGCCCACACTGGCAACAATTTATTGGGAAAAAAAGTGGCTATATTTGTATTAGCAACCTTTTGCCGGACCTCACCAGCTGATGTCAGTTAATTATTTGTCCCCGTGAATCTAATACTTTTTCTCCGTGCCAAAACCGCGGGCACGGAGAATCAAGATCCCCACACATTCACATGCTTGTATAGATAGACACTCACGTACACACAAATGTAACTGCACAGAAACGCACACACCAGCAGATGCCATCTCTTAGTGTCGGTCGGTGCGGAAAATCAGACACTCCATCCATCTGCTTATGTTATTCCTAGCAACCAAAGTTATGTTGCTATGGTAAAGACATCCCCACATGAACTTGTCAATCAAGCTGCAGCGCCGTAATGTTTTTATTGTTTTGTTTTTTTCCCCCTCTCGCTTGTCTTACTAACCTCATTTGAATTTTTGCTTATTCCCACATTGTGGTTCGCCTCATCGGGTCAGCAGTGTTTATCTGTTTACAGCTTTCCTCTGCTAACTTTAGATGCCTCTGCTCTCATTAAAACATGGCTGTGAGTCAGAGCTGAGTGAGTCAAAGCGAGGAGGAAGAATTTTATGTCCGTGAGACCAAAGATGAGCGGCGTTTTAGAGTTTCTGAATGAATAATGGCTTTGGTCTAAAATATGAGGACAGATTACAGTTGTGTGCTTCCCATGGGTGTGAGCGAATGGTGTCCCAGCCCTGAATCGTGTAACAAAAACTGAAAAGGTGCTCTGTACAAGTTGTACGTCATGGTGGGTAGAAACCACATCTGTTTAGACAAATGTGTGATTTAGTGTTGTGGGTTTAAGGGGAGAAAAGCCAGGAAAACTTGATAAACCACACAAATCCACCATAACCACAGAAAGCCTCTGTAAACTAGAGTAATGCCCAAATGAAGTGTGAGAAAAAGGGGGAAAAGAATGACTTTGTAATACCTTTAACGACACGGTTTACTCTAGGATGAGTGTCGTGTTTCCTCGGAAATATTGCCACGTCCGAAATGTGGGGCGGCATTTGTCTCATTTTGCACGCTGACTTACGCTTTGGTATTACACTGGAAATAGTTATGCTTGGATTTCAAGCTGTTGCACTATTGCACTGGCCTTCTTCCACCTCTATTAAAAATATACTGCACTCCCATTGTATGTGTTTATTGGCAAGGGAGGATTTCTGAGGAGCAGTTACTGGTTTTATTTGAGAATGTCCCAGCTCAAAGCACTTTTTAGTCATGATGATTTCAGAAATTATTGCATGCATGCATACCACTGGCACACTGATTTTTATTTTTCAGCAGAAAAAAACAACAACCAAAAAACAGCTTTATCTAAATTTTACTTGAGTATTACTTTCAGTTACTTGATCTTAAATTGAAAATTACAATACTCATTTTTATTTAATGCTCTTATTTTTAGTTATCATATACTGTTTTGTGTGGTCTATAGAATGTCTATCAGTGTTTCCCAATGACCAAGATGACGTCCTTAATTGTTTTATTTTGGTCCATAGAAATGTTTTCACTGTCACAAAGAAGTAATGAAACAAAAAAGCTGGAGTCAGAGAATTTTGACCTCCTTACAAATTAATACAAATGATGAATCAATTTTCCAATTAGTTGCTGATTAATGTAATAGCTGTTAGCTAATAATTTAAATGATTTATCATTGTACCTCTACTCTAAAGCAACAGGTGTAGGAAAATATTAATTCAATTAACTTTAAAAAAAAAAAAAAAACTTTTTTTTTTTTTTTATTTAAATAATCCTGCAAGCACCTTTTTCTTTTTTACACATGTAGGCGAATGTTAACTCCTTCGCACAGGTCGCACGGAAAGCAGTGTTTTAATGTTGAGTGTTACAGGGACTGTGATAACCTCAAATTCAGATCCACCTTTTTATGCCTAGGTGATGTTTTCTTTTTGACAGTTTTCCTAAATTAGATTTTAAAAAGTTCCAATTTATCACAACATATTGAACCATAACTTCTGTATCCTAATTTGTATGATGTTGCCAGATTCTGGCCAATACACAGCTTTATTTAAAACCGGCCATTTTTAAAACTTTTGAGACTTAACTGCTTTTTTGAGAAAGAAAAAAAAATCACATGTTGGATTTCTATGAATATTATTTTTGATGAAGTGGTGGGAAGTCAGTATCAATAAAGTAAAAGATATAATAAAAGATTATTAAAAATGATCTTTCAAGATTTTGGGGGCTCCATAATAGAATTTACTTAAAGTGTCTATTCTGCAAAAATTCAATTTTGACTTTTGATACATGCACCTTTTTCTGTTGATACTGCACTTTTACTCTACTAGGATTTTGAATGCAGAATATTTATACATTGCGGTAATGCTATTTTTACTTAAGTAAGGTATTTAAATACTTAAATGACTTTGAATGGTCTTCAAAAATGAGTGGTTGAATTTTGTGTGTAAGACCTTAGGGGTAGCTCACAGTGACTAACGATTAATTAAGTAGGGTAAATTGCAACAGAGATGGTGTCCTCTGTTTTTTGTTATTTTGTCTTGATGTGTTCTCCGGCTTAAAGAGGCAGAAAAGCAACAGGTGTTTAAATCATAGTGACGTTGGTGTATTTCTGGGAAGGCCTGGGGACCGATGGCACTGCCCAGTCACACCGGCATGATGAGCACCTCAACACCAACAAACTGCTGACCTGTAACAACACGACCTTGCTCTTTGATTATACAACCACGACTCGACACGGATGGGCTCATGTAATGGAAAAGTTCTCAGTGTTTCCTGCCGCCCTGTTCTTCTGAAGGCATGGTGCACTCTGCGGCCTCTGCTTTCCCGCTGCAACTTCACAGACCCTGAATCTTAGCCGGTTCTATAAAACGGGTCTTTAAACGCGATGCGGGCAGCAGGTGGGGGCTCCATGCCACGACAGGAATGCCGGGCGAGGGGAAGAACTCTGCGGGGGCTTATAGATGCCCCTTGGCACTGTGGAGGAGACCTCTGCGGGGTTTGCCCTTTAAGGCTGCACGGCCAGTGAGAACGAAGTTCAGCTTGAAGTCTCTACATGTGAACCTGTCACTCTTACAATCTGGAGGCTTGGCGGGGTGAAGGGGTGTGTGTACAGGGGTGGATTTAGACCATTAGTTCTGGGCTGCCCGGGCACACACTCACATGTGTGCGGAGAGTCACTGAGGTCTTTCTGCTAATTATAGGCTGAAATCTGACAGAGAAAAATTAGAGGGAAAAGGGACAGCTGCAAGGTCCTGCGGACGATGGAGGGAAGAAGAGAAGGCAGAGGAGGGGTTTTTGATTTCTCACTAAATCCTCAAACCCCCTCCTTGAACCTAAAAACAAAATTCAATCATCTCGGTGTCCTCCTCGCTCTCTTATCCCCTCTCAACACAAACCCACTGCCTCCCTCATCCTCTCAGACAGGAGGTCAGGGGTCAGTCCCACATGGGATCACCCTGGGTTTCACAGGACGTCCCATCTTTTCCCTGAACTAATGCCATTTCCTACGGGGAGCTTAGCCAGCAGCTATAGAAGAACTCTGAGACCTCCCCTGTGTGAATGTGGTCACATTATACACACAGACTAACACCTGTGCAGACACACTCACAAAGAGAATAGCATTCTGGCTTTATAATTGGTCTGAAATAAATTCTACATTTGAAAAAAAAAAAAAAAAGACAATAATTGAACCAAATACACCAAAAGTCTCGGCTTCCCCCCTGAAAGTCAGAGTTTTGAATCATCAGTCTGCAACCCTTCAGTTGACTGATTAGCAAAAAATCAACAAAAAGACCCCCAAAACGACTGCTCGACTTGAAGCAATCTCAGTGGGCAGTGTATATGCTATTGGGGACGGGAGACGGGATCACATTCGCTGGAGGCTGCAGCGGATGTGATGCAGCGGCAGAGGAAGAGGAAGGCTCCAAGATAATATTATCTTCGCTCTTCTTTTTAGAAGTGGTCGATTTGCAGCTCACAGCCTCTTGGTATGATACAGTCTCTTGATTTTTTGCATTTGCTGTCTGTTTTTAGCGCTGTTAGCTTGTTTACCATATCACATTAATGCCGCTGAGCCCGTCCAAACTGTATCAGGCTGTATCAGGACATCATTTGTGCCTGCAGCTGTTAGGCCTTTTAACAAACAATATTGACGCGCTGTCATTTCTTAATGATCCATTTTTTAATATTATTTATTTATTCAGTGTATGCAAGTATGACTTTTGTTGTTATTGTTATTGGCATTAATAAAGTGAATCCTATCCCATCCAATCCAATCCGAGTAAATTTAGTCTTTGGCGAGTAAATTATTAAGACCACCGACCACTCTGGCTGGTAGAAAAAAAAAAAGAACTTCATACACGTGCTGGAGAAAGCCACGGTTTGCTGTCAGTAATCTCAAGTCATCTGCCAGATCTGCCATGCTATGATGTGTTGTGCGTGCATGCCATTGTGTCAGTCATGAAAAAGTGTTTCAGCCATGTCGCATGAAGTTGCCCTTCGAGAAGAAACTGAAACAAGTTCAGCGCCATGTGAAAATTTATTCCAGGAGTGGAGCTGCCAGAAAAGCAAAAGAAAACAAATACGAACGAAAAAAGAAATCTAACGACAGTCCGAAGAGACAACTTCTTTCATTGCAGAAGCAAGCGTCCTATCAAGTTGAATTTGTCTCAAAACCTGCACGCACTAATAACAGTATATGCGAGCAAAAAAAATGTCCTTGTGAGGAAGCATTCCTGCTCTACAAGCGCATAGGACAGTGTTCGCTAGTGGAAAAGCTTCCTAGCGTTTCTGTTTTTTATCACCACGCTTGACATATGTGCTCTCATTTCCCTTCATTGATATCCACTGGATTCAATGTGATTTGAAGATCTGTAAATATAATACTTGTATCATATTCATAGAGCCCATCACACACACACACACACACACACACACACACAAACAGACACACATGCACACACAGTTGGTGGGATGACTCAGCTTCTTTGGAAAAGCCACACAAACAGTCAAAGTCTGTTTAGTACTGAGGAGTATGTTACTCATCCCACCCTTCATAATGTGCGAGTGCGCAAAATGTTTCTCAATGTCGCTGTAATATTGTAAGATCATTATCTTGTTACAGGGGTTTCCGTGAGAATGTCATGAGCTCGCCTTGGGCTGGCTTAAACGTCTTACAGCTGAGGCACAGTAGCCAAGTCCAGATTGTTCCCCTCCCCTGTCTGATTGACAGGTGTCCAACAATCCCCCTGGCTTTGCGCCGGAGATCCGAAGAGGCCGTGTGGAGGCCCCGGTGCGGTCGGGGCTGACCTTGCCCGGCTCATCAATAGCATTCATTGCTCCCAGGCTGTGGGTGACAGGTGCTCAAGCCCAAAACTCTGCCACGGCCCCTCGAACCGAAATCCTGCCCGTTTTTATTGGTCCCTCTGCCTTTCCCCTCATCCCCGTTTTCCTCCAGGGACATATGCGAGCGAGGCTCAGGTCCCCTCTGGCTCAAATTAAATGCCTGTGGTTAATTAGCCGGGGTTGCTATTACCAGCAGAGGTGGAAACCCTTACCAGTGCACCCAGGCCTGGGAACACTGGGAGCTGTGTAGACTCCACTCTCAAACAACACAGAATTTGTAGTTTCTCATTCAGGCCCTAAACCTTTAACGGCACATACTTCCTCCCTCATCAGAGTCAGATGCATCAGGCTTTCCTACTTCTCTTGCAGGTTGCAGGAGTGCAGATGGAAACTCACACCTCCCCCCTAGTGGCTGCTGCTGTGCGCACATCCCTTCAACACACTGTGGCTGTCTCTCCTAAGACAGTATCAGGAGGGGTGGTTTAGAAATATAAACATAATAATATGAACACACCTTCATTTGAGCTTAATATTAGTGGCACGTGTGTTCAGTTTGTGTTAAATAAAGATTTTCCCCTAAAATATATTTGTGTAATTATGCATACATATTTATTTATTTTATTTAAGCTTTATTTAATCAGGCTGGTTACATTGAGATTAAGAATCATTTTCAAGGGAGACTTTGCCAAAAAAAGTCAGCAGTGAAAACACAAAATTGCAGACAGACACACTGAGGGAGACAAAATATAATTCACAAGCTCTACAATTTGTGTTAAAAGAGCACTATCCTCAAAGAAAGTGCACAAATATGCACAGATTATGTGACATTTGTTGACAGCAGGCCTATCTTGTGTCTAGACATGTGAAAACACTTTTATTTTTGTGCATATCGGCAGTTTTGTGATTTGTGGTCGTATGTTTTGGCAACTTTTTGGTTGCAGAAGGCTCATCTTGCTTCACAGCATGGAGAGCCATTCGTGGGAAAATGCATCAGAAAAGTGAACTCTCAAAAGATGATGGGATGGATGACGTGGCAGAATCGGCTCTGTTTGTGTACCCAGATTTTGTAGAATACAAGAAGGTTAACACTGAATCGCTGCTAGTAATGTTTTTGTGTTGTGTAGAGTGGAGTTACAAATAACATCCTTGGGATAATGTCAGCACATTCAAATAACAGACTCTCTTATCCCACGCAAATGTGAGGCATTAAACACAGACGTGGTTAGATACTTTCTAAATCTTGAGGTCCCCAGTTAATTCCAGTCCCCCTGCAAATATGGCTTTAGTTTTAGTCAGAGTAAGTTTCAGAAAGTTTCCTTAATCTGAAATATGTTTTCTCCCCGAAGCAAGCTGGAGAAAATAATGAGACATTTGGAAATTTTTGCTTGTTTGTCCTCCATTTGTTATTTCTTTTTTATGTTTTGCTCCTTTATTGACAAAAAAATATATAAAAACCACACTTTTCTGTACATCATGGAGTTTTTCACAGCAAGGAGCTTCAAGAACTTTCAGTGATTTTTAAAATTGTAACCTTAATCATAAGTAAACAGCAGATCTTCTGTCCTTCTTGTGTTGGGGGTCATGGGGGCCTTTGTGGAGCTGCAGAGGGCTGCTGCAGGTGTTAATGTGTTTGAACCAGTAGCTGCACAAACAATACTTCTGCAGCTTTGTGTGCTAGTTAGTCAGGGCTGGTGAGCATTTCCATCCACTTACTGTCACCCTAACTCCTTTTTGTTCATAGTCCTCTTTTACTCTGCTAGTTTTTTTCTTTGTTTCCCCTCACCATGTTATTTTAGGAGTTTTAGTTATCACTGACATTTGGAAGAGCAGAGATAAGCCAGCTAAAAAATGTCTTGGCTCTTTTCACTCCTGCGTAACGCAACTCACTTAATTTCTGTCTTCAAATGCAGCTCTGTGTTCAAAACATTTTATAACATTAGTCGTGCCCATCCCACATGGGATTACAAGCCCCAGTCATACCAGATCCTTTCTCTAATCTTACATGTAATTTACTTAATATGTGGAAAAAGAAAAGAAACAAAACAAATACAAAAAAGTCACAGACAAAAAGCACCCTAAATAAAAAGCAACAGTAGAAATGATCAATAAATTAAACATTATGTAGACTTTGGGACTACATAATATTTCTCTGTCAGATTTCAGCCTATAACAAGAAATATTACTTTTACAGTGTATAATGCTATACATACAGTATGTACATATTGTATATGATTATAGAAATATACATTTAAACACACACATAATTATTGTTAATTCTCCTACTTGTACTGCCACTGCAAATAATGCTACTACATTATTTACTATTGCTTGATATTTTATTTCTTAATAATACCAATAATGTGTATTTGTGCACAATGGTTATATTATAATATATGTTTGATCAATCTGTATTCAGACAAACAGTTTCTTAAAAAAATAATAAATGAAATACATTTTTTTAAATTTTCCCTTTATTTTATAAGATATATTTTAGTGTGAAAGGGGGAGAGAGGGGGGTTGAAGGGCTGAGGCTGGAATTGAACATGCGCCTGCTAAGCCAAGGATGTATGTAGCTTATTGTTCATGGGACGCCCGCTCTACCAGGTGAACTACTGGGCATCCCCAAACAAACAGTATCAATAGTGGATGTCCTTTGAGTGGTTTGACTGTTGCAATACCATAACGGTTCCTTGGTTACGAGCTTGATGCATATATCTCTAAACAAGCTTTATGATTTACAATATTTCTGTACACCAGTGTTGCACTGGAAACTTTGTCTCATTTCTCAAAATGATGTCCACTCAGCAGTGAACCACTCTATGTCTCTACACTGCTGTGACACAGGATTATAGGATTCACACCAAAAGTTCAACTAAAGGGTGGAGCAGCTCTCACTGCTCACATCAGTGTGTAGAAATCTCAATAAATACGCAAGTGTTGTTATGTTTTTGTGCAGAATGTCACATTGTTTTTGTATCTATGCCATCTGTCCATTTTATGGTCTAAATTATTTATTCCTCTGTGTGCTGCTGGCTCAGGATGTCAGTTAATAATGTGAAGCGTGCATGTATCCAGATGTCTCTTCTGTGTGTGTGTGTGTGTGTGTGTGTGTGTGTGTGCGTGCGTGCGTGCGTGTGTATGTGTGTCTGTGTGTGTGTGTGTGTGTATATGTGTGTGTGTGTGTGTGTGTGTGTGTGTGTGTGTCTCTGTCTCCTGGCCGGGGTCTAAGGATACTGCCCAGCCTCAGAGCTCCTTTACAGACGCAGGTCCATCTGCAGAGACACCTCCATGTCTTCCAGCTGTTGGACCTAAAATTCATTGTCCTGGAAAGTTGGATTTGTTCAACATCTTTGTTTTTCCCAGCTTGCTCTTGTGCGTTATTTTGTCTGTCTGTCTGTCTGTCTTTGTCATTTTGACGTCTGATTATACTTTTTGCTCTCTTTCTCTCTCATTGTCTTGTTATCATGTTGTCAGCTTCTTACCCCTTTTCTTATTACTCTCCTTTTGTCCTCATCTACCTTTTCTGTGTCTGCTCTGAGAAGATGTTATTTGATTTAGCCTGGAAACACCATTATAACCCCCAACAGAGACTGAGACTCACCAGTGACGTGAGCTGGATACTTTGGCAGAAGGTCAAACTCTGCATGCAAATGTGTTTGTCTGTGCGTGAGCATGCATTACTAATACTTTCTCTCAAGAGGAATAACATGTCTTCACATTTTGATGGCCAGATTTGTCTAAAAACTACATCATTCACTACCTGAGTGAAAAATAAATTATCCCATCCATTTCCACCATTTGGTATTTTGATGCTGATCTAGATGCAGCTTTTTTTTAAAACTTTAACCATATATTATAATGCATTTATTGGATATAATCCTGACTTTGAGGCACGCACGCCATTTGCTGTCATTTCCCAACTGATGCTGCAGCATGCAGAGGACTAGGAAGGCAACGATTTAAAATTAGGGGCTGATACCAATATTTCAAAAATAACAATTTTTTTTCATTTATTTTCCATTTGTGCCAAGGTAACAAAGAAATCTTAATTGCAAAAACAAAACAGAAATGTTGAATAATCCAGCCCCACAATACACTATCAATGTGTGAAATTTATCAAGCAACCTTTAAAATAACTTTCTTTGGAATGGAAATCTTCTTTTTAAAAATTACAGCTTAAAAAACGTTTTACTTTATATTATATATCATAGTTCCCTCTCTGCTATCCATTTTATATTACTGGTAAAACATTAACATTTTTTTCTTTTAAACAACTGTATTTATTCAAGTGCTAAAAATTAAATCAAACAAGATTGCACTTAAACACATTATATGAGCGTTACAATTTACTTTCACCCAATACTCATTTTTACCGATTAGAGATTGAACACATTGTCATTTAACTCAAGCAACCTTTGTCAGCTGTTCGTTGTGGCCGCCAGCTTCTAATATCTAACTAACTGTGTTTTGTAGTTATTTTGGGGATTTCCTACATTTGTAAATTACTGATTAACACAAATTCACCGGCTGGTCATTCTCAGCATGGCACTGGGAAAGTTTATGATTTGGGTGAACTGACCCTTCAACACTGTTGATAGGATTTCCAGTTATACAAAGACTTTGGCTGCATTTCATTTCTCTATGTTTCTTGGCCCTGTAGCCTTGTCTTGTCATTGTGTGTCATCAGCATGCTCTGGTGCTCTGTGAGGTTGTTAACACTGTTTGAAGCAATACACGGTATTTATGTGATATTGTTTTTAAAAATTGTTATTATTACGTCTTCTGACTTTGTTATTTGAGGTAAAAATAACTATACAGTTTTCAGTTATTCACTGATTGACACACCACAAAACTCTGACATGTTACATGCCTTCACTCTTATTTGAAACACGACGGTATGTTTCAAGTTTCTTTTCTGAATACCTTCAGCTTCACCGTCTCCCTTGTTTGTGTGCAGCCAGCGCTGCTGTATGGCTGCGCTGTGTGAGAAGTTGTTAACACCGTTATTCCCAACCCAGATGAAGGCCATGGGGCTGGTTGTTCACAGCCGTGAAGCCTCCGCGGCATCCTGGGGGACCAAAGCTGAGCGACCGTCACATGACCGGCGGCATTAACTCCTAACACCTGTGGGAAGGAACAAAATAGCCTTGCAGCTCACAGCGGTTAAATATGAGGGGCGATAAGTCTTGTGACTTTGTGCTGATCAGTGGCATTCCCTGCCTCTTACATGTGTTTTGTGTTGTCGTATTATGGGAACTAAAATGAGGATAAAAATCATACAAAGTGAGGTTTTTTAAAAAAAATATATCTATAACTTTATTTTTGGGCTTTTGATTTAACACAGAAGAGAGACGTACAATTGTCTATTTAAAACAAATGTTTCAAATAAACAACAAACAAACAACAAGAACATCATCTCTGGCAACAGAAACAAGTGTAAATTCAGATGATTATTAATTATTATGATAATGAATAATAATAACACAGGTAGGACAATCTACAAAGTGAGTTGTTTTTTAGTTTAATGCAGCTGCGGGAAATATGACAAAATGAATAATACAGAAATGAATAAGGTAAAATAAAAAGAAATAAAAAATAAACTATGTCACATCCAGTTTAATGTGTTTTTTTGGGAACATGCTGTGTGATATAGTGCCTAACGTCCCAAACTGACAGTCTTAGGGTGTTAGGACTATTTAGTGTTTCCTCCCATGACGTATGTTGGAGACATCTGATTCTGCATCCAATTTGTGAAAGACTAGATCTGTAATTGATCATATAGTCTGATGTATCTCTTTTCCAAGTCACAGCAGACATTCAGAGCTGCAGTGAAATGTGAAAGAGCAATAGGGCGTTCGGTCTCTAACGTGTTAATGGCGGAGCTCTGTAGGGAATGTACCAGGAGGCAAGTAAAAGGGCAATAACGTCTATTTTTTCAGTTATTCCTTGTGCGGGAGTGTCAAGCTCAGTTTAGTTCATGGGCCACATACAGTCTAGTTCTGAGTCAAAGTTTAAGTGAGCTGGACCAGTTAAACCATTCCATAGCACCTATGAATAACAGTGCCTCAAAATATTTAATATTATTATTATTTATTTTTAATAAGTACAAGTACATTCCAAAAACGGTCATCCATTTACAAAACAGATGATAACCAGTCTGAGATGTCTTAGGAAAAATAAGTGCAATTTCAGCAACATGTCTCACTTCTAACTGACACAGAAATGGCTCGAGTCAGTCAATAAACCCGTATACCAATAACTGTTGGCTAAAATGATGATTCCTGTCACCGTTTGTGTGACAGGCACAGCAGCAGCATCACAAACACTGAAATGGCGAATATCTACCCAATAACTTTTTGTAGTGTCAAT
Organism: Plectropomus leopardus; assembly: GCF_008729295.1. Lineage (NCBI taxonomy): Eukaryota > Metazoa > Chordata > Actinopteri > Perciformes > Serranidae > Plectropomus > Plectropomus leopardus. The sequence continues at coordinate 29,164,785 of NC_056472.1, read as the reverse complement.
ATTTCCTTTTAAAATGCCAAATCTTACTGTCACTGTTCTAGCTCTATACTTTCTCTGCACGTTTCATGCATGTTAGGTTGGTACAGGACTTTGCAAATGAGTTTATGCTTTCAACAATACTGTATAAACCAGGCAGGGACGGTCTAATAAAAGGTGTTGTCAAAGTCTTGTAATGAGAGGATCCAGAGTTTTGAGGTTTGACAGTCAGTATGTCTTGCTCTCTCCTGGATGGATTTGAATAATTCTTTGTTTAATGTGTTTTGAGAGTCATCCAGCGTTATGGAAGTACTCGGTTCCAAATGCATATTAACTGTAGGATCAAACTAAGAAAGGCCTGAACTTTGTCCTCTACACTGCCACATTGCCTCAAGAGGCTTTATGTTATACTGTGTCCCATATTTTATCATGTCTGGTTTTCTCCTTCACTGAGTTACTGTTGTTAATAGAGCCTGAATTTACTGGACCCCTCGCTGTCGATTAGATTATTAAATTATAGAGAATTACATCAATATATTTTACCAAAAGAAAGAGGGTGGAATCTGTTTCCCTGCCGCTAGCATGTTTCCACTTTCTGCCCCGCAAAATCCCACAGGAGGAAAGCAGCGTGTGTGTGCGTGCGTGTGCGTGTGTGCCTGTGTGTGTGTGTGTGTGTGTGTGTGTGTGTGTGTGTGTGTGTGTGTGTGTGTGTGTGTATATGTGTGTTCGTGCGCACGCATTCCTAAATGCGTGTTACAGTACTGCATTGTGTTACTGTGTGTGTGTCTGTGAGGTGCTGAGCTCTCTCCTGCTCATTAGGGACTCTCTGCTGGGAAGGTAACGGCTAATGTATCCTCATTGAGCTATATTGCGCGTGCAAAAGGCCCTTATCCAAAAACCACTCGCTCTCACCCAGACCGCCTCAACTAGAAGCACATGGCACTCCACTGTACATGTGTTTATGAGTGTGTGTCTGTGTGTATGTGTGTTCTGCACACCCAGCAATGTTGACGGATTCATACTGCAGTGTTGCTCTCAGTGAGCTTTGGTCTGAACTGGAGGAAAAAAGCAGAAGGAATTCATTTCCAGGGGAATCTGGTTTTGAAAGCAGCATTTTCACTCCAGAAAAGGGCAGTTTTGATAACGAGATGATCTCATCTCATAATTATGAAATCCATATCTCATGTTGAGGAGATACTGATACCTAATTATGAAATCTCTTTTTACATAATTAGTAATTTATGTAGGTTCACAGTTCCAACATATAGCAGTCATGATTACAAAAATATTTCTTTTTTCCTCTCTATCCCAAAGACATTAAACCTCATCTCACTAATGTAACATGTGAATCACCACATCCAAGCAATGATGTCTGCTTGCAAAAAAATTACACATACAAGACAAGTCTCAAGTGGTAGATTGTGTCTGAATGAATGAGTTTGCATGTGAGTAGTGTGTGTGGGTTTGGGCTAGAGCTTTGATTCTCAGCTTGAACCTGATCAGGCCTGACCCAACCTCTAAGTGTAAATCTGATTGAGTTCACTCCAGTTTCCCATTTTTTGTCTTCAAAAAATTCAAGCTCCGTGCCGCACAGTGTCTGTATCTCTTGTCAGGGGCATCTCTCACCCCATGGTCTCTCCCCACCTGAAGTAAAGCTGTGAAGCGCATGGTCTCTCACCTGACAGTGAATTTCTGGGGTGCAAGGTGATGGCACATTGTCTGTCACCCCCCCCCCCCCCTTCGATTATTTGCTGTTGATTAATGCAGAAGCTCTGCACTAAGGGGAAAAAAGACTACATGTCATTTGTGTGCCTTTAAAACGATCACATTCATCTTGGGCAGCAAAAGCCCAGGATGCAGGGACAGTGCCCTTGCAAAATAGCTTTGGCAACAAACTTGTGTTGGTGGAACACTTGCATGCGGGTAAGTGAGCCCTGGCATTAAAAAGGCTAAAATCCTGCAAAAGAAAACTCCCCATAAAACATTAAAAGATGTTGTAACATGTAGGTAGCTAGCTCAGAGGTTGTTGTTGTTGTTGTCTCATGCTCAGTGCTTAAATTAAGACTTGTTTCATGTAGCAGCAGGGTTTTTGAGAAAGTTAACAGGCAGATAGCTGAAGGGGAGGACAATTTTGTCAGAAACAGGCAACCATGGAAGGCTGATACCCTCAGTCTGCATCCTGTGAGTCAGACTGCTGTGTGCTAAACTGCACCAAAGAGTCACTCAGCAGCAGTGAGGAATGAAATGTGACGGGTCCGTCTACAGCAGCCTAAATCCAAACTCCATCTGCCTCTGTGGCCTCTTTGCACCCCAACACACACGCAAGCACGCATGCACAGACGGATGCACGCACACACACACGGGTCCTCTCTCTGCACTCCAATTTCTCAACAGTTCTCTACCATCCAGTTCCTTCCTTTCTTCCTCTCCCTCCTTCACAACCCCCCTCCTCACTTGTCTACCCATTCTTTGGTCTGGTATTCTGTTTTAATTGCTTGTTTCTTTTTCAAACCCCTAAATACAGTGGCAGCGTTTCCACGGACATGGAAAACCTTGAAAAGACATGGAATTCCACGATCAGTTTTTCCAATCATAGAAAGTTTTGCAAAATTCATGAAATCTTTGTTGTGTGTCATGCAATTATTACAGTAATATTTAATAAATAACCTTTGATGTATTGTAACACAATGGCAAATTTATTTTCTGTAGATGTCGACATAACGTAGCTTTCAAATTGGGACTGTATTACCATTGCGTGTGTTTTTCCATTTTTCTGTTCTGTCATTCTCTTCCTGTTTGTCAAATACCTAAAATTATATTTGAATGGGGTTTGAAACTGATGTGTTTGGAATTAAAGGCAAGTGGGACAAGAAAAAAAGAGAAGTTTTTAATGGTCCTTGAAAAGTCATGGAAAAGTTTTGACATTTTGTCCATGAAAATGTGTGGGTACAATGCAGTGGTTTAGATACAGTAATATATCGGCACTTTAACAATTATTTTTCGTCAAGATATATGACTTTGTAGTGATGTTGCTGTGTTCCATGATCTTATCATGGCCATGGCAATTAGGTGCTACGGTTACTATGTCTGATAGAAATTATTCCAAAACTATAAAGAATCAAGGTGTAATGCTGTAAGACTGAGAATACAGGCTTATCTGTGTTTCAACATCTTAGCAGTGATTTAAAATTCCTCACTGGTCAGAAAAAAAGTGTCTTCACATCAGCTGCTGATGCTCGGAGAAAAAGAGCAGATGATTCTTTATCAGCTTGTGGGGATTAGTGGGCACTAGTTACGCCCATAATCACACACTCGCTCACACTAACACGTTCTCTCAAACCCACATTTGCTCCCAAGCATTCTGTTCACTTGCACATTCTCTTAAACACAGGGGCAAACACATGCTGTCTCACACACTCACACACAAACGTGCGAGGTTTGAGAGGCGGCCAGGCCGTGAGCGCAGCGAGGCCACATGATGGTTGGAGGGAGATTTGAGAAGGCTTATCTGAGGCTAGATAGAGCGTCAGACTGCAGCTGTGCTGAAATGATTTATATCAGCAGAAACACACACACTTTTTGAAGACCGTACCCACAGACGTGTGCATGTGTGTGAAACACAAGTGCATATTATTTCAGTAGAATTGCACATGACACGAATACTTAACTGTAAAATCAATTTGCACATTTGTCTGTGACGGAAACTGAAATGATGTAAGTAGATTATTACCTTTGTTTAGTCACACTATGGACCATAAGCATTTACTGTACTCTCTTTAATCTGCAGATGTTCACTGCTCAGCATTTCAAAACTTGTGTTGACTTTATCATAAAAAAACACTGTAGTATAGTTCGTATCAGGGTTGGAAATCAACTTTTTGTCCACTTGCCACTGGGGCTGGTGGATTTCAAAATCTACCAGCCACTCAATACATTACCTTTGCTTTTTTGGCTGGTGTGTGAAGCAAATCTAGCAGCCTCTTGCATGCTATATCAGCATTTGGCAGGTGACTGGTGCTAATGTCCTACCCTGGCTGGTATAGTTACGAAGGATTTGTTGCCTTTATTTCAACAAGAAACTTTTCGCTGTGTCTGCAATTTTCAAAGCTTCATCTTGATGCCTGCTGCTTATGGTCTGGCACGGTCACTACCTTTTAAGAAGTCCTGACCTGGCTTGCATGCTGTGTCTGGAAATGTCTTGAACATGGCTAAATGAGAATATAATACTAAAAAAAACAGATAAACAAACCACAGATAAATACACTGCCACACAGTTCTAGTAGGTTATAAGTGATGATTTAAAGGGATTATTGGTTTATGAGTCTATGTCTATGCAATACAATATATGTTTTTTGGAAAAAAAAATCAAAACTAGACTTAACATCACATCACATCACATCTTCTTTTAAAACACGTTGTGCCACCATTGCCTGCTAACCACTCGGTATTTGCATTAGTCTGATTTTACGCCATTTGTTTTCTGTTTTACGAATGTCACACTTTTCACCAGAGAGTCTCAAATCGAATGAGAACATGAAATCTGATAACTGGAGATCTTCTTGAGAAGCATTCTGACGGCAGGTGTGAACTGTAATCCATGTTAACTGGATCTGGACACGGTCTGGATTTGCAGTATTTAGATTTAGGAGACAAGGTCTGAACAGCAGTCAGTCAGTCTGTCAGAGACGATGTCCTCCTGGCAGAAGAGACCACAGATGGATGTCTGTGGTGATGCTGTCAGCGCACTGAGATCTGCCACGTTCACAACACGTTCACACCACATCCACACTTTCTCGGATACCCAGATGTCATTTTGTGAGAGGCCTTTCACCAGCTCGATCACTAACACAGACACTCCCAGCAGTCGGCTGCTTCAACATACAACAAGAACAGACTCCACTCAGTGCCTTTATATCAAATCTTTTTCTTTTACTGCACCATTTGGTGTAATTATCCTCTGTCTTGGCACTGACTGTCCACTTTGGTCAAATTGCCAACTTTTCAATTCAGTTTTGGAGTGAGTTAAAATTATTTGAAATTTTAAATGGTCAGAGTTAGGTCATTTTGATAAGGATTAGAGTACATTGAAAATTTCAGCAGACCTGCTAAGGAATCTTTTTAACAGTTCAAATATGAGTAGATTATACATGTTATAATATAAGTTGTCTCCTTTTTTTTCCCTTCAAAAATGTAAAGTAAAATAGCGTCACCTTTTCGGTAGCTTCTGGAACAAGGTTATACTGAAAATGTTCGCAAACCTCAGAGTGAAAACTTTTTTTCTCCAATGAAAATTTAAAAACAACAATTCTGATGTGTAAGAATATAATTTGAGCTGACTGTCCCTGTACAGTTATGCACAATGAAAATACTTATGGTCATGGTGAGAGAGATTGAGAGAGAGACTGGACACAACACACTGGGGTCCCCATTAACAGTGACAAACACAGTGACAGCTGCCTCATATGAATGGGTCTAGTGCATGTTGAATGCACATCAGCAGGTCCGTGTTATATACTTTTGTTTCAGAAATGTCTGTATCGTCAGTGATCAGCTGTGTATTATAGTTTACAAACTAAGATAATCAATATTTGTACCTATACATATTTGGTTACATTCAGGAATGTTAAACTGGGTGTTTTTGCAACTTTGTTATATTGAATTGTGATGCTTATTACAGATTCAGTGATATCTGCTGACTTACGTTTAACAGACAGCTCTGCTCGCTCCCCAGAGCATCTCCGCACACTAGAAGTTTGCCTTTGGGGCCTTTTGCCAGAAAGCCCTCTCCAAGTTCAGGTAATTCCTGGCATGCAAGTAGAGGCAGTTGTTGCACACTGGATGAAAGTTTTTCAAGAAGTATTTTTTTGCCGTATGTCTGCAGCTCTATAGCTTGCTCTGTCGGTTGGCTAGTTGGTTGGTTGATCGGAGCGCAGAAATTCCCTCAGATCAGAGTCCTTTCGAAGTCATGCGTCTTTAGTGCTTTCGATTGTACACCTATGATTTCAAACATTAAAAAGATGGGAAGCAAAATCGTGCTTTAATGTAATAGAGATTGCCCCCTGAGAGTCAGAGATTTGAATCATCAGTCAAAGACCTCTGTGTTGGCTGAGATTGCTTCACTTCAGAGGTGGTTTTTTTTGGTTGTTTTTTTTACTAGTCAGTGTGCTGTGCAGTTTATCCCTAGGGATGTTTTGGTCCCCAGATTTTCCTGCGGAGTGAGTCCCCACGATACTCTTCGGTAAAAGCAGTTGCAGACACAATGCAACAGTGCATAGGAAGAGAAGCGTCTTGTAGCAAGGCTCTGAGATAACATTATTTTCTCTCTTCTGTTTGGCAGTGGGGAATTTAAAGCTCACAGCAGATTAATACCATGAAGTCTCAGGAGTTTTTTATATCTACTGCTGGTGCTGTGGACTTGCTAAGAGAAATGTACAGAGGTACTTAATATTGTAAAGTCAGTGTTTGTGTACTGTGTGCAGTTTCCAGCAGTTGTTTTGCTGAGGGCAAAGATCTCTGCTCATGTGTGTCTTGCTGTGTGGTGTGCTCTCTTGGCAGTTGTAAAGGTGAGTGTTAGATATATATAGCTCTCAGTGCCGGGGCCCTACAGGGCAGCACGGCCTGCAGTTGGCTGGGGTTTGGGTTACGAGGGGCTTAAAGTGTAAGTTAATAGAAAGTGTACAGTGGCACAGAGATGAGCTGATGCGATGCACTTTTCTATTTTCACTTCCCAAAAGCCCCCTCCGACCTCTCAGATGAAGCAAAAGGGTTTTCGCTCTGATGCCGTTAGCAGATGCATGTGCATTATTGCGGAGAGGGGAATTGGACATTCTCCATATACTGCGCTATAAATATCCCTGTGACGTTTATTGTACTCGCTAGGATTCAGGTGCTAAAGCGCTTGGATCTCACTCGATCCTTTTGTCTTTATTCATTGTTGTTGTCAAAGAGTCTTGTCACTTCTGAAGTGGATTGTTAAGATTGTGTGAATCAGTGTGGGAACGCAGAGCAAGAGGTGGCTTTAAAGATGGAGAGGAGTTAAACATTTTACCATGGATTAAAGACATTTTGCCAAGGCTGAAGGAGAACAAAAGCTAAAGTGAGACCACAACTTTTTGAGGACAGAATACTAGAACAATCATCCCGTTATAACAAGATAAAATTTGACTAATTTGCAATAAAACAACCTTGTTCAGTTCACCCTGGGGTTCTGCTTGTACAGCCTGTCTTGTTTTACTGTCTGGTGGCTTGTGGTTGCTAATGTTAGCTAATATAAGGAAACTATAGTTTCATATTTCTATGCACCTGACATTATAAATGGATATTTCTGTGTAATTCATTAATCAGGTAAATAACTGAATAACTGCTTTATTTGTGCTTCGTCACAGTGGTTTTATCACAAAACAAGAAATAGACACATCAGAAGTTGTGTAATGTAGTTGCCACTTTTTCTCATAGTGGCTTTGTTAATGTGATTTAAAGGGACAGTTCATCCTGAAATCCTAATTATATATTTTTCCTCTTACCTGATATCTATCAATCTAGATAGTTTTGGTGTGAGTTGCTGAGTGCTGAAGACGTCAGCCGTAGAGATGTACTGTGATGTGTTTGGCAGGTGTGTTGTACATCCAGTTGATAATACATGTTACTGAACTCCATCTATCCAGCGATGAAAAGAGGAGAAAAAAGAAGAGCGAGAAAATGAAAGCTAAGATGACTTCTGTTATAATCTAAACTACCCCCTTGGTCTAATTAAGTTAAGATATTTTTTTTAAATTGCTTTGAATTTTAAATATTGTTTCAATCAAATAAGTTTTAGAAGAGTTTCTGCTTTGCCATCTCTTGCACTGCATCAGACATTGCATGTTTTGCCAGTGACTGCAGCTCCTCTACACTTTCCAAATGTTGTGGATCAAAACCTGACAGTGAAACGAGTCATTTTGGGGTTAGGGGTGGAACAATGTATCCACTGATTTACAGACATCTCTTTCACAATTAAAGTCCACGGGTAAAGAAGTCTGTTTGGGTCCCATAGCATCATGTGATGGACCTGGAAGTTGTAGTTACACGGTTTGGCCACTACGAAAATTAAGTTTCAAAGCATGGCGCTCTTTCTAGGAGCTTGATCCTCACAGACGTCAGTGCTCTGAACTGATGCTCTCAAAGACTGACTGATAATGTAACATGGCTAACATTACCACTAATCCCCCCCCGAAAATGAGATTAAGGCTTCTCCTAGCATTTCACTCGGTATGCACATATTCACTATATGTTCTTCTCCAAGAATATCCACCAGCAGGTTGTTACCAAATTGAAAGTGACTTCTGGCTGCGGTGAGGGACATTCTATATGAGGTGCAGTGATCATGTGAACGTGACTGTATGTGTCTCTGTACTCTGCTGTACAGCTGACTGCTGAATTTGGAGGAAAGATAGACAGAGAGGGCACCGAGAACTCACTGATGTCCTTGAAATGAAAAAGTACTTTAAAATGAATGCAGAATTAACCAGTGCCCTCTAAAAGGACAGATGAGACTGAAGATGGTGTAAAAGAAACTCACATCAATGGGACCAGCCACTGAGCGGTCGTCAGCTGTTGTATTTTGCTGCAGGTTTGTTTCCTTATTGTGATCAAACCTAACTCAAGAGGTTTCAGTCAGTGGAGATGAGGTTCTCTTTCCTCTTGAAGCTTCAGTTTGTGATTCATATCAATGAAATCTTCTCACATTCCCCCTTCAGAAATACAAAGTATCAATGATCGGACCAGACTGGACCTTAAAGTCCCATTGAAATGGAAGTTAGAGCGTCTTTATCTTCTGTGCGGTGACATATTTCTTGGTTAAAGGGAATATTGTCTTTTCTCTTTACTACCAAAACAAAAAACAAAAAAACAGGGATTTTGATGCAAAAACACTAATAGTGATTTTTTGACATATATTTGGAATATAATTTCATGGTGACGTTTTGGATGTTTCATTCTCTCTGAAGATGGTGTGTAAATATCACAGCCGAGTGTCACCATGTGGACTAAAATCCACCCGACAAACCTGTTAAATAGAGCCCCGCTAAAATGGAGGGCCCCTCTTCAGCCGAGTCTCCCTGCAGATGGTCTGAATTACCTCACTGTATGGCTTAGGGTTCCCTTGAGATTCAGAGCAAGCATGAGTTGTGTGCAGGTTTTGTGTGGTCCTAACCTTTTACCGTCATTTCTCTCTTTCTCTCCTCTCAGATAACAGTCTGCTCTCTCTTGTTAGAGGAGAGTGGGGATTTGTTCATCATCATTTTTATGCTCTTTTTCTCCATCTTTCTCGCTGTGCGGCTTCCAGATTTCCTCATGTTGTTCCTTTTCATTCTTTCATCTTTGAACCTCCTTTACCCTTGTTCCATTTTATCCAGACAAAACAGACATGTTTGCAATATTCATCCTGACAGATTGCATTTTTCAAAAAGGATGAGAATAAGAAATTTGATAGCAGAACTTCCTTTGGCTCTTTCTCCGTCCTGTGAGGAAAAAGAAGGAAACTCCCTGATTTATAAAAAGCCCTTTGATGACAGAGATGTACTCATAATAAGGAATGTGAGCATCTGAGGCTGGCTGCAGCACGTGTCCACCACCTGTTCCCTGTAACAGACCCAACCTGAAGTCACACACTCTTCTAAAAGGCCCCTCTGTGTCAGAGCAGGCAGACCCAGTGAAACACAATCACACCCGCACTGTCAAACACATCATATCTGTATTCTCTCAACCGATGATGCATAACATTTCTAATTGGTGCTGACTGTGTGCACCAAAGGAGAAATGTGCAACATGATACAAAGATGTTCTTTTTTGCTGCTGGCTGTCAAACAGTGTCATTGTAACATCTCCTTCCTCAGATAATGATACAGCTGAGTTTTCTGCAGCTGCTCAGCCATAGTGACTCTTTTACATGATGTCAGAAAAAGTCAAATTATTGGGTAAGTCAGATTAAAACTCGACTTGAAAATACATGTAAACATGATAGTCCGACTGAAATTGAATTTCTCAAAATCACAAAAACACACCCAGATAATATGATTGGAAGTCGAGCTACTCCGTCATGTAAACACCTCAGTTAGACTTAAACTGGACTCTGCGTTTGCCTCGATGCTGTGCTGGCTTCCCCCTTTACTCACTTACCTCATAACTTCATTCATTCCTCACAGTAAAAGAATGACTCAAGACAGTAAAAACAAGTTAAAAACAACAAATAAAACAAGAAACAGTAAAAAAAACCCAAAACACAAGTCTAGAAAACACGAAAGGATTAAAACCTAAAAATAAACATAAGAAAACAGAGGGTCAATAGTAGAAAAAGTCAACAGTAAAAAAAGACTTTGAGGATGAAGTGCATCATTCTTGTGCAAAAATATGACTGCAGACATTATGATGGGATTTGTGAACCTGCTGTTGCCCACACTGATGTTATAATGGACATCTATCTTCCAAATTCATACCAAAAACACAATTTTTTGCATGATTTTATTTCTAAAGACAATTCAAACAGTAATTTTATCTTTCTTTGTTGAAACATTAACGCAGGAAATTCTTTTCAATAAAGATAAAACTATATTAAAACAACATAAAGATCCCAAAACACAAATACATCTTTTTGTACCTGCTTACCTCTTAATGTAAAAGAGAGGTTGATAATAAATGGTGGCATTCGTACATTACAGGCAAATAAACAAACAATGAAAGGGCCAATCAGAGCTATACAACAAAGAATATTTAGCCTTATAATGTGGGCTTTTCTACAGCGTCAGCTAAATTCTCTAAAAGTCAGTTAGAGGTCATGTACCTGGTCTTTTTTTTTTTTTGCCTGTTTTGATGTTGTGGGTTAAAGGGAAATTGTGTTAACAAGCCCCGAGCTGACTGAGCCATGCGGCCCTCTATCCCTCAGCTCTTGTCAACGGACTTTACAGACCCACAAAAACTAATCTGTGTGGGAGTGAAGCGGGGCAGATGTAGTGGTTGTGGGTTTAATGGATGGAAGCTGTTCTTATATTCATTCAGTGAAAATGTGTCACCTTTTCACCATGAGATACTATCAAACATCAGTCTTTGAATAGTTGGTGTTTGGTACAGTGGCTAAAATCATTTTTCACAATATTTCTTACCTGCAGTTCAACAAACACACAATGGTCCCATTACTTCTGTTGGATATGGTTATAATTAACATTAATTTGCAACCGTATGACTACAACTTCAATGTCTTTATCCATTCCTGCAGCTTGCTTTGAGAGCGCAGTGAGCCAACAGGCTAAGGACAAAAGTTTTGAGTGTTTGTGTATGTCATCATGACAAAATGTGGTCCTTAAGGCCCCTCTTTTTAGCTGGAACTACCACAGACGGAGTTTTTTGAGATTATCTTGTAGGCTTTTGGCTTTACTATATAGGACAGCTTAAGTGTGAAACGGGGAGAGAGAGGGGATGACGAGCAGCAAAGGGCCAAGGTTGGAATTGAACCTGTGGCCGCTACATGGGGTGCCTGCTTTACCAACCGAGCTACAGCACGTCCCAGTTTTGAGTATTTTTCCAGCTGTTTATATGTCTGTCTGTTTGTGTCTGGACTAATATTGTCAGCAGGATGACATTACATTTGTAGAAGATGAAGTCAAGAAACTTAACAAATGTGTAGTGGTGATCACAATAAAGGGCGAGGTCAAAGATGGGTGTGGTCTGAGTAAGGGCGCCAGAAGTAGGTGAGGTGGAAGTAGCAGAGGGGCTATTGACCCCCTGGCCCACATTCTCTTTTAGCTGCAGATTTTATTATGGCTTGAGTCACCGTATTACAAGATAATGTCTAGTTTGGGACATATTTGCCAAAAAAACAAGAAAAGTAGAATTATGCCGGGCTTTGAAAGCAATTTTTTTTGGTGGCCAGACAGTAAAATTATAACTTCTGGGTCCATCATGTAATGTCATTGGACCCAAAAAAACTTTTTCCTATAGCATTGCATTTTGAAAGACACCTCTGTAATTCAGTGAAAACATTTTTATTAAGACTTCTGCAAAATGACTATTTCTACTATCGGGTTTTATCCATTTGGTCTGATAAGATTTTGAAAGTCTAGATGAGTCACACAATTAAACAATTTTATCCCCATTCAGGTTGACGTAGGGCTGAAGCGGAAGTTAGGTGCTTGGCACACAAAAGTTTTTAGTGCACTTGCTCAGTGGGCTCAATGATGCAGAAGATGCAGGTTATTTTATACCCAGGAAGGTGAACTTTTGTTAGCCTTTATATAATAGGCTTTGCATTTACCCCCAAACTAATGTTATCTGTTTTGTTCTAGTGTGTTTAATTAAAAAATGACCTCCACTGTGATCAGCTACCATAAATAAAGCTTGAATGTTAAAGTATTCATAATAATAATAAGGTACTATAATATTTTTTTAAAACTGACAGTGTGAGAGGAGCCCATCTACCCCGGTGAGGAGTTTTGATAATATATTTTAACGATAACAATACTTCATCCACCTCTGCTGTATGCTTTGTCAGACAAAATGATTAATGATTAATGTTTTCGCTCACTTAAACACAAAGCAGGTACAATTTCATGAGAACTTGGGGCCAGATATACGGAACGGCCTCTTCACAGGTTTCCAGGCAAACTGGCCAAAATGTAACTGAGCCTTGTCTTCACGACTGTGTAGTGTGATTCACTCTCCTGGTTTGAGCTCTCTCACAGTGGCTGAATATAAACCTGCAAACTGAGAAGCTCCTTTTGTGAGTCACACTCACATCACATTAAAATAAAGCAAACGCCTTATAAATAGAAGAGAGATGTGAGTATTTATGCACCGACGTGTTCTTGGCTGTGCATAATGGGGCCGGTTTCATGTTTCAGGTGTTTATGTGAAGACAAGGCTTCACTTCGAAATATACCGCATGAACTAAACTTAGATGGCATTTGAGCATGTAGCATGTGTCATCATTTGTTTTATCTTTGGCTGGATTAATGAGAAGCAGTGGGACAGGCAGGACTGAGTATCAACATGTGTGCGCTTACCTGTGTATTTGTGTGTGTGGCTGTTTTATGTATGTGCTTGCATGTTTTTTTCTCAACAGAAATGAGTGATTGCTTGTGAAAAATAGCCTCTGTGCGAGCATGTACGTGTGTGTATGTGCATGTCCGCAGTAAACTATGGGGGTCACCAGGGGGTCGAGTGCTTGTCTCCTCTAGAATGTATTTGCATCTGAAACTCCAAGGTCAGGACTAATGTTTTTCTCTCTGGCCGTGTCCCTGAGGGGGGCAGAGAGATTAGCTTGTCGTATTTCACCTGTCAAACACTTAAAAAGGAACCAGCGAGTGCCGGTCAGAGATGCCTGTGGGTCTCCCGAGGTCGCAGCTGCCCATCCACAACCACTGTCACAGAAACACGAAAGGAAGGGCACGGTGTGACAGGCTAGGTAGAACTAGACCATGACACCACCTTTTAAAACATGATATTTGCCAATATGATACAGACTGACCTTTAGAGAAAGCCTGCAATGACATTTAATAGATTTATTTGACCAACCAGCAAGAGTCCTGAGTGCAGCATCAAAGACATGGACATCCCTGCTCGTTAACACCTGCAAACCCAGCCTCAGCTCAGTTTTTGGATTCCAGGTCAAATACCTGCAATCCAACCTCTGGTATATGCATATGGTTCAACTTGTGCACAGCAACAGTTGATTTCTGTAGTAAAAGGCCCTTTAACACGAGACCATTCCATTAATCCTCAAATTGTGCAAAATGAATATATAATATGCCTAATGAAAACATGTCACTTTTGAAAGCTAAGTGGTATTTCAGTGCATCATCCAAAAGTTTTGAATCCAAAATTCCTCTGTGAAATCATGTACTATCACCTCCCAGAAATCCCTTGCTTGCCTTTCCATTATTGCTCCAAAACATGCCTACGTTGCCCTTGATTGGAAATAATGACAGCTATTGCGGTGGCTGCAATACAAATAAACCTGCCAATGTTTGAAAACTCATCGCCATGCTTCTTGGAATGTTATCTTGAGAGAAGTCGCATAACATCACTCAGCGGAAACGTAGTCATCTCGCAATCGTGTTTTATCGACTTTTCAAAATATATTGCTTAAGTTGTGCGCAAATCTGCAATGGAAACCTGCTTATTGAGGGCCCTATCTTACACCCACTGCAAATCACAGCACAGTGCAGCTGTCATTGCTAGTTTCAGACTGACACTGATGTCATTTTCTCTGCCTAAGTTGTGTTAGTAGCAAATATTCTTACACCCATGTATCCATGGGCATGTAGGTCTTAAAATGAGGTGTGGTCAGGCTCATGTTGATGTATCACTTTTTTTATGCTTTTTAAAAAAAAAGTCTGTGATGTACAGCACTTTGGTCAACTCTGATGGTTTTAAATGTGCTTTATAAATAAATTTTGATTGGACTGGATTGGAAAGAAAGCTGTAATGTAATATTTGTCCAGCTCTTGAATTAAACAGTTAGGGTGTGAGTGGAGCAGAGACAAGTTGACGCAGAGAAATCAGCAGCTCCTTAGCATCACATAGGATGTCATCAGCTTCTGGCTCCGCCACTGGTTTTAGCACTGCTTTCAACATTTGTGAAATATCAGAGGGTGACAGAGCTGATTCCAGTCCAGCAGACTGTCTGTACGTCAGATTCTCTCCGCACACTTCAGTCATGTGTTCTCCATTTTTCTTTTGCTGGGAATTCTTTGCAGAGTCGTATCCACAAAAAGTCAACTTCAGTGAAGCCACAGACAAAAGAAAAGGGGCAATATTGAGAGGACAAACAACCTCCTCGATTGTTCTTCCTAGAGGAGAATGTGGTTTACACAGGTTCCAAGTTATAGAAAATAAGTACAGACTTCCTTCTTCCTATTTGCTCAAGTTTCAAGGGGTTAATTGCAAGTATATTAAAAACTGAAGCCTAAAAACCAGCGTATCTAAAAGGTCAAAGCCATTTTGTAAAACATGTCTGTTAAAGCAAACTCTAACACTTAAGTTTGGTGGCTGTAGCTCAGGTGAGAGTGGGTTGTCCATTGAGATATGATGAGTGGTTCAGTCCCTGGCTTCTCTTGTCCATGTCCAAGTGTCTCTTAGCACAAAATCTAAACCCCAAATTGCTCATGATGCACATTTTGGACTAAAACACGTGAGAACGGGAAGTTGAAGTTATGCGATGAAGTGCAAATGACTTTGCTCACTCCTCACCCTGATGCTTGATGAAGATGGTCCAGATGCATCCTCCTGCTGAGTTAAAAAACCATAGAGCCAGTAAGTGACAAATGAAAGGAGAGGAAGATGGAGGCAAGCAGAGCAGTGGGAAGACAGAGAGACAGAAAAGAGAGCGGAAACAGCATTTAAAAGGAACCAGGTAATAATTTTAGATGTCTACCTGGGGAATTCAACGTAACGACTTCCACAGATACTGCATTCCAAACAGTTTCACCCCCATCTTGTTGTAACCCCCCAACCCACCCACCCCAACCCCTCCTCCAGTCCCCTCATGCCCCTCCATGACGGGCGATGATGTCAGATCCAGTATTTCACAGCCAGAAGCGGGCGATGACATGGACAATTTGGCCTGTGAGTTCTCTCCAGCCTTGGACATGGTGTTACGATTACACGCTCCACTGCAGGTCCGACATGCCAGGGATGAAGGGGTGATGGTGTGTGTGCGTGTGTGTGTGTGTTAGGGAGCTGGGACCTTTTAAATAACTTTCATGGAGTACAGCTCTATCCTGCTCACTCCTCGTAAAACAGAATAACACTGATAGATATCCAGAGGTACCGTGAGGCCGAGGAAGATTACAGGAAACATGCTCATTTTTCCTTCTCAGCGGTGAAGTCCAGCTCTCCGCCTCCGCTTCCGGTCCAAACGGCCTCCCACACATGAGCTCAGAGCAGAGGAAGGAATTCTGGAGTGTGTACAGTATATCACAGAACCAGCCTCTCCGAGCAGAGAGGGAAATATAGGCAAAATATTTCTTCTTCTTTTTTTGACTTTTACAGCCAGTTTGGGTTTCATGGCCTCAGCAGGTGAAAACCTGAGCAGGTTTACAATCACTTAGGAGACCTGAGAGTAGGAGAGCAGGGCAGTTGAAACCCCAGGGTTGGCCTTCAGGAGCATGGAGGAGTTGAGCCTCCGCTCAGCCTCCGCGCCAAGGAAACCCCAGGAAGCCCAGCAGAGATAGCTGCTGATAGATCGTGATACCTGATCTGGAATATCAGAGTGTGATGAGGGAAGCTGTCCTCCTAGATGTAAAACAACCTGGAGCAGGCGGGATACTCACCCAGGCCTCAGGTGGTTCCTGGGGACATGGTAACTACATGTATGAAATTTTATCAGAAGTAGATAATGTATCTGAGACACGGAGGGGATTCCCCACAGAGGCAACACAGTTCACACAGCATATGTTTCAGAAGTCTCTACAAAAGCATGACACGTGTGTGTAAAATAATCAGGGCTTGATATAACTTATAATTGTGGCAGTCAAATCAGATTTGGCTATTTAATACAAATATTTGGCAATTTTTATTTGTTTTTTTTAACCCTATAAATTCTAAAGTTTGAACAGGGCTCAGTGGTTCAGGGTGACAGTAGACAGGTTTATATTAACCCTCAAACTGCACAAATTGAAATTGCAAATATAAAAACCCCTATAGAAAATGCCATATTTCACAGAACTGCAAGGGAAACACTTTTTGTTCACTTTTATAGGCCACATTATGTACAAAAAGAGCCATATGACATTTCAAAGTGATTAATACCAACCATAGAGTAGAATACTTACAAAATACATTTAAAAGGCCGAAGTCTGACACTCTCACATCTAAAGAAAATGCGTTGTAGCAGTTACAGCACACCTTGATACAGTTGGTTGTTGATGTGTGTATGGATACATATACATATATGTTATAAGTCACATGTATTATGTTTTATGACTGTTGATATAGTGCATCAGTAAGCATTATGTGTTTATGAGTGTTGTCATAAAGCATCATGAATGCATTATAATTCACTACGAATGCCTTCTTAATACATTAGAGATGTGGCTTTTATAGCCAGTATTACTAACTTTTTTGTAGCATATTTATAGCACAATATTTTTTAAAAAGCACCTGATCCTGTCAGTAATTTTAATTTTAAACTTCTTGTGTACAACCATTTTTAAAGTTGATGTTTCATTATGAGGCTACATTTCTAGCAGAACCAAAGACAGTGAGTCTGACTCTGTGTTAGAACAACAATAACAACTCTTTAATGGGGAAAGGTGTTTGTTTTGGGCTCACTAGTGCTGCCGAGTGACTTTAAAGACAACCTTGGCTGTCAGCAGACAGTAAATAAGGAGGAAGCTGCATGTGTTGAGCAGGCTGTCGTCATGTCAGGAAGTCAGTTCACTGGTAACTTGTATCAGATTTTAACCACTCTAAGTTTACTTACAGTTTACTTTCCTAAAGAAGAGCTCATTCCAACAATTACCTGGTTCAGTTAATAAAGTCGTTGTCAATCATCTGTCATTCAACAGTCCATCAGTCAAACATTTTAATGTCATGTGGACAGAGGGGCTGTTAAAAGCAGGGCAGTTCACACCATGGAAAAAGCTGTAAAGTGGATGCTTCACTAATGGCCTATTCAGCACCTAATTTTCAGCTATCGCTGATTTAAAATAAATAAATTTCCACCACAGAAGAACTTCGAAACTTCATTTTTGGTGGTAAACATCAAACGATGCACCACTATCTCATCAGTCACTTTTTGCATTTCATTCCATCCTAAATTCTCATCCTGAAGCCCCTTTAAGACATGCACTTCACATGACTTTGATTGCAATCTAATATGTTGGTCTCATGTCTAAATACTAGGTCAGATCTAGCAGCATTTCTGTCTAAATTCTGTTGACTTGTTTGACAGCCAGCTGGCTAGCCATGTTAACATATGGAAATTTGGGATGCGTTCGGATATACTCTATCTGAATGCTGGACTGCACTCTGGCACAAACTGGACCGTTTGTAAATTTGTTGTTGGAGTGTACAGTTTGATTATCCAGAGAACCACACTCTTGTGGCACAGTGTACTCTGGGCACTTTGTCTGGGTATACGGAGCAGCAGAGCGCCGAATGAAATTAATGTTTGATTAAGTTCACCGTTTGTTAATCAATGTAGATATAGAACGCTCTGTTTCATTGATAAATAGCTGTTTTATTTCAGTGTAGAGCATCAGATTAGATTTATGAGTGCGCCCATAGGGCCCACTGCCCACTCTACAGTCACCGCTGGTTAGATAACCTTGGCCGCTCTGTACTGCGCACCATGCCGGTCATGAATTTGCATTTTCTAGATAGCGAAGGAATGACCCGCCCTACTGTCCCTCTTATCAGCTACTACCTGTTACCTTCATTGGTTGGATTGGTTAGGTTTTGCCAAGAGGAGAGGGATTCATTAGGGTAAGAATGGCAGGGTAAGCCAATCAGAGGCAGCAGTGTTAACTATGTTAGCACTGTTAGCAGTGTTAACTATGTTAGCACTGCTAGCCATTCTTACACTGCAAACAGGGCTAACCTTGAAAGTTAACAACGTTAAAGGTAGTTTACAGCTCAAAATTAAGCTGCTTACTCACTGGAGTGACATGGGGCTAGACAGAAGGTTAGGCACAATGTTTCTACAGCAATGCTGTTTGGACTGGTCACTAGCGATGCACAGTGCAATAAACTGAAGAGCAGCAAAATGAACCTATAGACCAACGTGCTAACCGGTCCAAATATTCTCCACAATAAACAGAGTAACAGTAAATCATTGACATTGCTAGCCCTGACCTTACCTGCGTGTTGTGCCCAGGAATGTCTCTAATATATGTTTAAACACACAGTTGGGATTGAGAGAGTTTACTTTTGTTTTAGTCTATTCATTTTTTAAGGAAATTCTGCACAGTATATCTTTAAGGTATCAACTGAAATTATTATTTTTTTGCCTTGCTGATAAGGACACTTTTTATCTAATTAGCAGAATACAGTAGCGGTATCAACAACTAATTTTCTTTACAAAACATTTCATATTAACATACATTGAATTTTGACATCATTATTAATTTGACTTATAGAACATTAACAGCACTAAATTGCTATCCAGAAAATGCAAACAGTGTGATTTTGTTATGAATTGTGTCTTATTAACTTCCCCTTGTGGACTTGTATATCTCAAACTTCTCCACTTGTTTTATTGAACACTCATATCAACTTAGGTGCTATTTATTTAAATTTGTTAGTGAAAGCTCCCCAGTGAGTCAGTTCATCCTCACGCTTCTTTGCTGTTGTTAAAGCTCAGATTAGGCTTCTAAATAACTCGACACCTTCGCAGCCTGCCTGTCATATATGCTGCTGATTGTCCCTCTTATTAGTCTCTCCACGGGAGGCTGAGGCCTTGTGTGAATTCTCGACACTATTGTGGAAGTGTCACATCCACGTCGGATACACCGAACCCATAACGGTGAATTATCCGGCTCGCAGGAATTGGCCGCCATACTTCATTCAGAGGAATTCAGCAATGACAGCCCTCTCCCCATGGAGGAATAAACATGGAGTCCTCACTCACCACGTCTCTCTCCGCTCACACTTCTTCACCCGCAGCTCTAACACATCCGCTCTCCTCGACATACAGATATCAGTGCTGCTCAAGGTGTGTGCTGACAGCAGTAGGTGTGTTTAGGGTAAATACAGCGCAGGCAGTTAAATTGGGGTTTTGTATTGTCTCTGCTTTCGCTCCACACTGGATGTTTTGATTTGGGTTGACTTGAAATTTCTCACAGATTTAGACTTCCCTCTTGTTTTCCTTTTGGAGCTGGGAAAGATTTTAGGTCCTCATAAATCGATCTTAAAAAACAAATTAATACAAATCCCCGAACAGACCCAAATCACCTCTGTTGGCTCATGTCAGCTGTTTAATACATTTTCAAGACACCTTCATATAACAGTATTTATTCACCTCAACACAGGCGAGAAACACCTGCAGTGGAAGCAGTGAGCTGTGTCCCGTCTGCTGTCTGAGGACTTGTTGAGTAATCCAAAGAGAAGGGACTTTTGTGCTCTAAAGTGAGCCTCCTATGCAGCACTTTATTCCACACTGTGTACTGTTCTTGTTTCAGTGTAATGCTGTGGGTTATACTGTAGATGTGTAAGGTTAAAGCAACAGTTTTTTGCATTTGATGAAAACTGTCACTTCATCCACACAGTTCATGACACAGTCTATGAAAAGAGGCGCGCTTCTCTTTTTTGTAGTGCCTCAAAGGGCATTTGCTGTTATCAACTGTGGCTAAAGGAAAACAACCAATTAGAGCTTAGGAGTATCTACTGCAGCTGTGTTTCCATTAACCCTCAAATTGCGCAAATTGAAATTGTGAAAGAAAACATGCCTTATGGAAACACATCAATTTCAAGAAAAGTCCCATTTATCACAAAAAAAGTTTTTACAATTGCACAAGGTGGTATTTAAGGTTATTCAAAAAAGCCATATTTTATAAAACTGGAGAAAATACAGGCTATGTCCACTAAGCTTACTTTTAGCTCCACAGCTTACTTTTTTACAAGTATGATTTTGTCAAGTATTGTGTAGTACTACCATTTCAGTACAAATTATGAACATTTGGTGGAATTCTTTTCTTTGGTTTCACTGTTCTTCAAGTCTCTGTTCTGTATTGTTGCTTTAATTCTCAAATAGACCTCTGCTTTGACAGATTTGTAAGAAAACTATTATTCTGTATTTCCTGTTGGTATGAGATTGACATGTGAAAGATCCCAGGGCTTTCCTGACATCCATTGACGTTCCAAAGCAAAACCAGCTCAACACATGCATGCCGCCTATGACCTGACTGAATTTGTTTTTGTTAAGGAACACAGTGGGGTGTAAGTACTTTTAGTAGTCTGGATTTTGAGGACATCTGCATTTTATAAACAATACAACAAAGCTGTTGTTGTGGTAAGATCTGTGTGGTCGTGGGACGCCCCGCTGCTGAGTAAGAGGACTTTTTTTTTTAAATAAAAATTCTTGTCTAACTATTGATTCATAATTTTGCTGAAAAATGTCTTAGACTTGTTGTGTCTGGATCAGAATAAGAAAATTCCCACTGAGGTTTACATATGTTTTGGATTATTTGTGTATCTTGTAGAAGTTAAGCCTTTAAGTGTATAAAAGAGATAAATTCTGCGACTGCACTCTTGTTTTACAGTCCGCAGCTGTTTGTACCATGATGAGTAGAGCTGCAGCGTGTATTTGTGCCTAACCTCACAGTACAGGAATCATAATCGAGTGCTGCACTGCACGCAGAATACACGGCATGCAGATTGATGCACTTAATGCTGAACCAAAGTCTACAAGCACAAGTTTAGCATGGAAGCTTTCAGCTGTACGCTGTTAGCAACAGGTGCTGAGGTTAGCACGATAAGTTGACTGATGTGTAAGTCGGTCAGATTATTGATGAGCTGAGATGAAACACTACAACTAGAAGACCCGCCTACTGGTTTCCAGTCAGCAACAACAGAAACGGAGAGAGTTGTGTTTAAGTCAAGGACAGTTTGTTGGCCTTGCTCCACCATTGAAAGGAAACTGAAGGCAAACTAATTCAAACACTCATAATGCACAAGTTATAATGTGTTATTATATATGGTTTTAAAAAAAGTGTATTTTTAGTGTTTGTACACTGTAATACAGAGGTGTTATAATGACAATAGTTGACACTTGCTCTACTGTCTACTCAAAATACATGAAAAGACGCATGTCCTTTCGCTTTTTTTTTTTCCACTGTACTGAACCTCACACCAAACTGTTAGCCCTAAGCTGGGGTATGACACCGAGACATGACTTCTGTGTACCACTGCACCGCTGTTCTTGAGAATCTTGGTCTTTTATATTGTAGTTTAATTAAAGCTGTCAGCTTTTATCATAAGGAATACATTAAAACAATAAAGTAGCCTGACAGTGAGTGCAAATACTTGATCAGTTAGTACTTGGAGAGAGTTTGTGAATGACGACAGGTGAGAGATGAGCAGCTAATTGTTCTGCAGCTCATTTATTTTGCACCAGTTTCTCAAACATCTTTGAACACAGTTACACAGCTGTTCAGAAATAAAGGGGACTTTGGCACACACACACACACACACACACACACACACACACACACACACACACCAGTGGGTGAAATTTCAGATCCCTGGGCCTGATCCCCTTCAACGCTCTCCGTTTGGTGCACGATAGAGGTTGGGGTCAGCAGCGTTTAATGTCGAAATATTTCCAGTTTTCTTTTAATGATCAAAAATAATGAAAACCTCTTTCAGATAGAAATCCAAAACACATGATCCCAGATCTAAGCTGTTAACCGAACCATAAATCTCCTTCCAGTTTGGAGGGTCACGTTTGTGTGATTCTGCAGTCGAACTGAGACACTTGATGACTTGGCATGTTGACAGACAGTGAGACCAACACACAGCCTGGCTCAATCAGCGCCATGTGGGTTTGATGCATGTATATATTCTGTATTTTTTTGTGTGTGTCACTTTTTTATACTTCTACTACTACAGTGTGAGTGTGTGTGTCCTACATACAGTATATATTCATTGACATTCATCTGTATATATACAGTATATATGTGCGCACTAATTCAATCAATTTATTATTCTATTCTTAAACCGGGTCCATATTTAAACAGCATTAAGAGTCTACAGTCATGGCACTATAAGGCTGTGGTTCGGCACAGCCATACTTTGAGGTATATGCTTACTGGTGTTAATTTTGACAGCTGTTTTTTATTCAGTCTCACTCTTTGTCCTGTGTCGAATGTCCTAGTTAGTTTTTATCAAAAGGGTAAGTAGGGCTGGGCGATATGGACTATATATCCTATCATATTTTAAGGCTGAATGGGGACACAATTTATAACTCAATATTTTCTAGTAAAAGAAACTCCTGATCAATCAATATCATTATCAGGCCTGAAATACCAACTCCCGGTCTAAACCCTGCCCACCTCCATTTAAGCCCAATCCTCTCCAAATGCAGAAATGGGCACAGATAATCTGTTGGCTGAACAGATACAATTACTGGTGTACTCGCTCACATCTAGTACTTTATTTCACTTTTTTTAACTGTACTTTGTTTAACTTTGTAATAGCAGTACTTTCTTTAACTTTATTATAACAGTACTTTATTTAATATTGTAGTAATAGTACTCTATATAACTGTATTTTATTTAACTTTGTAATAACAGTACTTTCTTTTACATTATTGTAAAAGTGCTTCATTCAACTTTATCATAACAGTACTTTATGTAACTGTAATAACAGTACTTTTTTAAACTTTAGACATCAATACTTTACTGCAATATATAACCTAAAAAACAGCAATTTTATTTTTAGGCCATATCGTCAAGTCCTATTTCCAATTTTTCACTCTAATTTTCCGATTAGAGTCATAAAGATATTTGTTTAGATATTTCAGTCTGGGGAAACTGCTTGACCGACAGACAGCCAATATACCATTAATAGAGCCATAAGTATTGCTAATCAAAGAAAAAAAATGTTTTTAATCTAAAACATTAAAACCAAAAGATATTGTATCATAATATTATGTACATAGATGCCTCAATTAAACTGTCTCTCCTTGCTCATTACCACCTCTGAGATGCCTTTAAGCTAAACCCCTTATCAGACCATGCTGGTAGCTTTCAGGTGTGGATGTGAAATGATCGTATATTGATAAAACAGCTCAAGTCAATCACACATTTGACAACATGGGTACTTAAATTTGTGTCAGTACAGTACACTTCCTTGGATTAACAGCCAATGGGACAGGGAGTACATTTGTACAGAGAGACAGAAACAAATGAACACAGAGCGATGGAGTTGTAAGGTTGTCCATCTCCTGAACTTGAACTGCAGGAGTCCATGTGCTGCTGATATGATATATGAAGCTGCTTCTGTCTGCCTATGCCAGCTCTATAGGAGGCAGTTTCATCTCTCTCTGTAGGGAACATCAGATTTATGGAGCTGAAACTGTACGCCTGTATATATGCTTTTTCAACTCCCACCAACGTGCACCCATTGAGGAAGGTTAATAATCAAAACGCAGAGAGAGCTCGAGCAACATGGAGGATTAAATCTGCTTAATATAACTCAAATAAACACACCAGGATACAGTAGAGGAACTGAAAATATGTTTTCTCCTCCTCCTCCACTTCTTACTGGTTATGAGAATCAGATGTTAATGTGTAAATCAACCAACAAATTCCTGAAAGAACTCGTTGAGACTTAAGTCAGCGTAAAAAAGCGTAACCGTTAACAAAAATGTATCTGATGAGGTAAATTAGGGGTTTTCCCATACAGACACACACATTCTCGTACTTACACAAATTCTCTCACACACGCACACACTCCTCTGTTTATGGACAGCAAGTCTTCCTCCTCCTGTTTCCTCTCGTCTTCCAGTCTGCCTGCCTCCTGCTGCTTAGTCGTAAACTGGTGTAATATGTTTAGCATGCTCCACGATCATCTCACTACCGCTGCTCAAGGCCGCTCGCTGTTATCGTATCAGCACAGCGAGGCTGTTAGGCCATCACAGGATACATATCGCTGATGTAAAGTATCTGCGCTGAAATGTCCGGAAAGCCAGGTGGTTTCTGATTTCATTACTGGCTTTTATTATGGCATTTGATTTTATATCTTACGTTGTTTATTCTCTCTTAAATTTCCTGTGACTTAAACTATCTTATGTACAGAAATTCTTTTAGGAATACATCAAGTTACTTTCTTGAGGCAGAATCATTGCATTGGTTGACCTTAGCCTCAGAATAATGCATTTACGTTTTCAAACAATTTGAATAAACTTCATAGTCAGTCACATTTTTTATGATAAATGGTGAACCAACTTGCAATTGTGTAGTGTGACCACACAAAGCCCTTTTACACTTGTGCCATTCACTTGCACGCACACACACACACACACACACACACACACACACACACACACACACACACACACACACACACACACACACACACACACACACACACACACTCACTCACTCACATGTCCATACACTGGTAACCAATGCTACCATACAAGGTGATACCTGCTACCCAGATAACCATTCATGCGCACTCAGACTCCACATTTCAGTATTTTGCCCAAGGATTGATGCCAATCTTACGATTAGTGTCTGATCAGCTGGAACTCCTGAGCCAGAGTTTGGATTACTATCTCCTGCTTAAATATTGACCTTTAAGTTTTTTCTACTCATAGCTGTTCAGGAGAGCAACCAAAAATAACTCACAGTAGATGCTGGTCAACTGTCATACAGTGAATCCTGCACATTTATAATAAAACAGAAGATAAAAGTTAAGGTAAGCAGCCATCTTTGCGTTTCCCTCAGAAATAAAAACTAAAATGAAGAATCCCTGCCCCTCCATGTTAGTGAATGGGACATAGGCCAAACTAAAAACTCAGGGTACATGCCAGATGAATTTTTCCCAAAGATGGTTTCTGTCACCCTGATGTTTATTAGAGTGATTGTTTTTACTGATAAATTTAGTTTTAATGAGTTAATAAATTCTACAAAAAGGGGATTTTCTGCCATGACTGATAGCTGTGAGAGCCAGTCCATGCGCTCGCATAAGTGGGGACACGTTGTCCATGTTTGAATACAGTCTATGGTTAACACGCCAGGCCACCTGTCTGTCAGCAAAGCCAACAAAACCTAAAATAAAAGGCAAGACATTTACAATACAAAACATGCAGTTTGGCATCCACACAGAAGTCAAAAAAGCAGTAAAGTGCAGAGTAGTGTGCATACAGTGGGTAACATATAGGATGAGCAGTAAGAGATAGATACGAACAGAGGAAGATATATACAATATAAACAGTACTGATGTGGTGTGAGTATATTGGATTTAAACAGTTGGTTATTAACAGCAGAACATGTGCAGCATTTGCAGTAGGAAAATCAAATGATGCAAGTATAAAGACTAAACAGCCGGGGGTATGATATGAATCCACTATAGGTCAGATATTTACATTTTAGACAGCAGTATAGATCTGCATGGGTATGTGAAAGCAGGGCTAACTTTGCCAGGAAATCGTCTTTGAGGATGAACTCAGCCAATGAGATTTTCTGCCTCCAGAGCGGCTCGGCCTGCAAGATTGGACTAAAGTTCCAATCTGTGCATAAATGAAATTCAATCTGCTACATACATACGTGCACATGCCAGCTGGAGTCAGGGACAGTCGGGCAGACAAATAGACTTCCCAGTAAACTGAACTCCCCCCGATGAAAGCCTTAGAGAATAAATCTCATAGAATATATAATGCTCATACACAGGAGAGCAATCAAAAAATGGGCCTCCTTCCTACTGCCTCTCTTTCTCCATTGCCCTCTTTCTTCCTCAGCTCTTATCATTTCCGCGCCAAACCTCGCTGGATGCTAAACTGCCATAGATCAAATCCTGCATGACTCTGGGAAACGGTTCAATTCCAGATTCGCCCGTCTCTACAGCAAATAATGATCTGATCAGGTTTTGGGTTCAGTATGAAACCCGTGCATAACTTGCTCCATGTGGCGTATGTGAAAGTGACCCATTTATGTGGGCAGGCTTACAGTAAGGGCTGTTCAACAATGCCAAATGTTTCTTCTTAAACTTTGTATTTTCCATTTGATTTTGCCCCGTTTATCTTTTCTGCAGTACATATATACGGTAGTGACTATTCATTTACAGCTCTTTTAAATTGCGAGGCAGAGGATGACTTCTCCACACTGTAAAATCTGATCTTACTTAAAATAATCTTGGAAACTGATTGCTTTGGAAAGGAAGGTAAATATAACTATAAATCTTAATTTTTCTACTTTATATCTAACTGTTAAGTTTACTTGAAATTTAGCTGTATTTTGTGAAGTTTTGAAACTTAAAAATAAAAAAGTACAATAACTCATTCTTTCTAAGTGTTGGCAACTTCAGTACACCAAGTTAGTCTGACTTACCTTGATCAGGGCAAAGAGGGTTTTGCCAGTGATGAAGTTAGATGAATGTAAATAAAAATAATGCTGAAATGTGTCATTTGAAGGCTAAATAATTTAAGACGAACCTTATAAATGTGCCTTTGATTGATATTTTACAGAACACTGTGCAACCCACAAAAATGATAAAACAATCAATGGAGTTGGAAAACATCCTAAAAGCATTTTTTCTGCTTCTCAATTTATATTTAATCTCCCTCTTATCATCTCACCTGCAGCTCTCTCAGCTAAAACTGTGTGTACGTCTGCTCTGAAGAATACGTGTGTAAACGTTTTTGTGTGTAAACATAGATTATGCATCTGGCCCTGGATTATACACACCCATTTGCCAGAATAATTGTTGCCATCGTACATTTCTGCAAACAACGGATATGTTACATTTATATGTCACATAGCACATTTGGTTAAAGCACAAAAGCTTGGCAATTATGTCTGTAAGCAGGCAGCAGAAATATTACTGTAACTTGTGTTACTGTTAGTTACTATGTTAAAAGATGCTAAACTGCATGCATAGGTTTTCAGGTGTTGTATGCTCCTCTGCTTTTGATGTTTTATTATAAAAAACCTAAAACAAGCTCAAAGAGGAAAACATATCCGTTGAAATAACCCTCATGAGGGGGCTCAGTATCTTCTTTCCATTCATCAACCTTCACCTCCAGAGTACATCACAGAGAGTTGGGGCTGTAGTGGCCCAGTGGGGTCAGAGATATACTGCCCTGTGCATCCAGATAGGCAGGCAGCTTCCTCCTCTGACATGTACATTGGTCTTACGGGGGCCTGAGGCCAGCCGAGAAATCTCTCTCACACTGTAGGATGAGGAGGAGGTACTCTCTGGAGTCTAACCAGGAGAAGCTTTTATGTTGTCATGCACACTGCTACTTGCACTTTTATATACATATGAAAAAATAAATAGATAAGTAGTTAATTATAGCTTATAGCTCAAATATAAAGATTTTGTTTTTTTGTGCCTGGATTGGTTCCCTCTGGGTGCTGCGGTTTCTTCCCTCAGTCCAATAATATGAAATGAATTGTGATCTCTGAATTGTGAATGTGAGTGTGAATGTTTTATTCTTTCGAATGCTGGTGACCTGTATATGTGCTTTGCTTGGCTCAAGCAACATAATCCTTATAATGAACCCTTTGAAATAATTATTTACATTTTTTCAAATTGTATTTAGAATTCCAAGTAGATTTGTGGCACTTTACACCATGCATTTTAAACATTGCATATTATCCCACAAAATTTACTTAATAAAAGTTTACAAGTAACATTTATTGAAAGCAATATTCTGTCAGAAAATAAATCCTTACTGCTGGCATCAGCTTTAATTTTAGTGCAGTTTTCCTCTTTTTCAACAACCTGTCTGTGTTCTAGACAAAAAAAACTGAAACAAATAACATATTGAAAACAATATTCTTTAGGAAAATATATCTATAGGGAAAAGTGCCTCATTATAACAATGGCATTTTCATTGGGTTGACTTAAATCAGTTTTAAATCAACTGGTTGACTTATCAGGCACAAATCTAGTTCCGACACATTAGATTAATTGTGAAAAACATTTTTAATATATATTTTACTTTTTATTTCATTGTTTTCAGACAGAATTATACATGTAATGCATTAATGACAAACAGGGGCTCTTAAATGTGATCCATTCATTTTTATTTTTCACTAGCTTATTGCGTACAGCAGTAGATGAATGCAGAGAAATGAAGACAAATCAGCAATGGTTAACAAACAAGGAAAACAGTTTGTTCCTCAGTCACTTTCTTGAAACAGTACTTCATGAAACAACACACTGTTTCTATACTTCAGGATTTCATTTGTGAATAAATTACTTGAGTGTGCTTGCAGGAGATCAACACATAGGTGGTGGGGATGAAGGTGCTTTGCAAACTTGATTCATGGTTTGGGTTAGAAGTTTGTAAATGAATGTAAAACACAAAGAGATTGTGGATTCAGGCAGTGAATCATTTTCAGTTCACTTGTTTCATTTGCTCAAAAGCAAAAGAAAAGGAGTTCAATAAATTAGACATAATACTTTGAAAGGTACTTTGAGTTCACTTTCAAAATACCCCACACACCTGACATTTCACATATAAAGACTGGGATTTTTGCAATGTTTTTTTTTATATTTTTCCCTCCAGTTACCATTTTTCCACTATATTTTTTTTTGTTAAAGCTTACAAAGTGCAGACATGCATTAACACTTACAGCTTTCCTTTCCATTTGGGAAACAAGTACTTTTTTATCACTAACAAAATCTACTAAATCCTCTAAAGATGTTCCATTCTCCCATCTAGCTTTCCAGAATTGATGCTGTTAGAACTACAGTAATTCAAAGATCCAATGATCAGCTGTCCTCCACCAAAAAAGTAAAACAAGCGGCAGATACAGTACACCTCAAAAAGTGTTTCTGAGGCCAGTATTCTGCTTTTTGGCACATGGATACCTCCTTAGTTCCTAAGCCTTTTGTAAAACACAGCGGCAATACAAAGGGCAACAAGGCAAACAAAGGCAAGGATGCCAACGGCCACACCGAGCCCGACAGAAGAGTTGTCTTCTTGTCCACCGACAAGGGGCTTCTCTTTTGACTCGTTGGTGTCGGCTTTGGTGACGATCTCTGAGGAGCTGATGGTGTAAGTCTTGGCTAAAGAGGCAGATGAGTCCAGGGTGTTCCTCTTTCTTCGGTTGTTGCACTGCTTGAATGAACTACAAGTGCTTTTTTCGCACAGCCGGGTAATGCAGTGGAGGTAATAGGTGGACACGGTCTCGTTCTGCTGCTCGATGAAGCGGAAGGCCGGGAAGAAGAAGCGAGCGCTCTGGCTGTCTCCGTTCTCGATCATGGTGGTGAAACGATCCTTCGAGCAGGGGACGAACAGGTTGAAGAAGCTGGAGTTAGAAGGCAGCGGGGAGAGGGACGCGTAGCACCGGTCGAGCAGGACGTGGTATTGCCCTGTCAAGTTGGTGGCCTTGACCTCGACGTACACGCTGGTCCTTAGTTCGATCCCCAGGGATGGCATGACCATTGGTTTGGTGAAATCGGCGTCTTTGAACAGCTCCATGCTCAAGGTGCTGATGAAACTCCCGTTGTTGTCCTTTATAGCTATGGAGGAGGCCGACACATCGATCTGGGTGTTGTTGATCAGATACTCTAAGGGATAGGCGCATGAGTAATAGTACTTCAGCTCAGCGTTGTAAGTGATTGTGCCTGTAGTTGGATCGATGGACCGAACAACACCGCTGATGTTGACTGTCTGGATGTTGGAGAAGTCAGCGAAAACACCGGTCCCAGCAGCACTGGTGGTCCTGAATATGCTTCCACAGGCGTGGGTCATGTTTAGTGGGAAGTTGAACCGAGCGACAGGTGGACTTACGGATTCATCAAGGGTCGCTCTACACGCCGGATCCATAATGTGGTTCAGGATTAGCAGAGAGTCATTGTAGCCGGTGTAGATGACGGGGCAGACTTGAATTGCCAGACCAATGGATGAAGTCCCACAGGTCACAGCTATGTCGGTAACTTGGGGCCGTCTTGCTTCTGACCCACAGTCACTCAGCGTTAGCTGACTACTTCTTCCTATAACGGAGAGTAAAATCAATATACTCTTCATCGTTCTTCTTCAGCTTTGCTGTGGATTTCTGAATCTTTCTGCTTGAATCGTGACTCTGCTGCTGATTTCTGGCAGGTCCTTGCAGTCAGTTTGAAGTCTTGGGGCTGTGTTTGGGGGTCTTTATAGGTAAGTATGTCCTGTGGGATTGGTCCAAAACAAGGTCAAGCACCTTGCTATTTGTGAACAGCTGTATTGTTTTGGGTAGGAGAGCTTCAGTCTGGACCATATCCTAAGGGCAGCAACTGAAACCTGAAGCATCTTGCTGTCTTGACTCCTACAAAGACAATGGATTTTCTCCTTTGTTCAGTATGCTTTAAAATATAGATTTCCCTGCCCTCTATTACTAAGCCTTCATGAAGTAACGGAACATAACACTGCATGACATGAACTCCTGAATAACATACAATGCTGCAAAGGTTCTTCTATCCGCTTTGAGCCCCAGTACCCTAAGCTTTGACCTAATTTGGATCCATTGAAGTAGGAACCACTGGATGATTCAATTACTGTGCTACTTATTTATCTGCACATTTATCTGAATTTGATAATAGTCATAACCATCAATACTTAACTGGTCACTTACCGACCTGAATATAAGACAACCCTGATTATAGGACGACCTCCCCATGATAAAATGAAAAAAAATGAAAGAGCATAAAATTGTCACATTTTAAATTAAATAGAATTCGGTACACCTGTCTAATGCTACGTGATGTGAAAGTACATTTTCTTATCTACAGTACTGAAAATAATATTTTCAAAAGGGAGACTTGTTACATACACTTCCATCAAAAAGTGGTTTCAAGATTAAATAATAGTAATAAAATGTTTGTTCCACCAAATCTAAACCCTCTGTTTTCAAACCTTTAAGGGTCATTCTGACTGAGACGGTTATTGTTACGTGAAAATCTCATACCATTTCAACACGTATGAAGGCTCAAGTTACGTGCAGTTCCTCATTTCATTTTCCAAACACATATTCACACATCCTTTCATCAAGTGGCTGGTTTGGGGATTATTGTAAACCTTTCGTTGGCTGTTGGTGTTTAAAGACGGTCTTTTTGGGCTCGCCATCTTTGTACTTTTAATTCTGTGACACCATATTTCTTTGCTACTTGGTTATTGTTTGACGACTCTGCTGTGTTTATCACCATCATCCTAAAGTTAGCATCAGAACTTTTTCTCATTTGTTTGTTAATTTGCCTTACTTTTGAGCCACACATTCATGTTACTGTGCCACCTGTTGTTGTGGATGTGTATTTACATTTAAAAGTCTAGACCCCCAAATATAGGTCAGCCTCACTTTTTCAGAATTATTCAAAAAAAATTAAAAAAAAACCCTGTCATGTACATTTCAATGAGGTGGGGTAGCAGACTCAAAGATATCATGATGTAGGATTTGTTCGATAAATAAACAGACAGGATATAGACCTAAACCTTTTCCAGCTTTTTCTCCAATCTTTTACTTTATGGAAACACTGGATCATGGCCAGCTCAGCTTTTATTGAAATTCTCATAATTCCTAGACATGCAAACCTGTGACGAAAGGTCACAGCCAATGATACAAGTCTTTACAACTTGTTAGCCATTATTTTGGTGCCGGTTTGGGTTAAAAATACCACAATCTTTGTAAAATAATGTGGAAAATTCCAGTATCATTAATGTATCGTACAGTGCAAGTGTGTTAGAGGGGCTCCATATCAGCAGCCTATTATGTTGTTTCACAGGATTTATTGGTCCGCTATTGTTGCTAGCTTATATTCAGAGGCTCAGGATGAAAGGACAGGTTGATCCTGCAGTGTATTATAAAGGTAACTAAATCCAAGCAGCGTCAGTGGAGACAAAGATAGTAATTCCTTAGTGTACCATGACAGAGACCAATGTCAAATATATCAAACTTACATAAACAAACTGGGCTAAACCAAACTATAGACAGAGCTAAAACCTTTAAACAAGGATGTTTAAATGTTTTTTTTTTCATGCGGTTACTTTATACATTAGAATATTTTATTCAGACTGTTTTCAGGTGTAATTTCACACAGTGCATGTATATTATGCAAATAAAAAAGGGACTTTTTTTTAACTAAGCTAATTTTTCTTAGCTTTCACATGAAATCATGATTGCCTTTTTAAATTTGTATTTGTTTTTTAAAACAAGTTTGTTGTATTTGTCCTCTGCTGTCTTTAAAATAATGATTAAAATGATTGCAAAGTTTATGAATAACATCTGCAAGTTTAGAGGTTTCAAATATTCGTGAGCAGTGCTTCCTGGAGCTACGAAGCCCCATAAAAAGTATTCAGAACAGGACGAAATGAATCTAAATTCATCAAATTTGTGACTCAAGTCTGACTTGGGTCCAAGCTGCATGACAAGTCCACACCTCTGACTTACAACCATCCGCCATTGGATGGCACAGCAGCTTACCTGAGACAGACTGCCAGAACCTGGTCTGGGTCAACAGGATATTCAGATAAAGAAAATATAATGGCTTTGCCAAAAAGAAGAATTTGTTATTTCTGTTGAGGTCAATTTGAGCAAATATCACATGTAGGGAACTAAACACCAGCATAAAAAGTACACTAGCATTATCTCACTACGCTACACAGACCTATACACCAAATTATCCCATTGAAATATCTTTTTCAGCATCAATTACTCAATTAGTGTTACTTGATAAACAAAAATAGTGAACGTTGTCAAGGAGACAATTATCCATGTTTCAGATTTGGGCCAGAAGTTGGTGATATAATAATGAGAATATGGTGAGAAAATACAGGTGAAATTGGAGAAGGCTAATGAAGCATGGGTTTATTTTGAACACACAAAGAGTGCGGGGTCTGTCACTCACCACTCGTTGCATTATGACCCAGTTTTGTTAATGTCACCAGGATACCACGATCATAGGACACCTTCGGCCTTTGTGTACGTACATTAGGACACACTGAGAGGATATAATGCTACAGAATATTAAAGAACCTAGTTCAGCAGCACAGACACTGTGTGCGTGTGTGTGTGTGTCTGTGTCTGTGTCTGTGTGTGTGTGATCTTGCGATGGTGACAGAGATGAAAAGTCATTACGTACAATACTGTACTCAAGTAAAATTTTAAATAGCATTTTCTTGACTTTATACTTCTACTCCACTACTTCTCAGAGGCTATTATTGAACTTTTTACTTTACTGCATTTATTTTATGTGTTTACATGTTCAGATAAATTATGCAAAATATGGTGATATGAAACATACCTATCTATATATGTATAGTAAAATAGATAGCATTAACAAAAAAAAATAAAACAAAACAACCATTGACAGAAAATTAGACATTTAACCAAAGTAACAAAATAGTTTCATCTGCAGTGATTATAAAAAATAATTTGAACTGTTTCTCTCGTCTGCTCTCATTCACGCTGACTCTTAGGACTCCCTGTCAAACACACATGTCCTGTCAGGCCCATTAGATCCCCTTGTTGTCCCTTTATTAATGACACCTCTTGTCCGCGGTGACGACATCAGGCAGGAAGTGAGAGGAATGACGACAAACAGACTCTGTCAGAGCCCTGCTGTGAATTTATTGGGGTGCGGTGGCTGGCGTTTGGGGGATGTTGGGGTCACGAGGGTGGTGAGGGAGGGTCACCTGCTCTCCTGCTCGCTCACCTCCGCTCCTGGCTGCGTGATTAATGGTCAGAGTCTCCGAATCAGCCGGAGGGTCTGCGGTGTTGAGGAGTCGCAGAAGCGGAAAGGAGAAAAACGAGGTGGGAATTCTGTTTGGAGGAGAAATACAACCCTCTGACGCTCTTTTACTGCGCAGGTCGTGACCAAATGGCTCTCTGTTATGATTGGGCCTTGTGGGGTATTTTGTCTAGCAGCTAGCAGCAGCGAGGTGATGATAGCCTCTGAGACAGAGGAAGTGAAGTGATGTGACGTTCTATCAGTGAGACGGTACAGAGAACACAAGCTGAGTGTTAACCTGCTGCTCTGACCGGAGCTTGTATTGTTTTGAATAGTGCTGTGACAGGATACAGGTCAACACTGGGATATGTTTCCCAAGTAAAAGAAACAATATTACAATGTAGAAATATTATGTTACATTTTTTAAAAAAAGTCCTGCACTCAAAATCTTACAAAGGACAGTGTAAGTATATTTAAAGTACCAAAAATAGAAGTACTCAATATGCAGGAATGTCCATTTCAGTATTATACACATTATGTAATGGGATTATAATTATTGATATAGCAGTGTGTTCATCACTGCTATAATGATATAAAATTATTATTAGTTGATTTTATGTAATATTAATTATCTATATTAGCAAAGTACCATAAGTTGTCATATACATGTAGTAGAGTTAAAAATACAATACTTACCTCCAAATCAAATGGAGTAATTGAAAAACCTTAATGATTTAAGTTAAAATCTAAAATTAGTTGCTCTCCTGGATTCTTTTTGGTCCATAAATGCAGATGAAGTTTGACAGGCATTTCATTAAACGTGCAAATTTAACATGAGTATATAAAGTTTATAAGTGTAAGTGTAAGTCAAGTCTCAGAGCATTCGAGTCAAAGTCAGGGTTCGAGTCCTCATTTTTGTGCACCCCAAGTGGAAAGCTCTGTTGTTTTTTAATAGAGCATATACAAAATTTAAATTAATTTAATTTGATCTTCATTTAACTTCAATGTGGTAGAAGTAAAACGTAGCTTAATCTAATACAGGAACAACACAAATACAAGTTGCATTTCCTTAAAAGTAAAAGTTTTAGTAGGATTTTGGTGTACAGTGCAAACACACCTCATGTCTCATCTTCCCACACACACATATGTATGGCCCCGTGCTAATTATTAAAAGCTTGTCTGTTTTGTACTTTTCTTGGCCATTTCCTCCTCCTGCCGCCTGGCTGCTGCTTTGCCATTATAGCTGCTGACCTGGTTCACACCAGATAATATATCACCCTGTAAAGCGAGCCACTATAGAAGTCAACCCGGCACCCAATTGTTATGCTAAGGAAATGAAATGTCACATATGAAATGTGTTAATGCTCAGAGGTGCAACATGCTGCATGTTTAATAGCTAAATACTCTGGAAAATACAGATATTTGGAAAAGTTACACAAAAGAAT
This sequence comes from Plectropomus leopardus, assembly GCF_008729295.1. NCBI lineage: Eukaryota > Metazoa > Chordata > Actinopteri > Perciformes > Serranidae > Plectropomus > Plectropomus leopardus. The sequence goes on along the minus strand of NC_056472.1, from coordinate 29,129,020 downwards.
AAAAAGAAATGTGTGAGAGAGCAGAGCGGGTCGATAGGCTCACAGAGGATTTCCCTGAGATATATGCAGCAGTTATACAACACGGAGCCAAATTCAAGTGTTTTTTTTCTAAACTTGGGTGTGCCAGTGTTAATAAAGTTCTGCTATAAGGTCAGTAATTGAGACCTCAGCCTCCTGAGCACTGAAATGAAGCTTTTATGTTCTATGTACGCACCATAAAGTGAACGAGGTCAAGACAGAAGTGACAATACAGACAACTTTCCTTAGAGGTAATGTGAGACTTCACTGACCTCTGTGCTGAAACCAGAACTCCTTTCACTCCCTTCAACCAGAGACATGAATATGACTTAGTGTGAAGCAGCATCATTGAAAGATATCGGGAACAATATAGGGTTATGAATTTTTTTCCATGAGGGACAGCCTGATTATAGCGAGATTTGCGTGCTTCATGTTGAGCACAGTCAGTCACCAGCCATCTTTGTGTTTCCTGTCAGGTCATGTGTTGTTTGATGTATCTGTACTTTAAAAGTAAACTTCCAGGATGCGTTTCAGTGCTCTGTCCTAATCACTTTTGTTCTGTCCAGTATAGTGTACATGTACATAGTGTATATGTACATGTACAGAAATATATGTCAGTGCTTCTGCCAGGTTCAGGGGTTGATTTGCTTGGGAACACTGATGTAAAAGCTGTTTGTTTTCTACAGGTCCCATGTGTAGTTAAACATTAATTTCCCAGAAACTTGCAACTAAAGTATTTATGAAATTCCCTGAAATTACCAGTCTACCCTAAAACAATTTTTTTTTTTAAATCTGTACAATTTCTGGGGCGGCCAGTAGCTCACCTGGTAGATCAAGCGCCCTGTGTACTGAGGCTGAGTCCATGACACAGCAGCTGCGGGTTTGATTTAAACCTACGGCCCTTTGCTGCATGTTGTCTCCTCTGTCTCCACATAGCTCTTCCACTAAATAAAGGAAAATAGGCAAAAAATAATCTTGCAGAAAGAAAAAAAATATGTTCTTTGATTTAACAAAGCATGTTAGAAGAACTGACACAAGATGATGTTACAGTTTTTAGAAATCACAGGATTTCTAATGTAGTAGCATGTATTTTGTGCAGGGTTTCCCACTCGTGTATTTGAGGCTATGGTGAAGAAATGGTTTTCAGTACTGATTTTATATTTTAGGTAGACAGTTCAGTAGAAGCACAATTGGAATCTACTGTATGTACTGTTCAGTTATTACTGCAGACGGAGCAGCAGAACGTCAGCTGCAGTGAAAGTGAAACATATCTGGTCATTGTGCCGTTTCTAAAAGTGTGCATTCACTCTATAGATCTGATCAGCTCTGACTGGATCAATCAATTATCCACCTCTTGACTCCTCATACCGCTGCTGAGCGAAAAAGAACTTATGAGAAGTTCTGCCTGCGAAAACATCCAAATTTAGAGAAGGGACACAGACTAATAAAAACAGGGACTCAAACACACACCCACACACACACAACATAAGAAAAAAAAGGAAAAGTAAACTATAAATAGTAATAATAATAAATAGTTAACAGGAAATACAGAGCAAGACATTATGCAATTTCATATGAAAAAGAACAAACATCTGCCACCTGCAACCACATACAAACTGGGACATGAGAATAGCAACATATTAGTGACTGTAAATACAGTTTTTTAGATATTAAACTAAGCACATGCATTAAAATCTGCAAAATGAACCCAAATAAATCTGTTCTCAAGAGAGGATTAAGCCTTTCCCATTCATGACATACATGTAATATCCTTGAATATAATCAATAACAGCAGCTTAGAAATAGGCATGAAGGAATCACACTTTCCCACACACACAAACTGTTCTTGCAGCAGTGCAGCACTGATTTACGAGGCACTGAATATTTCTTAGCGATGCCTGTTGCTGCCTTTGTCTTTCATGTCTTACACACACACACACACACACACACACACACACATGCATGCATGTACACACACTGTGACTGTTGCCCTTTCATGTGTGGAAAAGGGCAACTGCAGAGACCAGCTGTTAAGAGCTGAAGCAGATATGTCCCTCTCACCAGAGCAGTTGCTTTTCTGCAGCTAAGTCACACACACATATGTACACACACACACACAGATTCCTGTATGGTTATAAAATGTCATTGGATTTGACGTCGTGACGACTGGCGTTTACCCTGGAGAGCTTCTGGTTGGGTGGGACGGAGGCTGAGTGTGTCTACAGTTTCATAATATCTGAAAATGAATAAAAATAAAACTGAAATCACAGGATGACTTTGTCTCCTGCTGCACCTCCTCCTCTCATCTCATTTCCTCCTCCTCTACTCCCAGCCTGCACTGATCCAGTCATGACTCCTCATTCCTCTTCATGTTTCCTCTACTGTTTCTGTTTTCTTCTTTTTGCCGTGATTTCATTACTTTTCTGCTTTTTACTCGGTTCTTTTTATTATCCCTCTGTGCCCACGATAGCCAAAGCCGTAGGCATCATGTTTGCGGGGTGTCCATTCGTCTATCTGCCCGGCTTATTCTTGTGAAAGCAATGTCTACAGAATGCCTGAAGGGAATTTCTTCAAATTTCACAAAAACATCCAATTCAACTCAAGGAAGTAAGAAACTTATTAGACTTTGGTTGTCAAAAGTCAAAGGTGCATGTCACAGTGACCTTGCATCTGTCTCATTCTTGTCAACATGTTATCTCATGAAAGTCTTGAAGGAATTTCTTCAAATTTGGCACAAACGTTCACTTGGACTCAAGGATGAACTGATCAGATCTTGGTGGCCAAGATCATAGTAACCTTGCATTTGTCTTATTCTTGTGAAATCAATATCTTAAGAACACCTTGAAGAAAATTTCATCAGATTTGACACAAATGTTCATTTGGACTCAGTGATGAGCTGATGAAAATTTGGTGTTCAAAGGTCAAGGTCTCTCTGACCTTGCATCCGTCACAAACACAATATCTGAAGATGGCTTTAAGGGAGTTCCCTCAAATTTTCCACAAACGTCCACTTGTGCTCAAGAACAAAGTGATTAGAATGCAACATTAACCCATTAACACCTTAGAAGTCAGAATATATGAATGAAAAAAAAGTCAGAAAGAACCTCACAATTCTAAAGTGACGAAATGTCTCAAAGGATGTAATGATGAAGTTCTGGCATTTTATATCCAAGAGGTCAACTGTGACATCATCATGTTCTGCAAAAACACTTTTCTGGCTGTTACTCACTTTTATAAGTCCCGAACAGAGGGAGAGATATTTGGTTGAATATTGAATCGGTGACCCTAATCTTGGGTGTCCACGTTGAAAATGTGCTGATTGTGGAGATCTTTTGTGTGTGAAGCATCCATGTTTTGGCAGACATGGATGTAAACTCTGCAGACTGACTGGTGCTCAGAAGCATGCAACTGCGTGGCAGTAATTCTAGTCTTTCTCCTGTCCTCTGCCCTCTTTTCTGCTCGGTCTTTTCTCTCCCTTTCTTACCTTTCCTTTCATTCCCTCTTCCTCTCCCCTCCTCTTGGTTTCACTTGTTAGTGAAGTTTGCTGCCATCACCTGCTGAATCACCCCCCCTCCCATTCGTTTTGAGTTACACCAGATGTGGAGCCTCGCTGTTTGGAGGACTGATTGATTTTAGGCCTCACCGCAATCCAGCTGTTGTATTTGGGAGGCGCTGGCAAATGAGACTCTCTTACTTACCTCACATAGTCTCAAACAGTGATTTCTGCCTCCAGCTGAATACAGTGAAGGTGAATGGACTCTGATTGGTGGTGCTCACAGTAATGTAAATGTAAAAATTGAGATTTGAAAAATTCACCAGCATTGTGTCTGTTCTGGTTATCTTAGAGATTCCACAGACATCACTGTGGACAGGTTTTATTGACAGTGTTTTGGCCAAACAAATAGTCCTTGTGATACCAGAATATTTCTTGTAACTTTTAAACTCACCATGTTGTGTAACATGCAGTGGCAGCAGCAGTTTGTGACAGAAGCACATGGAGCATTATTCTTCATCTACTCGAACCCTTCACTCAGTCGCTTAAAAAAAAAGAAAAAGGGTTCTGTTTGGAACTCGGCCATAACTTTGATGGATTGCCCCCATGTGTGTGTTTGTGTGTGTGTTTATATGTGTGTGTAGTGTTTGCATCTCATCTACTACTATGGTAGTGGGCCTATGTCTGGCTTATGTGCAATATTTTGTGTCTCTCTATATCAATGTGCATGTAAATCTCAATGTGTGTGTGTGTGTGTGTGTGTCAGTTCATTCCAGCCTCACTGTGTTTTTTTTGTGATCACTATTGTGATATAAAAAAAAATTCAGATTAATTCTTTACTATATTACATGAATAGCTCTATGTAGAAATAATTAATAATTCTAGAATTATCATTGTTGGGGTTTTTTGAGAGTGCATCCACATATGAAATGAAAATAATAAAAATACTACCGTATTCATATAATAATCTTCTTGCAAACCAGGTTAATGTCGGTGGTTTCTGTAGACAAGTAGCTTTGGCCTGGCTCGCAGCTAGTAGCTGGTATCTATAGTCCGGCAGCTCTGCAGTAAAGAATGATAGGGAGATATCGACTCATAATTATGTCACGTTAAACAGCTTTACTTCTTTTGTGCAGCGAAAACAAAAAACAGCCCTTGGTACTCTAAATAAAACAAAGTCATGGTCGCTATATTGGAACCTCAGCTTATCTAGAAACTTTCAGCTGACTACTGAAGCTTTGGAAAAGTATGCGTTAACGTAAGTCATGGAAAAAGAGAGCTGTGTGAGTTTTTTTTGCGTATCAAGTTGCACAAAAGGTGTCACATGACAGTGTTTGTCCAACTACTGCACATGCGCACATCCCAATATCAATGCTGTAACAATAAATATTGTGCAGCCTCAGTATGAGCACAAACATGTGTGCCAATTCTCATGGCATTGTGTGTGTGTATGTGTGTGCACATATGGGAAAGTGTTAGTGTGTTAAATCAGCATGTGTTCTGCTTGTGTGTGTGTGTGTGTGTGTGTGTGTGTGCTCTTACTGGGCATGTAGCTGTGATGATTCAGGTAGAAGAAACTCAAGAATCCATTACGAAAAAGGGTCCTAGAAACACCAACATGTGGACACATAATATGCACTATATGTGCAGGAATTCTTCTCAATGTGTGTTTCCAAAACAGTGTGTGAGCATGTGCTCTGTGTTACACATTAACACACACACACACACACACACACACTTGGGCGTGCGTGCGCGGCGGTCTCTCGGGCCGGGCCATAACAGTGATGGATGGGCCGTGTGTGGAGGCCGTTATTATTTGTTATGTGAGCGGGTGTGTGTGACTGGGCCGAGGGGGCCATACACCTGCTGCGCGTCCAGAGAGCCCCGGCGAGCTCGGAGAACAGCTGGACGCATTGATTTAGCGGCTCACTCTGCAGCCTGCAGGAACAAATCAAGCAACAGCTAATAAAACCGGCCTTTATGATGGCTGCTCCATTTGCCCTCCAAAACAACTGGCTACATCATGTGTTTTTCTAACGCCCGCCGGCACACAAAATTAAATCCCGGGCTAAGGTGTCGCTTCTGGATGCTGTGGAGCTCATGGCTTAATGTCTGGCTTTAATGCAGCGGGGGTAATCAATGCTGCATGGTGTATGTTTGCATGCACAACCACTTGCATTTGAAGTCCATACATTTGTGTGAGTCAGATTTTGATGTTTGCTCAAGCATGTGTGTGTGTTTTTAAGCATGTTTGTCTTCACACCTTTGATTAGTTAACGCGATCAATAATGTTTCTGCTGCAGCGAAATGAGTGTTTGCCTAAAATGCTGCAGCAGCGAATGAGGTGTGTGTTTATAAGAAAGAGAAAGTGTGTGCGCATGCTTACATGTGTATTTTTCGGGGGGTAAAGTGTATTTTGTATGAGTCAGCCCTGTTGGGTGCAGCTGTGCTGTGTGTCTGTGTGCTGGCAGACGATACAGTGGCTCTATTGTGAGTCTATTGTGAAGCTTTTATCACGCCTGCTGAGCCAGTGGATACAGAGCAACAGATTAACTAAAGCTTTTGCACTTTGTTTTAGACACATTCTGCAACCAGAGACATGTGAGTTATTTATCAAGCAGATGCACCAGCCGGGAAGTGTCATCCAAGACTGGAATTATGGTTCTCTGAAGACAAACTGCTTTGCAGGGCCAAGCAGGACAGGAGCCTGCACGGAAACCTCAAATTTGCATGAAAATGTGTAAAAAATGTGAAGCTGATTGGTTGATCCAACTGGTGGATTTGAAATGGATAAATATAAATGTTATACTTAACATGCGTACACGTATGAAAGAAACAAGAATATCACTACATGACAACTGTGTATGTTTGTTGCAAAGATCAAAAAAGCATTTTCCAGCCTTAAAGGCCTTTGCACACGAAGTACATTTTTTTTGTTTGCGTTTTTTTAATACATTATCCGCTAAAAAATGTTACTCACAGAAACCTTGCATACTAATACCCGGTTCAGACACACAATATCAGCCTGATTATAGCCTAACACGATGATCTGACGATGTTGGCTTGGATCCTGAACGACAATTAGTGTCGTAAGTGACAATTGGTTGTTTTATCACACGTGGTCTGACGTAATCTATGACAGCAGACACTGTGTCTGGGACGCCTCACAATACTCAGACAGAAATTTTAACATGTTTGATTTTTTTTTTGGTCATCCATGACTCTTCCCATCACTTTGAGCAATAGGAACACGGAGCAATCTGCTGCTTTGGACAACTTTATGACAGCAATACCCCATCGTTTTGTGATATTTCCTCTTGGGACTGAAGTTACCAGTACAAAGTAAAAACAGAAAAATGCTGGCATGAAATAGCAGAGGCAGGAAGCGCTGCCATTAGCAAAGAGCTAGCAAAAAAGTTTGTTCTTTACAATGCAGACGTATTATGTAAACAAACAGACGATACAGACGATAAATTTCACAAATAGCGCCTTGGCCTTTACTCACCACAACTGCAGAGATTTCCAGCTTCACCTGAAACAGACATGGGCCATGTGGCAAAAAAGGCAGAAAATCAAACCTGTTCTGTAAACTTGAATTGCAGATGTAAGTTCTGTAAGTTGGCCTGTACACAGTGTGGTCATATTTATTTTTAAATGTGTGACAATTTTGAACGCAAAATATGGACTTAAAGGTTTGCAAAGGCCAAAAGTCATATCAGTTAGTTTTATACACATGTATTTTGTCATTCTTGTCACAAAAGAAGCAGGAAATTGATATTGGCAAGAAAATCTTACATCTCATGCTCATTCGAATGATGCTTATCAAATATGTATAAAAGAATCACAGGTAAAAAAATGAAATCTAGGACATGAACTAGTGTTGAATTTAAAATGTAGGGATAAAATATGCATGTTGGGCTGCAGCTGATGATTATTTTAACTTCTGATCAGTCAGTTGATTTTTCTGATTAATCGATTAGTAGTTTGGTTTATAAAATGTCAGAAAATGGCTAAATTGATGTCTTCACGTCTTTTTTTTTGTCAAAATCACAAAGATGTTCAGTTTATTGTCATAGAGGAGTAAAGAACCCTAAGACACACACCTAAGAAGCTGAAATCCGAGAATTGGGATTTTTTTCATAAAAACAAAAATGATTTATTTATTATCGTATAAGTTAGCAATTTATTTAATAGTTGACAACCAACAAATCATTTCTTGCAGCCCTAAAAATATGAAATATATAAAAATAAAATAAAATAATGCATATTTATAGTAGTCAGTAATTGCAAAATGAAAAAACTATAATGTGAACAGGAATGTAGTAAATTAATTTGTGTAATCAGAAGTACTATATATATGTAAATATACAGAAATGTAAACAGATGGTAAAAATACAAAGTTAAAATTACAATATGAAGTCTAAAGTTGAAGTGCCCACATAAGGGCCCACCGTAAGTAAGGATGAAGTTGGGATCGCAGTCATCACAGGAAAACTTAAAATTGCACGTTCTACACAGTTTTTGTGGATAACTTTTACGTTAATAAATATAATCCATCCCTCCGACGCAGCAGGTCTGAATATGTCCAAGTATGAGGACAGGTTGCAGTCAATAACCCGTGCATCTGAGTCTTCAGGCAGGTGAGGCTGCTGCAGTCAGTGAGGTGTGATGCTGTCAGGAGGCGATGTAGAGCAGACGGGCCGCTCCGTGGTCATTGCTGCCACAATGCGACACACACAGAGAGGTGACATGGTGTCACCCGGGCAGCTGTATTGAATAGCTAACGTGTGAGGCTGTGGCCGATGCTGTGACATTGTTAAACAGACCGAGCATTGGTGAGTGACACCACTTAGCGTCACGATGGGAGGCCGATGAAAACAGACAAGCTTTATTGTGCATTGAGCTGAGCCCGCAAGCTTGTTGTTGATGTGAGAGTCTTACGTCCTCCACTTCTGCTATAAATACATCCAAATAATAGATTAACAAGTCAACCAGAGGCAGTCAGAGATCAGAGGAAAGATGAGGGAGAATGACAGGACAATGGTCAGTTACATAGGAAACACTTCACAGCTGCGACTCAGCATCTTGTGGCTGTGCTAATTTTTGTAGCCACCAGTAATAAAATCTGATTCAATAATTGGAGCAAAACGGAGAAGCTGAAGGATTGTCTTTGACATTGTCGTCTCACCCACTTCAGAGCTCTGCGATATCTATTTCAGGAATCCTGCTGGCCAAGCCAAGACTGTAAAAACCAAAGCTGGACTTCAGATGTTAAAGCCATCAGCTGCGTGCGTGCGTGTGTACGTGCGTGTGCACATACAGTGGATGAGCTTGTATCAGATGCCTGCAGTACTCGCAGTCCATAGCTAAACCTCTGAGCTTCACCATTCCATCATCTTCATTCACCCGTGTGATAAAATCCCCGGTCGGTGTCAGAGATGGAAAAAGATGTGATGAGCCTCTCTGCTCACTGTGGCTGCGTCCTTCACAAGGAGGTGATCTCCTCGTAAAACACTCGCACTGCTCTATTCCTACAGAGTAACTGAGGAACCTGGGATCTGTGTGGGACCTGCAGCCACATCAGGGTTGTCTTTCCCCATATACGTCTCCCCCACCTCTAAAAACATTTTTTCTCACTTCCACCTCCACCTGGGATCTATAGTTTTTGTTTTATTTCTCCAGGTTTTAACATATCTGTCTCTGAGATTTCTCCAATACACTGGAGGCGAATGAAATTTTGTTTGTGGTGTGTCACAGCGTTGATGAAATTACATGTAAAAAATCTAGCAGAAGTTTTCAAAAATCATGTCGCTGTTAATCAAGATAATCCACAGAGCTTGTTGAGAGCTGTTTCATGTAGGAAGTATTTTCTTTCTTCCAAACTAGACTTGCCAAATTATCCACAAATCCATTCAACAGCTTCATCATCCACAATCGGACACACACAAAGCCATGGTGCATCATAAGACAGTTGGTCCCTGAGCACAGTTGCTTTGTGTCTCTGATATCTTTTTGTCTCTCTGAGGTTTTTTTGTGTCTCTTTGAGGTCATTTTGTGTCTCCCTGTGGTTGTTTTGTGTCTCTTCATGGTCATTTTGTGTGTCTTTGGGGTCATTTCGTGTCACTTTGAGTACATTTTGTGTCTATTTGAGGACATTTTGTGTCTTTTTGTGGTTGTTTTGTGTCTCTTAGTGGTCATTTTGTGCATCTTTTAGCTCATTTTGTGTCTCTTTGAGGTCATTTTGTGTCTCTGAGTACATTTTGTGTCTCTTTGAGGTTATTTTGTGTCTTCTTGTGGTTTTTTGTCTCCTTGTGGTTGTTCGTCCTGTGTAATATTCAATGTGTGTCTCTTCCTTTGTTCCTTTGCATCTCTTTATGGTCATTTTGAGTCACCTTCTGTACAGTACAGTTCATTTGGTGATATTTTGTAGGTAAAGGGAGGTCCCTTGACCTTTGCCTGGTAGGTCTGTTCAGTATCCATCCATGCACACTGCTGCCTTTTTACTGCATTGAGTGTTTTGCAACCTGGTATCGACTACTTATTTGTGCTCCGATCTCATACTGTTATAATATAAATAAAATGAATCATGCTGTATTCAAGAGGACTTAAAACTAGCGATTGAGACCATGAACTCATTAGGAAAACGTTTACTGAGGCAACAGATCAAGTGAGATGTTGGGTCATTTTCTCGTAGACTTGCATACACATGTGCTACTTCTTGCAACCACTGGAGTCGCCCCCTGCTGGCCATTAGTAATAATGCAGGCTTTATTAACTTCTGCATTGGTTTGACTTTTCAGATGCAGAGAAATCTCCTCACCTCCTGGAGACTCTTCCACGGTCAGTATGGCTCCTTCAGGCTCCCCCTGCATGCAGCGCATCAGGTCAGTCTGTCCTTCAGTTTTGTGACCCAAGGTCAAAGTCAGACATAACCTCTCTGATATCCAAACTTTATGTCGTTCACCTTTGACCCCTCGCTCTCTGAGGTCAGACAGACCACACACCTCTAACAGCAGGCGAGTGTGAACTGTGGAATCTCATAACTTTTACTGGAGGCAGGTGGCGCTAAAGAGGTCAATTGTCATTGGTCTGCTAGTTTAACCATCAAGCCAGCACCTGTCCGCTACAATATGACATAATAATTTAAAAAAAAAAAAAAACATAAAAACTTAGATATCAAAATCTGAGCCAAACATTTTGGCAACGACTGAACACATTCAGTTTCTCTGCAATCTTTTTCGTGTATTTCGAGGCTGTGTGGACTTTTTAGGAGCTATTGAGTTAACAGTGTTTCCATGAGAATCGCGGTGGTTATGAAGGTGCTATTTACACACACAGCACGACGTCGCTGATAGTTAGACATTTATGCTCTTGAGCAAGGCTTCGAAGGACGACGGGTGATTCATACCCAGTGCCCATTGCTCCCAAGGAACAAGCCCTAAATTATTGGAAGGGGAAAAGGGCTGCCAGACTGAAAATTAAGGAGGAAAAAACTTTTCAACGTGAATTATTCACTGGACACGACTCGAGGGCCTCAGACGTCCCTTTACAGCCCGACTCCCAGCTTCAGAATGCGCCTCACTCCCTGCTCTGTTTTTTTCTTGAGTCGCAGAAACGTCTACTAGCGCAATGCCGTTCGATCCTGTCGCCTAACTTGTTTTATTATCACTCCCGAGATGTCAGCACAGACCACTCTTTGTCACCTCCCAAACTTGCTCTGAATTCTCATCATGGCTGTTTCTGCAGAGGCGTATACAAGCCCCGCATGGTGGAAATGACATTTGCTCCTCGCAGAAGTCTGGCGGAGAAGGCGAGAGCAGCCATTTGGCAAAGCCATCAGGAGCACTTTACGCGTCTGACCTTCACGTGTCTACATGCAGTAAATATAACCCCCTGGCTTTTGTGGATGAGCGCTGAGAACTCCGACTTCCAGAGGGAGAAACAGGGAGAGGAGAGCGTGAGAGACAGAGGTGGAAAGAGAGTTTAGCTGGGAAACATTTTTGTATTAAAAAACACAGTCATCTTAGCATGAATCACACAGCGGGACTGCAGTGTCCCATCCACGTTTAATGAAATTCACAACGTTTTCCTAAATTGAATTCTGGTGATAGCTTTCATCACTTTTGTGTTCACATAAAATATATTTTTTTTAGCTGTCAGCTTGTTGCGCTTCTCTTTGGCACTCGGTACAACTGGAATATTTTCGTGACATTTAGATTTTGTATAAATATTTTAAAAAAAAACAACAATATTCCAGGACTGTAAATGACTCAGATTTATATTTAACTTGGCACTGGATGTAAATGTCATGATAACAATTTCAATAGTTGGTTCACCAAATAACAAAAAATAAATAAATAAATAATAACTTCTCACTTACTGATAGTTTTGGTTTCATTTAGTGATTTTCCTAATTTCTAATTCCCCTGACATTTATACTGAAGTTCAAACTAGTCAACTACTTTAACAGCAAGAAACGCTCTGAAAACTGTCAAAATTGAGCACATTTTGACCTTGAGGGTTAAACATTATCTGAAAATTTGAAAAAAGGCATTTGAACTCAAATGACACAAATGAAATGAAATGAAATGACAATTTTTCAATGACAAAATCATATTTAAACAACGGATAAATGTGTGGCACTTTGCATCATGCATTAGGAGCATTGGACAGTTTTCTACAAAACATGGCAACAACTCACTAAATAAAAGTTAACACATAAAATTTATTACAAAACAATATTATTTTGGAAAATAAATCTTTGTGAAACCTGCCCGCCTATTAAAGCAGAGTTTTCTTTGGGTGAACACAGTCACATAAATTGTATTATATTCATTCATATTCATTTTAATAACAAGATTCATCGACTCGTAATTCAGTAATTAATTGCTCATCGCATGAGTCGTGCCAATGATGACAAGTAGTCACAGGTAGTCTGGTGATGCAACAAATACAGTTAAACACATGCAAGTTGTGAATATATGAATACATGTAAGTGTTTAAGTTACACATCCGTGTGTGTATATATTTATGTGTGTGGATGTGGTGAGCCAGGTTCCTGTCAGGATCTGTATCACTCCTCAGATTGAAGCTCTAGAGGTGAAACTTTCCCTCGGCAGCACATCTGGAGGCCAGCAGTGACGCTCCGTCAGAGTCCAGCAGACCACCTCCTTTCTGCAGCTCGCACTCTGCTGCTCCTCAACACACATTATCTAACCCACATCCGCGGCTCAGTCACTGTGTAGCTGCGTATTAAAACTGCAGTTGTATACTCCTGCCAGCAGGGGCAGAATTTGTACTTTTCTACTGGAAAGGGCTTTAGTTTTTCAGATATTCCATGAGATGAAACAAAACACGACCATGTTTCTTACCATTTTGATATGCCCTCTTCATGGAAGGGATCATTGTAAGAAAAATATTTTTTACAGGAAAAAGTGATTATATTTATCAGATATTGACTCACTTCTTAGGTGAAAAAGCACCGAAAAAGAATACTTTAGAGATGGTGAGGTTACTTACTTTATCTTATGTCACTTTTCACCTGTTGCTTGGATTTAGTTCAAATTTACACTAATAGTACCCTGTTATTCATCCTGCACCTCAAATCAATATGAATATCAAAATATGTATTTATTATAAAACTAAAGGATTTTAAATACAAAGTTGACATTTTACACATTTTATTTGGCACAATTCAGGGAACGAAAAAAAGACAGTTAAGATAGTGCAATTAAGAAAAATGTGTAAACTGAGGGTTAAAATGCAAAAAAAAGTAAGTATATATATATTTGTAAGTATATCAGAAATAAGATTTTAACCCCATTTAATTCTTTGGATATCAAGATTTCAAAATGTATCTCCTCTTACTATGTTAAACATAGACACTCCAAGTTCCACTGTAAATAATGCTGTTACCACTTTTAAAGATTTTATACAGATTTCCAAAATTTCTTTCAGTGTTTTGCATAATTCGCATTTCAGTACTTTAATTTAGATGTGTTAATGGTTTGTTTTGAAGGATAACCTAATGTTTAATTACAGAGGTAACTCTGAATCCCTTAAGAGTATTGAATAGATAATTAAAGTCATGTACTGTGCTTGTTTTAAGTAGGTTGCCTTCAGAGACCCTATTTTCATGAATTTGGCTTCAGCTTTAGCTTTTAGCCTTTTAAATTAAGAGATACATTTAGGAATCTATACCAAGACAACCATTCAGGGTTGAATTGAGGATTAATTAATTGTGTTTAAAGAGATTATTTTTCTTACAGCTAAGTAAATAATTTTTTTAAGTGGCAACTCAATTACATTTTCTGGTGTTTTGGCACTTTACCTTCCTTGGGTTATCACTGCTCGTGCTGATTACACAGTTCTTCCTTTGTTTATGCCGACTTTGCAAAACACATCACTTCCTTTACTCCTGAGGAAGTTTCAGAGCAGGAACATTTAAAAACTTTCATGAGAGACAGAAAAGCCGAATGTCTATGGATGGTGAAATAGTAAAAATTAGCAGTAATATCTGTTTGCTCCTTGTCAAACAGCAACATGTTTTTTAGTGTTGAGTCTTTGAGAAAACGAGGCCCAGAGCTTCAGCTTGTAATGGGTTTCAAACTCTTTGACCTTTGCCCCAGGAAGCATGTCTTGGTGTCGCTGGACGTTTTAAACGCACAGACTGACAGAAAACAAACGTCGGTGTCAATGAAAATGTAAATCATTTAAACTTGGTGAAAGCTCTCTGAGCCCCGGGGAGCAGGCGGGGATACGCTGCAATAACAGCAGAGAGAGAAAGCTGCCATTCATGACGAATTTCAACAAACTGTCACTTCCTGCTACTAATCACCGCACTTCGACAATCAGTTTTAATTGGACAATACATTCCTCTTTAATGCTGGCACTTTTCATGCATAATTATACTGATAAGGGACCAAATTTGATTGAAAATGAAGAATTGGATGGCCAGTGTCTCCTTCTTTTATAGACTTAATATTTTTTACTGGTTTGATTAAAATTTCTCACCTTGTATAATTACTCAGCTGCCTTCCAGTTGTCAAATAGAAATTTCAAACTTAGTAGACTGAATAACCGTAACATCACGCAAACAACCCACTTACAGATAGACACCCTGCAACTGATTTCACTTCATGGACATGTGGAATTGGCTAATTTGTTTATTTCTGTTTTTATTGTTTCAGCTGTAGCCGTAACATTTAATAATATATAGTTAAACACAGCAGTCAGACCTATCTGACTAACTGCTGTACTTATTTTGTGTACTGTGTTGCTCTGCTTATGTCTCTGATAAACAAATTTATTGGCACGAAAACAACTCGATGTACTACTGTACAAGGGCCGCAGCAAAACGTTTTTTTAGTCGAGTTAAGGACAGTCCACTATAGGATAATCTCTACTCAAGTTCCTCTTACTCGTTTGTTCTGTAGCTTTTGACAGTTTTTATCAGCTGCTCAGCTGCAATAAAACTGTAGATGTTGAACTTTTGAGTGGAAAAATCCTAATAATTTGGTCAGTAATTTATTTTATTGGTATAGACACTATAAACTAATACTATAATCATACAATATACCAGCCTCCATCAGCGTGTGTTCCTCACACACATTATGAGCTGCCATGTTTGATTTGGAGGTAAATCTACTAGATCCCATGTTTAGGGTGCTGTAAAATAATTTATTATGAGCCAGTGATATTGATATTTAAAATGTAACCTGATTTATGTTTTTACTTCTGATACTTGAGAGCACTTTCAACATTTGTGGATCATAGGATTTTCTGTTTATTCATTGTGGGCTGTATAAGGTTCGGGTTTCAGTTACTCGAAATGTCTCCATTGTGTCAAATAGAGTCCGGTGGCTATTAAATCCTCCATAGAGAGTAAAATGTGTGTCTGCAGTGTGTGTGTGTGCGTGCGTGCGTGCGTGCGTGCGTGCGTGCGTGCGTGCGTGCGTGCGTGTGTGTGTGCGTGCGTGCGTGCGTGCGTGCGTGCGTGCGTGTGTGTGCGTGTGTGCGTGCGTGTGCATGTGTGTGTGTGTGTGTGTGTGTAGAGTGAACAGATAGGGTTACACAGTGAATCTGTGACTGAAGAGCTGATGGACGGATTGCTATAAATTGACTTGCCATGCTGACATGTTGCTCTCTTTGAGGTCTCCTTTTTACAGCATAAATGCTCCATCAGTCAGCACAGACAGTTCACCATAGATGGAGCAGATCCCAGTTTAATCTCCCCAGGCACAACGCTGCTTACATCAGATCCTGTGTACAGGAAATGCCACTGAACCTTGTGGTACAGGTTGACAAATTAGTTGTTCGTGTGTTTGGTGGCTGCACATTATTTTGTCAGCACTTTACTGCCTCACTACAGATTTGTTAAGATGCAGGTGGTCAAAGTTCTCTAGTAAAATAAATAATCTGCCTAGTTGAGTTTAACCTTTGTGGGCAGAAACAAGCAAGTTTTATGGATTGGACATGACTTGGTAAATCTGTGTTATTCTCTTGTTTGTGATCCTTTAATCACCCCAGTTTTGTAAATGTAATGTAATGTGAAGAAACTGAAAAAGACATTATGCAAAACAGCAACACAATCTGCCACGTGTGCATTTTAACATCTTTGTATTTTTTCTGCAAAGACATACGTATATTAGATGATTTTAAAAAATAAAATAAAAATTACACAAAACAAATCTACAAATAGATGTTTCAAGGCTGACTGCCCCCTCTGATACCCCTATATTTAAAAACAAAACAAAACAAAACAGCAAAAGTGCCCTCTTTGATGCCTTTAACAGCTAAAAAAAATTATAATTTTGCCCTCTACAATGACCCAATGTGGAAGAGAACATGATGAAATGCCCTCTTGGCCTCAAGTGGATGAAATGTGATCAAGTGAAGGAAACATTATAATCACAATCACAATAATCACAAACATAATAATAACATAATGCAGAGGTCTCAGTGTTGCATTGCCATTGGAGAAAATGTTCTAAGTCTCTTAAGGGCGCTGTATTAGAGGAGAAAACATAATGCCGGGCCCTTTAGGGTGCCCCTCCAGTGGACAAAACATTTCAGGGTCCTTTAGGGTCATTAAAGAAAATATAACCTGAGCCCTCTAGGGTGCCCTAACAATGAAAATAGTAATGTTGCAGGACCATTTAAACTTTTAGCAGGAAAAACATATTGCAGGGCTCTTCGAGGTGACCTTCTAGTGGAGAAATCATGATAAAGTTCCATCTATGGTTCCCATTCAGTACAGACGACATTTCAGGGCCCTTTCGGGTGCCCTCCTTTTTATTTTTGCCTCTCAGACAGCTTGAGTCTGCCACTGCTGAGAGCCGTCAGTGGGCTTCATAGCAGAAAAACTCCACCATCAATACTGAGGTCTATCACCTGGGCCTTTTAGCCTGCCTCTGGGAGAAGTTTGAATAACTAAAAAATGAGAAATATTATACATCACACACAGATCTGCACATGTATTTTTTTTTTTGTTGGTGCTGCTGGTAACAGATCAGGTGGAGAGAAAGAGATGAGAGAAATTAAGTCAAGAGGTCTGGAAGCTTACATCCAAAAAAAAAAAAAAAACAATCATTCAATGACTCTCTCAACCCCACCCCTCATCTCCTTCATACCCTGTGTCCCCCTAAATTTAGTTTGGGTATTTGGGGCAACCGCTCTTTTCCATTCTTAGCCCCCCCATCACCGCTCGACCCCCCTCTCTCTTGGCATTTAGGCTCACTTCATCTCTGTCAGGGACGGCGGGGTGATCCGTCTGGGCGCAGACATCTCATGGTGAGACGTAAATGGTCTGATAAGCTGTGAACAATGTCGTTACACGTTAATGATCCCGCCTGGAAACATGATGTATAAAGCTGGAAAATATGTCCCTAACAAACACACACACACAAACACACATGCACATTCCTACACACACATTTGCCTCTGAACAAATGATGTCATTGAAAAATTCCACCAAATATTCTGATGAAAAGATGCAGCTATTTGATAAACCTTAACCTATTTACCTATTACCATTTAAGAGATCGGCCTATTCACATGATATTTTGGCTTTAATGCTCAGTGCTCATCACATAAGCACACACTGTTAAATGTAACTTGTGGCAAATTCTCTGCTCGACAGTAACTTGTCATATTTTACAGAATATGAATTTTTGGCTGGTTTGTTTTGGGGATTGGTTAGAAAATGATCAATTACGATATGAACACTGTTTCCATTTGAAGTCTAGCAGAGGCTGTGGGTGTCACATTTTTTTGTGTTTTCTTCTGTTCATGAAAGAATCATTTTAAGATAATTACAACCCAAACTTGCCATGATTGATTGGTAGAACTATCAGCATTGTGTATGATAATTATTACAGACAGCAGTGATAAACATGTGCTTGTATTTCAATAATGATGCGTCACTTTCTGCCTAATTTGTGTCCACATTTAAAGACAAAAACCACCAGGGAAATTTCACTTTTTGAAACTGATGGATGGGAGTCAGAGCTGTCATCGTTCATTAGTCTTGTTTAAACACATGTTTTGAGACTAGTCAGAGTAGTTCGTAGAAGCCAGGAGCAGAGACGGTATGTGTGCGTATTTGTGAGTCCTACAAAAAGACTTTGATATTTTGAACACACAGATCAATAAAGAGATAGAGATACTGTCAGAAGCAAAGTACAGCTTAATCTACAAATAAAAAATAAAAAAAACCTCCATATTTGAAAAAAAAATAAAAATTGTGATTTTTAGATTTTTATATGGAAAGCGTTTGCTGCCATAATTACTCAGTAGTTGTGGAACCTAAAACTGTAAAATGCATGGTGGTTTCTTTTCTTTCTGCACCTGAAAAGTTAACATTTGGGAGATGCATGAGTGATGAATGCCCATTTATCATCTTCTACCCCTCTGGAAACATTTTTTTTTTTGTGTGTGTGTGTGTGTGTGTGTGTGTGTGTGTGTGTGTGTATGTGTGTGTGTTGTACAAGCATGGTTATTTGTGCGCTGACTGGTGAGCAGTGACATGATTTTGTGCATGAGTACAGTATTTTCACACCCTTTGTGCACTTCCATGAGGGTACTCTGTGTGTGTGTGTGTGTGTGTGTGTGTGTGTGTGTGTGTGTGTGTGTGTGTGTGTGTGTGTGTGTGTGTGTGTGTGTGTGTCTGGCCAGGCTGGGTTTGTTTGGCCAGCTGTTTGGAGGGAAAGCCTGATCCCATGTGACCTTGTGTTTCTCCAGCTGCTGTTGGATCAGAACAACCAGCTCTCTCTGCCAGGAGACCCGCAGGACGGGCCCAAACCCTGTTTACCCGGCTTTTTCTGGTTTTCTTTTTTAGGGATTATTATTGTTGGTGACGGGAGTAGTTGGACTCGTACAAAGAATTAACCCTTTTAGAAAACAATGTGGGAACATATATGGAGGATTCGGTTAAAGTAAAATCCTCTGTAACGGGTAAATGCGGCCCAGAGACTTAAGAGTTACACAGTGATATAAATCCTGCTGTAGGCGTTATCAGCCGATTCTTGGAAATCTGTTCCCGATTTGTCCCGCTAGTAGCCAACTAAGTCTCGCTAATGAGATGTATCTTAATCGTTGAGTGAGGGATAAAACCTCCAATGCTTCCAGAAAAACTTTGCTTTGAATTCATCAATCGGTAACATGTTGGAGAAAAGGATAATGTCAGAAGGTAAATTATTTGTGATACTTTAGTAAGTAATGGCAGTTTAAACAAGTAAAAATGGAAATATTGCTTAAATTAATTTATTGCTGTGTTGTAAATAGCTGTGTCTTATAATCATTACTTTAACAGTAGAGTTTGGTGCAGAGGGAGATGCCTGTGAAATACTGTTACTGTCCTGATTTATCACCACACACTTTATCCAACTAAGTGTCCGTAATCACAGAAGCAGATGAGCACAAATGACCCCACCTTAAATGCAGAAAACAGGAGTTTTAAAAATTTCAAGCATTTTCTAAAGTCACATTCTTTTTAATCATTTCCAAAAATTTGGAAAAATTTTACAGACATAATAGCACCAGGGCTGGGCAAAGTGAAGTAAATCAAATATCACAATATTTTTACAGTTTTATCACATAACTTCCTGTGCCAGTTGGTTAACAAAAGAACACCACCTTCAAAAATGTATCTATATTAAACTTGCACCTGTTTGACATTATTCATGCAATAAAATTACTGTATGTCAGAAAAACGTCTGTCTGGGTAAACTAAACTAATAGAAATGAGATGTCTCCTTAGACGCAGTGAGTTCAGTGGGCTTTTCGATCAGCAACCAATACGCGCAGTGTGATAAACATCCCAACCGTTGTTTATTATCGTCCTCGAAGCGACAGAGTTTCAGGAACTGAAGACCAGAAACTAGATTCTACTGAGGAGAGAATCGAGCCGAGACCGGTGATCAGCGAGGTGGTGAAACCTGTCGGCTTCACACTCACACACAGAACACACACACACACACACACACACACACACACAGATGAGCAGCTCCACAGACACACTCCAAATCCTGCAGTCACACACACTCACACACACACTCACCAAACAGTTACAGGGTGTACACACATTCCCGTACCACATATAAACACACACATTCTTGTACACACATGCACACACAAAGCCTGTTGTAATGAGAACATTATCATACATCAGTCATGTGTCATGCTATTCACAGCAGGTATTTATAGTGCTGTTCACCACCAGTAAAGACTTTGATCTGTGTGTGTGTGTGTGTGTGTGTGTGTGTGTGCGCGCGCACCAATTAAAATGGCAGGAGAGCCATGACTGTCAACAGCCAGGTGCTGGATGTTAGGTGGAATTTGGCGCATGACCGTGACGAACCCAAACGCTCGTCTTACAAGGTACGAGACAGCGAGCCTGCAGGTTCCCCAAACACAGACGGATACACACATTTATATAACTTTTTGTTTAATGTATCTAGTTAGCTGTGTTTATTTATAATCTATTCTTATTATGTGTGACTTAAATATTTTACATCGCTGATAGTTTATTAAAATGTCTTATTGAATTAAATGCTCTCGATTTCAAAAATTTACAAAAAAATAAAATAATAAAAAAAAATGTTATTAAATATGTATAACAGATTTTCATTATTTCGTGAAATTATGTATCAAATCTTAAGAAGTGTAATTAAATATTGTGCATTTAAACTACCATCAGGTGTTCGGTCACATTAAACCATTTATATTTTGTCTATAATCTAAATTTTACTATTTATATATAAACATAATTCAGACATATAGAAAAGCTGTTAATTTCTGATATGCATAAAGATTTCTTCTATTTTTTAATTCAACAGGGATAGTTCACATTTCGAAAAATGATAAAAAAAAACCAAACAAATACGATGATCTGCCTTGTGTGAAAACATATTTTCTGACTAAATATAAAAAACTTAAGAACATGTTAATTCCAAACATTCCAAAATAGAAAAATAAACACAAAATTAACTTATTAATTATGATCTTTAGGAATCTACATATTTTCATATGTGTTTTATATGTTACATATATTTTACAGGAATTTTTCTCTGGAAATATATTTGGGGAGATTTCATTTTTTTTTAAACATGTATTTACTTTAATTAGAAAAAAAGGATACATTTCCTGTGTGAGGTAACGGATATTTGATATTTAAAGTAAAGTTAATAAACAGGTCATTTGTCAGGCAGAGAGATAGATAGACAGCTAGTCCTCGACATTTCCAGTAATCCCTCGTCTGTTCCCGGCTCTTGTTTACAGATGTCTCTCTCTCTGCTGCTTTAAGTCGCTGATGTTTAAAAGTGTCCGGACGGCCTTTTCAGAGCTTTCAACTGCCGTGGAGGCTTCCAGCTCAGCTGGTCGCACATGTCTGTCAGCACTGCTATTACCATCCTCTGCCTCTGCGTGTGTGTGTGTGTGTGTGTGTGTGTGTGTGTGTGTGTGTGTGTGTGTGTGTGTGTGTGTGTGTGTGTGTGTGTGTGTGTGTGTGTAGGTGGGGGGTACCCGTGCCGGTGACCTTGAAACTAACACTGAACATTATACTCAACACCTTCCCACATGCACACACACACAAAAGTTAGCTAACTGATATTCTCAGCCGGAGGCTATTGACCCTTTTACTGTTTTTACATTGCTAACACATGTTCAGATCTTTGCATTCAGTGTGTCTGCGTATGCAGGTAATGTTTAAAAAAGAGGTGTTATTGAGAAGCTCTCAGGAGTTTTGCAGAGTTCAACTTGTTTTTCGGATTTCAAAGGATTGCATTGGGAAGATTAAAGATGTTAATCACAAGTTCCTCTCTCATATAACAGGAGCTCCAAACTCAAATATTGCAGCCTGTAGAGGAAAATTATTTCCACACTCTCCTCTATTGCTTCTGCTCCGCTAACTTCAACCAGTATGACAATTCTGGTGTCTTCTGTCGTTACAGTGCATTTTGAAGTGTTGTGCTTCACACAGTGTGGAGGGACGATGCAGAAACAGCCAGACGGCAGCATAAAGTAGTGGTTTGGTTTTGTCAGCTCAAGTAATAGAAAATTCAAAATAAGATCTCTTCTTTGTCCAATTGTGCTCAATTTAACATCATCATGAGATTTTGACCATTTTCTCATATTTCTTAAATTCAGTTCCTGAGAAACAGTTTTCCTCTTGTCTCAGCCTGATTTTTATTCTTAATTAGATTAAATAGACTTCATTTTCTTAGTGGGAAATTTGCCTTCGACTTCAGTGTTTGCTGTATAAAAAAACAATAAAAACACAATACATACACAATAAAAATACAACAATTAGAAAACAACAAATACATTCATTCATTAATTGCACAAGATGTTCAAGATCTTAAATGCACTTTTTTTCTCTCTGTGTCCTGATTTTATTTGTATGAAATAATCCGCTAATGAGATAACAGTCAGATAAAGAAAACATCACTGACTCCTAAATGAGCCTGCACAGTTTCAACTACATCTCAACTTCAGACTTGTCTCACCTCTGAGAAACCTACAAGCACAGCAAAATAACTCATGCTACTATATTCTTTTGCTCCTTTTTTCCTCCTGAGGAGAAACAGATGAGAATTAGGTAATCTCCAAATAAGAAGCAGATTAGAGAAAGTAAAGACTTACTGTAAACAGACAAAATTTCCTCTGGTGATTTTTGAAAAAAATAGATCAAGGTTAAATAAAGTAAAAAAAATGGCAAGATATTTAAATATTTATGTATGTTAACATGGATTAAAAAATCGCAGAATATTTCTGCTTTTGAAAAAGAAAAAAAACTGGTGAGCTGTGAAATGGACTAACTAGAAGAACTCACATGTGTACTGCATTTTCCAGAAAAAGCCAGACAAACAGTGTGTGTGGTGCAGAAACATGCTCTCTGGATGTTATGTCGATGCACTTTGTTTAGATTAGACTGTTTAAGGTTACTTACAGTGTCACTCCAAAAACACTGAAATTCAGTCTGAAAAAAATTCATCCAGCTCTCTCATTTTGGAAATGCCTAATACATTTATATGCAAATGTATTTCCCCTCGAGGGAAAAGTGTTTGAGCTGAAGTGCCGCGGTGCTAAAGTGAAGAGGCTCAGCGGCCATGACAATGTGCTAATGCTACAATGGGTCTCTAACGAGTGAGAGCCAGCGCTAATTTCCCTGTTTGACAAAAGGACTCTGTGATCCTTGGCTGTTAGCGGTTTGCGGCAATAGCAGGTGTGCGTGTGTGTGTGTGTGTGTGTGTGTGTGTGTGTGTGTGTGTGTGTGAGAGAGAGAGAGGCAGAGACACTGGACTTAAAAACCATTATTGAAACAAATTAGCTCAAAATGAGACTGTGAAAGATCTCATTTGTTTGTTAACTGACGTACACACACACACCAGTGCACCTGCCTGTGTGTTAAATTGTGTGAGTTTGTATGTAACAGTGTTAGTTCATGTGCATATAAGCGATTGCTGAGGTTAGGGGGTCGGCGGCGGTGGTGGCGGCGGCCTGCTGGGGGTTATTGGCTGCAGGTCACAGAGCAGACAGGTTGAGCGACAGATCATTTACATCTCCCAGCATGCTCAGTGTGTTCTTGGCACAGGAAGTGCCACTGTTGCTGAACGCTCACAGCGAAAAGCCCTAATGAAGACGAGCTGTCAGCGTCAACCTGTCACACAGGACACACACGGCACCACAACACGGGCTGGCAACAGAAAAGGCTTCCTGCCAAAGAGACGCTAATTCAAAATCATATTGACGAGTGTGATAATGCAAAACACTTATACCACAGTAATACCACAGTGTAGAAATACTCTTTTTTAAAGTCCTTCTTTCAGAATAATCCTCAAGTAAAAGTACTGTTATTGGCATCAAAATATACTGTAAGTACTGTAAGTACTCATGCAGAATAGCCTATTTCAGAGTAGTGCATTTAATAGTATTGGATTGTACCTACTAAGGCATTAGTGTGTTCACCAGTTTAACATTGTAGCTGGTTAATGTTATAGGCTACCATTTTACCACATATATATAACCGGCCTGTGAATTTTACCAGTGGATCATGAAAAATGTTCAACATTATCCATAATAGTACATCATCATTTATTTGTTAATTAGATTTTGTATTATAAATCCGAATTTGCAAAGTACCTAAAGTTACCAAATAAATGAAGTTTAAAGTATCACAATATCAGATGGAGAAACCTGGAAAATGTGATTCACACTGTACTGCACTGCACATGTCTCTCTGATGTCTTTTTTGTTACAGCAAGCCTCAATCAGACAAAAGTGCCTTTTGCAGCTTGCTGCTTTTTAGATTTATTTTCATTTTTAATGTTGAGAGGCAACCATCGAATCACATGTCCTTGGATTAACTGCTGTTTTGCTGTGAAGTGAAATCTCTGATCTGTACCTTAAAGTCTGTATAAAAAATTGGACAGGTGGAGAGCACTTACTCTGTTGTTCCCAAATAGTATGTTGGTCACAGGGAAACAGAGATCTGTGTGGATTAAATGAGATCCTCGGAAATATGAGAAATCAGTGATTCAGCTGTATTCAAATGGTTCAAAATTATAACAGAAAGAGCCGCTAATCAATATATATTTGTTTTGGAATCTAGATAATAAACTCTAGTATAACAGAAATTCTCAATTAGAGATCACGTTGATTTTCTTTTGAAATAATTTATTTTTCTTCTCTCTTCTTTTTATTTATTAAATGATTGTGGCAAAAGCAGAAATTGTCGAAAGTGTGTGAGACATGCTGAGGGTGAAAGCGATGCTACACGTGTTGGTGGAGTTTCAAACGCTTTCCCTTCTCCATGCACCTTATAAGTAGGTGAAGTTGTGCCTGAAAGCCCTCAGCCTGTTAGGCATGCTGAGGGTATAATGTCTGCTAATGTAAATCTCAGTGGGGGAAAGTAGAGTGAGACACCAACCGCAGATTCAGAGTTTTGGCTTTGGATTAAGGAGGATGCTCGCTCTCATGTTCCCTCCGGTGCCATTTCCTGCTGAGGAAAACCACGCTAAAAATGTCCACAACCACGAGACTGCAAAGAACTTTGGGTAAAAGTGTCCATTGAATGCCACATGTGAGAAGAAGAGACAGACGCTATGTGAGGAGATGAAGAGGAGGTGGAGGAGGCACTCGGACGGTGATGAATGATCCGACAAGTGGAAGGAGTGAGGAGGGGAAAAAAGAAGGGACGGAGAGAGAAGGGCAGCAGGACGGTGACAACTCTGACAGCTTCAGGCCACGTCCACTCCTTCGGCCTCCGGGATAAATTTAAATCTGATGATTGGGTGTGCTGCCCGGACCTGTCGCTGCTACAGACAGCGTTTTTGTGTGTCTGGACATACTGTACATAACCATCTTCTCCCGATCAAGACTCACGAGTTCTGAAAAACTTAGTTTACTGGTTGTATATATGGGTTTATCCAACAAGCCTTCCCAGTTTACACCCTGTCCACATTGTCTATCATCTTGAATCTTAATACTTTTAATGCCACACTTAAACCCTTTAACACCTGGACCGTGGTCAGTTTTCTTGTGCTGTGTTCAGACACCGTTCATAAGCATCTACATATCTGAAACCTGAGAAAAAATTATTTTTAAAAACTTTGGAAAAATAATATTAATAATAGTAATATTAATTCCATGAATTTAATCATTAGTTATTTTACAAAATAGAGCATTGTTATTATATCTATTTTATTTGTATTTATTTATATTTTTTAGCACTTATTAGCACTTTTTTTACTTTTATTTTTTGTCGCATAATTCAAGGCAATATTCTTGTCAATTTTTGTAAATGTCTTGCTAATGTTTTTGCAATGTTTTGCTAAGTTGCTAATTGCCTTCTTCCTCTTATGGCTTTAAAATAATTCAAGCCAATTTGCACAGGCTTCAAAGGGTTAACTGTACTCTAGAGAAATACAGTAGCAGATGCAGATTTAAATGAACCTTTCCTGTAAGAATTTTCTAAACTCCTTAAACACACAGCTGGAGGAAACCCTCACAGAACAGAATAGCATCAGTTCAGTACATTATAACCAGCTGGGAAACTGGACATATTCACATGGTCTTGACTTCTGTTGACTTTATTGTAATTTAATCATATTTTATTATGCCTCCACACCGGCAACTGCTGTGGCTGGAGGTATTATGTTTTTGGGTTGTCCATCTGTCTGTACAGGCACAACATATCTCAAGAACCACTTGAGGGAATTTCTTCCAATTTAGCACAAACGTCCACTTGGACTGAAGAATGACCAGTTTTACATTTTGGTGGTCAAAGATCAAAGAGGTCAAAGGTCAAAGATCTCTCTGATCTTGGCGGCTACAGATTGCATGAATTCAGACAGATTTTGACCCAATTGCGTCGGGCCCAAATATGAACGTCGGGAACAAAAAAACACTCTCGTAGTGTGACATAATCATCATTGAGTCCAGGAAGCCCCATGACCCCGATTTGACAAGACCGGCATGTCAGATTTTTTTTTTTCCGTCTGGTTTGACACCCTGACCGAAGTCAATGGCGCATATCCTGATGCTGACCAACAGGATAACATAACGCTCCCTGGCGAAGAGGACGAGGAGCGCAGCTGTTAGCTGTGAGACGGAGCAGTGAAACTGAGCAAATGTTCGTTGACCTGTGGAGAAAACACCCGTTTACATACACTGAAGCTAGCGTAGCTAACATTCATAACAGCTATTTTGGCTAATTGTTATCACATTTTTACCTGAAGTTCGAATGAAGGATAGACAGCCCATACTGTCCTCTTCAATGACACATAGTGATGGGTCCACAGTCATTATTTATTTTTGTTTTTCTTTTCAGAGTACAAGATCATGGCACTACACACAGTGCTTCTACTCTAGCCATGATTGACCCGCCTCCCCGACGACCAGTGACCTCACGCAAAGTCACGATGACCACAGGTAAGGTCATGACGAGGCCAGATGATGATTGGTCAGGATCACACTTGTAGTGTTGCTAGTCTTTCAGCCAAGACGGGACAAACCTTTTATATCCTAGTCTGACATGGTGGCATCGAGAGAGATGGAAAAAAATAGTAGTGTAAATAAAGTAATGAAGTATAAATAAGACATAACATAATAAAGTAAAGCAAGTAAATAGTGTTTAACAGGCTTTAAGGACACTTTGAGTTTGACACAAACGTCCACTTAACCTTACCAATGAACAGATTAGAATTTGGTGCTAAAAGGTCAAGGTCACAGTGACCTTGCTTCTGTCTCATTTTTGTGAGTGCAATGTCTGAAGAAGGAAGGAGGGAGTTTCCTCAAATTTGGCACAAACGTCCACTTGGACTCAAAAATAAACTTATTAGTGGTCAAAGGTCAGAATCACTGTGACCTTGTAAATTGTTTCTGGCCGTAACTCAAGAATTTATATGCTCAAATTTCAGAGGAACGTCGACATTTGGTCAGATACTGAAATGATGACACTTATCTTGGGTGCCAACCTTGAAACTTTGCTGATCTTCTGCGCTGCCTGACATCGATGTAACTTTAAGTGGAAAACATAGAAATCGTAGTGAGGCAGGTGAAGAATAGCAGTCGAGAACATGAAAAAAAGTCTGCACACTGTAGCTCCCAAATGTGCAATTTATTGACACATCCACAAGTGATGTTATGAGCCCATGCTTTTCTTCAGACAGTCAAACATGACTGGTGTGTGGAGGCATACAACTATATTGCAGTAATTCCAGTTATCTCATCTGTTACTTTGTTCTTTCAGAGCTTTTGGCAACTTCAGCAAATCACAGTCAAGGTGGATTTTTCCTGGTTTTCTTGCTTCATGTTAGCCACTTAACCAATATACCACAACTATAATATTCAACTCAATGTTAATGGCACAACTAATAAAACTACAATAAGTTTGAATACAAGTGACTTGATGGCTCTGGGATCTGGATATGAAATTGCAGCGCTTTAATGTTACCTCTGACATTAAAATTGTGACTTCATACGGTTTTTTGCAGAGAAGAGAAAGTCATAACACTTTTGATTTCAGTGTAAATTTGACCATAAACCTGCAGATAAACACATTAAGTGACAGTTTAATGGACATCACTGTCCTCTCTGGATCGACAGGGATCTTGGCTCTGCCCTCTATGTCCCCCTCTGCTGTCCACATCTCCACTCAAACATAAATCACACGGTGTATACAGACACACAGACACCCCGGGGTGGCAAGCTGGCATTAGTATCTGTCTATCAACCCTTCTGTCTGTTCTCCACAGTCGTCTGTTTGCATTTCTCCCTTAGTGTCTCACCCTCTGTCTGTCCTACTCACATGCACACAAATGCTAAGTGGGTGTTTGAGTGTCTTGAGGACTTGTGAGACTAATGACCAAGTCTCACTCCTGCCTGCCAGTTCATTCGTGATGAAAAAAATACAGGAGAGAGATTTCAGCATTTGCTTAGTTGGTCCTTAACCATTTGTTAAGCGGTCCTTAGCATGTGTCCAGCGCTAACGCCATCTGTTCTTGCATGTTATTTCCATCCCAGTCACCTTGTAAGCCTAGAGCGTGCTGAGACGGTAACAGACGAGACGAGAGCGAGGGTAAAGATTTAACTTGGCGCAGGACGGGACAAGCTGATGAAGCGGGACACTTTGTATCTCCTGGGAGGGATCATAGGTTCGCCTGCATCGCGTTCTGCTTCCTCTTGTTTCTCAAGTTAGTGCCTTCAGTGGCTTTCAGAGGCCACGCTTTAAATATCTCGGTTGCCACATGTGAAAAAGTAATGAAATGAAGCACAACTCTGGAACGCAGCTTACATTCAGTGGATGGTAACGTGAGCTTTGGCGTAATTATAAAACTAGATTACTGGACTTAATAAGGAAATGGTGTGTGAGAGTTCATTATTGACCTTGGAATTTGACAAAATGATTTTGACTTGAGGTCTACATGCCGGATTTCTTTTCAGAGGCTTTTAAGCATATCACATAGTTTCATCAGTGGATGGAATTTGCACACATTGTTTTTCTTTCGATCTTTTTTTTTTTTTTTTAATTTTGTGAAATGCAGTTGACACTTGACACAAGGGAAAAGCTGGTTAGAGGACTTGGGGTTGTTAATTCATTTTGTCAAATTGTAGTTTAGATTAAAGGGACAGTTCACCCCCGAATCAAAAAATACATATTTTCCCCTTACCTGTAGTGCTATCTATCAATCTGAACTCAGTAAGTTTACATACACAGTTAAGTCGAGCTATGTTAATAGCTCAGTTAGGTCATTTGATGGGACTACTGTCTACTGTAAGCACCACGGGAAAATTGATATATTGACGGAAGTATGTCCAACCCTGCCAAGGTAGGTGGGGATGTGCCCCCTTTCAGACAGTTACTATTGGACCTTCCTCTGGTTGACCTAATACGTCACATAACATATTTTAAAAGTCCAGTTTAGTTTTTTTTATTTTTATTTATTTTAACCATGGCATGTTTCGATTGCTCTCTTCCTAAAAAGAGTCACGTGATGTTATTGTTTCGTGTCCTGTCAGCTGTTTTATAGAACTTTGGTCATCCTGTGAGGTTTGAAAGGACAACCACATCCCCGAATGAATAAATACTATGTAACATATCGATTGTTTTGGTGAGAGTTGCCAAATATTGGAGAGATGTCTGCCTTCTGCCCAATATAATGGAACTAGATGGCACTCGGCTTGTGGTGCTCAAAGTGCAAAAGAAAAAAAAATGTGTGTGTGCTGAAATATATCTGAATTTACACCGATGCAACATGAATTTGAGACAAAGATTTGAAAAAACATGCACTTCAAATTTCGCAGCTGGTTAGTTGTTTGATATTTACATCAGATAGTCCGGCCTGATTGATGTAATGAGGCACCACAAGTGAAAGCAAATCGATTTGTATGTATCTTAAAACGAATTGTCTCATTTTCACACTGCTATCAGATAACGGACTGTGATCTGCCAGCGTCGCGTAACGGCTGGTGTGGATTTGAAATTAGGCCACAGCTGTCCCGGAGAACCTTATCGTGCCTACATATTCGTGTTTCTCGCAGAACGGGATAACCTTTCCGTCCCCTGGGGAGGAGGGCAAGACAGAAAGGCTGGGACCATCTGACACCAGATCACCCGGGTGGAATTTGGGGAATGGAGCTGTCCCTCCGCCGTGCCCACCCCACGGGGGAGGTGTCATCTCTGAATTGTGTTTATTTGTTGGCACCCTGTCGTAAAAACCTTCCAATCAACTGCCTCTTAATCTTGTCGGTTAATTACCATGTGATTTTTTTGTTTTCTTCAAAGCATGACCTCAACCACCTGACAATGACCTTCAGCACTCCACTCCTCCTCATCCCATCTGTCATTTTTCTGTTCTTTTGTGATATTCCCTTTTGTCTCCTTCTCTCCTGCCATGCACCTGCGAGTCCTGAATACATACACATAAACACGTAGCACAGCGTGGGGTTTGGTGACATGCGGTGGTGGCGGCGGTGGACGGCACTAAAAAGGCTCCGGTGATGAAAATCCTCCCAGCCGTCCTGGGAAGCCTTCTTCTGTTTCACACCCGGCAGAATTTATGGGCTCAGCACTCAGCATCTCTGCTCTCCTGCTGAGATGGAGAGAGTTTCAGAGGAAGACATGTAGGAAGAGAGAGATGTAGAGGAGGTGATAGAGATGTAGAGGAGCAGGAATTGATGAAGGGTGATGGAGTCAATGACAAGACAAGAGAAATAAATGAGAATATGTAGATCAAAGTCTGAGAGGCACAAATTAAAAGAGAGAGGTGGCGAAGAGAACAAAGAGCTGAGAAGTTGGCCATATGAGATTTATAGTTTCTCCTTTTCTAACTGGAAGAAATGTCACAAGTATAATCCCTTGACTGATCAGTTTGTATCCTACATTTGGGTCAGTGTTATTGTTTTGTTTTGGTGTATTGACATTTGCTGGAATTTGCTAATAAATTAAAGGTTCTGTATGTGACTTTCAGAGCGTTAGTATAGCAGCAAACCTGTATTTTCCATGTAAGGATGTGAAGGAGTAAGGGCATCCTGAGCAGAAAATTAATTCACGCTCCCTCTGTGTGTGTCTAATATGAACTTTACTTTTGTTTGTTTTGGTAGACGGATAGGCAGCGTGTGCATGTTATTGTGTGTAATTGTATTGTACTCATACAGCTGTTACCGCTGATAATGCTGTCTCGACTCACGGTGGCAGAACATTTTCATCACATTGCAGTGCCCTGGTCAACACCATTAGTTCTGACAGCACTGTTCACGCTGTTAGCACTGTTAGCCGCTATCTGCCGGCTTAGTCACCTCCGTGTTGAGAACTGGGTGCAGGAGATCCTGGGTCAGACTCTGAGTTGTGGATATGCTTTGAATGTTGCAGCTCCTTCAGTGCTATTTAATATTATGAAAGGGCATACCAGAAATAAAATATCAAGAAAAATATAACAGTTTGCTCGCTCAAACATATGAGTCTATAGAGAGCCACGTTATATAAGCAGCTCACTCTTCAGGGGATGGATGGATGTGATTCATTCCTCGGTCTTAATGAGAGTCTTTATATATATATATAAACCACTTACAGATGAAGTGAATAGCATTGACAAAGCAATGTTCTACTGGGAAATCTTGGGTCCTGGCATTCATGTGAGTGCCACGATACATTTTACCTGCCCAAAAATCATTGTGAACCATGTACCCCCCTCGTGGTAACGCTACTTTCTGATTGCAGTGCCCCCTCCCAGCAGGCATCATGCCACACCATCAAGGTGTTGACCTGGCCTCCAAATTCCGCAGATCCAAATTTGATAGTCCCAGTTCCCCAGAAGTTCCTCTAATCTATATTGGGGCCTCCTTGGATCAGACTTAGCTCTGACCTGTCGAGACATGGACAGAAGTCCTCTGAGGATGTCCTGTGGTGTCTGGCGCAGGGCCATTGGCAAATGCTTCAATTTCTGTGGATTGCGGGTTGGGTACTAGCATGTCCCACAAACGGTTGGTTAGAGTGCGTCAGGTGACAACCACCTGAATGCCTGGACCCAGTGTTTCCGAGAAAACCTCTGGGGAGATGATCAATGTAATTGATAAGTGGTTTGAATGTTTTGGCTGATCTTATGTATAAAATTACCATAACGGGACGGCTGTAGCTCAAAAGGTAGAGCAGGAAAATTGCCGGAGCAGTCCCATACTCCTCCAGTCCGCAGGTTGTAGTATCCTTGGACAAGATGAGCCCCAAATTACATGTTTAACTAATGAGCAGGTGGCACTTTGCGCAGTAGCATCGACCACCAGAGTATAGCGTAGCATAAAAGTGCTTTGAAGAGTTGAAAGACTAGAATTCAGCAAACAAATGCAAGTCCATTTACCATTTCCGTCATTTAAAAAAGTCTGTGGAGTCCCTATTCTACCCTTTCTTCTGTTTGAAAATGTTGGAAATTAAGATGATTGTGAACTTCTGAGAGTTACAGAATCTGTAATTTACTAAACAGGAATGAGTGACTTTGCGATTGTCAAAATCGATTTTATGGAGCCACTGGGACACTGGAAAATAGCACATATTTGTACTGTTTGACTGACAGTCAGGGACTCATCGTAATATACTTGATATTTGGTATTGGTACCAATATAAAGAACAAGATTTATGATTAAAACCCACAAATAAAAAGGTCAGTAAACAGAGTTACCCTGATCTCAACCACTCACACATTAAATGGAAACACTGTTGGCCGCATAAACGCAAATCATCTGAGCCTTGTGTTTTTCCAACATATTTGAGAGGCTTGAAGTCGTGTTTTGCCCAATTCTGTCAGACAGCCGCCACATAATGCCTTCAAAGAAAGATGGATTCACACAAAGTAGAGGGTCCAAGCAACAGAAAAAATGACCTCCACCATCCATCACCAAGTTTATTTACTTGGTGATGAGATCAATATTTTGTAGCAGAGCCTGCTGGAAAGTTGGATGTCCAGACCGAGCGTCGAGCCACATTGACAGCTCATGGAAAAAGTGTCGCTCAGGCAAATGGCTGAAGTTCAGCCAGGGCGTGCGACTGGGTATATTTTTGAGGGAACTGAAAAAAAGAGCTTCATAAGCAGCACGAGTGTGTTATCAGTCAAATCTAAACTCCTCAGCTCATTGCGTCAAAGCGAAACCCACTCCTGCAGATGAGGGTTCAAGTGTCAAAGGGTCACTCTTATGCTAATTAAAATCCCAAATGTCAGCCAAAAGGGGGTCACTCTAGTTCTCTGCTTCTCTGCCACCTAAACTTCTACCCTGACACAAGAGTACGTCAAGGAAAACTCGAGCTTCAGACGAGCGAGCCAGAAATGCACAGTTTGGAGATGAGGTGGGAGGCAGGCATGCGGTAATGAGGAGTTCGGAGGGCAAAAATAACAAAGACAATGATCACGGCCGTAAATTGTGCTGCAGACACATCAAGCTGTCTACGCACTCCTTAGGTCGAGTGTCAGCTGGTTTGGGAATGAAAACACTTAACCCCGCTGTGGCTTAAAAGGTCATAACTCACAACTTCCCTTCCTCTGACATGAGTTACTGCCTCTCGTTAGGACTGGACATCCCCGTCTCTCACCTTCTCCCTCCTCCCTCCTCCTGTCCCATTCGTGTGGATGTATCCATTTGCTCGTATCTTTGGAGGGTGCTGAACAAGATACTCTTGCCCAACGTACCAAAAATGTGCCACAAGTGTGCAGCGAAAGGGAGTGAAAGCCAGTGGTGGCATGTAACAAAGTACATTTACTCGAGTACTGTACTGAAGTAGGAATCCAAGCTACTTTCACTTTACTTGAGCATTTTATTTTCATGCTGCTTTATACTTTTACTCTACTACTTTTCAGAGGGAAACATAAACAAGAACGTAAGACGGGTTTCTTAGATATGTTTGTTATAAATCAACAAACCAAACAGTTAACAAAAGTACAGCTGTAACAGTGATTTGATGAATCAATTACTCGGTTAACAGAAAATTGCCAACTATTTAAAAAATTTTTTTTAAATTAATTAATTATTTATTTTTAAATAACAAGTAATTTTTTAGTTTTGGTGGTCTTATTTTTATTTGGGGGGGGGGGGGGTTAATTGTGTTCTAAATATTTAAGTTTTTGGGTGTTTTTTGTTTAAAGATTTTTCTGCATTGGATACTTTTATACTTTAAGCACATTTTCCTGATTATACTGACTTACTTTTACCTAAGTGACATTTTCAATGCAGGACTTTTACTTGTAATTGACTTTATTCACAGAGTGGTATTAGTACTTTTACTTAAGTAAAGGATCTAAATACCTCCTTCCCTTCTACCCTGGTGAAAGCAGCAGTGGTGTCACACGCACTTTATTTTTACAGTTCGGACACACGACGCTCTCATGCGATATGGGTGGTTAATCCACCGGGTGTACATTTATATTCTATTCAAGCAGGGAATAAAGTTTGGTAGGAGGTTACCTCCCCTGCTGGTTGATGGCACTCTGCCTGTGAGACCCCCACCACTACAGATAACGGACCTTAACCCTCTCAACACCGCACTCTGCCAGGAGCATCTCAAATCACTTTATTTCCAGGCCTCTGATTTATCTCAGACCCTCAACACAGCAGCTCTCTTTGCTTTTTCAGTTGAAATACAGAGTTCTTGAATCAACACAGACTTTCACTGGACTTAAACAGTAGTGATGAATGAAGGATTTACACAGTTTCATAGATTTTTTTTGGACATGGTAATTTTGGGATATGAAATAAAATGGGCTGCCAAGGCAGCGTAATCGAACCGTGGGAGTCTCAGCGAGCACGGGGGAAGATTTATCGCCCATTCGGCAGCATGTAAGCCAGATAAAATGTTACTTGAGAGACATTAAAACCCCTGCTGTAGGTGTTTAAGAATGAACTCCCGGCGGCTGGGAGTGAGATACGGAGGCTAACAGACGGATAAAGAGGTATAAAGTGACAGAAAGAGGAAAAAAATGAGGTAAAAAGAGAAAGTGGAACCAAAAGAAATCCCCAGCCTTCCTATCTAATGATCTCTCACACATATGCAGCTCATCTTATCTCTGCAGCAGCTGAAAAGCCGCCTCCTTTCTTCTCCCGCGGCTGATAAAACAAGTGTGGAAGGGAGAGGATTTCTCAAAGAGATTTCATCTGTTTTTCTATCCCTCCCCGACATCCGATCAGAACCGCAGCGGCAGCCTCTGGAGAGGAGGCCCGGCCATGTTTATACGGCGCTAAAAGAGGTTATCTGCAATTTATAAAGGTGCTAAGCAGAGATCTGTCATTGTGGAGGAGGATGGGGAGGAACGATCTGATGAGTGGGAGGAAGAGGAAGGGAGGGAGTTATGGTGCAGAGAGGTGGTGAAAAAGACAGGATGTATTAGAGGAAGAGGAGGTGGGAAAACATGGAGGAGAGGAGTGAAGAGATGGAAGTTTAGCAAACATTTTCAACTTGGAAAAATGATGTGATTCAAATTGTGTCTCTTGCTCTGAACACTGAGCAGACTCTTGATGGACAGACATGCAAAGTCAATGTCATGTAACTAAGTGATTTAACAACAGCATCAATCGCACTGATCAAAAAAAAAACCCAAAACAAACATTTTTTTGCTCCGATAAAGGCGTTACAAACTCTCACCACATGTGATCACATGACCGGACTGAGCTTCCGTGGTCAAGAAGACATTTTTACAGATCTGTAGTCTTGCTAAAGTCTAGACAAAGACAATGTTTGTTGAATGAGCCATCAAACAAAGATTCACTGGGTACAAGTGATCTGCTAACATCAGTTTGCAGGTTAGATGGCTCATTAGCTGCTCAGGTGCAGCACATTCAACAGCAAACATCACTTTGTCCCATTTAATGCTGCTGTCGTACATTTCCGCAAACCATGTTTGCACCTTTCATACAAATCAAGGTTTTAAAGTGACATATATGAGCTGATGTTATCATCTGGAGGTTGAGGAGGCGGTGGATGGTGTGACACTCAGGCTGGATGTCTGCTAAGCTTTGGACAGTTGTTGACTGTTGTTCAAGAAACAGCAAAACTGTGTTTAAGCAAGTCTTTCTTGTGTTTTCAGTGGCCACCAACACACACTTGGGTGTGTTTTCAGCAGATTGGTAAAAATGGTAACTGGATGCCTGCATCCTTCCAAATATGAAGCAAAGCATTAGTTCAGGCAGAGCGCAGAAATCATGCTTGTGTTGGTTATGTGGCAGTTATCAATATGCTGAAGAATGATCGTATTCAATTCTGACGTACGCTGTTTTAACACATCAGGAAAGTTAAAAACTCAGGGGCCATTTGCATGGCAATGGTTTTTTTATGAAACGTTAAACTTTTGTTGCGGTTTGGCCTTTTGTTCACGCGACAACAGCATTTTGGAGGCCTGGAAACTTTTGAAACCGAGTTCCAGAGTGTAATCTTTTAAAAAGCAACCCCTTCTGTCGCCGTGTAAACTGGCAATGCACGGATCCTGTGAGAATGGTGTGACGGCCACACACAGGCACATGGCTGTCTTCTATGGTGTGTCATTACAAAGTTGCATCGCCATCTACAGGCATGCATATTACAGCGTTTCATGTTGGTTTTGTGGATCCGTGTGCACAAGGATTATTCTTACAATGTTATCATATGAACGTGGATTTATTAAAAATGGAAGGAAAAGACATTTCCATTTTTAGTAGGGCCATTCTCGCCAAAACGTGGCCACAGTGCCAGTATCAGGATATCAGGCTAGCTTGAAAAAAATGTTCATGTCAGCCGTTGTGTGTCATTATCCGCTCAATGTTTATGTTAGGAGATGGCTTTGGCACATAAAATAAGTGCCAGATATTTCACTGTATATTGTTCTGTGGATTAAAATTCAGCCATAAAGATCAGATTTTCTGACTATCTACTTCTTCTTTAATATTTTGGAAGGCAGTGGAGATAAAAGAGTCCTGCCTGCTTGTCTTGGCAGCAGTGACGCTGAACTCATGGCCAGAGGGTTAAAACCTGAAACTAAAGGTTGGACGCTGTCAGAGAAGAGAGGGATGATGGGAGATGAGGGAGAGAGAGAGAGAGAGAGAGCGAGCAGGTAAAAGAAAACAAAAAGAGGGGACACCAAAGACAAAGCTCAGTGGATGGAGGGAGGTCTGAGTAATAGTTTTATTAAGTTAATCACACGAGTGGGACATCCAGTATGGCCAGAGGCGTCTGTCAGGGTGATGCCACAATCTGCTTTTTATGGCGGGTGATCCGAGGCTGCAGGAACGCTGCCGCTCACAGCCGTGAAAGAATAGACAGCTTCAATTGAGTTATTGGACTGCGGAGCGAGAGAGGTGCAGAGAGGCCTTTTAACCTAATTAAACACTAATATGAAGCAGTCAGTGCCTCTCCCCTTTTTCTGTGGGGCTTTCGTCTGTGTGTGTGTGTGTGTGTGTGTGTGTGTCGGGGGCTGGAGCTGAAGTCTTTGACAGAGACGTTTGTGAGGTTGGACCCCCCCTAAAGTCTCCGATACTGGCTAGTTCAGAGGTGTTATTAGATGAAGATAGAAAGATTGTGTGTGTGTGTGCGTGCGTGTGTTTGTGGAAACGTGTGTTTTGATAGCATTACTCTGATAGGATTAGTCAGAGGCCAGGTGTGTGTGTGTGTGTGTGTGTGTGTGTGTGTGTGTGTGTGTGTGTGTGTGTCTGTAGCCGAGCCCTCAAGTCAAAAAAACTTGTTTTATGAAAAACATATTTTTGATATTTGACATTTTCACTTTGGCTTTTTGCATCAACTGTGAAACAATGTGATTCATTGAAACCTTTTTACAGCAGAGGGGTTGTTGTAAACACCCTGACTCTCTCATAAACAAATGTCCAAAAGTATGTGGACGTTTGGTGGAAACCCTATAGTAAAGCTACACAAAGTGAGGCCCTGGGTTCTCGCAGTTTTGACTGGCGTCAGCCCAGTCCAACGCTTTTATGAGATGAACTGGAACTCCAACTAAGAGCCTTATCACCCAACATCAGTGTTGGACCTCACTAATGCTCCTTTGGCTGAACGGAAACAAATCCCTGCAGCCAGTTTCCAAAACTTTGTGGAAAGTCTTTCCAGAAGGGCGGAGGCTGTTAAAGGGACAGTTCACCCCTAAATCAAAAAAACATATTTATCCTCTTACCTGTAGCGCTATTTATCATCGAGATCTACATTGTTTTGGTGTGAGTCTCAGAGCGCTGTAGATATCAGAGGTGCTTGAATGCTATTTTTTACTTCCCCATACCAATTTCTATACCTAAACTTGCATAGCAGCAATAGAGAGCACATATCTAATACCATTACCAAAATAAAAGAAAGCTGAACAGCTGTACTACTAACGCTGTATGATGTGAAATGATTGTTGTATGGCATGGTTCAGGCTAAATCGTTTGTAAAACATGAACAAATACAGGGAATAAATGCCACATATTGCTGGCATTTTGCTAACGGGTAACACTCCACTAAATAGCAGAATCATTTCTTTACCACTTTACAACAGTAGTTGCTAGTGGCTGCACAGCACAACTTGCTGTGTCGGCTTCTGTTTTAAAGCGACAAACACAAATTGATTTACAGGAAAAATGATGTTTTATCAAAGTCTGAAACTACTTTAAAGTTTACTAATAAATTACGTGATATCAGATTAGTGCACAGACTTGCATACTCGCCAATACCAAATTAGTATCAAGATGATCCTGAACTACACCCACCAACCATATCACTGTGCATAAGGAAGCGTGCATCTACTCATGGACGAGAGGCCCTTGCTTGTGACAGCAGGAGATGAGCTGTAACTTTGGTTAGCTCAGGTAAGCTAGCAGCAGATCCACGCTTCCTTCTGTGAGGTGATCGACCACGTCTCAACAGTTTGTGGGTAGTTCGTTAGGAAGAAAATAGTTCCTGACAGAACTGCTCTTAACAATCAACAAGTCTGTGGATTATCTTGAGTAATGGGGCCATGATTTCTGTAGAGACATTTCTGTTGAGTTTTTCAAATGTATTCTTTGAGCACCACAAGCATCTAGTTCCAATTATATTAGAGAGAAGGCAAACATCTCTACAGCCGATATCTCAAACGCTCAGCATCTCACACCAAAGCAATCTAGATTGATAAACAGTGTTACAGATGAAAAAAGAAACAGAGGAAAAAAAAACTTTTTTTTTTTTAAATTTGGAGGTGAACAGTCCCTTTAAAGGAACAGATTAATGACCATGACTTTGGACTTTGTTTAATAATCATGACCACACACTCTTCGTGCCCTAGTATATACAGTGTCACTGCCTAATTTTATTAAGAACAGGTATAAACTGAGTAGCACATTTCTAGCCAGTAATTCATCAATCTGGCATCAATACAGTGTCAAAGCTGAGTGACAGTGTATTACAGGCCATCTATTACTCTGATCCTCTGTGTTTTGCATATGTATTCAGTGTTCACATCTAACCCACAGAGTATTACTACACCTTTAGCATGTTAAAGCTCTGTTTTTCTTGTGTATGTTTCAGTATCAGATTGCAGAATTTCAGCAGTCTTTCAGCAGTAATATGCAGTAACACAGCATTTTACTGCTAGAAGTAGAGTTATAAAGTCAAAGGTAGTTCCAAGCACAATCTGCTAACGTCTCCTCAAAGCATTATACTAGTGGTTTTGAATGTTTTAGCCCATTAGCTGCAAACCATGCAGACTTTACGGCTGAACATTTTGCAGACTGATAAATGTGTTTTTCCTACCTTCCAAGCAGCCACTGGTTTTACTTTGTGTCAGTCCAGAATGAAAATCAACTTGCAGAGACGTTAATGTACTGTGGATAAATGGCATGTGATGTTAAATGTATGTGATTTGTATTTAATGGGCTAACAAGTACAAAACCACTGCTTGGATGTGTTGTATTTAGCACTAAAAGGGAAACCCAATTGCCAAAACAAATGTTTTTATTGTGCTTTTTTGCAAGCCACTCATATGTTGCATTTGTACATTATTATGTAGCACATACGTTAAAACTTTATGTTTTAATGACATGTGGTTAACATGTGGTCAGGTTTGAGTACAAAAACCACTTGGTTATCATAAGCAAAAGATCATGTTTTAGCTTAAAAACCCAGTATGTAAGGATTTAGGGGCATCTATAGGAAGACACGGCTTATAATATTCATCACTATGTTGTTAATTTAGAATCACCTGAAAATAACAATGATTGTGTTTTAGTTACCTTAGAATGACTCATTTATATCTACATATGGATCGGGTCCTCCGCACACCGACTCCAGATGGGGCGATTTGCTTTTTTGCTGTTGTGGCATCGACCATGCTAGTTCTCCTTACAAGTTTGGCACAAGGAGGAAGTTTCAGCGGTTTTGTATCTGCAATCTTACCTCCAGCCACTAAATTCTACAGATCCGAACTTTAAAATACTCAGTTTTGGTGGCTAAATGCTGCTGGAAATGTTGACATTAACAGCAACAGGTCGCTTAGCAATAATAATGCAATGTATAGCAATAATAGAAAGGCAAGCCCCTTATACATGGAAGCGGCCATATATGAGGGATTTCTGGGAGGTGATAATCCACGATTTAACAGAGGAATATCGGCTTGAAAACTTCTGGATGATCTGCTCAACTTTTGAAGACTTATGTGATGCAAAAACACTTCTTGTAGTTCCTGCTGCATCATGCCTGAAGGAGCCAGCTCTTACTGCATTGCAGTTTTCCCAATTATGGCTTATTGAAATTGATGAAATACCATTTAATGTGAGCGTGAAAACTATAACTGAGATAAACGGGAGTTTTTTTTTGTAAATTGACATGTTTCCATTAGGCATATTTTATATTTGCAATTTCAGTTTGAGGGGAACCCACCTACTGATAGTAGCGTAACTCCCAGTCCTCCATTCCTTGTTTCAGCATCTGCTGCCCCTCAGACAATAGCTCCTGTCAGGTTCACATAGTCTCACAACTCAATCATGAGCGGTCCTCTGTGTTTTCCAATATGTAATCGTATATCACGTTGTCCGTCATTACATGAAAGGAACGCAATTAAATCAACTTCTCCTAAATCTCCCCAGATTAGCCAGATGGACCGAGGCAACAGGTTGTGTTTGGACTGATGTTGGTCGGTTGATTGGTTGGTCGGTGGCTTGTGTGTCTGTGTGTGTGTGTGTGTGTGTGTGTGTGTGTGTGTGTGTGTGTGTGTGTGTGTGTGTGTGTCTCACTGACAGGAGGTCCGGTTATTG
Organism: Plectropomus leopardus; assembly: GCF_008729295.1. Taxonomy (NCBI): domain Eukaryota; kingdom Metazoa; phylum Chordata; class Actinopteri; order Perciformes; family Serranidae; genus Plectropomus; species Plectropomus leopardus. The sequence continues at coordinate 29,087,793 of NC_056472.1, read as the reverse complement.
ACAGAAGGATTACGGTGAGCCCGGGGTTCAAGACTCAGTGCTGACAGACAACTCGCCCCTGAGAGTCAACACACACTCTAGAGACACACTCCATCTGCGCCCTCACCTGACCCTGATGTGTGTGTGTGTGTTTGTCACGGTGATGATCGAGCAGCAAGTTTATTGATTTTTTTAAAATTTAGTTGTGTATTTTGATTCTGTCCTCTGCAGTAATGCCTGTAATCTGCGACAAAAATGTGCGCAAAAAGGCGTTTTTCGGGCCTCAAAGTTCAGTCTGTATTATAACAAAATGGACTGTGAAAAAAATCTGGAGAATTGCATAATTCTCTAAATTTAATCCCGGCACTAGAGGAGCTGTCTCAAAGCCTGAGGGAATTCAAGTTGTCTGAATGAATTTGACTTGATTTGCTTAAAAAATGCATTACTTTTCCTATAAAAACTCTCGAGAAACAACCACAAAAACTTAACCCTGCACTCTAAAAAATATAAAAAAATACCACAGCAATATATTCCATATATAAGTTAAAGAGAAATGTGGAGCAATACTTCACTAAGAAACAAAATACTGCAATGTTTATCCTTTAAATGAAATGATTGACAGCTCAATATTCTGTCTGGGTGGTCTCTGGGTGGTGGAGGTGGAGGTGGGGGTGAGGGGGTTGACAGACTCCATGTTACCCTCTCAGCTATTTTTCAGCCGTCGTTTTCCCACAAAAACCCTTGAAAGGGGAATAGCCACATTACGCAGGTCATGTGTCTGTTCTTCAGCCCCAAAAGGCCGTTCTCACATGTTGGACACAGAATTTAACTTTAAGAGACGCTCTGCCCTCTTTAAAGATCTCACTTTCACTTTCTCTGCTCTGAGATTTTACATGGTTCAGTCCTGAGTCACAGATGAACTGCATGACTGTGTGCGACAAATATTTCAAACATTCAGCCACTGAAATCTCTGAAATATAATTGAATAAAATACATATTACATACATATTAAATATATTCAAATGCAAAACTTGGGGTCACCATCTTGAAACAAAGTAAATATTAAATACAAATGTATCTGTTTTGGTTTCTTATCTTTTCTCAAAGGACAATGTGGTTATTTTATTCAGCTGAAACTTAATTTAACCTGTCTCTGATTCATGCTTTTGAGTAGATTTCCTGCAACACTGAGCTCTTAAACAGAGGTTATGTTAGTAGACGTATTTGCAGATATCATTGTCATCATGATTTAGAAACCATCATGGTGTTTTCTGCGTCTGCTGGAAGTCTTTCTGGGCCCAAATGTCTCACCTTTGTCTCTGTTTGATTACAATCATTGTGCTTATGTTTCATTCCAGTTCAGACGTTTTAAGTTTTATGCGTCTTTGCCTCAGTTTGTTATCTATCTGAACCAGTCACACGCACTCGCTTTGACTTCTGTTGCTGTGAGAGGAGAGAGTTGAACTTCCACATTTTCTAACTCCATCATCGTGGCAGCCGTGGCTGACACCTTGTTGGTCCGTGCTTTAGGCCAATAACCGTATCGATGCTAAAAGCTTAAAACAGTCATTGACCTCCTCCCCTCTCAGTGTCGGACCTCGTCCAGATGTAGAGCTTCACCTCCAACCGCCAGACTTCACAGGCATTCTTCACATTGTTTCTCATTTTGTCTGATTATTCCTTGTTTCCTGTCGCTGGGTCCACAGTAGTTTTGACACCTTGATCCAATGCTAGACCAAACACAGGGCCGAGGACACGGCTGCAGAGATGGACCACTGATCATGTCTGTCTGAATGCCCTGAAGGATGTCGGGGTCAGCAGAGAGAACAGACCTCCCCGGTGAATGGCGTAATTGGCTCTGTGTTTGGGTTTTTGTTGAACTACCAAAGACCTAAATCTAAGGCCCTGTTCACACATATGCACATATTTTTGAGAACAAATATTTTCTGCTATGTTGTGGCCTCTTGTCTACATTCAAGTGAAGTCAATTTTATTCATAAAGCCCATTATCACAAAACACAGTTTGCCTCAGAGGGCTTCACAGCATACGACATCCCTCTGCCCTGAGACCCTCACATCGTCTAAGGAAAAACTCCCCCCAAAAACCCTGTCACAGGGGAAGAAAGTTTTAGGTCAATGAAACAGAGATTTTTGAAATCGCCCTCTGAGGCGCAGAATTTTAAAAAACTATCCTATCTGTGAGGGTGGTAAAGATACAGAAATAGTTGTTAAATTGACTTTAGATAAATAATTAGCTGTTATTGTTTGTGTTTTTAAGGTACCATTGAAGGAAAAATAACAACAAAAATAATCACATGAAGTATTTATTTATTCATTTATTTTTTGAGGAGTTTTTCCTCATCTGTTGTAAGGATCCAACTACAGAGGGATGTTGTAAAGCCCTCTGAGGCAAATTGTGATTTTGTTTATTAGGCTGTATTAATAATATTGAACTGAACTGAATTGAACTGAATTGAGGGTTGTAAATTAGCACCAACCACCATCCAAATGCTGATAAAAAATATAAGTGGCTGCTAGATTTGCTACACTCTCACTCTCACTCACAATCAATTGAGCTGCTTGTAGATTTTGAAACAAACAAAAAAGTTAATTTCCAACCCTAATTGAACTGAACTGAACTGAACTGAACTGAACTGAACTGAACTGAACTGAACTGAACTGGATTGGATTGGATTGAACTGATGATCACTGGTAATAATAACGATCAGTAACAACATCTTTGTCCTCAAACCTTCAGGTTTGTGGGTCCACCATCTACAACAAATGCCAACATGGAATCCATCAGGAAAAAGGATGAACTCACTGCTCTGGAAGTTCAACCTGCCTCAGGAGCTGCTAAGTCAGGAAACAAGCAGGTAAGTACACTGCAGACCCTTAAACTCCCAGAATACAACCTGTTTCTCTCCTCCAGTAGGCGCTACAGAACACTGTACACCAAAACACCTGGACACAAAAACCGTTTCTTTCCACAGGCCGTCAACGATCAGCAGTTACACCAGTCACATAGGGTGCGTTCAGAAATCTTATTTGACGCTCTACTAGAAATGGAGCGTTGAATGAACATTGTAGTAAAATTCACTCCGTTCGGCGTCCTGCTGCTCTGTCTCCCCAGATGGAGTGCTTAGAGCGCGCTCTGACGCTCCGAGAGTGTGATGCTCTGGATAACCGAATGGTAAATTCCAACAGTGCTCCGAATTTCAGAACGCACCCTTAGTGTCAGAAACACTCCCTATGCAACGACCCTATAGCACCAAGTATCCACTTTACTGGTTAACTATATATTTCACAGTCTAAATACTCACAGTTCTGTATCAAGCTAATAATGTCATGATCAGTATTTAAGCACCACTTTATCCTCTGTGTATACTCTCATGTCCACCAAACTTATTTAATAATAATAATAATAATACAACATTTTATTTATAGAGTGCTTTTCAAAGAACTCGAAGTAAAGTAAAAAAAAAGATCAGAAAATAGAACACAATAAAAAACACACATCGTAATAGTTCATCTGACATTAGTGAGGCATTTAAAGCAGGTTTGAACAGGAGGGTTTTGATAAGTGTTTTGAACTGGAAGAGGTCGGTGCAGTCACAAATGTGTTTTGGGAGATAGTTTTAGAGGGAGGGGGCGGCTGTAGAGAACGCTCTGTGGCCTAATTATTTTGTCTAGTTGTTTTGAACGGCGGTGGCTCAGGAGGTAGAGCGGGTGGTCTATGAATCCTGCATCTTTCAGTCCACATGGTAAAGTATGCTTGGCCTGGGAAAGATACTGAACCCTCCCGATGGCTTGAATGTTTAACTGCTGAGCAGGTGGCACCTTATGTGGCAGCTTCAGTCACATTCAGTGTATGAATGGATGAATGTCGTATGAAAGTCTTTGGGTTAATAAAGTCTTTTTGGGCACAATGGTGTCACTTGATGGACCTGAAAGTTGTCGCTACACGGTTTGATCACTTTGTCTCATTAAATTCCCCCCACGGGGCCTGATGTGTACTCACTGACTTAGCCATCAAAGCTGTTTCTAATTCTGATAATTTTACTACTCGTGCTCAAAATGTTCTTTTTCTCTGGTATTTGATGTATCATTAGTGTTGACTTTATTGCCACCTACTGGCACAGCATGCATATTTTAGTGCTTTCAGTTGTTTTTGTGTTCTCGTGTTGATGGAGATATTTTGCAAAACCGAGGTTGTGTGGACAGAAATGTTTTTTTTTAATGGAGAGAAAAACGTCCTTTAAAAAAAAAAAATGACAAGACATAAGTGCAGTCTGCAGAGAAACAACGAGGGAAACAGTTGTCTAATTTTTGTAGACAGGTTGGTTATTAAAACAGATGTATTAAGCATGTATTTATATTTTTGATTATGACTTTTTTGAATGCAAAGGGAACAATGCTAGGGAACAACACAATAATAAAAATAATACTAATGATAATGATGATAATGTTTTTTACCTGACATGATCTTTTGCCCCCATATTTTTAAACCTACACTGGCGTTTCCATGATTTTTAACTATTTGCTATTTAACAGTAAACTTCTAAACCATGACTGACAAAAATTATAGCCTAAAATTTCCAATAAAAGTTGATGTTTTCTGCAAAGATTTGTTGTGAGTCAACCAGCTTTAAGCCAAACACTAATGTGTTTGTGTAAAACTAAAACACACTATAACAAAGAATTTAATCACCAGTTTATCCTAATGAAGACACTGTTGCCCATGTTTGTTTTTTATTAAAAGCATAATTTTAAATCCTAATGATCTAAACTAGCCTGGTCCCATTCTGGCTCATACACTTAAAGTCACACTTCTTTAAACATTTTGAGTTTTTCTTTTTAAAATAATTTACTTGATGATTTACAATAATGCCAGAGCTTGGACGAAGCAGTTGACGTAACAGTGGCCACATGTTTTGATGTGTGTTGCAGAATATTTATGGTGTGTGCCTCCAGATTTGTGGAATTACATAAAGTGAGTAAACTTTGTGGGCCAATTGTGCCGTCGGTGTTTATGGATTTTCACAGGAAATACAGAAAAAGTAAATAGACGGAGGCTCTCCTAGGAAAAAGTGAGTTGAAGCTTTTGAGCAGTGACAGTCTAACCGTCTCGTCTGGCTTTCTCTCTGCCAGTGGTTTGACTATTATTCATGAACAAATAGTTTCTGTCCGTGGCTTTCTTTGCTGTATGGATTAAGTTAGTGTTTTCTCACACAGGAAATTGCATGTCTGTCAGGAGGATTGTGGGTCAGCGTCCTGCTCGTAAATCACCGCTCTTAACGGTGACCACGCAGTAACTTCATGTTACATAAAATAGATCTGCTCCCTTCAATTTGTTGTTATACAAACTGTAATTTTTCAATACATTGTGCCACATTTGATTAAAAAAAGTCTAATTTTCAGCAACATTCATGTTATTCAAGGCTGACTTCAGTTATTTCTGCAAATTTTACCTCCTTTTTCCTTTTTAATGAGCTCTCATTAGACTCTCATTGGATTTTGCTCTTAATGCACCAATGTTTATTGGCCTTAACATCCCATTGTTCCAAAAAACACAACATAATAAAACAGATTAAGCCCTCAGCAAACATCCAGCTCCATGTCATTTCATCATTCAGCCAACGCCACCCTGTAAATCCAGCCGAGTGCCGCGGTTAAAGTGTTTTTGGAGCAAAATTGGGGCAGAGAAAGTCGGCTCGATTTTTGTATTTATTTTCTGTGTTTAATTGGACAAATGAATAGCATTCCAGCCTGGGAGCATAGTGGCATTATTGTTCTCGGAGAATAAACACAGAAGGGTCCTGCGTGGACTATAAAACTCCAGAATAAACAGCTCTCTCAAAGCCCAGTATTGAATGTCTGTTTATGACTTGTAATATGAAGTGCAGAGCTCTAAAATCACTAATTACATCAGCTATGTGGATTTCTGGGGAGAGCTCTTAAAAGGGGTATTGGTGGCTGTAAGTGTGTGTGTGTGTGTGTGTGTGTGTGTGTAGACTTGTATAAGCTAATATGTCTAATGTGTTTGTGCCGTCATGCCTAACCGAATATTTTGGTCTGTTCTGCGCTTTTCTAAAATTGTACGTCCATTTGCTCGGTCTTTACTTTACGTCCGTGCGTGTGCTGCAGTATTACGAGCCTGCGTGTGTTGTACGTGTGTGTGTGTGTGTGTGTGTGTGTGTGTGTGTGTGTGTGTGTGTGTGTGTGTGTGTGTGTGTGTGTGTGTGTGTGTGTGTGTGTGTGTGTGTGTGTGTGGCTGCGTAACAGCCCACAGAGGGCTGACCTCAGAGCAGCGCGGGAGGAAAAAAATAGTTTCCTCTCCCCTGATCTCTGCAGACTCTGGTTATTAAAACATGTTTCCCTCTTCCGCTGAGATGAGAGGACGTGAGCTGCCGACCCCCTCAACGCGTGCAGGGATGGCTTTTTCGGCCACCTTTAAAACCATGACATGAAAAAAATCAGTTATACAGGAATACATAAAACTGCTGATTAACTTGATAGAGTTATTGTTGGATGGATTGCACTTTTGGGATTCGATTGAGGCGGATTTTTCACTTGAGTGAGACTTCAAGGTCATCACACTCAATACAAATTGATGTAAAAGCCTTGATTTGATTCAGACTTTTGACTTTATCTTTAAATTTAAATGCACATTTGTCAAGTTATTGTTAATTTTCACTTGTGCAAATTGAATAATTGCAACTTAAAGGGATAGTTCGTAGCTTCTGTTTTAAGTAGTACAAATATATATGTACTTACTGTAGATGTCCGTCAGCACGTCCCCAGTTTGGAGACGCAGGCTGGAGTATCGATACAGAAGCTCAGCAATGTACTGCTGTGGATGAGGGTCAGTAACAAAATGTTTTTTAGCCATCGAAAGAGGCCTACCTAAAAAAAAAAAAAAAGAAAGAAAAAGTATCAAAGTGTATGCTGTATTAACCCTTAGGGCTGGCTTATGCCATTGTTATTGTTTATAAAGCTGCTGACACATATGTTATATGTCACACTAAAGGTGGATGATAGTGTGTTAAATGTCATGCCTGTCAGGCCTCTTTTGATTGTGGGATCCCGTGATACAGTGTATAATTACACACTGGGGTACAATGATGCCGCTGTTGTTCGGTTCTGTGTAAAAGTGCAGGGGCGGTTTAAACGGGGGGCTTCGTTGCGGCCCTATAGCAGGATCTCTGTGTAAAAGCAGCTAGAGTTTAAAGATAAGTACCTCATACAAGCCCATTTCAAAAGGTCTGAACTCTCCCTTTAGTATCTGCAAATTTTGAGGCAGTTCTTCCCTTAGATGTTAACCATTTTTATTATACATCTGCATTGATTTGAAGCTACCTGAGTATGAAGGAAATTTGTTGCAATAGTGGAACGATCACACAAACTAACATTAAGGAATGAAGTGTGAAAAGTCTGAGGACAGCTGAGGGCTGGAAAAAAGCAGAGAGAACGCAGAGAAAGGAAACATTCATGGCCGTATGTGAGCAGCTATGCAGTTCAGTTAGTGGCCAGTCAGTTCTGTTGGCCGCCTCTGCATGCACCATCACCTCATCACTCAGCGGCCTGCCTGGACGCCCAGCAGCCGCCGCCCATCCCTCCCGCTCCGCTGCTGCTGCTGCAGCCACATTACGACTGCGTCCCATCAGAACGACCCGCCACCTCATATCTCAGCGCAGGTATGGGCTCATTCATGAGTGCTGGACACAGATTTAACACACGGCCCGTCGCTGGGATGACTGGTGGCCTGGCAGGCTGATGGACGGCCTGCCTGTCGGGGGAAGCTGTTCTGCTGTCTGACTTGACGCCGTTTCAACCGTGCTGAGGTCATCACAGACAGACGAAGCAAAATGTGCTACTGGGACAGATTCCTGGATACTCAAAGCTATTTTGATGGGCCAGTTGGCTGGTTTATATTTTAATAGAAAATATTTGTTTTTACTGCCACATATGAAGTATTACTTGAGATAAAGTGAAAATATGAAGATTAAATCACATCATTTTCACACAGCAACAGCAAAATACCAACAGATTTCTAAGCAGAGTAAGAAATTTAATTTGCATTAATGGCAAGAAAATATTCCCTGAAAATTTAAAACTAATATTTATAACTTGAGCTAGCATGTTATGGTAGCTTTCAGTGACGTAGGAGGCACACAGATTTTTTTATTTACCTGCCCAGTGACAGGAGATGCAAATCAGCTGTTAGCTAACTCTGGTGCAGTTCCTTTTACTTGTGTGCCGTCCTATAGCAGCAAACCACTATTTGCCATGTGAAGATATAGTGAAGTAATGGCGTCCTGAGCAGAGAATGAAGTCATGCTACCGCTGTGTGTGTTGTAATCCGAGCTTTCTTGTGGGTTGTTGTGGTCCGGCTTCATGTCAGGGCTCATGGCTGCTGCTTTTCACTGCACTTATACATCAGTTACTGCTGATATTGTGACAGTGTTGCTGTGGATGTGTAGCATCTGTCCTCCCTGGTAAACACCGTTAGCTCTACCAGCACTGTTGCTGTTGTTTAGCGCTGTTTATGGAGTTAGCACTGTTAGCTGCTGGCCACCAGCTCAGCCTCCTTCATGTTGAGAACCATGTGTGAACAATACATGCACCCTGAAATCTGCACAGAGCCCCTCTAAAGCTCATCATCTAAAGGATAAGAGTGATGATATTTCCAAATGTTTCTTGTTATCAACAAATACTATGATGAAAAAGCAAAACAAACAATGTGATAGTCTGTCTCTAAATACTTTCTGGTTCCCGACTGGTGCAGCCACAGGGTCCAGATTTCTCCTCAGTCACTCGTTCAAGGTCCACACATAAGATAAATTACTACATATTCAGTCATATTTTACAAATGCATATAACACGTGGGTTTAGAACATGATAATATAAAACATATTGCAAGATTAAAATACAATTACTTAAAACTTAGTGAATAAGGAGCACTGCAACTAAAAGCATTCACATAATTGCTTCAAGATCATGCAGTGACAAAAACGCTGCAAAGACGCAGCATGTTATTAGGCAAAATAATACCAAGAACAGGGCAGTAAAATAATCCCTGTACTGGGGGAAAAAACTCTCACTCTACAGCAGGAAAACAACACTTCAAAATAAAAACCATGTGCTGGAAACTTATACTACTTTAAAATAACAGTGTTTTTTCTTTTCTTTTTCACAAATTTGACATATTCCAGAGGCACTTGCAGTCCATTCAGCATGGACCCGCAACCCTCTTTTGGACTGTGATCCACCGATTGGGAGCCACTGCTCTAACTCCTCTCACTCCTCTGGCTCTCATTTGTACCTTATTTTTAAAGATCACAAAAGTATTATTTAATTTCCTTTAAACAGAACTTCCTAAAACAGTGCTTTTGTTGGGGACTATTTTCATCTGCGGATTGATACATATTTGGTGCTCTTGTGCGTATTGTATTTAGAATGAACAGCAAGCTTCTCCTTTTGAAACAAACCAGTAATCTTATTTATTCTTTCCTCTTTTTTAAAGGTAACAACTAACATCACTTACTCTTTTGCTACAGTAAATTTTTTACTAATGTAATTTTTTTTTAAATTCATTTACACTTTATTCTAACATAGTATACCCGAAATGTAGTGATAACTTGAAAACAAAGAATTGGATGTGCCATAAAAAAAGTATTAATGAATTAAATTACATTTATTTATATATAATGGACACATATCTGTAAGTTTGTGTCACTTGAATTGAGTCAGACTGTTTAAGAGTTTGAGTGCAAACAGTTCAGCGGAGGAGTAGTGCTGCTGTAACAGGAGGCCCATCACTGCCAACAACATCCATCTCAAGTACGGGTCATACACATTTATAGCTCGTATCACATTCACCGGCCACCAAATCAAGTCAGCAGCTACGAGCCGGTCATATCCCGCAGTATATAATGTCATGCAGACCATATGATGACAGACTATAGCAGTGTCGACCACAGAGTAACACTATCTGCTGTCCGTCAAAATGTAATGCAAATACGGGCTGTTAAATAACACATTAGACTGTCTGATAAAGGCACTGCACGCTCGCTGAAAAAAACACCTGTCACACAGGAAGTGTTGAGCTTTGCTTATTTGGAATAAACAGGAAAGAAGTGGATCATTCTCATAAGCAGAGAGCACCAACTACACAAAACTCAAACTTATTTGTCAATGACAGAGAATCCAAGTAAAAATCAGGGGGCTCCTCTGACTAACACACACAGCGGCTGTAGGAAAATGTGGCCAAATGCTGATCAGCACTGAAGTTGCTGGTAAAGCCGTGTGTGTGTGTGTGTGTGTGTGTGTGTGTGTGTGTGTGTGTGTGTGTGTATGTGTGTGTGTGTGTGTGTGTCTCAATGCAGAGATGATGACCTCTGACCCTCAGTATCTTTGACTTGTGGCCAGCAGCCAGCGCTGCCTGACCCTCGACCATTACAGGCTGAGCGCTGCAGCAGGTGGCAGGAGGCGAGTAAACTCCGAACATGAAGGAGGACAAGAGCTCCGATACCAAAGAGGGAAAGTCTGAAGGCTGTTTAATGAAAGGCAACACTGCCATCTAGTGACTCAAAGACAGACTGCTCAAAACCCTGACCTGGTTATCGTTTAACCCTTTGAAACTTGAGCAAATTTGCTTGATATCTTTAAAAAAAATAGAAAAAAGGCAATGAGCAACAAAAGAAGAAATGACCCAAAAAATTTACCCCTAAAATGTAGTTAAAAAAATAAACAAACACAAAAAACAACAAAGATATGATAAAAAAGTGCTTGAACATGAGAATATTTTATAACGAAATTTTAAATATGTAGTTATGATAATTACAAATATAGTTTTTTCCCAAACTTTTTTCCCTATAGTTTTACCTAGCATTTTTTTCATAATATTAATCTAAATCTATAAATATAAAATAATATTTTTTACAGTTTGGTATTGCAGGGTTCTTGCAGCTTAAGACAAGATAGATTTAATGCCACTTGGAATTAAGTTTAAGACCAATAAACAAAATTGAAGAAGGACAGTTTGATTTTTTTTCCCAAATTGCTACATTTTTTGTCCAGTGAAAAAGATAGATTATCTATTTCAAAAAAACCTGCAAAAACCTTTTTATAGTGGAACACATGGAAATCAACTAACATATTATATTTTCACAAAGGTATAGGTCAGTTTTCTGGTAAAATTTGTGTTTCTCAATCTGCGTGTGAGATTCCACTGCTTCGATTCCCATCATGACGAGTTTTAGAGGAGGAATTTATTAAATTATTTAACAAGAAAAAAGATGTTACCAATTATTTTGCGATTATTCAGAAATGTAACTCGATTTCATACCAGTTAGGGCTTTATTTTGAGATGAATGAATTCAGTGCCTTTTTAGACTTTTTAAGGATCAGCAGGAACCCTGTATACCCTTATACATGATGTAATACCAAAAACCTTTGATTAAACTGTTTTTGTAATATTTCAAATATGAAGTAATTTAAATCAAAACAATGTCTAAGTTATTTGAGGCTGTTTTACTACACGACTGGAATATCTCCATAACAGAGCTAAAGTCTGATGTGACTTAAACACTTGCTGTATACTGACTTTGTGGCCAAACAATAGAGAGCACAAGGCTGAAAATGCAATAACTCGCCTGTTGGTTACACTGGTGACCGAGAAAAAAAGCTCAGATGAACAATAAAGTCCGGACTGCTGAGTGAAGTGAGAGAAACGTTGTCAACGTTTCATTTACGCTGCGTGAAGTTCTGTTTAAAACCACAACACACCCTGAAAATATTGCTGTGGGATTTCATATCAAGATTTGGCACGAGGCGTTCGTATCTCGTGCTGTAACCTCACTTTAAGTTCAGCGAAATGTCACATAATCACTTACATGTTTGGCACACAGAGTCAGATATGAGGCCTTCACGTTGCATTTTTCCTCTTTCACCAGTTTGTGATGATTATTCCAAACTGCTGTTGGGTGCTAATACGCTGTAAGTGCCGTGCGAGTGTGTCAGAGCGCGGTCTGGGATTTTGCTGAAGAATTTTTAATTTTGGTAGGTGTGACATTTACAGCCTCGAGACCAAATCCAGCCCCATAAAGAGCTGCTGCCCCCCCCATTTTTTTTTAACAACCCTGTAAATACAGAGTTAATTTGTTTTCTGTCCGCCGTGAGATTAAAACATGAACAGTGAACGTGAGGTGTTTTAAAGGGTTCATTTCATTATTCCACAGCGCCCCACGGTCAGGAAATAAACACACTTGTGGAAAATGAAGTGTCTGATGTGGGTGTGAAACTCCTCTAAAGGTCGCAGGATTAGAGGAGGAAAACACGCCATTCACATGTGAGCGAGACGCAGAGATGAAAACTGAGAGGCAAGATTTTCTCCCCCGCTATGAAATATGTTTACCACACTGAACCGGCCTTGGGACTATAAATTCTCCCAGGTTACAGGGCTGTAAAGTCGAGCTACATCTCCATGATTTTAGTGGTGAACGGCTGCAGCGAGGGGAGGTTTTTGGGGCAGCGTGGTCACACCCAGGTGGTCCGGAGCTCAGGTAGACAGAAACCCCTGCCATGTCCAAACCGTGTTTCGCATGGTTTGGCTCTGGGCCTGAATCGCTCCCTGTAGGCTTGTAGGTCAGAAAGCAGCTTAAATCATACCTGTCATCTGTGTGGTGATCATGGAGGGAGCGCATGTATCTATTTAAGGCGTCACTGTGTATAAATGTATTTTATAGAAACCTAAAGCTGCAGAGGGAACTGCTGTGTAGACACACTGCATTTCTCTCTGCACTGGAGGATTTATTTGTTTTGAAAACCCCCCTATAAAACCTCAAGTACTGTGAGAAAAAGTCGGACAGTTTATTTGGGAAATGAAGCGTGCTCCTGAATAACAGTTACATCCTATCAGGATTTCATAACATACAAAAACTCTCTGCCCCCCCCCCGAGCGAGGAGTCAGTGTTTATACACAACAACAGTGAAAAATGTCCGTTCTGATTCAAGCGATAGTTAGGATGGCTCGCTCCCTCTTCCTCCTCTTCTTCTTCTTCTCCGCCAGTTGACCCGTGGCGTCGGCAAAGAACATCACGTCCTCTTTGCTCTCGATCTCCCGCTGGAGGAACTGGAGCGCCGCGCTGTTGAAGCCCATCACGTCCTGAGATGCCAAAAAAGAAGAAATGGTGATGAAAACAAGAATCTCTGTCGCTGGAGATGACCGACAGCTTTTCTGTGAGACAGAACTTTCCTCTCCAGGCGTCACTTACTCTGATTTCTCGCACTTTTGAGACAGTGTTTGTCCGCAGCTCGTCGATGACAGACAGCAGCATCTGGTTGCTGGAGATCTGACCAAAATGGATCCTTGAAAGAAACAGACAACAAATTTAATATCACACACACTCATATCGTTCTGCGCACAAAATATGCTTGTGAAAATTAAGCTTTAAAAAAATATTATACTTTAATATTATTTACTCTTTTCGTTGAGTTCATTTTTAAACCATTTTTAAACCTTCTTCCCATGTTTTTGAAAGAAATCAAGCCAACATACTCTGGTTTCAAAGGGTTAAAAGAAAAAGGAAGGAACACCATCAAATTTCTCGAAATAAACTATTTAATTATTCCTGAAAGATTTTAGTGTGGAAGAATTGTTTGATTGTTTCAAATTGTAAAAAGATAATCCACACTGTGAAAAGATAAATAAAGATGTTTATTTCTTTAGTTTTTCAACCATGGAGTATGTTCTGAAAATAAAATAATAAAATAAACTGTGAACATCACTCACTTCTCACACCCGCACACACACAGTTATCTGTCCTTACATTCACATATTAACTTCAGTTAACATTTTGTGCAAATGCATGAAAAATGGCTCCAAAATACATGGTAAATCTTTTATTTGTTTTAATTTACATATTTTGCACACTGTAGTAAAAAAAAAAGATTTTCCCAGCTCATGTTGATCCCAAGCTGAACCCTCGACTCACTTCTGTAACTGTCAAAATATTTCATCCAACAAAAAAACACAGAACTTTTTTTTCTTTTACACCCACAGAAGTCTACACTCACTTGAGGAGGAAGAAGAGGCAGCGGCAGACCAGCTCCACCTCCAGGCCCTGCTGGATGTAGCTGTTGAAGAGCTTCAGCAGCTCGGGGATGTACGGGAACGGTAACACCAGCAGAGAAACCTCCAGCTCGCTGGGGATCACAAAAACACACCGGTTGTGTTTATATGCACGAGCACTGCAGATGGTGATCAGCTTTATGGGTAAAGTCAGAGTTACATGTCACGGGTTCGCGTCTCACCTCGATCTGACCTTCTTTATGACGTCTAAAACATAACGAGATGGCTGAAAGGGAAACAAAAGCAGACTCAGTTACCTACAGCAGACAAAGACCTGAAATAAGTGTTCAGTTACTGGAGGCGATGTTGGTTAATAGACTTTTATTTTTCATCATTGTTCTACTTACTGAAATGTTTCCAAAGGCCATGAGGATGGGGTTGGGTTTTGGTGGTGGAAGCTGCAAAACAACATCAGCTGTTTAACAGATTTATTTTATATATCAGAATACTAACATTACTATTAGGCAGAAAGTGCCATAAAAAAGTTTCCTATCTTCCATCTACCTCGTTGCCTGCTGTCTGACAGGCGTATTTATACTCCTCCATCTTCCTGTTTTCCTCTTTGTAAAGCTCCAGAGCCTCCATGATTCGCTCCGCCTGCAGAAAGCAATCAAGAACATCAACGAAGAACATTAAAAAAGTGCTTATTCATCGCTTTCAGTCTATGAAGAAGTGACTACATTTTCTGATAATCCAGTTTTTGCGTGCTTTAGGCACAGATAAATATGACACTTGCTTTAACGAATCACAGAAGAGTATTAATGTCAGTGTCATCAATCAAAACTTTAAATTATCTACTTTTCACATCCAAAAAGAAGTGCTGAGTCCACTCACAGCTTTAACTGTCTCGACAGTTTTCTTGCCAGCTGGTGCAGCCTCTCCTTCAGTCTCTCCAGGTACCTGCAGATAAAACAAGTTAATTCAGCATTTACATCCATCTTAAACAGAGCAGAACTGATTATTCATTGATTTCGTTTCTGGTTTTGCTGGTCTGATCAGGTGTACAAACTTCAACAAGTTAGATTTTATGCAAACCCGCATTTGTCTTTACGACATGCGGCAAATTAAAAAGTAGGTTACAACATGTGTTGATGGCATCAAAGTGCTAAATCTAACTTGTGTAGTATTTGTAATAAGCAGTATGACAATGTGTTTAATATAACATTATACTTGATTATGTACAGACCAACAAAGCCACTGTTATCTCTCAGGCTGCGTGACGGCTGTTTTAGTAGAAGGGGAAGATGTGCACAGAACACATAGTGTTTGTTTCTAGAAAGTTCATGTGCTTTTCAGTGGTCACTAGAGCAACGGGCTCTTTCTTTCCTACAGGCCATCTCTCATACAGCCTGTTTAAGGTTTTGTTATGTTTGTACGTTTTCTGTATAAAACGTACAAACATGCATTGGGGGTTTATTCTTCATCCGCTGTTAAGCTTCATTTCCACACAGTGTTGTGTCTGTGTGTTTCTGCACAGTATACACATTAGGCCCCTAGTGTTCAATTCAAGCAAATGCATCTCTGTATGTCAGCAAAGTGAATTTTAGCTGTTATTCACCTTTCACACTTGTGAAATATACACAATGAGCACTACAGAGACAAAGAGAACCCATAATGCACGGCGACAGTTATGCCCCTTATGCAAAAAATGTTGCTAAACATTTTATGATCCACTATGCATGCTCTGCATATTACCACTAGATTGTGGCTCATGTTACAGAGACTGAAGTCTGCGTCGGCACCACCAAAATCTCAACCATGGCTTGCTTGAAATTCTCCAATGTGACGTTACATCATTCAGACATAGGTAATGTTTGGTTAAAAGAAAGGTTGAAGACTTAGCGCTCACCACAGGAGCATCTCCTTTGGCCAAGCTCTCCTCAAACTCTGCTTCTCGCTCCTGTAAGAAAGAAAAGAAGAAGAAAACACGGTCATTTAGAGACACAAAGAAAATGTGTGTTTATGTGTTTGAGTCATTGTCAAATTTGTCTGGTGTCCACCTCGTCCTCCTCACCATCTCTCGTTCCTCCTCCAGGATGATGGGCTCCCTGGTCCTCTCCCACAGACGCAGAGATTTGTCGTGGGATGACGACACGATGTGGTCGCCGTTTGGGCTGATGGCCAGACACCAAACCTCTCGATGATGACCCTGTGAGGTAAAGAGAAAAGCCAAATGTCAGCCTGGAGATTTTAGTCTTTGTTTCTGTGGATAAATGAATGGTGTGCGAAATCACGACTGGGCAGAAAGAAAAACGTATTACTTATAAACTACCAAGTAACCTCTAGACAATCAAGGTCACACACCAGCAACCACCTAAAATCTTAAAGTCATTTGCTGCTTTGTCAGCAAATGCACATAATTTACTTTCTGACTCTCAGTTTGTCAAATCTGGTTTACAGCTGAAAAACAGGATGTGGTCAGCATTAGAGATGTAAAGTAAGCCTGCCAGAGGCTCCTTGATCTAAGCCATTGGACCCCAAATATGAAGAATATGCAGCACAGCGTCACCTCTAGCGTCTGGATGTGCTCAAACTTGTCGGCGTCCCACTGTTTAATCTTCTTGTCCTTTCCTGCTGTGAAGAACAGATGAGTCTTGGGGACAAACTGCAGGAACATGATGCTGTGGAGGAGAAACAGATTGAGCAAAGACAGAGTCAGCCAAGTGAAAAGATATATTAGAAATCAAATACAAAGATAGAATGTGTGGACGTGTGGCAAAAAGACAAAAGAAAGTTACTCAGCAGGCAGGAGAAAAAAAGCAGAGAAAATCAGGAAATAACCATAAGACAGTAAAAGAGAGAAAATAATTAAGAATAAAAGAGAGAAAGAAACTGAAAGTTTAAAGAAAACTAGAAAATGCATTTCCTGTACAAAACATCTTTGAATACTGACAGCTGAAATTGCAAAGCAGTGCTGAAAATACTGGAATCTTAGAGTGAAAATGCATTGCAGTGTTGAAAAACCTGAAGAAAAAAACATTTCTTTGTACAGCATAAAAAAGTAGAAAAAAGTTGAATACATGCATATTTGTCCTTAAAGGAGATAACATTTTGACATTTGAATGGTTTCTGTAGCTGAAAGTATCAATAAAAAGTAGCTGAAACAAAACATTTATGGAAGAAGTATGAAAACTCTTTAGTCAGTTTAAAAGTTAAATGCACATAAAAGTGGAGTAGATTGAAGATTTAAGGTTACTTCATTCACTGCTGCTATTAAAAATTTAAAACCACTTTTAATTTGATCAAACTACAAAATGTTGCTTATTCTGGGCCCTCCTGTAAGTTCCTGATTGAATCTCAGGGCTTTTATTTGGAAAATCAAACATTGTCCAGGGCCCCCGTAAACTCCTTTTAAAGGCTGGGGTCTATTATTTTGAAAATTCACCATCAAACTCCTGTGACCATCTGGGGACTTTTACCATTGCCACTTGGATTACAATGGTGTGAATGCAGAATCCTCTTTTGCACAGCTAAGTGAACACAGATTCGTACATTAAATGAGAAGAGAAGAAGAAAAAGCACCAAAGACAAAAAGTGAGATGATCCCTGAGCGAACAGATGAGCGGTGAGATGAAGGAGCAGCTGGTGTGAAGTCACAGGGCAGTCCCAGTTAACAGGACTCAGATCAGAGTCTCTGACCACAACACATGAAGTCACAGCTGGAAACTCAACAGCCTCAAAAATGATTTCATCACCACACACTTGATCAAGTAAAAACAGGTTTTGTTCCAGTGAACACATGTTTGGTTTGAGTCCATGTTGTTGGGCGTTACCTGTCGTCATGAGCAAACATCGAGCGGTGACAGTCGCCGAAGTCCAAACCCCAGATCTTCACGTTTCTGTCAGCGGAGCCGGTGGCGATGAGCGTGTTATCCTGGTCAACAGGAACACAACGTCAGCGTGTGGGAGGCAAGAATGAGGGTCAAAATGCAGCAGCTTGAGAGTACTCACATGTGAGATGTCCAGACAAAGTACAGGCAGCTTGTGTCCATACAGAGACAAGAAGAACTGAAGCAGCGAGAGGGAGAAATCAGATTATAAGACGACATTAACACATTGAACATGCCATCATTATTATATTTAATACAGGTGGTTCTAGTGATGTGTTTTTATGTACCTTGAGTGTGTCTGTGTAGAAGACCTTGACGGTGCAGTCTAACAGAGAGACAGCCAGCAGTCTGTGGTCAGGAGAAAATTTCACGCACAAAACGTCTTCCTCCAGCTGCAGAGTGCGAGTGTGCTTCACTGTCAGCCTCCTGTATCACATAGAAATTGTTGTGTGTGCATTTACACATGAGGAGCAGTGTAACTTCATTGATTATTTCAGAATAAAAAAGTTTAGTTCTGTTTCCTTTCCAGTCTATAACTACAGTTTTTAGTTTTACTGCTTTAAACAATTATTGCTGCAGTGACATTTCTGATCTTACTGCATTACTATCAAGAAAAAAAACTGCTTGCTTCTCCAATTTGCAGAAGCTACCATGTGAATAGCAAGGTACAAGGTGGAGGTGCACCTGACTTTTAAAGGGGAGATGACACACACACACAGCAGAGTGGAGTGGATCAGGCAAGGCTGTAGGTCAAAATCATTTTCATAGGGCCTTGTATCATGATAAGTCTTAATGATTACTTTATTTGAGGTGCAAGGAAACAGGAGATCATCCCAAATGAACCGCACTGATTATTTCAGCACTGAATGAACTGGTGTCTTACTTCTGTCCAGTCTCTTTGTCCTTCATCAGCTCAAACTCCCAGAACTTCACTGTCTTATCTGCACTTCCTGTGACAATGCCCCTCTACAGAATGAAACGCACAGAACGAATGAGAAAGCACAGAAAAAACAGCTCATTTTCCGAATAATGTAAGGCATGATAGGACAAGAGTGATATTACCAAAAGGGTTAAGTCATGTGTGACTGCAAACAGAGAGAAACAGAGCGCTGCAGGTGTTTACCTGATCTGGGGCCAGGCACAGGGACCACAGAGCTCCGTTATGAGCATCCACAGTCTCCAGGAGGCTTCCTGAGGCCAACTCAAAGATCTGCAGCTTCCCGCTCTGACAGGAGAAACAGCACATAATGTTTTTCAACTATCAACCCTGTCCTCTCGTCCCACTGAAGAATTTCCAAATGAAACACAAAACTGGCCTCTAAATAGCAGCCAGTTCTTAAAAAGGTAATACCTTAGTTCCCAGGATGATCTGTCTGTCTCCAGGTACGAAGAGGGAGCAGAGGGCGTATTCACACGCCATCGTGCGGACCACCTGCAGAGTCGACCTGCAGGACAGGACATCTTGTCAGACCACCGCTCAGTTTTTGTCACATTCATGAGAGAGCTGTGAGACATTTCACCTGTTCCAAACTTTGACTGTGTCCCCAGAGGCGGAGAGGACGGCCAGGTTGTCCGAGCTGAAGGCCAGCGTGCGGACGTCGGTGCGGTGGCCGCCGAGCGTCAGGCGAGAAGTCTTGTTGGCTGTTGGGATCTTGTCTGAGGTCTTCAGGCTGTAGGTCTCGACAGTGTTGTTCTGCAGCAGCAGCGCCACCTTCAGCTCGCCACCTGCACACGACAGGCAGTCGACCCACCTGAGCGAGGACGGAGGAGACATGTGAGTACTGCATACACTCGCTGGTCACAAGCTCATCTCTCTAACCTCTAAGGCAGTGGCACACATTTTATGGGCCAAATCTGGTGTGGCCCCCCCAACCATTTTCTATTCACAAAAAAAGTTAAGTGATTCACACTGACAATTGTTTTTGTACTTTTAGTTTATATGAGGTGCTAGAGTGCATAAAACAGCATCAAAATAGAGCTTATTTATAAAAAAGTGACAGTGGAGGATCCCCCACCCCCAATAGGTTGCTTGCTAAGCCCCTAATGTCCTAAGATCCTAAAAATGTCCTTAAATCCCAGAAACTCTGCGTAATCCTGGAAGCATCCTAAAGTCCTACAAATGTCTTAAAGATCCTAGAAATGTCCTAAAATCCAAGGAACATGAATGGGACTGCTGCAACTGGCCCTTGGCCTCGTGTCATTTTGCAAAAAATGTCGCCCAGGCAAAGACAGTTGAGTATCCGTGCACTGAGCTGCTGTTGTTCTTTCTGGCTCCACACTGACCTGATCTTGGAGGAGGCCTTGATGTTGGTCAGTCTGAGGATCTCGTCCTTCAGCGTCCTCTCCACCACCGGCTCCTCTGCCTCCTCGCCTGTGTCTTCCTGAGCTCTACAGCAGGGGGCAGCAACACCACAAGCTTCAGCATACAGGTGAGTAACTACTACTACACACACACACACACACACACACACTACACTGCAGCAGGATCAGAAGTTGTAGGTGCAATGGTGTATAAAGTACTTAAAAATACTAGTGAAAGTAGCAGCAGCAGCTGCAGCAGGAAGGGCAACATGAAAACCTTCTACATGAAACAAACAGAAACAACTGTCTTTACTTTGCTGCCTTCTTTTTGGCTTTCTTCAGCTTTTTTGTCATTTTCTTCTGCACCTCCTCCTCTGACAGCACAGTAAAAAGCTCCAGCACTGAATCATTGCCCTGAGGAAAAAATGAAAAGAGATATATATTTATTGCCTAAAACACAAATATCAATATAATAACAAGATAATTGCATTTACTGAAGAAAATGCATGTGAAAGCTGAAATGAATCTCTTAAGCACTGCTGAAAATGCAGCAATATGAAACAATGCCTGAACACTCTAATGTATCGGGAGTAGTAGTATGTAGATAGTATGTCATTGCTCCCATTCACATAAGTTGTAAAACTTTATTTACAAAAGCTTAAAATCTTACACAGTGTATCGGTTAGGAAAAAAAAGTTAACTGCAGCACTATTATCCTGAAACAGCTGATCATTTTGTTGTTTGAATAGTTTCTGTAGCTGGAAGTAGGTTGAAGAAATTAGCAGCCAAAAAATGTATACAATAATAATAATAATAATATTGCATCTGAAAGTCACAAGTTCTGATAAACACAAAGTACATTAATTGCATAAAATACAACTAAACCGCAATGTAAAAATCTTTGTATTTCCAGCTTCAGGATTCTGACACATCAGGCTAACTTAATAAATCTTACACAGACAATAACGGAGCTGACAGCAACACTTTACCTCTTGTTAATTAAACACTAAAATCACAGCTGACAGCCAGCTGAACACAAACACATTTATTCTGCCTGAGCCGTCATGAAGGAAATAACTTTCCAATAAACAATGTTTCTGATCCAAAATAAACAAACAAAACAAATGAGGCTACAAACAAAATTCATCCAACTGTGAATCACAAACAGTTTTGTCATGTGGTCACAATACAAACTGATTAAAGGACAAATATCTGCAGCCTGATCTGCAGAGATTTTCCTCTCATTTGCACTGTGGCCTCATGCTTGAACAAACAAAATGAAAGAAATAAAAACAAGTAGAAACTGCACTAAATAAAAGACATTAGTACTTAACTGGGCTTTACTGGGTTTTGTGGGCCACAAAACTGCCTTCATCTCTCTCAATCAGTGTGGTTAATCAGCTAAAAACAGCCTCTGATGACGGCCTGTTAGAGCCGACAGTGCCGGAAACCTCAGGCCTCGTTTACTAAAAAATTAGATAGCAACTGCAGCGACATATCAGAGCGGCACTGGGAGCATCATTCTTTGCTGGAATAATTGAAATTAATGGGACAGGAATATCCGCACAAGAAGAATACAATCCCAAAGATAAAATGTTGTGGCTTCACATGTCGTGACTGATGAGACTCAATCAGGGAGCGAATGTTTGTGTCTTTAATAATGTTCACAAGTCTCCATTTCTGCAAAGCTAGACTAAAACACAACCTTTGAGTTTTTAAACGAAATCGGGCTCAGAGCTCTGTGTTAGGGGTTCGGAAATGCCAGAGTAGGTTTGCTGTATTTATGCTTGACTGTGGTTATGATTTTATTCCCATATCCATCGTGTTTTAAGTTTGGTTTGGGCAGAAAATTAATCCTAAGATGTTTCAAGATTCCTAAAGGAACACCAACGTTTTACAATATTTCAGAGGAAACCTGTACGCTTTAACACTCACGTGGCAGGCGATGACTCTGGCTTTAGCGTCTGCTGTCAGAGAGACGACTCGGTCTCGGGCTTCTCTCAGGATGGAGCCGGCTTTCTTACAACTCAGGATGCGCTGAGAGGAAGAGGAAAGATAGAGGACGAAGTTTACAGTCAAGATGTTGCGCTAGAAAAACACTTTCTCACGTAAAACAGCCTCACTTTTAAAGATAATGACAGTGTGAGGCTAAAACTGTGGAGGTGCACTTTAATTATGGTGAAACAGACTTTGCTGCTTCCTGTTTTGCTCCCGTTGTCTTAACTTTGATTTCTCTCGTACCTCTCCAGGACTTTCATCCAGTCCTTCCTCGTTGTCTTCATCGTCATCATCCAGCAGAGTTTTTCCTTTCTTCACCTTGGGCTCACCCTCAGCCTTCTCCTGAACAGACAGACGGACAGACAGCCTTTACAACAAGTAAGGCAGCATCAGTTTCTGCTCATTCATCTCTTTTCTTCTTCTCTGCGTCACTCATTTACAGCGAGCAGGAAAGCTGCATTTAGTGAGAACAAAGTGTCCAGCTGTCGTCCTCCTCACCTCCTGCAGGTAGTTGATGTCCCACGCTCGAAGCTCGCTGTCTGCTGAGCCTGTTAACAGCCTGTTCTGCTGGTTCAGCAGCACCATGCCCCACACCTAACACACACACACACACACACACACACACAGAAATAAAGAGTCACATAGATTTTTCTCAATCATCCAGGGAGGATAATGTCAAGTTGAACAAAATATTACATTTTTTAATATTCAATATATTTTAATATTACATTTTTAATCAGTGGCTGATGCTGTCACTGAAAAGACCAAAGAAACAGATGTTTTTTTGTAGAGGTGTTAAAGATACATACAACACCTTAAAACAAACAATCATGAATATGCATGGCAATATATCATGTTAAAAACTTCAAACAAAAACATCTTATTTTTGGCTGGACCGCATTCAAAATGGACATTCTGCTGATGTTACATACTACTGTCTTAATTTAACAATTTGGCCACACTGTAGCACTCTGACCATTCACAGGCCACTCATTTACCAAATTACAAGCTGATTTTATTTCTAAAGCTGTGAGATGAAGCCTGAGGTCGTCATGACAACAGTGACTGTAAATATTCAGCCACAGTGATTTAATTATCAGCCTCCACTCAGCTGAATCAATCCTGTTTCCTCGTGTCAGCAGCTGTTGTAACAATCAGATTAACTTTTCAGACGAAACTCAGGAGAGATAATTCATTAACTCTGCATTAGAAAAGCCAGAGGCATAAAAACAAACAAGGAGAGTGAGAAGTGAGACAACGCTGTGTTTAGTAACCTGAACCGTTTTCTTTAATTGTCTTAATAAATCAAAGTTTATATGATGTCAGCTGGATAAAATCTTCCTGTTCATTCTCATTCAGATGACTTGGTCCTTGCGCTGTGTACTTTATGAAGGACACTTTGCCAGTTTTCAACCAGCTTTGTATCAAAACAGTGTGTGCCTGGATATCCTTCCTCTCCCACGGCGAAACACTGCCAAAAGACATCATTCACATCATTCGGCAGAGTTCACTGGCTTTTGGGGCTGTTGCTCAAACTACAGGCTGTTCTTTCGTATTTTCTTATTCCGCGCCACCATGGACACAACGAGCGCAGAGTGAGATGAACCCACCGCTCTCAGAACTGAGATCCGATCAAACGGTAAAACGAGGCAGTGCTGATCAAATGTAAATCAAGGTTATGTTACCACACTGCTTCTTTCTCTCCTTAAAATGTTTCCAGAAACATATTTTAAAGCCATGTTTAACTGTAACGGTGAAAGTTTGTCAACAGGAAGCGGGCGCCACACTGCTTCCTGCACATTAAAAACAAGACGCCGAAAAAACAGATCAAACAGTAAAACTCAGCAGTGCTGATCGAAAATAAAAAAGATTCTGTTACCGAGTTGACCATTTCTCGCCTCAAATGTTCGAGCAAAAGTGTCCTTTTTCTGTTTTCTTTATTCATGTAGCACCAATTTCAAAAGTATTTGTGTATTTTTACTGAAGAGACAGATGCATTTTACATGAAGGCCTTCTTTATATCAGTGAAATACTTTAAATGTTCTCTCCTCCGCAGTGGATT
Source organism: Plectropomus leopardus (assembly GCF_008729295.1). Taxonomy (NCBI): domain Eukaryota; kingdom Metazoa; phylum Chordata; class Actinopteri; order Perciformes; family Serranidae; genus Plectropomus; species Plectropomus leopardus. The sequence goes on along the minus strand of NC_056472.1, from coordinate 29,063,489 downwards.
GTATTAAAATAATAGACGCAGACGCTGTAGCTCTTGGAGTCGGCCTCAAATGGCCATTAGAAGAACTGCAGTTTTTGGCACTAAATAATTGGCTTCATTTTTCAGTCCCAAACGTTGTTGCTTGGTCCGGACACCTCTTTGTTTTTTAAAAATGGTCGGAGAGTATGAAGCCCCTCACCTCACTGCGATGGCCCACCATGGTCTTGAAACAGTGCTGCGTGTCCAGGTCCCACCACTTCACAAAACTGTCCTTGGAGCTGTGCAGAACACAAAGACACAAAAAAATCTGTGTTAGTCAAAACAACATTTAAATGATACATATTACAAATAATATCATACTGTATGAAAAGCACGACTCAAACTCACCTGAAGGTTCATGAGCGAGTCTGATAATAATCTTTATCTTTGTGTAGTTTGCTTTTTAAATAAATAACCCTGACCTGACTGCTGTCTGTCCTCACCACTGAGGACACAGTGGACATAACTGACTCTTCTCTTTCCTTGATTTTTAACAAATAATGAATTTTCAGTATTGTAATAATGTTTTGTTTGCTCATCTCAGGCACCGGGTGAAAGGTGTGTTACCTCGTCACCAGGAGGTTCTTGTCTTTGAGGAATAAAGCCTGCGTGATGACGTCTTTGTGTCCTCTCAGCCTGTACAGACCGCACTCATTGATGATGTCCCACACGATCACATCTGTGTCCTGCGGGGGGAGGAGAAGGTAATAACGCGCTCAACACACGCTGTAACAAACAGGAAACAAAGCTCACGTTGGAATTAGATTTATTTGATCAAATCTGGAAACGCATGAAAAAGAAGATTTGTGTGGATTTATGCGAGCAATCGAAGCCCGAAACTCAGATTATCTTCACCTTTGTGTGATTACATATCGAGTCTCCTCATCCGGACTCACCTTGGAACCGGTGACGAGCCGAGCGCCGAGCGCTTCGTAGTGCATGACGCTGACAGCAGACTTGTGGCCGTTGAAGGAGACGTTGCTCTCGCCGTTCATCAGGCTGAAGATTCGCACAGCTCCGTCCTCGTAACCCACGGCGATATGAATGCCATCAGGTGAGGGGCAGAGGAAGGTCACCTCGTGTTTCTGGCCCTGCAGGATCAGGACCTGGACAGAAAAAACACGACCATGGATGAAATCTGGAAACTGACCCGGAAAACGTTTACTCTCAGGAGACATGAAACCGTCCCCGACTGTCTAACGCCAAAACTAAAACCTCACCTTCTCTCCTTTTCGGACGTCCCAGATGAACACGTGTTCACATGCAGCCACTGCGACGTAGCGCCCCCTCTCTCCCCCTCTGAGGGTCACGTATACGATGTTGGCTTTTTGGCTTCCGATTACTCCAAACACTGCGCTGGCAACATAGCGCAGGTACTGCTTGGTCAACCCCATGGCGGGCAGCCTCGGGTGATGCTGAATCCTGATTCACAAAAACACGAGAAACACTTTGATTGATCACATTACAAAAAAATTATTTAAAAAGTAGTATTCCTAAACTGCTGCTATGGGAATCAGTGCGTATCTGAGGTACTTTATTCTGATTCATAGTTATTTTATCCTGCTTTGTTTAGCGTGTATTGTCCCCATAATATGTCAACAGGATTTAGTCTTCGTACAAAATAAACATTTTCTAAAATATCTCAAAGCTTTGTTTTTATTATCTGGAGCTGGAGCAGTAAAATTCTTCACCACCAAATTGAAAAAATGACTTCTTCATCTTTGTGCACGGGTGTGTTTTCATGTTCACTGAGAAACTGTTACCGTAAAATCAGAGGATCCGTATAGTCTAAATTTGTATTGTCTACTGCAGCAGTTACATTTTCCTCCACCGTAACAAAGACGTCCGAACCAAACCATGAAACATATTCCGGACTAGAAGTGCACACAGGTACTAAACTGCACTTTCCTTATTGATCATAGATAAAACTAACAATTGATTAATGGTTTAAAAAAAACAAACATAAAAACTTTGCTAATTTCAAACAATACTAAATGCGATTTTCCCTCAATTAAAACACACTAACATTTTGCATAAACTTTGACAGCATGACATATTCTATCGATTAATGTCACGTTTGATTCATTCTTAACAAACGATTAATTGATTGACTAATTGTTAGCATCCCTAGTCTAGTGTTATACTGTACATTTAAAAAAAACCTAATCAGTAATGTACTTGTGTCATCCAGCGTTAGAAATCTCATATCTTGATGTTAAAATGTAATAAGACAACAACATGTTGAGAACATCTCACAGCATGCAAACAAAAGGAACTACAGATTACTACATTTACTCAAGTGTTGTACTTAAGTATAATTTTGAGGTACTTGTATTTGACAAGAGCATTTTAATTTTATGCTACAGTATACTTCAACTCCACTTACTGCATTCATTTTTGACAGCTTTATTTACTTACTGCAGATTATATACATATACACATACTCAAATTAAAAAATTAAAATCAAATAAAATGGACACACCTTTAACAGCTGCAGCATACATATGAATCTTAAATAGGTGATTGTGCATTATAAGTACATTTACTTGAGGTACTTCAAATATATTTTTGATGCTTTTGTACGTGCTCGAGGACTTTGATTATGACTGCAGTACACCACTTGTAGCAGAGTATTTTTACACTGTAGTATTGCTACTTTTGTTGAGGTAAAAAATCTTAATACTTCTTCCATCGCTGATCATAATGCATAACTTTATATTACAGCGACTTATAATGTGTATGTGAGTCAGAGTGAGGTTAGTGTTTCGTGCTATTTTCACCGTAAGTGGTGTGACTTTGATATGAACACAGCTGTATCACCGGTTTCTTTAGGTAATATCTGTATATTCTGCTTTTAAATAATCATCTAAATGCTTACTTTTGGTTCATGTTTAGCTTGCTAAAGCACATTGCTGTACTTAGCCAGAGGAGCGTTTGTTTTGCGTCAACAAACTGCCCGCGTGGTCGGGGTTTCAAGCTTTTAACATAAGGCAGCTCAATACATAGCAAACCCCGCCCGCTCAGACAACGCTGTATTACAAATCGAGCACATATAACGACGACACAGCGCTTGTTCCTGAACCCACGTGGTGAAGTTTCAGGTTAAATGCAGCTTACTGAATCTGATTTAATGCAGATTCACGTCTGTATATGTTTAACATCAAGTTATCGTGTCTTTATGTAACGTTGAGTGTTTAATGTTTGTTTAGTTTCTCCTCTTACCTCTGAAATGCGGCTGCTAGCTTCACTGTTCCCAGCGCTGTCGACTCAGACCAAACCAATCCATCAACACATCGATACAAACAGTGCGGTCACCATGTAAACAGTGGAGGAAGTATTAAATTACTTGAACTCAAGAAAAAATACTAATACCACACTAAAAATACTCTGTAATAACTTAACAATATTACCTAGGTAAAAGTTTGTAAGTATGAATGCCCTTAAAGTATTTAAAATAATTTTCAATGCAGAAAATGTCCAATTTGACAGTTATGATATTATATATTATACCTGTACGTGATACAATTATATTAATATCACTCGTGCCTTAATGTGAAAGCAGAGTCTTTTTCTGTTTTAGTTAGTGGAGGTAAAGTTGATTTTGAACTAATAATCATTTTATTCTGGATTGATTTGCGCATTATTTTCTCCATTAAGCAATTTATTTTTTGTTTCATAAAATTTGTGAAAATAGTATGAAATCCTTCAAAATGTTTTTTTTAATTTCACTTTCCATGTAAACATAACACTACGGTCTCATTTTCTAATGCAGACTGTAAGATTAGGAAATTTATATTTTTGTGAACGCAAGTTATCCTTCAGCACTTCAGCATTTACTTAAAATAACCTACCGATTTAACGTAGACGTTTTAAGTTATATTAATTATTGTCACTACACAGGGTGTTTTTACTTTTGTACTTCTCCATCTCTTTATTGACCAAGGTAAATTCCTGGTAAATGAAAACCTAATTGGTAATTAATCAAATTCAGATTTTGATTATTATAAGGAAAGCAGCATTTTAAAACTTCTCTGTATGTTTTATATGCAAAACCTTTTTTAAGTAACTAATAAATGCAGTAGGAAAGTAAAAAGTGCAATATTAGTACCTCAAATTTCCACTGACCTAGAGTACTCGAGTAAATGTAGTTACTTTTTCTCTTGTGTTTTCTTTATTTTTTGCTCGATTGTTTTCTTTCTGTTGCTTTTGTCTGCGCTCATAGAGCTCGTGAGACCGACGAGACTCGACAAAGCTTTTACTTCTTAGAAAATAAATAGTGATGCTCACATTTTGTTGCAGATGTAATTTTATTTATTCTCTAAACGGTCGGTCATGTTTGGCTCTCAGAAAAATGCAGCGACTTCTCACAGGATCTTAAAAATACACAGCGGAAGTGTTTGTCGCGTATTAGTCAGCTGATAATGAAGTTAAAAAATAAGTGTCAATGTACTTTTACTGAGACATGTAACGTACTTATGTGGGCCCTACAAAATAAAAGTTAACTTGATTACAGGAGAAGACTTTACAGCGTCACAACAGCAAAAAGTGCATCAACAAACCCACAGTAACAACAGAGAAAAGGGCTACCGCATTATTTATACTTTAAATTAGTAGTTTAATCATAAAATATAGTCGCACAAACAAAATACGGACACACAATGAATCTGTGTTCGGCCAGGTAAAGCAGTGCTCACAAAATCTTCATCTTCATGAAGATGACATACAGGAAAAAATAAAAATGTATGCTAATTGATTTTTTTGTTGTTGTTGCCAATATCTGATATACTGACAAACAGTAATGTTATACACTTTTTCCCACTTAATTTTAGTGAACATCAAGTCTCTTCTGTAGTGGAATTAACATCATATTATGCATCATCTTTAAAGCAGATGTAGACATAAAATACAGTGCTTTTCAATGTATGGAATTTATTGTGCAAAATAAGAAAAATAATTAAAGAAAAACCCCAAATAGTATTTTCCAATGTCAGCTGGACTTGCTGACATGCTGACAATTGTCCCCACAAGCCCTGTGCATTTTTTGTTTTTGCACATACCTTCATGTTTGTTGTAAATATTGTCTCTGTTGTAATGTTGCATTGTTGTATTTTTCTTAATATTTATATTTGAAGCACAGTAAGTGAGGAGGCAAACAAACATTTCACTGCCCAATGTAGAAACATGTTGATAATGAGATGATAAAAATCATGAATTGTTATTATTATCATTAATTAATTATTTTTTTAAATTATTATTATTGTTGTTGTCATTATTATTAGTAGTGTTATTATTTTGAAATTCTTAACCGGATGTTGTTGCCTTCTCTTCCGCTAGCTTGGCGCTGCAGTTTGAAGCACCTAGCAGCTAGCATACAGGCTACATGTGTAAACCTGCTAATTGGCACTTTTAAACTTCACTTTTGACGGTTTTTGCGACTTCTAGTATGAGAACGGAGAGAAACGACAACACCTCTTGAGTCTACAGATTGTCGTGTCAGGATTTATTAATTATTTCTATTTTTTTTTCGGCGTGGACATCCCTGCTGCCCTGAGGAAATACAGCTGCTGAGGTGAGTAACTGCTGATTTGGGTTTTCTGAGAGGCCAAAGTACACTTTTAATCGGCTTATAAAGCAAATATTCTTTTTTGGGGCTGTGGTAAAATGTCAAGGAAGACAAAAGAATTCAGTTATTAGGGTGAAATTGAATTTTTGACTGTAGACCGACTGTATATTTGTCACTTTCTCATTATTCTGCTGTGTTTTGATTAATTGTGATTAAATGTGCAGCTGCTCCCAACAGCGTAGCGCTGAATAAATCACTATATTGTCTAATAGCAACCAGGATAAGCTGTAAACAGATATATAGCATCTGTTTTATCGTTAAAAAAAGAGACTAGAGTTAAACTCACGTTTGTATTTCCTTAAAACGACCTTTAAGCTGAGTTTTATTTGAGAATTTATAGCAGAGAAAGGCAGCAAATCGTCACATTTGAGAAGCTTGGGCTCGTAAATGTTTGCCACTTTTGCATGATAAAATAGCGTAAACAATTAAGAAAACTTCAGAGCAGTTGGTGATTAATTTTCCGATGGTCAAATAATCAATTAATTGACTGTCACCTCACAATGACAGAGAAAAGAGCAAATGATCTCATTCTAGAAACTGGAAAGAATAATTTTTGATAAATGTTTCAATCAAAATATATGTCTGTCATATGTAATACGTATTTTGGGAATTTTTGGTGTGTGTTGCTGCTGCTGTTTTTGTTTTGTTGTGTTTTAAATAACTTTTGACATTTATTTTAGACTCTTCCTTAAGAGGCTTCACCTTTTACCGTGCCGCCATTGTAAATAATGATTTATTCTTAATGACTTCCCTGGTTAAAATAAAAAAAGTTAACTTGACAAATGGGTTCAATAATTTTCTCCAAGTCAGATAATTTTGTCAACATTACAGAAAGAACTGATTATCACATGATGTGTGACACCACTTTAATGTATTTGTGATTGGTGAGCTGTGCTTCATTGGTTTCTGGAGTTTAGATTTGGGCTGCCTGCGTTACTCAACAGAGAGATGGCTGCCGTGTTTGTATTTAATGAAGCTTGCAGATTATCTTCTAAATCTCTGAGTTTGCAGCTTGAAATCGATGCAGGTTTTTGTGGCTGCAGCAAGACGGATGTTTTAAACACTGGCAGTACTTTGTGCTGATCTGTGGTAAATTTAGTTTTGGCCAGTTAAAAAAAAAATAGTGGAGGGTGCAGTATTGTTTTCTGATAAAATTACACCTATAACCATGGCACGTATACTATTTATTTTTTTATACGACGTATTCAGTTCATTTTCCACATAAACAATATAAGATGAACACGTAGAAACTAGTAACAAAAACAGCCCAGATACACAAACATGTATTGAAAGTAGTGTATGTTGAAGGTAAAACAAAGGTTACAAGAGTCTGGTTTCGGGAAAGTCTTTGTGAAATAATGGCTGAAGAATCACATCCAAGATAATTCAGATAAGACTACCAGACTTCGTAGAACTGATCTGCGTTGGTATGTAGAACATTTGTGAGGTAATCCTAACGGATCAGCTCAAGTATAACTTTACACCAACCCTTATAAGGGCCCTTGAAGGACCCTTCTCACTACAACGCTGTAATATGTTTTATTTTTCTGCAGCAAAAGGAAGAATATTATATCTTTTTATCTTTTTCTGGCTGCAGCAGTCATATTTCTGCTTGGGAGACCAGTTTAAACCAGTTCACGAAACTTTAAACATTGTACAAGATAAATTAAAATCTTACAATTTTGGACTTTCAGTCAGACAAAACAAGCCATCTGAATATGAATATTATAAACTCTGGGAGCATGTGATGTTCTTCATTTTATTAAGAAAATAATCAGTTTTTCAAAAGAAAATCTATAGGCTGATGAGAGTGACAATCAGTAGTTGTGTCTCTCAAAAAATCTGCACTCAAACATGTGAAAGGTACACTGCCATCAGATGTGTAACTTCCAAGTTTTTTTAGGGCCACTTAAATATTGAAGGTGTATTTTTCTCAGTGTTCCTGTGGGTTTATTTCCAGCTCTCACAAAAGAGTTTCAGAGCACAAATTGTCTCAGCCATCTCAAAAAGCAAATATCAAGTTTCAGAGTCCTGCAGAAGTTGCTATTTTACACCAACCTGCAACAATTCATCCATAGAAGAGACGGCAGGAAACACCAGAATGAAATCTGAGTAACAACAAGCAGCCTGGGAAAAAGTGAAAAATTCAAATAAATGAACATTAAAGTTAAGAAGGCATCATTTCAGTCTGGCCTCAAGCTAACAAGTATTTTTTTATGATCATTTTTATTCTAAAAATAAATCTCAATAATTGCGACACTGAAACCAACGAAGTGTTTTTACTTCACAAATGACTTAAGTGAAGTGGGTCAAATTAAACTGTCAGTTGCTGAATTCATTAGTTGTTCAACAGAATATTAATTTAATCTGATTTGTGTCTTGGACTCAGTTTAGAGATGTCATCCTGATTTCAAGGAAATTTTACTGTGATTTTTCCCCCACTATTTTCTGATGTTAATAGACAAAATTTTTACTTGATAAATTGAGAAAACAATTTGCAAATTAATCACTATGAAAATAAGATAAAAGTATGTTCAGCCTGACTTAAATATTAAATCAAAATTGTTGATGGAATAATGTATTAATTTATTAGTAACTCGTCATTGCTTTTTCTTGAGAGGAAGCTCCATCATAGCTGAGTTAATCAACATTATTAAAAGCCTTGGAGGCAGATTTCAGATTTTTTATGTGTCTTTAGAAAGTCTTTTTTTTTTGTTGATATAATTGCAGTGTCTCCGTCTCTGCTGTTTGCAGTGTGGCTGATTGGAGGTCCAGCGTCAGCCTGTAGTGCCGGAGGGTGATGGATCCTCTGGGCGCTCGCTCTCAGTTCGTGGACATCCAGACTCTCCCCACGTGGCAGCAGCAGCTGGGTGAGGATGGCGAAGAGACGCCGCTGGACCAGAGCGACAGCTTGCTCAACCAGCAGGCGTTCCCCTCGCCGTTCCCCTTCAGACCAGACATCAACCGCAAGATCATCCTCTTGTGAGTCACACGTGTATTTCCTGACGCTGGTGCTGTGAGCTTTCATTTGGAGAGGGGGTGATGAAGGGAGACAGCAGTGGGATTTTCACGTCCAGATGTGGATCATATAATCTTCTGAGTAAAGATACAAGTAGAAACGACTAAAACTTTTGTTACTGTGTTTTCACCCGACTTCAACAGATTTAAACATTTCTGTTTCTGCCATATTTGCTCAGAAAATATATCGATAATCAGTGTGAAATAGGGTCAGGGTCATGTCAGTAAGTCAAAACACTGGCCAGATGTCTTTTTGGATGTCTGATAAGATGAAGTTCTCTCTTCAACACAAGTATTGAAAAACAGCAGAGTGAATATTTATACTTTTTTTCACCATGAAGACATGTTTTTTTTAAAAGGCTTAATGTCTCTTCTTCTGTGGTGGCTTACTCTGCTGGGTTTTTATGGAAAGTTTTGCTGTACGTCGACTTTTAAGTACTGTTTCTGAGGGTTGCCCGATATTTAAAGGTGCTGTATGTAACCTCTTACATGTGTATATTACCGGGTTTCCATTAACCCTCAAATTGCACAAATTGAAATTGCAAATATAAATTACGCCTAATGGAAACACGTCAGTTTTTAAAAACTCCCATTTATTGCAGCAGGTAGTATTTCAGACGATTTGGAAAAGCCATATTTTGCAAATTTGCATTGGAAACACTTTCTTTGCTCTTTTCGGTCACATGGTGTTATGGCCATGTGCTTGTCTCTAGGAACTGGCTCCCTCAGGCATGATGCCGCAGGCATGACGAGAGGTGTTACTGTATCACATAACCCTTCAAACGTTCAGCGGAAATGTTGAATCCACAATTCCTCTGTGAAATCGCTCGCATGACACGCCTACGTGGCCTTTGATTGGAAATAATGACGGCTAGAGGGGTGACTGCAGTAGAAATAAACCTGCTGATGTTTCGAGCATCCATCGTCGTGCTTGTTACTGCGGGACCAGAAGAAGAAGAACATCACTCAGCAGAAATTAAGTCATCTTGCAATTATGTGATAAAGACATTTTGAAAATATTGCTGAAGTTTGAAGCGGTTAATGAGTGAGAACAGTGAGCACTGTTGTTGTTTTTGGACAGAAAGAAAATAATTTTTCACTTTTTGTTTGTTATCCTGCGGTTAGACATCTCATACAGTCGTCGATTTGATTAAGAGGAGTTACAGATGTTGCCAAATGTCTTTAGATGATTACATGCTTTCTTTTCTTTTGTAGCGGTAATTGAAGGACTGTTTGCTTTTAAACCTTTTTTTAAAACCTTGTGGATCAAAGCGGTGTGTAGTGGTGACTGAAGCAGGATGTTTTAGTGAAGAGGATTTTTTTTTTGTTGCCTTTGATGAAGCATCAAATCCTCTTTTTATAGAGAATAAAAAATTAGATTTTCCACTTATTGGAGAACCCAGCAGCGTGTCTTTGAATAACCTCAGTAAACAGGACCTGTTTTGTAGTCTTTTGATAAAGACGTAAGGTTTCAGTACTTCTTTATATCTCAGTCCTAAAGTCAAATGTTTACAAAATTCCTCTCACGCTGGTGTCATGCTCTTTTAAATATGTCTGCTATATTACATTAGGAAGATGTCTTGAAGTGCTGGATTCTGTCTGTGAAATGTTGGTTTGTGATGGTATCAGTGCAGTGAGTCCCCTTTTCAATGTTGCCTTTGTATTTTAAATGCTGCATCCTGTGATTCCACTTAGTATAGCCCACAAATAGGGAACCTTTCATTTTAATCTGTTATAAAATTACTCAGCTTGGACAATAATGTTTCACTAATAGGACTGAATTTGTCTGCTGTGTTTAAATTTTGAAAAAGTTCAAATATCACATTTGATCTGAGCACGATGCTACTGTTGGTTTTCTTTTCTTTTCATGCCCTTTTCACTCTTTCAGCAAAATTCACCCCACAGCAGTAAAATCTCCCAAATCTTGATCCAGAGGCATTCGGCCTACATGTAACATGCATGGAAGCTTAAGGTGGAATTTGCTTTTTCTATGAATAGAAATTAGTTGTTGACAGATATTAGTTTTTCAGGGCCCATACCGAGTATTAGTACTTAATGAGACCAATATCCAATATTTGGCACTAATGTGCATTTACAGTAGAAATGAAAACATCTGTCAAAATTTAGAATTTGGAATATAACAAACTCCAAAGCAAAACATCGTTTAAATGCCTTTAGCAAATGTTTAATCAAAACTGAAACTTTCAACATCATATACAGCAAATTCCCTGCAACTTTTTTTAATAAAGTTCAGTGAAAACATAGCTCCCTGAGGTTTTACAGGTTTTACAAGTAAAAGTTCTTTCCATGCTGACGCTTTCTTTGCGTGTATTGCAGACTGCCTTTCCTGGTGTTGGTTGAGTGTAATTCGCACACTTTTTCATTTATTTATTGGCAATCATTAAAATGAAAAACTGATGAAAAAAAAGCCAAAATCAGCAAATATCGGCCCCGATAATCCTCCAGGCCGATACTCTGTCGAATATTGTACGTTTTACCCCATTCACCCCTTTTGACAAACTTTGTGGCTTTTTTTGTGTAGTGAAGACACAGATAAAGTAGTTATCGTCATGCATGTGTTTTGATCGTCACTGTCAGTTGCATTCTTGAAAATACAAGTTGACAAACTTATCAGGTGTTTTTGGGTCTGCGGTGTGAACGCTGCCCGTGTCTCTCCCCGTGCTCGCGTGGACCAGTCCAGAGTCCAAAGCACCTCATAAATCCTCTTTGTGGATGAGCACATGACCGCCTGGAGTTTGACTCCAGCAGCAGTTTCTGTGTGAGAGCCTTGTTGTTGAAGCGGCTCTCCTCATGTTCAGTCATCGGGACGAAGCACATTCTGGCTTCACTAACGTGACCAGAGCTCCTCAAGCAGTGGCACTTTTTTTTAGCTTGTGTCACAGGTTGTGTGCATCCATGAGTGGTAAACAGTCCCAACATAGATTTATTTTCCCTAATATCTTTAAGTTGTTGCATTCAAGAAGAGAAGAAACATCTAGTATCATCAGGTAGAGCTGTAGTTTAATGAAATGTGTTACAGATAATCTCCTTATAGCGCTTCTAACAGTATTACTGCACATTAGCAAAAACACCAAATCAGAGTCGAGGCGTATCCAACACAGCTGATCAGCAGTACTGATCAAATATGATTTAAGATTCTGTCCTTGGATTGTCTTTGTCTTGTCTCCAATATTTTTAGAAGTATTTTAATGTACTTTAAAGCTTTAAATGAGGACATTCATGACTCACGTCAGTCGAGCTAAAACGAAGCACCACCCACCGCTCTCTTCCTCCGTCACTGCAGTGACACCACATCATTTTCACCGGCCTCCGTAGTGCTTCCTGCTCTTAGCTGACCCTGTTTTGTGGCCCGGCCGTGGTGTCGAATGTTGTCTACTGGAAGGCAGGCTCTCGCTTATTTTTAACAGGTTTCACCACATTTAAAAAACATGCTCATTTTGGAGGAAAAGGGGTAAAACTTATCGGGTGGCAGATAGTTGATTCTGCCATGCTGTGTTCTGGTCAGCTGGCCTGCCCTGTTGCCTTGACAGTGTGCATCCATGAATTTGGGGGATGGGGCTTCAGAAAGAGCGTGTGTGTTAGTTTCGGTTTTGAGTTCTATTTTAAAGAGTCTTTATCCAGAATCATAGACTTCACCTTTAATAATGACACACCCTTAATTATAACACGTACAGAAGCAGCACGCAAAGAATCTAGTCCCTGCAGTAATGTGATGGGTGGAGGAAGACGAGACTGGAATGTTTTTGATGTAACTCGTCGCATATAAAGCTGCTTGTCTGGCCAGTTACATACTTGAAGCCGTTTAGATTCACAAGGAGTTTTCTAACCTCAGGATTTTGAGAGATAAAGATAAAACTTAGTTAAGGCCGTGATTGCCAAAAGGCTGTTTCTCAGTAAGAGTTTGCATCTGGCAGCATTGTGACTCATTTTTTTTTCGCCTAAAGGGATGAGGTAGAAAAAAAACCCTCTTCCTTTTCGCTCCTGGAAGCTCAACTTGTCTCGTGACCAAAAGCTTTCAACACATGCTTGAGCAGTTCCTCATTGTTCTTTCCAAACAAACCCCGCAGGGCCTCAGAGTGGAGAAATTACTTTACTGAAGCAATAAAATAAGCTTTTCACTTTGGCTAAATGGCTAAATGGCTAAATCGTCAAGGTTATTTGGATACACGTGTGCTGACTGTTTTGTATGCGTGTGGTCACACAGTCATTGTTCCAGCATTTTGAGGAAATATACAACTTGAATGACCCTTGTGCTGATATCTGGGGATTCACGTCAATAAATACTGAAGTAGCTATAAAACATTAATACGATTATGGCACACGGAGAGTGTTTTTGGCAGTGAGCACCAGAGAAAAAGTGAATACAGAATTTGGAGAGTGCACACCAGCAGCATTATAACTCGAGCCTCAGAAAAAATGGAATGAGAAAAACATCTCGAACATAGCACTATGACAAAATTACATCTACTCTCTTTGAGATTTGTGCAACATTTTGAGTAAAATAATTCTAAATAAAGTTGTATTTAAAGGCAGATAACATGTGCATAGATGTTTGTGCCCACATGTTTATCATTCATGGAAATCTATTTGACATTTTTTCTTTCTTCAGCCGCGGTGACGTCGCCCTGCTGAACTGCACGGCCATCGTGAACACCAGCAACGAGTCGCTGAACGACAAGAACCCGGTATCTGACTGCATCCATCAGCTGGCCGGGCCCGATCTGCGAGACGAGCTGCTCAAACTCAAAGGTAGAGTTGAAACAAAAAAAGGAAACATGAACTCTAACTCCAGAGAAAAGTTTGATTTGGGCTCAGTGACTACGTTTACAGGCACAAAATAGTCCAGTTTTTGCCCTTTTTCCAAAAAAGACAATATTCCTATGAAGTTGTTTATATGTCTAATGAAAACGAATATTCCACTAACTCTCCCGTTTGCATGCACCGTGCATACCCCGAGTAACGTGCACTAGCACGACGTTTATCACGTCAAAATATGAAGGAGTATAACAGCTGTAGCCGCTTGTCATTTTGCTTCTTTGCATCAGAATAGGATTTTTTCAAGGTTTCCTACCGGTGTCTTTTCGTCCCTCACCTTCTTGAAAAGGTCAGCGCTGCCATATCCAAAAGACTGTTGATATCAGGGTCTTTAGTAGAGTTTTAAAGTAGGTGTGCTTCTTCTTCAGACCAAAAATGTGGACTTTTTTCTGCATGCATCTCTCCCCCACACCTTTGCAAACTGCTGGCAAGTTGGTCTGTGTACAACGTATCCATGACAACGCACAGAGCTGAGTACAATCAGACAAGAGGCCGTGTGTCACAAACTGCAGTAAAAACCCCAATTTGGACATATATTCTAAATTAGCTGTATACATGTCCAAATAATGCTCCTAAAAATACAAAAACCTGAATAATATGAGTATATCCCACATGTCTTAATCAAAAATTGCTAAATTCTGAAATTTTTAATATTTAAATTAAATTTGCTGTTTACGTGATTTGCATCAAATTGAGAATATTGTCATTTTTGGAATAATAGAGGCATATTGGGTGCACATGTAACTGTATCCAGTGATGGTGCAGAGTGACTGGAGGCAGGAGATGTAAATGTCAGTGGGAGACCACAAAATACGAACATGACTTCACTGCTGCTTTTATGTACAGACATAACTAGGCACATGATGGTCAGCTGAATTAAATAAAAGAGGGGTCATAACTGCCATTACTGCTCTGATATACACTATATTATCCTGTAGAAAGACTCCACAGCTGTTCCCATGAAGAAATGTAAAGTGACGCTCTGAGAAAAAATGAAACATCTCTAAGAGAAACGTCTTCTTATCTTTGGGGGAGTGTCCTCAGCGGATGGAGTCGCACAGTTGTCATAAATAAAATTATTTACTTTTCGACTTACTTCTAGTGTCCAGATCCAGATAGTTTTGGTTTTACTTGCTGAGGTAATGGCTGTGCTGTCAGTGAACGAGTGTGTTTGAGTGTTGAGTAGCAGGTGACACTTTGTATGGTAGCCTCGGCCACAAGTTTATGAATGTGTGTGTGAATGTGACTCGTAGTGTGAAAGTGCTTTAAATGGTCAAACAGCCAGAAAAGCGAGTCCGAGTCCATTTACCAGTTTCATTTGCGTGTGTGTGCGTGTGTGCAGGATGTCGGACGGGGGAGGCGAAGCTGACCAAAGGCTTCAACCTGGCAGCGAGGTTTATCGTCCACACTGTGGGACCAAAATACAAAGCCAAGTACCGGACGGCGGCGGAGAGCTCGCTCTACAGCTGCTACAGGAACACCATGCAACTGGCCGCGTAAGAACCGTCAAATCTACCCGTTATTCAACCGGCCAGTCTTGAACCAGATAATACATCTTTAATTCTCTGCTCTAAATTACTGAATGGTTTAATCCAGCAGTGCTGTGAGTAACTATTTACAGCTGCGTCACAAATGTCTGTCACCACACTGAAAAGACTTCAGCTGAATTTAGCTCATAAATATTGGCTGCACTGTGCAGATCTGGGTTTTTATCAGACTGCGGCCCAAAACTGCTCCTGTGGCTCGTGTCAGGCTTGGACAGAAACTCTGTGGGTTCATGTCGGGTCAGGCTTGATTTTTATTTATTTAAGTTTTTGGGGGGGCTCAAAGCTCTACCAGGCAGTATTAATGTTATCAAATTTTACCAACTCGACTTAACTCCCTTTTCCTCTGGTACCAGCTGCTTTTCTCTTTTTTGCTCCACTGTGGGTTGGACCCTCTCAGTGTAGACGGGATTCTTAGCTGATCACCATAGCGACACCATGTAAAACTGCCGTGACATCTTCTATAGCGTAACACTCGCTGCAGCTAAACAGAAGAACGTCTGCACTTCTTCAGTCATACAGCGTAGCTTTGCAACAGCTATTCTTAAAAATCTAGGTTGAGTGAATTAAAAAATAAAGTTTCTTTGACAGTAGTTTGACTCGCTGATCAATCAGAGGTCTGCAGTGTTTCAACTCCACCCTCCAGGATCGGCGCAGCTTGTTTGGAAGCTCGACCAAGGTTTTACCAAAAAATCTACCAGGTGCTATCCGCAACTTTTCCAATGGAAAACCACAAAATAAATTAGTTCAGTTGAGCAGAGCTGTGATGTACCATGTAGTGGAAATGTGGCACCACTTCTGTGTGTTCAGCTGGAAAAAACACGTTTTAGAAGTTAGATGAAATCCATTCATGTCATCCAGTACATGCATTAGTGTTGAGCTGTCATGACAGATTTTCTTTTCTTCTCTTCCCCTCAGATATTTAGTTTG
The DNA here is from genome assembly GCF_008729295.1 of Plectropomus leopardus. NCBI lineage: Eukaryota > Metazoa > Chordata > Actinopteri > Perciformes > Serranidae > Plectropomus > Plectropomus leopardus. Next base: position 29,047,520 of record NC_056472.1, on the reverse strand, counting down.
ATAAACAATATGTGTACTTGATGGGTGCAAATGAACAATAATTTGATTAAAGCCACTTGGAGCAACATGGTTCCTCTCCAAAAAGAAATTCATTTGAAAGGTTGCAGAAATACACATCTTAAAAACATGTATGAAAATAAGTTGCATCTGTCTTTGGGGCTGTTGTCAAATATGAAACATTACTAAATATATTGACTCATTAAAGTAAAAAATACAGGATTTGCACATTCAACGCTTTACAGCCTCAGACCACAAAATAAACACAAGCTATGATTTGTGGTTTACATCTCGTATTTTAGGAGTCATGGAGTCAGCAAATAAAATACAAATAAATTCCTCAAGTGAAGTATTGTGTTCAATAACAATATATTCGTACATGCATAAAATGTATATTTAAAAATAAAATATCCACAATAAATATATCGAAACAAAGGTATTTTTGTCATTTGCTGCGGGTAATTATCTTGGTTTGAAAGAGTGGCAGGTGGTGTGTGTGTGTGTGTGTGTGTGTGTGTGTGTGTGTGTGTGTGTGTCTTACTAAAAGCAATGTGTGTAGCATCCTCCAGTGGGTAACCTCTTTTGGTCGTGTTCACCACACAGAAGCCGATAGACGACATCGACTGCTCTCTGAGGCGACAAGAAAAAAAAAAACAACCTCATTCACTGTACACCACATTTACACACCAGTGATCAATTAGATGTTTTTCTAAAGCAAACATCTAATTGATCACTGTTGTGTAAATGTGGTGTACAGTGAATGAGGTTGTTTTTTTTTTTCTCTGTCGCCTCAGAGAGCAGTCGATGTCGTCTATCGGCTTCTGTGTGGTGAACACGACCAAAAGAGGTTACCCACTGGAGGATGCTACACACATTGCTTTTAGTAAGACACACACACACACACACACACACAGAGTTATTTATCTATGAAGTGCAGACATGCACAGCTTATGGTAGAGACAAAATAACCTCATGTAACCTCATGTTGGGTATCAAACTTTCTTTTTTGTGCCTCATACCAAACCGCAGTGACACAAACGTACGATTCATACTCCAAAATAACATCAACAGATTATACAGGCAGACACACGCACACATTTAAGAATAACACACACTGCAGTCCTTTTTGTCCAGCTGGCATTCAGCTTAAATGATATGTTCCAGAAGCACACATGATGGCCTGATAAGATCATAATCTAATCATGGAAACAACACACCTTATTTTTCAGATGCACACAAACACATTACAGAGCATCTGAACATTAAAACCTTTGTGAGAGTAGGAGCTGTTACAGGACTGTTGTGAGCTAGTGTAGCAAATACACGTTTATAAAACTGCTATTTTTTAAAGTATATGTACAGGTAATGCTGAAAAGGTCAATAACTTGACAAGACAAATTTTCAGTATGTTTGTTTCCTTTCCTTCCTTTTTTATGTTTTATAATTGTAGTTTATCAATCAATTATTACATGGCATGTGTTTCTGATGTAAGGTAACAGGAGTGTGTGTTTACAGGGACTTTGCGCAGGTTCCTGGAGAATCATGGAAACAGTTTGGAGGCGGTGGTGTTTGCCGTGTCGGACACAGAGGAGGTTTGTAGGACTTTAGTATGAGGCAGTTCCCTTTACCTACATCTCATAATAAACATAGAATGAGTGAAAGGTAACAGAAAAGCTTCTTCAGAAAAACTCAAAATCTCAAATCTGACACCCTCTCACATCGTAGGAAAATATGGGTCTTTGGTCGCACACTATAAGATTTTGTTAAGACTGGTGATCTTGCAAGATCATTTTTTTTTGCAAGACTACAAGTAGATTCCTTTTAAGATTATTTCCCATTCTGAAAATATTTACCAAAGTCCCTTTAAGAAATATAACGTTTTAAAAATTCATCAGTTGTCCGAAAAAAAACCAACTCTAGAAAAACACGATGAAAGGCGTCATATGTCAACAGAGTTCTCTCAGTTCGGCATCAGTATAACCCGTAAAGTTCAGCTCATACCAACTTTGCATTTTGATTTTTTACTCCCGTCAGCGGGTTGGTTATCTGCACTCTTTTAGTGAGAGGAGACCAAAGGAATGAGAGGTCAAATGTTACAAAAAAAAGATTTAAAGTAAGTGCCAGTGATGTAAGAAGAATAAATGTTTCTACTGTTGCCCAATATTCACATTTCCACTTCGTCAGCTGTTTGAAGTCATCTTCCTGTTTGTAATCATGGAAACTTCTGAATTAAGAAGTTGAGCAGAAGCTCCCAAATGCACCGTTAGTTTTGGGCAGACTTGTTTTTTGGTTTTCTGAAGGACCCACCTTCCTGAGCTACATCCTAAAGACTATTCTGCCCCTAAATTAAGACAGCATCAAGGTGTCAGGTGTCATTTTTTGAAAAGTTACAGAAGCTGTGGCAGGAAGTCTCTCAGGCTGTTCATTTGACAAACAGCTGGGTTGAAGCATATCTGCACCTTTTAATGTCTCGCTGGAGGCCAGTTCAGAGAGTTGGATGCTGAATGTCCCGAAAGACTGTACCCACATGTTCCTCGTATTCAAAGTCAGTCTTCCTTTCGCCACCCCGCTGTCTTATACGCCAGCACATATATTTTGGGGTATTAATTTGAATACTGAAATGTGTGTTTTTTAAGCCGGTGTACAAGAAGTTACTGCCCCTGTACTACCCTCGCTCGGAGGAGGAGGAGAAGAAGTGCCTGCCTCTCATCCCAGCTGACATCGGCAACTCTGAGGGTGAACCCGTCGTCCCGGAGAGACAGATCCGCATCACAGAGAAACCAGGCACCCTGGAAGGTAAATCTGTTTTTAATAAAATGTGATGAAATGTTTTCCTGGCGTTAGAAAGGACACGTAATGTGCCTCATTTCCATGTCAGCAATCTGTTGATAAGAGTAAACAGGATTAGTTTCAAATGATTTGGACTCGCCTCTTGTGTCAATAATGAAATGGTCCACGATCAGTTGATGTGCCTCATTTAAGGTCGGGCATATTTAATATTTAATTCCTCTCCAGCTCTTTTCCTCACTCATCCCACACAGCGGAAAATGAAACATTTGTTGTTGTTTTTTCTTTGGTTTAATTTTGACTTCAGGAAGATGACAGCTTTCATGTATCAAGTGCACAAAACAGACACAAAAATCAACTTTTAAAAGTTAAATAAAGCAAGGCTTTTCATGTTTACAGTGTTTATGTTTTAATGCCTCTACACTGATGACAGCCATGGACATGTTTTTGGGCTTTCCGTCTGTTTATTGCAATCTCGTGAATGCGATATCTCAGGAATGCTTTGAGGGAATTTCTTCAAATTTTGCACAAATGTCCGCTTGGACTCAACGATTAACTGATAAGCGCTGGCTGCTCAAATGTCACTGTGACATTTTTGACCATAACTCAAGAATTCTCAAAATTTCACAGAAATGACTAATATAATGTTCTGCAAAACACTTTTGTGGTCAGTATTTCGCACCTTAATTCAGAAACAGAAGGGGAGACATTTGGTCTGATACTGAATTGGTGACACTAATCTTTGGTGTCCACCTTAAAACTTCGCTGATTGTGTAAATCTTTTGTGTTGTCGGGATCAGGGTTCCTGTGGAGCATATAAAGTCTAAAAAGTCATGGACTTCAATCTAAATATAAGGCCTTAAGTAGTATTAAAATGTCAATCAATCTTTCAAAAGTCTTTAAAAAAATGAACTAAGATTTTTTTCTTTTTTCTTTTTTTTTTTTACTTGTCTAATCTCGCCTCTGACATGCTGAGAAAGGTTTTTTTTTCTTCCAATATTTAAAGTAGATCTTTTAATGTTTCACTTGAACAAAGAAATCATGTTACAATAAACCTTTGAGCAAAATTGTCCCTAACCCCAAATTCACTGATGTCAGTTCATATTTTGTTTTTTGTTTTTTTATTTGTTCATTTGTTTTTGTTTTTTTCCTTTCAATTTTGATATTTGTAAAATTGGTCTTATATTAGGTCATAAAAAGTCTTAAATCTTAATTGCCTTAAGCTGTGTGTTAACCTGAAGGTGTGTGAAGCATCCAGATTTTAGAATTTGTAGCCTCTTTGCAGCAACATCCATATTTGAAGCGTTTTTATGTCATGGTATCATATGAGTCTGAACAGACTTTGATCTATCTTTTGTTTTTTCAACATCTATATATTGACTGAATAAATGTCGCTGCGGTCATAAAGGGACTGAGAAAGAGTCAACACTTATACGTGAGCAGAATTTGGCTTTGTTGAAAACAAAATAAAGAAGGCAGTGAAGAACAAATAAGACATTTTGACTGTTTGCAGCTGTAGTTTCATTTAAGGCTATAAACCTTTTTATAAACTGTACTTTGTTCGACCTCTTTAAGTTAGCAACCTAAACTTTTGCTTGCACGTTGTCTCTAAATGTGATTTTTTGGTGAACAGGATTGTAAAAGTAACACCAGCCCATGTGTTAGCAAGTGTTTGTGGTTTCAGCGTTGAGCTTGTCGCCTTCCTTGACCTCGAGTCCAAATGTCGGCTGGCATGGCGCTTCAAAGGTGGCGAGATGTGGCTTCGGGGTCTTGATCCAAAGCAAGCAGGCCGCCTGCAAGTTAAACCCAATAACAACAGGATGATGTATACACACTGACGGCCGCTCAAGCCCATTTGGATGCAGATAAAATGCGTCGACACGCGTTTGACCGTGCATTTGGTTTTTGGAAAAACAAGCAGAGAAACAGACTTGAACCTGAGCCTGAATTCTGTCCTCTGAGTTCACGACCTCTGGCGGCTTTTTCACAAACACACACAAATAATGTCATGCTGCAGATAAATCAGGATTAGTGACTGACAAGCAAGCACAAAATAGATCTGTTGGATTAAAAGAATAAAGCCAGATCCACTGGTTTCATTTATGATCGTGTGTGTGCGTGTGCGTGTGCGTGTGTGTGTGTGTGTGTGTGTGTGTGTGTGTGTGTGTGTGTGTGTGTTTCATGTGTTTCAACAAATATATCAAAATCCGTCCCGTTTGTTTGTTTGTGAAGATGATTCTGAAGAGGAGAGTCTGGAGTCAGATTTGGGCCAGGTGGGGAATCACGCTTTCGCCCGGATGGAGGGTGACGTGGACAAACAGCGGAAACAGATCCTGCAGGGCCAGATGTCAGAGGCGGCCATCCAGAAACAACATCAGAGGAAGTAAGAGCCCCAAAACCATTTTCTAAAAATAAATGGAATATACTTTTAAAAATGCTACATTTTGAATGATAAATTATGTCGCTCCAACATTAAGTTTAAAACGCCATAATTTAACTTGAGACATTTGGCTTCATTCGCAAACAATGAATACGCACAAATCTGTGAATACGAGTATTTTACACACAATTCTGGGACGGATCAATATTTGTTTGTATTCTGCAAACAGCTTCAGAGCATGTGCACACACAAATAATAAAGATATCTGATATTTAGCCTTGCTGTTAGATATTGCAGCCCATGTCTTCAAGAGAAAGTGCTTTTCCAGAGACCGACATGGTGTGACTGGACTGGACTGGACTGGACTGGACTGGACTGGACATGAAGACAGTGACTGATGGCTTGTCAGCCGTCTCTAGCTGTGCAGTTCCCTAGAGCTGCGCCTAAAGCCCGGTGTACACTGTGTGATTTTGGGCTGTCCCAGACGAAAGATGACCAACATGACAGAAACGTGATTTATTTGTGGCTCTAAAACGGTTGTCGTAAATCTCACAGAGAGAGTTTCAAGGACGTCCGTTGTCACAGTTGTGCGATCAAAAACAGCCCGGAATAAAATATCGGACAGTGTCAGAAATTTGGGATGGCCATCTCACTGTGTGACTGCTGTTTTGACCACCAAGGTGGCCTCTTTTCCCAGCAATGGCCACATTTTCCTCTTCCTCCTCTTCTTCAGACTTTTTCCAACACATAATTGCTACTACACTGACTGGTTAGTTTACATTTTGCTCTGACCGCTACAGAGTCATGGTTTGATGATGCACGCCAACGTCGTTATGTTCTGGCGTATTGAGGTTCATGGATGTAGGTCATAGCCTGTGATTCAGGAGGTGATGTCATCGTACAGTCTGCATACATCAAACTTGATGCTCAGTCTGCAGGAGGCTTAAGTCATTAGACACACTGATACTTTCTCAGGTTGAAGTCCTGTCCACCAGTTGGGCAGCAGCAGCTCAGTTTTTAAGGACTTGGCTTTAGAACCAGAGTCGCTGTTTCAGATTTTTAATAATGGCGTGTGGACTGGAAGCTTGTTACCTGGAGAGGTGCCAGTTCACCTCCCACCCATGAGCAGCCCCCTTTACTCTGGCATCTCGGTGGAATTTTGGGGCTGTAGGTACAAACAGCAAAGAAAGAAAAAATGCTCTTTGGAAATGAACATAGTGCGCCTTCTTCTGAATTTAAGTTTTCATTTACAAAATGAATGCAATAAACAAAAACAGGCTTCTGCAAAAGCCCAAAGTTTAACACCAGTGTTTTCAGAGCAGTCATCTGTGTTACACCAGTGCATCCCTACAAGCCATAACAGAGCTTCCAAACACATTAATCACTAACTCACAAGTTACCCTCCTGCTTCCTCCTTTAAATTAAACAGTTGTTGTATTTCAGATTCATGTCCAATCTGTATTTTATGCTGCATGTTACAGAGATGTGACCGTGAACCATAAATTAAAGCCACTTCTGTGTGTGTGTTTCAGTTATAATCGCTGGCTGTGTCGGGCGAGAGCAGAGGATCTGTCAGACATCGCTGCACTGAAAGCTTTATATCAAACTGGTGAGTGTGTGTGTGTGTGTGTGTGTGTGTGTGTGTGTGAGTCTGAGAGAGAGAGAGAGAGAGGTCATAGATTCGATTCTTGCATTTTTCATATTAATCTGTCACTTTATGAATATAAACGAAAACTATGTATAACTGTTAACAGAAGTGTGCGTGTTTTCATCTGGTAAAAGTTTTTCTCCTTCCTCCACCTCATTGAACGCAGCACTGGTGGGCCACAGTCCTCCATTTTAAACGCTGTGTTTGTAGGATTTATAAAAAATGTTCACAAAAAAACAATAAAACACTCGTCTTCTCTCTGATGTAATGAGGTGCAGCTGGATCTTGTCACCAGTGGGAGGCAGTGTTGTTACACAGTTCAGTCCCATTATTGTCTGATTTGTTTACAGGTGTTTAAAGGCCACTTAGAGGTCCATAAAGACTCATTTTGCAAGTAATCGCAAAAGCTTTTTTTTGCAACATATGCGTCCTTGTCCCATTTGTGCATGCATGGGGCCTGTGGTTGTCTGCAGGAAGCTGTCATAAACTGACTTTTTATCCAGTTTTTGAGCATTTTGAGCAACATTTTTTCAATGCACTAGGATTTAGGATTTAGTCATTTTTAGCTAAATATTTAAATTAAATTGGATTAAATGCAGGATGTCTGGGTCTTAACTTATCAGAGAAACCAGCTGAGCAAATGTGAGCAGCAAATCAGTTGTTGCCCTTTTTGTGCCAATCAGCATCTGTAAAACACTCGTTTTTAACATGAAACTGCTTCATTCAGCGTATTCACTGGTTTAAATCAGCAGCTTAGGTTGATCTGGAAGGAAGGAGGAGGAAGACACCTCTAAAGATAAGGTGGCCCTCGCTAAAAACCACCTGGTGAGCAAACATCAGCAGGTGCTACACTAGTAGCCTCTATTTAACAAGCCCAACAGCATACAGAAACACTGTTTTTTAACATAAGACTGTTTTATTTAGAGTTTTTACCAATTTTAATCACCAGGTCTGTTCCTCTGGTTTAAATCTCCTGAAGGAATCCCGGCTCGGAGGAAATGACTGCAATGACGTCACTGCTCTGTCTTTTGTCACTGTTGTGATTCAGACCCTACGGCATAATTTATTTGATTAAACTTGTTTTTTTTACTTCAAATGAAATGTATAATAATACTTTAGAGAATATACAAATGACAAAATTGCTCAACAAAAACACAAAAGCATCAGGACGAAACAAAATGCAGTGAATTAAAGAGCTGAGATTAATTAATAAAGGATGTAAAGTGATGACTGAATACACTGACATACTGCTGTCTTTGACACGAGGCAGATTTGTTTTTTGTTTTTTTCCATTGTCGTGCTGCAGTAAAGAGAGGATTGTATTTTATTGAGGAAAAACACAAACACAGGATTAACGAACAGTAACTTGGGTACATTGGACACAGAGAACTCGCATAAAAGAAAAGGTTTAAACAAAACACAGCCCTCAGAAGAATTTTACATCGATACAAACACAGAATCGAGAGCATCGTCACGTACACATGCGATGGAGCTAAGCTGCTTAATGCCGACAGCTTTTCAGTCTTTCCAAAGAGATGTTGTCACTTTCTTTATGGGGACAGGTTTTAATTTGACGAGGCAGCAAACCAAGTGCTGGTGTTAGAACGACCTCCGAGCAGAGCTTTTCTCAGAAGGGCTTTTACAGGCAGTCAGATTCTCAAAAGTATTACTAATATTTTGGAATACTCCAAAGTGATAACTGAGATTATAAGGGGCTGTGTCATTACATCACTGCAAATGAATTAAGGCTGCAACTTTCAAATGTTTTTTTATTTTAGTTTAGTCTGCAACATGAGAAAATCTCAAGTTGTCAGCGCCCAAAATGATGCTTTTGAAAATGGTGTTGTCTGAGCAGTAGCCCAGAAACAAAAGATTCAGTTTAGAATTATTTAAACTGAAAAAAATTCCAAACAGGTGTTTTTTTGTTGCCCGTTTCAACTTTTTTGGAAAATGTTGCAGGCACAAATGAGTGTATACTTACCAAAAAAACCCAAAAAAAACAGTGAACTTTATCAGCTTAAACTTTAGATACTCAAGATGCTGTGCTGTATTCAGTTGGATTTAGGTGAAAAAGGATTTGGATATCATCACAGTCTGTTTCTCTTTACGTTTTACACAAAAAGGTCCCTTTTTGGTCTAGTCTGTAAAATATCCAAACTTTTTTGGGGGGCTGTCAAACTTTCTTAGAGTCCACTGTTACATCTTATAATGTCTGGTTTTGTCCAACCAACGGCCCAAACACTTAATCAGCTAACTGTTCCAGTGCCTGTACACTGCCTGTGTGTGCGTGTGTGTGTGCGTGTGTGTGTGTGTGTGCCTGTGTGTGTGTGTGTGTGTTTAACCTTTAAAATTGTGTGTGTCACCAGGTGTGGACATGTGTGGCAGGACAGTGATGGTTTTGGTTGGACGCAACATTCCAGTGACCGTCATCGACATTGAAAAGGTACCAAAATAAGAGAGATATTTCAAAATAAAATGCTTCATATGGATGTTACAGTCAGTCAGTAGATCTTTGAGCAGATGTTCATCTTTAAATGAAGATGAGATGCCAAGTTGTTTGTGCTCATTTCTGAGTGTTTGCATGTGATGTTTGTGCGTGTTTTAAGCATCTGTGTGTTTGTATTCACATGTGTTTATGGCTGTGTGCAAATTAATTTCATTTGTGTGCACATATGTTTGTAGTCCATAATACCCAACACTAACACCAAAATAAACTAAACCTTAAGTTGTGCATATTATAAACACAAAAGTGACCAAACCTGCCATTACACCAAGTACCAGCGGCCTGAAATTCAAATAAAATATAAAACTACAAAAAAATATATAGAAGATTGTGTACAGTCCAGGCCTATAAAAGTGTGTGCACTGATGTAGTTTGTGTTTACGTGTGCAGGCTCTGCTGTATTTCATCCACGTAATGGACCACATCACAGTGAAGGAATACGTGATGGTTTACTTCCACACGCTGACCGGCGAGCACAACCACCTGGACACCGACTTCCTCAAGAACCTCTACGACATCGTCGACGCCAAGTCAGTCTGAACAATTTACGCTCCTCATTAAACTGATCTGCTATTCTGAGTAACTTCCTGTGGGAGGAGTGCATAGATGGGACAATGAGTCAAATGAACATAATCTAAACCTTACACTGAGTGCATTTCTGAGATGTGTGACGTTCTGTACTGATAGTTTTTACATTTTCCAGTTACTGGAACGATCGTGTTGGATCAAAGCTCCTCATGTGTGTTAAATGTGATCACTTTGAAGTCAAGTAGAGAGCTTATAAGATTAGACATTAGCTTAGTTCCTTTTGTTTTAGTCATTCTCCTCTCAGTTTTGTCTTTTGCCACACACAATGACTGAATGAGAAAACTCTGGAGCTCTTTTTGCTTTAACCTTCCACCCACACAAGGGCACGACTTACATGCTCTGTGCTGCATGTTTTGGGTTTGCAAACATTTGACTAACTCTGCTGGCCAGCCACGTCTCCGGTCTTTAATAGCCAGAACTGCCTATCAACCATAAAGCGTGAGGGTTTTTTTTCCTTCTAAGAAATGATACGAAAAGTCTCAGAAACGTCCTGCAAATGCAACAAAAATCTGACAGGCTTTGACAGCTCATTGGCGTTATTTTTTATGTATCTCTATTTAAACCTTTGAAAAGTTAACAAGAAATGGCTCAAAGAATTTGCAAAAAATATTATAAAAAAAAGAAGAAGAAAAAGAAACAAAGAGGAGATTGAAAAAGATCATAAATCAAACAAGAAAATTACCTTAAAAAGGAAAAATAGTATAAAAAAAAATGTATCTTATGTAACTTAATTTTGAATATATAAGTAAAAGATTTATTATTTAGTTTTCTGAATTTTTCAACCAGTTTTTATGATATATTTCTTCATTACCATATCTAATAATCACTTAATAATAATAATAATAATAATAATAATAATAATAATAATAATAATAATAATAATAACACCTTTTGGGAGTTTGTGGGAGGTTTCTTGCCAAGTTGCTCATTGATGTTTAAATGCTTGTGAAAAGAGTCTGAACACAGCACAAGATGTTGATCCAGATGCTAAAATGTTTAAGACAGAGTGCAACATCTTAATGAAATGTAAAAGTGCAGGGTTAAAATCTTCTCTTACTTCCTCAGAGTCAAATCTTTTGCTAGATATGATAAAAGCAGCATCTTCTGTGAGGCTTGACTGTCATTTGACCGTCGTTTGGCCTTTTTTTGGCTCTCACTCCGTCCTCCTCTGACTTCTGCAGCTGCATCGGGGTTCAGATACATTGTTCATGCTACAGTATGACACCGCCAAGGTTACTGTGTTTAGACTCTTGGAAAAGCAAAACGAGCTTTGAAACGCTTTTGTTTCACTGTGGGTTTTTGGAAATCTGGCGGCCATATTTGGAACAGGAAACCCAAACTTGGAGCGTTTCTTTGGGGTGATGTATTGGCTGTGACTCAGCCTTAATCAGAGGGTTCAAAGTTTGGAAGCAGATTATTGTTCTGAACTAGCTCTGGATAGGACACTCACAGGATTCACATGCAAAACTGAGATTATATTTGTTTGGGTCGATAAATGGGCCTTCAGTGGCTCCTCATAATGATTGCTGAAGATAAGATGAAGCTGTGTAACTGCAGTTGTAGTACAAAGTAGGAAAGAGTGCAAATAAAAACAAGATACAAACAATAAAGATTATCAGCTGGCTGCAAAAAAAACAAATGTACACTATCGCAGAAATGTAAAAGAGTTAACAGTAAGGTGCAAATCCGAAACAAAGAATAAAGAGTGTAGAAACTAAAGGAGCAATAACCTCACTCACTTCAGATTCACTTATCTCAAGATCAAAATATGGATGATAATTGGTCTCTGAGATGTCATCGTTGCTGAGTCAAACACCGGACAGATGCAGTCCAGAAGTTAAAACTGGATCTAAATCAGTGATGAGAAACTTCAAAGATTGTTTTTATAATTTTAGATTTTCTGATTCTGAATACACTGTGTCACCACATACACAGCATTATCCCATGATACACTAAGATGTCGTGTCATGAGCAGCCCAACATTGCAGCGCTCTTTTTGCAGTATGTGTGCATACACTAACACGCCAGCTCAGCACGGCTGCTTTGAACCGTGCTCATATGGACGTTTTTGCATATATAACTTTTAGCTCTATCAGCACTGTTGCAGTTATTAGCACTGTTTTTTTTAATGAATATTTTATTTTGTTTTTTCCCAAAATATACAAACAACACAGTCACAAATTGACAGTACAAAAATGCTTATTTATATTTTTGGTTTTATTTATTTAACCTTTATTTGACCAGGTATAATCCCATTGAGATTCAGAATCTCTTTTCCAACAGAGACCTGGTCAAGACAGTCAGTATGAAGACTTTGACACAAAAGAACCAGTAGGCTAAAAACAAAAAACACACTCAAGCAATAAGCAACAAACTTAAAACAAACAGCTAATTAGCAGCATTCAGAGACCATACATGTGCATCCAGTGCCCAGAGGGTCCTAAATTCTTCTTTTAAAAACCCCCAGGCAGATAAAAGATTCAAGTTTAAGGTGACACCAAGGTGACGGAGCAAAAACTGTAAAAGCATTTTCACTAAAGACAGTGCACGCTCGAGCAATGACATACAAAATTTCTTACATTAAGAAAAACCCACAAATAAATTAACGGACAATAAAATAAATTTACACTAAAGATTTGCGCTAAAGATTTACACAGAAATCAAGTACAACAATACAATCAAAGAAAAAAATAAAATGATGAGAAACAGGATAGCATTAATAACAACAACATGGCGTATCATAACGCTAGTGAGGTGACAACAGGAAGATCACGCAGGCCGTTATTTTATCATGTGGGATGGGTGATTCTCCATGTAGTTGATAAAAGGTTGCCATATTTTATAGAAAAAAAACATATTTTATTCCTTAGTGAGTAAGTTATCCTCTCTAGATAAATACAGCTGAACCACAGTCTAACCGGCGGTGGGAGATCGCACTTCCGTCTCATTGCAGTGCATTTTTTGGTGATAGTCGGTCAGATTTCTGTGAGCTCTGTGCTTCTGTGAGGTTGCCCAAAAGTCATATTTAGGGATCCACTGAGAGATTCACAGATCATCTGCCAAAAGCCTTGTAGTTTACTACAATGATCAATTCGGCCTCGTCTAAAACAAAAGGGTGAGGGATTGGGGTTAAACCCATGTAGTTTTGAAGGAGTGAAATAAGTTTGATGAAGAAAATTGAACTGAAGTAATCTTGACTTTAGTTTACATGTAACACCATTGCTGCATATGTCACTCCACAGTACCGGATCAGTCTCTATACCAGTATATAGCAGTGACACAGCTGGTTTCTGTTTTAAACAGATCAAAAATATATAAGTCTGTTTAAAAAGGACTTCATCATTCCCCTAACACCTGGGAGCTGTATTTTCTTTTCTTTTTCTTTTTTTCTTTTAAACAAATGTTACTCAAACACGAGGGCAAAGGGCATTTGCAAAAGAGCATTCTTAACTTGAAGAGAGAGTGCAGCGCTCAGTGCGTTAATCAGGAGTTTTTAGTTCTTGTCTTTCTAGTTTCTAGTAACCACAACCAAACACGCTTCCTGTGTGAGTGGGAAACTCCATGTAGTCATTGTGCACCTTTTAACGCCCGTGTTTTTCTGCTCATTGCGTTTTGAGACTGGTCATTCGCTTGGTTTCAACCACACCTTTTTCAACCTTCTTCTGTCTGGAAAAATTCAGTAAGTGAGGCCCTCAAGACTTGAACATGTTCCTGATGTTTGCCCTTTTTGTTTCACATGATTCATTCGTCACATAAAGGTTGTAAAAGTCGTGAGCTGGTTATTTCAGTCACACAGAGGAGAGTTAAGAGTGTGAAAAAAAAGCAAAAACATGAATGAAGACACCTTCATTCAGCTTCCCCTTTCATCGGAAACAGGGAAACCCCTTTCAGCCAATAACCATGACCGCTTCAGTGCAAGTCGCTGATTCATCACAGAGAGCCGCAGCTCGGGGTGTAATGGTAATCAACTTTAAATGTCAAGGTTATTTAAAGTTCCACAAACTCTCTGCAAACTTTAGCTTTGGCTCTTGGAACATTATTGTGTGAGGTTGGACTGGTTAGACGGAAATAGAAACGATCTGACAGCCACCAACCGGCTGATTATAATGTTTTAAAGCCTACGGTGTTTTATTTGTACAACTTTTGACTTAATTATTGCACTTTGGTCGCCTTAAGGAAACAATTTGAGTAGTAAAACATAGAATCTGTTACTCCCAAAAGGGTTGACATTTAACAGTGAAAGACGGGGCTCAACTTTATGATTTAGTGAAGTCGTCTTTTTTATGCCTCCATGGCAGCGACAGTCATGGCCTGAGACGCTTCGTTTTCAGGGTCTCTGCATGGCTGGATGTCCTATATTTGTGAATGTGAACACTTCAAATCAGTCAATCAAGTTTGATTTATATTGCACCTTTCAAACAAATCCAATGCAATTCAAAGTGCTTTACAGTTTGACTGAAGAAAAAAAAAGAACAACATAGGAAATAAGCAAAAATGGGTCTTAGGGGAAATTTCCTCAATTTTGGTACAAATGTTCACTTAACTCAAGGATGAAATGATTTGATTTTGGTGGTCAAGGGTCAAGGTCACTGTGGTCACAGCTCAGAAATTCATATGCTGATTTTGAGAAAATTTCACACAAATTTCTTTTTTACCATCCTGTGTCCAGCTCAGGTGGAAATCCTTTGCCACGAGTTATTTTTTTTTCTTTCAGCAGCAGTTTGAGGGTTTTGTGTCGTCGGGTGGATAATTGATCTGTCGATTTAGTCAGAGCTGAATGGTTAAGTTTCATTTTCACTGCGCCTGATGTTCTGCTGCTCCGTTTGTGTCCAGAGTACACTCTGCACCCTGAGAGTGTGATGCAGTCGATAGCAGAACAGTATACATATATTCCAAAAGCACTCATGAACGGTCCAGATCCAAAAATATCAAATCAGTTTGTTGCGGCGGATGTATTAATTATTGCAGGTTACTACAAATAAATGCCTGTGTGCGAAACCCTGATTTAAGATAAAAATGTAGACATTTCTGTTGAAAGTATAGAATTTGGTGTGTACAGTATGTCTTTGATATGAGATCAGCACAGTGCAAACGATGAGGAAATGATAGAAATGCACAGGGGATTAACAGTCTTCATGGTGGTTTTGTTCCGTTTGACGCCCGCTTCCTGTCACAGCAGCCCACAAATCTTGCTGCTGTGTTTGCACATTTCTGTTTCAGCCAGCAGGTATGGGAGTTTTTTGTCGTCATGTTTTTAAAATCTTTGTGCGTGTTTGTTATCTGTGGGGAGTACGTGTCTCTGATGTCCTGGTAAAGTTGGCAGATATTTAAGTTGTCACCTTTGGGACGCCAGGCCTGCCTGTGACGGCATCTTTCGATTGCGAGGCTGTGCCACTGCTCATTGAGTCTGGTCAAAGATTTCAGTTGGATCAGTCACTGTGGTCAGTTATTCTGCTGACCTGTTTGGGGAAAATAGTGTTCCAATTTGCTCTGGTTTTTGGTTGATTCTTTCCAATGTGTCAAGAAGTATTCTTTTTGTTTTATATTACAATGTTGTTTGGTCTAATGGGGTTTCTGTCTGGGGGCTCTGCTTGTGGTTTTGTCCCAGAACCAACTGGCTGAAGGTGCATCTCTGTAGAGCAGACTTTCTCAAAGTCCGGACGGCAAGTCAATCTGGACCCAGCCCACACCTCATATTAGGAATGCAATAATGCAACATAATGAAGTCAACGTTTCCTACTAAAAAATTTTTATACCTATAAATAACTGTTGGTTTGTAGACTAAAGTCTATTTGGCGATCCTGGCCCAAAATGAAGCCTCAAACGTAATCGTTGCCCTGTTTAACATCTTGTCAGAGACTGACAGTATTTAGTAGCAGTAGGTCATTGCATTGTGCCGGCTTTGGGGCTATAATTAGTGCGTCCCCCGGATGTCGTATTTCCATCACTGTTGATCAGAGCTGGAGCCGATAAATACCCTCAACCACTGCAGAGTCATTTGACCCAGGAGTTAATGCTGATTGTAACCATTTCCATTAAATATGAAACCCAGATATAAGTGGCTGTTAATGGGGCTTTTGTCCACTGGAAAAGGGGCTTAACTGAGTCCAGTATTTTAATCCAGATTTTAATTGGGATGTCTAATTTTATGTTTCTTTTAATGGCCTGAAAAGCTGTTCCTGCCTTCTCTCTCAGGCCGTTCACATCTCTGCTGAGATTACCTGTGGTGCTGAAGTGTAGGCCGAGGTAACTGTAGTTTTTGTATGTTCTAGGGCAAACATATTAACATTTGTGGTGTCGGATGGTGAAACTTTTTTTGGAATGATACATTTTTTGTCTTGGTTAAATTCACTGTCAAGGACCTGGCCTGGGAGCCATTGTGCAGAAGATCAGTCTCAAATCAAAGCCTTTCCTCTGGCACTTATTGTTCTTATTCTCTGCAGGGCACGAAGCACAAAAGTCTTTGTGTTTCGGATCATGTTTAGGGAACACATTTCACATAAACAAAAACTTTCTTCTGTAAATGTTATTAAAGGCTTATTGTTTCTACTTTTGTCCCAGCTTTCTAAGTCACTTCTCAAGCAGTTTCCGCTCCTCTGGCTTTGCGAGTCAGTATCGATCTACACAGCCAGTGGAGCCACTATCCCTGGTCTGGCATGTCCAGCATGCTTAACCCATCAAGCTATTGATTTGCTGCAGATGCATTTTGGCTCCAGAGGACCTAACCAGCAGACTAAAGCCAAACATGAACACAAAAGCTTCCAAAACTGTCTGGCTAAGTAGGGAGATGTTGATTACTTTCTCTAGGAGACAGATGAGGTTGATCATTATTTTCGTCCCCTCAGGGTGCCGCGCTGGACCAGAGCAGAAGCTCCACATCATGGTTTAGTACTCCTGATTCCCCTCTGAGCTCGTTTGTCAAATAAAAGATTGAGTTCCTCCCTTCGTTGGTCGACTGTTTTGTGTTATATGAGCAGATGCAGCTTAGTGATGCAGCTTTGGAGTGACAGAGCCAACTGTTGTAAATGTGGCGTGTTATTGTCGTTGTCGTGCCATGACATGCACTGTCAGTTCTCTGCTAACCAGTGCTGAGTAGATTATATATGACCTGTCTGTCACTGAAATTTGAAAATAACCTGCTGGTGTGTGGCCTGTTATCATAGTTTAGGTTACTTCAGCTTGTCAGACATTAACCCTGAGCGTCTGGGTATTTTGGACCTGCCAAATCAGGGACAATAATTCTCAACTGTCAGACTGTGGCTCACATCTTTCAGGGAATCACCGAGTTAACTGGCTTATTCTGTTCTGGTGACCTCAAGATTGCATTTCTGCTTTTTGCCAATGATGTGGTTGTCTTGCTTCACTGGACCGTGACCTCCAGCGCACACTGTGGCGGTTTGCAGCCGAGGGTGAAGTGGCTGGGACGGGGGTCAGCACCTCCAGCTCTGAGTTCATGGTTCTTTGCCAGGTAACGGTGCATTTAGATGATTAGTTCAAGTGTCCTTTTTCATGAGGTGATGGTGAGGTGTCTGAGAGTGACAGGCTGAATCGGTGCACCATCTGTGGTTTTGGGACCAGACTGTCGTTGTATAAACAGTTTTGTGTGAAGGTGAAGCTCTCAATTTACCAGTGAATTCCAGTCCTCACCTCTGGTAATGAGCTGAGGAAATGAGATCATGGAGACAAGTGGCTAAAATGAGTTTCCTTTGCAGGCTGTTTCGGCTCACGAGTTTAACTTCAGGTAAAAGTAAAGCTGTGCTCAGAATTATGTCAGTTGAAGTGGATTAGGCTGTTCAATACCAATCTCTGTTTCGCTTAGCATGTTATCAGGTCGGGTGGTACACACCGAAAAAACTCATGAGACGCGATACCTGGGATGGCTTACTGGTGTGGTTAGCCTCAGTCCGATGACACAGGGGATCAGCAGTTTGGTTATTTGTGCTCATTTTTGTATCTGTATATTAAAATTTCAAACAAAATGAAGACACCGAGGCGAGGATGTCTGAATAAGTACATCATGAGCAAAGCGTGCATAATTCACTGCTGCTCTTCATCTTTCTTTGCTTTTCCTTTCCCATCTTCATTGTTGCTCCTTTGCTCAGTTGAGAAAAAAGTGAATATATTTGGTTGCGTATTACACAGTTTTTCTTTTTGGATGTTGGCACTATGAACATTTAACTAAATTTTGACCTTATTTCATGCTCGCTACAGTAATTAAAACCTGCAATCCTTTATTCTGGCAGTGAGAGTGAAAACAACAACATTGTCAACAAGTGCATACGTCCATAAATCATAGCTTGCTGTAGATAATTTAGTAAAGCAAAACAATCTGCACAGGGTGTTTTATTTTGAAATTTGACAGGATTTGATGCCATTGTGTTTGTGACTTCCTGCGTGACTTGCTTTGCAGTTTGAAGCAGCGAGCCTCTCCCTCGCTGTGGCGTCAGTCTGTGATTGCCACGTTAAAACAGTGGATAAATTGTTCTGAGCGTCACACAACCAACAAGAAATGACTTAATTCACTATCAAAGTTTAATCCATGCACCTCAGAAAGTCTTGAAAAGCCTCACAGCTCATTCTTGTAATATCTCAAGAACAGGATTTTTTTAAGAGTTGGCGCACACCTCTGAGCTGATTTCATTTGGGTGGTGAAAGGTCAAAATGGGTTTGCGTTACGGTTCTGCTCACACTGACACAGAAAACTGAATACCTACCCAATTAATAATTACCTGAATGGCTGAATATTTGGGTCCGGCCCGAGAAAATACAAGTTCCAGTCCATTTACCATTTGTTGCTCTTTAGTGCAGCAGAACAATGAGTGTGGGAGTGACTCCAAATAGACCAGTGTGCCCATGTTGATGGTAACCGAGCATTTCACCCGATGCAACAGTTTGGCTCACTGAGGAGATTTTAATAGTTTTTGGATAACAGCAGATCTCTATGGCACAGAGGAATAAAATACTGTAAATCAGGGTCTGGCTAAAATATTTGCTTAGGATCAGTTCATTGTAGGTTTTGGTCTTTTCATTTGATTTGTTGACAAGAAAAATAAATGATTTACTCAGAATGTCCTTAATGTTCAGGGTCAGGCAGCTCTCGCCTGGAAATTGATGTGCTGTTACATTTTTATTTATTTTGGAACAAACATAAACTGAGTGATTGGCATTAGCAGTGTCTTCATTGTAGAACAGACAAGAGGAAAAAGTACTTTTGCGTACTGAAAGTCAGACTTTACAAAGTATTTAAGTCTGTCTGTTCATATATCTCCAGGCTGTGAAAAGATGAGCCACCGTACAAAGACAATGAGTTGTCTGTTATGGAGAACACCGGCCTGAAGCAGTCTCCTCACACAGCACATGCAGCGTGCCTACAAAATCATACCATGCCAAAATGTTTACTTTTTGACCTAATGTTTCTGTGAAATAAAAAAATTAAATCTTACTTTCTAACAGCTGTATTTACACATTATAAACCACCACATTTAAAAAGTTGTTTTTTCAATCTGATTTATTTCATACGTGTAAAAAAGAAAATAGAGAAATGATTATATAAACAAGCAGACAGACAAAAAAATATTTACACACAATGAGAAACAAAAGACATGGTCAAAGATATGATGACTTTGTTTACTTCTTCAAAAAGGAGTTAGAAGAATTACTAACTCGTTTAATCGCACCCCTCATTCAGTCATTGAATTTTAATTAACCAGCTTTCCTATTCATTTTAACCTATACTCTAATTAACTAAACATACGTGCATACAACCCCATTCCCAAAATCAGATATCTACAGTTTTTCATTATTATTTACAGAAAAAAGGGGAAGATAAGCGAGGAAAAAAATAAATATTTAGTTACCAAATAAAAAACAGTAACGCCTGTAAACATCTGGTGATTATCAAACTCCCTCTTCATCCCTTTGAAATCATGTTTTTGTACTTGAATTTAAGTTGATTTGTATTTGGAAATTGTTTTAGCTCCACATTAAAAACTGTTTCATAGTTTCACTCCACAGATTGATTTACAAAAACTTTTCCTGGTGGTACGAACACTAAGTTTTGAAATTAAATTTTCCCCCTAAAATTGTAACCAATCACCTTCAGGTGTCAACGCAGTGGCTCGTGGACAAGAAGGTGAATCAAGTCCATCAGCGCTCACTGCAAATTTCACTAAACTTCAACAATTCTGCAAGAAAAATCGCAAAAGAATTCTCCAATCTATGTGCATAAAGCTGATCGTGACATATCCAAACGAGAATGTCATATAACTGAAGCAAAAGGCAGCTCTATCAGGATTACTTTTCCAGACTGTTATTCAAGTTTTTCAGTTTTTTCTTCTTTTCATTAACTGAATGCTGTGAAGATAAAACTTGTTAATAAAGCTGGAAAAAGACATGATTTACGGGGTTTTGATTCTAGGCTGTAAGACACAAAAAGAGAGGAATGTTTTTCTATATGCACTGAATGAAGACTGACTGGCTTTAGATTTTTTTGTGTGTTAGAGGTTTCCTGGGCTTAAGATGACAGTTACGTTTTTGGGACAGCATCCCGCACTTTTAGACAAAACTACAGTGATTTAACAAACATCCTGTCCTCTGTGTCACCTCGTCTTTATAGTCTTCACTTTCACACAACTTGATTTTCTCCTGCTGTGTTTAAGGGATATTGAGTCACTCCTTTCTGTATCCTGATTTATGTCTTGCAGATTTAAAAAGAATTTGAAGGCCTTCTACTTTGTACATCCAACATTTCGCTCCAAGGTGAGACTCACTATATTTATTTATTTACATCTTCAACAGAACTTAAATTCAGGCCGAAAGGATCATGTTAGTGTGAGCTTTTCTGATACAAGCACTGAAAATTAAAATGTTAATAGTAGTATTCAAAGTAGAATTGTTGGTCATACTTTTCAATTTAATTTGTCACTGCATTTTTTGGCAAGTAATCATTTACGTTTCATATTCCTTTATACACTAATTTCTATTGAGACACACAGTATGTTCAAATCCACTTATACCATAATTAGTCATTGGCAACTTTTTAAAACATTTATTATGACTCTTACAGTAAATGCATGATGCAAGCAGCACATTATCCCTGCAGAATTAGTCCTTTACGGTAACCTTATCATTTTAAATAGTTTGGTGGTTATGTGTCTGCCTCATTTGAAATTCTGGATAATTTTCTCTTTGGACAAACATTCCCAGCATGAGATATCATCCAAAAATCAATATGGATGTCCATCACACTGTGGATTTTGGTGCTAATCCTGGTCCAGGTGCAAAATCAAAACTTCTAAATGTTTTCCTGTTGTTAAAAAAAACATATTTAGAGAATTTTGTAGCTTTGGCGTAGATATGAGCTCGCTGAGTGCTTTCTGGTTTATATCTGTTTCTTTGTTGTTTACTGGAAACGCAGAACTTTTTGCTTCATTTGCCAAACTTCTCCTTAGGGATCATTAAAGGTTCATTATACTTAATCTAGTTCTGTTGTTGCTTATAAAGTTGTGTTTAGTTTCTTCTTCGTGGGTTATGGCAAGATTAATATCTTGGTAAATCAAGATCAAATGCCATCTATAACTGATGAAGTGTCCCTTTCTTGTTTCCTCTCTTCTTTCTTCATCTTTCCACGGCCTCTTTCAGGTCTCAACGTGGTTCTTCACCACCTTCAGCGTGTCGGGGATGAAGGACAAGGTTCGCTACCTGGACAACCTGCAGCAGCTCTTCACCTGCATCAGACCCGAGCAGATCGACATCCCTCCGTTTGTCCTGGAGTATGACGCACGGGTAAGCAGCAGAACACGCACAGATACACAGAGAGGTAGATTTAACCCTAACACATGCACAGAGATGTGACATAATCTATAACCATCTCACCCTACTCTTAGTAAATTATTGCAAAACTGCACCAAAAGTGGCGATATATAAATTATACTCAATGTATCGAGTCTTTCTACATGGGATGTATAAAATAACTATATTGCAAACATTGATCGTAAAGTCGTTGTGATATGTTTTCTTTTAAACCAACGGCATGAGACTGGCCTTAGTTCTCTTTGTCTCACAGACACAAAAACGAAAAGAAAAAAGGCTCTTTAGGCTTTATTAAACTCATAATAACATCACTTTATTTAGCTTTACTTAAACAGTGTTTTCTGTAACTTTTCCCCAACAGTGCTTTATTTAATGTCATTATAACATATTTGATTTGGCTTTATTTAAACAGTTCCATACTTAACTTAATTCTAAAAGTACTTCAATAAATTTGAGAATAACTACTTTATTTAACTTTGCATCCGTTCTGGGCTTATTGTGTTTTAGGGAAACTTTCCTGCCGTCCTCACATGCCATATCTAAACTCTGAAATGTGTTTACACCCGTGTGCGTTTTATTCCGGCTACTATTCATCAGCTGTTTTTTGGAGGTCTGTTCATTTTTCTTCATTTGATGTTTCCCTTCTTACTGATTTAAACCAGAGAAGGGGAAACAGAAGAAAAACTCATCTAATGTTTAGTTTATTGTGTGTATGCGCATGAGCATTTCCAGAAATGACACCTATTAATCAGTTAACTTGCAAACTCAATTAAAGTGAGATTATCCAGGGTGATATTTTGATTACCCCTTGAAATTTGGGTTTTTGATGTGTGGATAATTGATGGAAGTCACTGGTATCCATAGCTTTGATTACAAGGCTCTGTTGCTGTAGCAATGAGGTAACTTGGTTCTTGCAACAGCTTTAAAAGCTTTTCTTTTTTCTTTTATGAATTCTTGTGCACTGACCTTTTAGAAAGTGTTGCGGTGTGAATGGTAGGAATTTAAGCCGACTGTTTAGAAGAAATGTCAAATTAGGACATCAAAAAAGGTTCCATGTTCAGCTCCTTTGACGATTTAAAAAAGATTGATTGATTGCATTTGTAATCACCATGATGCGTGATTGGCTGGCGTCTGATTTGTAGTTTGTGTTGGCTGATGAAAGGTTTAAGTGTGTGTCTTTTCTTTTGCTGAGTCTTGGATTGTGGATGAGGACTGAGATGTATTCAGCCCAGTTGAGCTGCAGCCTTTAGCTCATTTTGTGTTTTTGATTCTTCTGTCAGAATTCAAACAGGTTTCAATGAAAAGACTTCGATGTTGTAATTTTCTACAGTGAAACAAGATTTCAGAGCATGATTTAATATCAGGAGAGTAATATATACTTAATATAGGATGTAGTTAGCAATAGCATAAAAGGTCATAGTATACTGTCATCCAAAATAGCATAATAACCCAAAAGCGTATTAGTGTAGTATGTCATCAAAATTGACCTGAAATGACCCAAAGACGTCATAGTATACAATGTCGTCAAAACTGACTCAAAAGTGATTCAATAGTATAGCATGTCGTAAAAATTGACCCCAAATGACAATAAAACATCATAATATAGTATGCCGTCAAAAATTCGCGGAAAAACATCATGGCATGGTTTGTTGTCAAAATTGACCCAAAAAGACCCAAAAATGCATAGTATAGTATGTCATCAAAATGACCCAAAATTTAACAAAACATGTCATATGAAGTATGTCGTTAAAATTTAACAAAAACAACACCCAACATCATAGTACATGCCAAAAACGTGATAGTATTTTTTTGTCATCAAAATGGACCCAAAATGACACAAAAATTTTATAGTATACTAATTTGTCAAAATTGACCCAAACAAGTATGGCAAAAAATGTCAAAAAGTGACATGTCCCAAAAACAGCTTAAAACAGCTTAAACCAGCATAAAATAGCGTGCTGAGACACGCCATAGCAAAGAATGTTGCAAAAACAACCTAAAACACATTAATATGGCATGTTGCAAAAATGACCGAAAAAGCAAGGCTACCGTATGGCAAAAATGTCAAAAAATGACCTGTCTCAAAAACAGTTGAAAACAACTTAAAACAGCATAAAATAGCGTGTTGAGACACGCCATAGCAAACAATGTTGCAAAAACTGCAAACAACACCCACATTTCGGGTATCGAAAAAATGACCCAAAAAGCAAGGCTATAGTATGGCAAAAATGTCAAAAAATGACCTGTCCCAAAAACAGCTTAAAACAACTTAAAATAGCATAACCTAGCCTGCTGAGACACGCCATAGCATGGAATGTTGCAAAAACTGCCTGAAACACCATAATATGGCATGTTGCAAAAATGACCCAAAAAGCAAGGCTATAGTATGGCAAAAATGTCAAAAAATGACCTGTCCCAAAAACAGCTTAAAACAACTTAAAATAGCATAACTTAGCGTGCTGAGACACGCCATAGCATAGAATGTTGCATAAACAAAAAACTGCCTAAAACACATTAATATTGCATGTTGCAAAAAATCACCCAAAAAAAGCAAGGCTATAGTATGGCAAAAATGTCAAAAATGACCTGTCCAAAAAATAGCTTTTTTTAAAAACAACTTAAAACAGCATTAAAATTAGCGTGCTGAGACACGCCATATAGCAATAGGAATGTTGCAAAAACTGCCTTAAAACACCCATTAATTGGCATGTCGCAAAAATGACCCAAAAAGCAAGGCTATAGTATGGCAAAAATGTCAAAAAATGACCTGTCCCAAAACAGCTTAAAACAACTTAAAACAGCATTAAAACTAGCGTGCTGAGACACGCCATAGCATGGAATGTTGCAAAAACATGCCAAAAACATCATAATATGGCATGTCGCAAAAAAATGACCCAAAAAATGCAAGGCTATAGTATGGCAAAAATGTCAAAAAATGACCTGTCCCAAAAAAAACAGCTTAAAACAACTTAAAACAGCATTAATTAGCGTGCTGAGACACGCCATAGCATGGAATGTTGCAAAAACTGCAAACAAATTAACATTGCATGTTCGCAAAAATGACCCAAAAAGCAAGGCTATAGTATGGCAAAAATGTCAAAAAATGACCTGTCCAAAAACAGCTTGAAAACAACTTAAAATAGCATTAACCTAGCGTGCTGAGACACGCCATAGCATGGAATGTTGCAAAAACTGCAAAAAAACACCACATATTAGCATGTCGCAAAAATGACCCAAAAAAGCAAGGCTATAGTATGGCAAAAATGTCAAAAAATGACCTGTCCCAAAAACAGTTTTAAAACAACTTAAAACAGCATTAAATTAGCGTGCTGAGACACGCCATAGCATAGAATGTTGCAAAAACTGCCAACTAAACACATTACATTTGCATGTCGAAAAAATGACCCAAAAAGCAAGGCTATAGTATGGCAAAAATGTCAAAAAATGACCTGTCCCAAAAAACAGCTGGATTCTTAAAACAACTTAAAATAGCATAACTTAGCGTGCTGAGACACGCCATAGCATAGAATGTTGCAAAACAAACCAAAAACACCATAATATGGCATGTTGAAAAAAATGACCCCAAAAAGCAAGGCTATAGTATGGCAAAAATGTCAAAAAATGACCTGTCCACAAAAAACAGTTTTAAAACAACTTAAAATAGCATAACTTAGCGTGCTGAGACACGCCATAGCAAAGAATGTTGCAAAAAACTGCAAAAACACCATTAATTTGGCATGTTGCAAAAATGACCCAAAAAGCAAGGCTATAGTATGGCAAAAAATGTCAAAAAATGATATGACCTGTCCCAAAAAAACAGCTTAAAACAACTTAAAACAGCATAACCTAGCGTGCTGAGACACGCCATAGCAAAGGAATGTTGCAAAAAACTGCCCTAAAACACATTAATTTAGGGCATGTCGCAAAAATGACCCAAAAAGCAAGGCTATAGTATGGCAAAAAATGTCAAAAAATGACCTGTCCCAAAAACAGCTTTAAAACAACTTAAAGTACAGCATTAAAATAGCGTGCTGAGACACGCCATAGCATGAATGTTGCAAAAACTGCAAAGCTAAAACAACTTTTGGGTTGTCGAAAACAAATGACCAAAAAGCAAGGCTATGAGTATGGCAAAAATGTCAAAAATGACCTGTCCCAAAACAGTTGAAACAACAAAAACAGCTTAAAAAGCAGGACATTTAGCATATTGCAAAAATTGCCTAAAAACCAAAAATGTGTCGAAAAAATGACCAAAAAGCAAGGCTATAGTATGGCAAAAATGTCAAAAAATGGGACCTGCTGTCCAAAAAAAACAAAAAACTGCTTTATTTTTAAAACAACTTAAAACAGCATAAAATTAGCGTGCTGAGACACGCCATAGCATTCAATGTTGCAAAAACTGCAAACAACCCAATAATTGCATGTTGAAAAAAATGACCCAAAAAAAGCAAGGCTATAGTATGGCAAAAATGTCAAAAAAATGACCTGTCCCAAAAACAGCTTAAAACAACTTAAAACAGCATTAATTAGCGTGCTGAGACACGCCATAGCATAGAATGTTGCAAAAACTGCCTAAAACACCATTATTATGGCATGTTGCAAAAATGACCAAAAAGCAAGGCTATAGTATGGCAAAAATGTCAAAAAATGACCTGTCCCAAAAAACAGCTTTAAAACAAGTTAAAACAGCATTAAATAGCGTGCTGAGACACGCCATAGCATGGAATGTTGCAAAAACTGCAAACTAACACCCCCATTTGGCATGTGTCGCAAAAATGACCCAAAAAGCAAGGCTATAGTATGGCAAAAATGTCAAAAATGACCTGTCCCAAAAAACAGTTTAAAAACAACTTAAAATACAGCATAATTAGCGTGCTGAGACACGCCATAGCAAAGAATGTTGCAAAAACTGCCTAAAAACACATTAATTTGGCATGTCGCAAAAATGACCCAAAAAAGCAAGGCTTATAGTATGGCAAAAATGTCAAAAAATGACCTGTCCCAAAAACAGTTAAAACAACTTAAAACAGCATTAATTAGCGTGCTGAGACACGCCATAGCAAAAATGTTGCATAAACTGCCTAACAACACCCACAATTTCGGGTGTCGAAAAAATGACCCAAAAAAGCAAGGCTATAGTATGGCAAAAATGTCAAAAAATGACCTGTCCAAAAAACAGCTTTAAAACAACTTAAAATAGCATAAAATTAGCGTGCTGAGACACGCCATAGCATTAGAATGTTGCAAAAAAAACCAAAAACACCATTATTTTCGGCATGTTGCAAAAATGACCCAAAAAGCAAGGCTATAGTATGGCAAAAATGTCAAAAAATGACCTGTCCAAAAACTAGCTTTAAAAACAAGTTAAAACAGCATTAATTAGCGTGTGCTGAGACACGCCATAGCAAAGAATGTGTTGCAAAAACTGCCTAAAAACACCATTAATAATTGGCATGTTGCAAAAATGACCAAAAGCAAGGCTATAGTATGGCAAAAATGTCAAAAAAATGACCTGTCCCAAAAAACAGCTTAAAAACAACTTAAAAATAGCATTACTAGCGTGCTGAGACACGCCATAGCAAAGGAATGTTGCAAAAAAACTGCCTAAAACACATTAATTTCGGCAATGTTGCAAAAAATGACCCAAAAAGCAAGGCTATAGTATGGCAAAAATGTCAAAAAATGACCTGTCCCAAAAACAGCATTAAAACAACCTTAAAATAGCATACTCTTAGCGTGCTGAGACACGCCATAGCATAAGAATGTTGCAAAAACTGCCAAAAACACCCTAATATGGGCATGTCGCAAAAATGACCCAAAAAGCAAGGCTATAGTATGGCAAAAATGTCAAAAATGGACCTGTCCCAAAAAACAGCTTTTAAACAACTTAAAACAGCATTAATTAGCGTGCTGAGACACGCCATAGCATGAATGTTGCAAAAACTGCCTAAAACACCCCATTAATTATGGCATGTCGCAAAAATGACCCAAAAAAAGCAAGGCTATAGTATGCAAAAATGTCAAAAAACATGACCTGTCCCAAAAAACAGCTTGAAAAACAACTTAAAACAGCATAAAAATTAGCGTGCTGAGACACGCCATAGCATGGAATGTTGCAAAAAATGCCTAAAACACATTAATTGGCATGTCGCAAAAATGACCCAAAAAAGCAAGGCTATAGTATGGCAAAAATGTCAAAAAATGACCTGTCCAAAAACAGCTTTTGAAAACAACTTAAAACAGCATTAAATAGCGTGCTGAGACACGCCATAGCATAAACAATGTTGCAAAAAAACTGCAAACAACACCCTTATTATGCATGTATTGCAAAAATGACCCAAAAAGCAAGGCTATAGTATGGCAAAAATGTCAAAAAATGACCTGTCCCAAAAACAGCTTTAAAACAACTTAAAATAGCATAACCTAGCGTGCTGAGACACGCCATAGCATGAATGTTGCAAAAATGCCTAAAAACACCATAAATATTGGGTATTGCAAAAATGACCCAAAAAGCAAGGCTATAGTATGGCAAAAATGTCAAAAAATGACTGTCCCAAAAAACAGCTTAAAACAACTTAAAATAGCATTAAATAGCGTGCTGAGACACGCCATAGCATTAAGAATGTTGCAAAAACTGCATAAAACACCCACATTTTTGGTCTGTCGAAAAAATGACCCAAAAGCAAGGCTATAGTATGGCAAAAAATGTCAAAAAATGACCTGTCCCAAAAAAACAGCTTGAAAACAACTTAAAAACAGCATTAAATAGCGTGCTGAGACACGCCATAGCAAAGAATGTTGCAAAAACTGCAAAAAACACCCACATTTCGGGTATGTCGAAAAAATGACCAAAAAAGCAAGGCTATAGTATGGCAAAAAATGTCAAAAAATGACTGTCACAAAAAAACAGCTTTAAAAACAACTTAAAAACAGCATTAAATTTGCGTGCTGAGACACGCCAATAGCATAGAATGTTGCAAAAACTGCCTAACAAAAACACCACATTTTGGCATGTCGCAAAAATGACCCAAAAAGCAAGGCTATAGTATGGCAAAAATGTCAAAAAATGACCTGTCCCAAAACAGGCTTGAAAACAACTTAAAACAGCATTAATTAGCGTGCTGAGACACGCCATAGCATTAGAATGTTGCAAAAACTGCCTAAAAACACCATAATTATTAGCATGTCGCAAAAATGACCCAAAAAAAGCAAGGCTATAGTATGGCAAAAATGTCAAAAAATGACTGTCCCAAAAACAGTTTAAAAAAACTTAAAACATGCATTAAATAGCGTGCTGAGACACGCCATAGCAACAAATGTTGCAAAACTGCCCGTAAAAACACCATTATTTGGCATGTCGAAAAAAAATGACCCAAAAAGCAAGGGCTATAGTATGGCAAAAATGTCCAAAAATGACCTGTCCCAAAAACAGCTTTAAAACAACTCTAAAATAGCATAAATATAATAGCGTGCTGAGACACGCCATAGCATAGATTGTTGCAAAAACTGCTAAAAACACCTTAATAAAGCATGTCGCAAAAATGACCCAAAAAGCAAGGCTATAGTATGGCAAAAATGTCAAAAATGACCTGTCCAAAAAAAACAGCTTAAAACAAGTTAAAACAGCATAAAATAGTGTGCTGAGACACGCCATTAGCATAAGAATGTTGCAAAAACTGCAAACAAAACACCCACATTTTCGGCATCGTCGCAAAAATGACCCAAAAAGCAAGGGCTATAGTATGGCAAAAAAATGTCAAAAAATGACCTGTCCCAAAAACTGCTTAAAAACTTTTTAATCCAGCATAATGTTAGCGTGCTGAGACACGCCATAGCATAGAATGTTGCAAAAAAAATGCAACCAAAAACACCATAATATGGCATGTCGCAAAAAATAACCCAAAAAGCAAGGCTATAGTGTGGCAAAAATGTCAAAAAATGACCTGTCCCAAAAACAGCTTTAAAACAACTTAAAACAGCATTAAATAGCATGCTGAGACACGCCATAGCAACAAATGTTGCATAAAATTGCCTAAAACACCCATATTTCGGGTGTCGAAAAAATGACCAAAAAAGCAAGGCTATAGTATGGCAAAAATGTCCAAAAATGACATGTCCCAAAAACTGCTTAAAACAACTTAAAATAGCATAACTTAGCGTGCTGAGACACGCCATAGCATAGATTGTTGCAAAAATGCAAACAACACCCACATTTCAGGTATCGAAGAAAATGACCCAAAAAGCAAGGCTATAGTATGGCAAAAAATGTCAAAAAATGACCTGTCACAAAAACTAGCGTAAAACAACTTAAAATAGCATAACTTAGCGTGCTGAGACACGCCATAGCAAAGACTGTTGCAAAAAACTGCCTAAAACCCCATAATATGGCATGTCGCAAAAAATCACGAAAAAGCAAGGCTATAGTATGGCAAAAATGTCAAAAAAAATGACCTGTCCCAAAAACAGCTTAAAACTTCTTAATCAGCATAAAATAGCGTGCTGAGACACGCCATAGCATAGATTGTTGCATAAATTGCCTAAACACACCCACATTTGGGCATGTCGCAAAAATGACCCAAAAAGCAAGGCTATAGTATGGCAAAAATGTCCAAAAATGACATGTCCCAAAACAGCTTAAAACAACTTAAAACAGCATAAAATAGCATGCTGAGACACGCCATCGCAACGAATGTTGCATAAATTCCCTAAAACACCCATATTTCGGGTGCCAAAAAAAATGACCCAAAAAGCAAGGCTATAGTATGGCAAAAATGTCAAAAAATGACCTGTCCAAAAACTGCTTAAAACAAACTTAAAATAGCATAACTTAGTGTGCTAAGACACGCCCATAGCAAAGAATGTTGCAAAAACTGCCTAAAAACAACACCGTAATTTAGCATGGTCGCAAAAAATGACCCAAAAAGCAAGGCTATAGTATGGCAAAAATGTCCAAAAAATGACCTGTCCAAAAAAGCTTAAAAAAAACTTTAAAATAGCATACAATAGTGTGCTGAGACACGCCTAGCAAAGAATG
This sequence comes from Plectropomus leopardus, assembly GCF_008729295.1. Classification (NCBI taxonomy): domain Eukaryota; kingdom Metazoa; phylum Chordata; class Actinopteri; order Perciformes; family Serranidae; genus Plectropomus; species Plectropomus leopardus. Next base: position 29,016,772 of record NC_056472.1, on the reverse strand, counting down.
TTGCAAAAACTGCAAAAACAACACCCACATTTCGGGTATCGCAAAAAATTACCCAAAAAGCAAGGCTATAGTATGGCAAAAATGTCAAAAAATGACCTGTCTCAAAAAAAGCAGTTGAAAACAACTTAAAACCAGCATAAACTTAGCATGCTGAGACACGCCATCGCAACGAATGTTGCATAAATTCCCTAAAACACCCATATTTCGGGTGCCGAAAAAATGACCCAAAAAGCAAGGCTATAGTATGGCAAAAAATGTCCAAAAATGACCTGTCATTCAACAGGCAGAAGTCGCTAAAAACTGCATAAGATAACGTACAGAGGCACCCCACAACATAGCATGTTGCAAAAACAACCCAAAAACACCATAATATGGTATGTCCAAAAAAATTTCCAAAGAAGCAATATATTCATAGTAAGGCAAAAAATTTCAAAACATGACATTATCAGAAAAACAGCCAAAAACACCCTAATATGGAATTTCAAAAAAAACAATCGAAAATGCAACACTATAGTATGGCAAAAGTGTCAGAAACAACTGCTGAAAACCACAGTTTATCATGCCGGGACACGTCATCGTTTTGAATGTTGAAAAACGGTCAAAAACATAACATAGTATGCAGAAAAATGACCCAAAACAACACCAGTTGTCAGAATAAGCTTAAAAAAAAACATTATGACACATTGCATGTCGCTTCAAAAATGCACAGATTGACTTTGTAGCTTATAAGGTTATAAAATGCATATTCACCTGGACTCTTCTCTTCACCTGCATCTCAGGTAAACGGACCGTACCGTCCCTCCCATTCCTCTGGTCTGTGACAGGAGAGGAAAGATGACGAGTCGGTGCAGCCTTCCAGGTGGAAGCCATATTTGGGACACCATGTTGCCGGTGTGGTCTGAACTCCTCACCTCACTCAGAAGGTCCTGAACTGTAGTCGGGAAACGCTCCTTTTGTTTCGTTTCTGCCAGAAGAACAAAATTAAGAGTCTCAGCCCACATTTAGCAGCATGTGATCTGCTCAGCGCTCGTTCTTTCTCACCACAGACTATTTGTGGATCTGGTAATGGTTTCTGGATTATGCCTTACACCCAGACTTCTTATTCAGCAGTTTCCTCAAGAATCCCTAAATACAAAGTTTCACGTCTAACCTGACAGTTTGCTCAAAGCGTTCTCCAGCGTGTGGTCGTATCAGACGCCGTCGCCCAGGTCTCTGAATGACGCTCAGACAAATGCTGGACACGATGACGTCTGTCTGGATTTCCACACGTCTCATTCTGCGCCGTCAAGACCAAGTTTCACTCAGGCGAAAGCTGGAAATTTCCACGTGGCACGATTTAATGACAACCTCTGCGTCGTCCTGCGGTCACAATCAGAAAAAACCCTGGGGGAGAAAAACAATATGTTAGCTAAAAATATATCAACTTTATTTAAGGATTGTTGACTTCCATCATCACTGAAAGATTAGACACCTGCATCACACTTTTGCTTTTCTCTTTAATTTTCCTCCTCTGATTTTTGTTTTTCCCTCACTTTATAGTGTTTGGAAGGCAGAAGGGCACACACACACACACACACACACACACTTATATATATATATATGTATACATACATGCATGAATATACATATATACATATAAATAAAGTTACATTTTGTCTTGTGAAATGCTTCCTCTAATTACTCGCTCTTCCTTGATGAGAAGGTGTCGCGTCGCCGTTTTTTCTCTTCATCTTGCGGTGGATGTTGACATTTGTTTGTCCCTGTTGGTTGAAATATTGGTTTTACTTGCACAGTTTTACTCAGTTTTACTCGTTTTCACAGCGACAAGTACTTTTTTTTGACTGGAGGGTGTATCTTATCAGGGCAAATCTTTGAAAAACATTCCTGTGATTTTCTGAACTTCCACAAAGTGTCAAACTGTCCGGTAGCCCATGAAGTAAACACTATCACAATAAACGTAGGTTTTGTTTAACTAAACACACAGTATGTCACAGTTTGAAGGGATTTCACAAGCATGCAGCTCCGTACTCACGCGCGTCCCATAAAAGTCTCCGCACAAACGTCTGGAATCTGCACATCTTTAAATCATCTCAGCAGCGTTGGCAGGAAACGGCCGCTCTTCATGGTAAAGTTCGTGTCCTTAAATGTTCAGTTTTGACACAGAAGCACGTCACACACGGTCAGACAAAATCATGTGAGATCATCAGAGTTCAGCTTCAGACTTTTTAAATTGTAACTTACATGCTGTGGGAGATGTGCCGCGTCTGTTGCTCGAGGACATTTCATTACTTTGCTGTCGTCTGTTTTAAATCAATCAGCTTGTAAAGAAAAATGTAACAGTCAAAACTGAAGAAGAGTTCAACTTAAATCAACGTTTTTAGTCCTGCTCTTCTAAAAGCGATATGGTTCAAGTGGAGCTGTACTGACAGCTGGTGTCTATCCTTAATTGTGCTTTTACAAAAACGAAGATTTGAAAGACAATATGATGTAGAGTACTTCAACAGAGTACAAAATTGGCTTCAGATAGCAAAATAAACCTTACTGTCAGAACTGTGATCATGTCAGACTGTATATAATTGATGAGCCAAACTCGACTCCCAGGAAATGTATATTTTCTTTTTTTATGATTTCAACTTCTGAGATTTACAGTCCTGTTTTTGTTTATAAATATATATATATATATATATTGATATATGTACACACACTGATTAAAATGATGTTTTCCTCAGTAAGCTTTGTTGTCATCTGTAATTTGGGGTCAAGAATGAAGTTAGATTTGCTACATTTAAACAGACGTGGTAAGATTTCTTGATTTGTTTATTTTTTGACTCGATACCTGCCACCCCCGAAAACCGTCGAGCTGCAGAACAGATTTGGATTGTTCTCAGGTTACAAACAACTTCTCAAAGAGCGAATGCTTCGCTGTAAATAAATCTAGCCCTGACAAATGTCTTCCTTTTAAGATGTCCAATGTCTGCCAATTTTCTTACTTCATTCCTTTTTTAATGTAAAAAAAACAAGTAGGGCTGGGGGCGACGCAGCAACGTAATCGATTACTTAAATACATCCATTTATGTATCGTGAGTTGACATGTCGCAAGAAGGATGTAAGGCCCTGCGAGCACGAGACGTCAGCCTCGCCGAGCAGCAGCGTGATTCATGCTTTTGTGTTCACACATGCAGCGTTGTTTAAACGCCGCTGCCTGCTGCTAGAAGTGCTGTTTTCTGTATTTAAAAGCACAAATTCCTCTCATTAATGAAGTTATACAAGCTCCTGCACAGCCGACAGCCTGGTCCTGTAAATGTTTCAAAGTAAAATGCATTGTATGAGCACTGATGGGATTCTGTCAGAGATGCTGTCAGAGGGCTTTGTTTTGAAAGGGAAGCTGCGTGTCAGCCGCAGCACATCTGGAGAAATGTGACGCTCGCGTCTGTCAGCATGAATAGACAGTAAAAATGATGTTTTGATGATTATATTGACTCTATACCGCTTTTTACTGCAGTTTAAAGTCTTTCTGTCACAGAGATGAGAAAATACAAAGACAGCTGTTTTACTTTAACTTCCTTACTTCCCTTTTCAAAAACAAAAGCCCTCTGACAGCATCCTGTGGACAGAATCCCATCAGTTGCTCATACAATGCATTTTATTTTGAAATATTTACAGCACCAGGTTGTCGGCTGTGCAGGAGCTGCACATCTTCAAAAATGAGCAGAATTTGTGCTTTTAAAAATAGAAAACACAGCACTCATGAACACCACATGCATGAAACACGCTGCTGCTCAACGCTCCTGCAGCGCTCCTGACGCGCTCCTGACGCGCGCTGTGTGAAAACGGGACTAAGGCCAGTTAATGCTGGAATATTTTGTTTCTCTTAGAAAAAAGTTATAGTGTTATTCAAATTGCACTAATTTTACTGCGGGATTTTTTGTTGGACTGCTAGATTTGAGGTTTGTTACTGTATAAAAGAGAAATTGTTTTGTTATTCCTCCTAAAAGTGACTTGAATTTAAACATTGTTTTATCTATTTTGCTGTTTGGATAGCTAAATATAGATTACACTACGTTCCTTTTACTTGAATGGAACAAGCTCTTGCATTAACTTTATTCGGGGAGACTTTAAATCAGACTGTAAAAACAGATTATCAGTTCAGACCGGACTATTTTTTGTTGTGGAATAATGCCCTGCAGTGTATACTCTGTCATGATTGAAAAAATTAAAAAAAATATATAAATGACAGTTTTAAAATATTATTTTCAGTAAATTTGTTATATTAATCAAGTTATAAAAAAAAAATAATAAATAATAGTTCAATAAAAAAAATAGTTCAATAAAAAAAGAATAATCAATAAAATAATATCGACAGATAAATCGATAAAAAAATAACCGTTGGGTGCAGCCCTTTTTTGTAATGGCAGCACATCCTGCTCAGGCTAAGTCTGACAGAATTTAAGGTTGTTCATCGGATATATTTTACCAACTCTAAACTCTCCAAAATAAATCCTAATTGTCACTGATGCTTGTAACAGATGCCACGTGTCAACAGCAAATATGACTCGTATGTTTTGGTCTTTTTCCCGCCTTTAAAGCTGCGGGACAGTAATTTTCAAACACCTCTCTGAGAGCATTAAACAGTACTGACACTGTGTGCAGAAACAGCCATTTTTGGAGTTTTCCCAGGCCTCAAATAATTAGAAAGACAACAAAAGACAGCACTGCCTTTGTCTCTGTTAGCACGTATGAGGATATTACCGCGGTGGAAGTCGCCTCTATGGCTCAAACTCCTCTCGCTTTTCTTAGATCTGGAGAAAATTTAGGATACTTTAAAGGGTCATCTGGACATTATGAGGCTGCCTGGGGCCCTGTGACCGACCATATATCCAAAATTAAAGACACTCCAGGATAAATAAATCCTCCTCCAATGATGCTTATTTGTTAATACATGTAAAACATTTTTTACTGGGCAGCTGGAGGCTGTTTTGCGTTACTGTCAAAGAGCTTTCGTATCGTTACAGACAAAACCAGTAAGTTAGGAAGGAAGAAAGAGTGGATAATGTCTTATTTATTATTGTTTCATGTCTTTATTTTCTACAGTGGCTGCAAGAATTCTGTGTACCAGGGGTGGGGGGGTTTCTGTGGAAAAAATACAAAAAATGTTATCAATATTTACGAATTTTCATCGTACCATGCCTGAAAGATGAATAAATAAACATATCAAACAGCAATTAATAATAATTTAATTAATTAATTAATTACACAAAAGATTTGCTACATGTAAGTTGCTGTTAAACTCTAAATGGATTTGTATATTTGTATGACAATAATAAATTGGTGCTCTTTTCTTTTTAAAGGTTCGAGGCATAAATTAATTTTGATATTTAAGGGACGGAGCGTCTTAAAGGGAGAAGACGTAAAAAAAGACAATTTAACACAGGAACCTTTTACGACATGAGACTGATGTTTTTTTCACTCTTTCACACTTTTGTTTTTAAATACTGTGACTTTTTAATTCTATTTCAGACGACGTACTGTACCAGACTTTTTTACGACATTTTGGGCGACATACTATATGAACACTTTTTGGGCAATTTTGAATGACATACTACACTTTTACTTTATTTATGCTATTTTGGAGGACATATTATAATATGGCATTTTTATAGTATTTTTTTACGACATTTATACTATGATGTTTTTGTGTCATTTTATATATAAATAATTATTTTTTTTCTATATACAGCACTGACTTTTTTAACACTTTTTTCAGGATACTGTACAATGAGTTATTTCTAAATACTATATTAGAACTGTTTTGAAATGATATACTATGACTTTTACTATTTTTACTTTTAGTATTTTATCGAAATAGTGTACTAAGTTTTTTGTCATGCTATGCATTGACATTTTTATATTATTTTCCTTAAATTACTATGACGATACACTTAACATATACTATATTATGACATTTTTGGATATTTTTATGGCATACTATACGATGACATTTTACATAATTTTTTTTCTTCATACTATATTAAGACATTTTTTAATAGATTTTATGGCATATTTACCATGACATTTTAATATTTTTGTCATATATACTATTGTATAACTTATTCATTTATATTTTTACAGCATACTATACTATGATATTTTTCTGCTCACTATACTAAGACATTTTTATATTTTTATGACATATTAAATCAAGGACGTTTTCATGATATATTTGTGACATATACTTTTTCATGTTTTATTACATTTCTACTGCATGATGTACTTTGACAATTTTATGAGATTTCTACAGGATACTATTGTTTTTATGGTATTTTACTGCATACTATAGTATGACTTCATGTTTTTGGGAGGTTTTTTTTGCATGCTATACTAATACTACTTTTTATGATATATATTTTTTGCATATTATACTTTCAACTTTTTTATCAATTTAATTATTGCATTTTTTCTCTTTTGCCTACACCAGCGCGGCGTCTCACTGTGGTCGTCCTACTTTCACACAAGGTCTTAATGCTTCTTCCACAACTTCATATAGTTTAACACTTTTTACAGACAGAATTTAACAGAAAGTTATCGTTCTAAATGTACATTTGATTTGTAAACTGTGTGAGTGACTTACCAGCAAACATAAGACTGATCTCAAATCCACAGCGGTTGGGTGTGTTTCCCCTTTAAAAAAAACACAGGAAAGATGGAGACACATAAGTGGCTGCATAAAAAGGATAAACAGCAGGTGTTGCACTGAGTGTTTGTTTTTTTCCGACCTGTCTCACCTTCCCTCCGCAGTACGCAGCGTCATGTTCCAGGAACTGAAGAAGTGGCTCTGCGCTGATTAAAAACCTCCAACCTGCACGTCTGCCCTCCGCTGTCCCCGGCAACTCCCGTCTCTTCACCTGCCCACATCCTGCTGACAGCTGTGACCCTCTTTCATCATGTCTCATCTTCAGCTGTTTTAATCTCTCTGTTCGTTCAGCCCGGATTAAAGTGCTGAGCAGCAGGACGGAGGCATACTGCTGTCTTTTCTGTAAATGAAAGAGCTGAGGTGAGTGGAGGAGCAAATCCATCTTTTATGGACCTCCGTCTGTGACAGTCAGGGATTAGCTGGTCAAAACACAGAGGCAGACAGAGCCAGAAAACACCGGAAATTATCCGTCACCTTTGGACTGTGTTCAATTTACACTGACGAGTAAAATGTGTCGTTTTGCTTGTGAAAAAATAGGTCTGGACAGTAAACTGACATTATATCGATATTGTGTCATGAACTTGGATATCGTCCGAGATTTCAGATGTCAGAATATTTCAAACTTACGACCCAGCCCGGGATAAGAGGAAGAAAATAGACGGATAATATTGCAAATGTTGTCTTTTCCTGGTTCTATTAAAGGCTGCTTTACAGTAGAGTGATGCAACTTTCTGAACTTAACAGCTGTTTCGTTATCTGCCTTCACTTAGTCATTAACAGGCCAGAGCCGGAGCGCAGAGACTTTACGTTTACTTTCATCTGAACATACCATAGTCACACCGGGAGAAGATCTTTTCTTAAGCATAACTAAGTGTTTTTTTGTGCTTAAAAATAACCATGTTAACCCTGGGTTTCCCACACATTCGTTTATTTGTGGCGGGTCACCTCAAATAAATCAAGAAATCTGTCGCCACGAATGGACTTTTGGACTTTTTGGATCTGGACTGCATATTAGGAGCGCTATTGGAGTTATATATATACTGTATATCACAGACAGATAGATAGATAGATAGATAGATCCACATCCATGAAAGTTAGCTCATACACTACATCACTTAAGAAACATAGATATGAAACGTATAAAATGTACAATTGTAACGTGTTCTTGGTTTGCAGAAACGTACAATGCAATACATTTGGTGACAGGGCTGGTTTTCCCCAATTTCCAATATTTATGCTAAGCTAAGCAGCCTCATAATTAGCATACAGACATGAGAATGGTATCTATCTTTTCATTTAACTCCAAGCAAAACAGTAAATAATGTATTCCCCGAAACACTGACGCAGAATTCTCCGGCGTGCTCAGCTCTCACCTGGTCAAACAAACTGAGCTGATGAGGACCAAACAAAATGCTCAACGCATTCTTGGTGTGGACGCATCTGCAGAGCCGTCATGAGTCATCTCAGCTAAGCAGCCGAGTGTGACAGGGTCGCTGCGCAGCTGTTTTACATGATCATGTTTCCCATAATGCAGCGTGACCTCAGAGCAGCACGGGCACCTGTGAGGAGGACATGACAGACACAATCACAGTGACTCATCTGCAGGTTTCTTGTACCACAGAAGGTTCACACATTCGCACAAACAAACAAATGACAAATTAGCGAAACAGCACACATGAAATGAAACGCTGGCTTCAAAAGTGCAGAGGAGGTTAAGAAAATAAGCGCCCATGTGTGGATGCAGCGAGAGTTTTCATGACTGACATGAGCTCATAGCTATTAGGTCTCAGCGCTGCCTTTGAAGCTCAGATTTAGACAGCAATGTGTGACCCCTTGATCAATCACACCGAGTCCGATCTCCAGATGATCAGAAATTAAAAACGGTCCATATTAGTAATTATTAGCAGTACACAAAACGGGAGAGGAATGAAGTGCATGTGGAAGCTGTGTGACGATGTTTGTCGACAGTGTGTTCAGTCAGGATCACGGCTGTACCCGTAAAAAGTGTGTGGACGCAGTAATGAGACGTCCGAGGGGACGCTGAGTCTTTCCACTCATTATCTCTTCTTATGCTGATATGTTGCCTGTTTTTTTAACCCCGATACTGCTGTTTAAAAGGAATCACTTTCTTTGGTTTTTGCATTTTATTTGCTGTCAAAGGTCCAATGTGGTGGTTTGTCCCCTTTAACCACTCGTAACCAGACTCCAAACATTTGTGACACCAAAGTCTGGATTGATTTAAGATGTCTGGGACTTCGATAAAATAAAAGGGAAGAAGAATACACACAGAATTTGGGAAAAAAAGCCTAAATGTCTACAGAGGCAAATACCATAAAAACCAGAGGGAAAAACTGATACACAGCACACAGCGTACAAGACGAGGCCACGTTTAGAGAACAGCCCGACCAAAAATGACTCTTTCCGGTGCATTTCTTGAAAAATCCACGTTCATATGATAACATTGTGAAAACAATTCTTATGTACATGTATCTGCAAAAACAACCGAAAATGCTGCAATATGCACGCCAGGCCAGTAGGTGGCCACGTAACTTGCTCTGTAGATGAAGACCTGCAGGGCAAGTCTTCATCTACAGAGCGGTGAGTAACAACAAGACTTTTTTTGAATTTTTTAATTTTTTAATGCTAATATTAAGCTAAATTTCCATAACTGATAGAGTCCAATGTTGCATTTGAGAATGAATGAAGGCATTTTACAGTTCTGCAGATACGATTTGTATGTTATTATGTCGTACACAAATTATAATTTTAAGTTTCTTTACTTTTTAGTTTCTTTATTTCATCAACACTGGTTAACATGTGTTTAGGTCAGCACACAAAAAGCATTTGGTTTTGATGAGGAAAAGATGTTTGGGCTTCAAATGGCTGTTTTTTTGGGGCAAAATTTCTGCAGAAAACTCAGCAGTGTTGTATTAAAAAATAAACCACTCCTTGTGCCACTGCAGCAGCAGCTCTGAAAAAAGGCAACCAGTGTTAAGACACTATCACTGATGGAGACACAGCGATGGGTCTCTAAAAAAATACCCACATTTGGTGATTTTTTTAAAATTATTTTAAATGTAAAAAAAAATTAGTAAAAATTTAAAGTTCAATTTTTGACTAGCTGCAGAAAACACAACAGTGATTTATTAACGAACCAATTCGTCTCCAACAGTGCGTCACTTTACAAACGTTATGATGCGATATGTATGAAACGTACAAACATTTTTGTGGTTTGCAGAAATGTACATGGCCAACATTTTTGTCCACTACAGACTCAGCACGTATCGCAAAAGTCATGACAATCTGTCCAGTACGAGAAAGAAAGTCAAAAGATCATCAACATCAGCAGGATTCATTCTGTCAGGGACGTGCATGTCTGCACAGAACTTCATGGAAATGTATACATCTGTACCAAAAAATGTCGAGCTCGTGGTAACGCTGCAGGAAAAGTCGAGAGATCACCAAATTAGAGATGTTTTTTAACCTGCTGGTGGCGTTACAGAAAAGTCAAATAATCACCAAAGTCGTCAGAATTTATCCACTAGGGACCTCAAATATTTAGCAAAAGCCAATTTAATCAATAACTGATAATTCATAAATGTCATCCTCATGATGAGCGTAGATACAAAGAGATTACTTAAGTCAGCAGGATTCATCATCTGGGGAAGCTGAAAAAAAAATGTCAGTCTAGACCAAAGTGGTGGACCAGAAAAAGGCTGGCTGCACCCCCAAGACAGAAAAAAGTAATGATGCAAAAAACAGCTCCACTATCCACCTCCGCACCTCATCAAACACGATTACGTATGGAAAATAAACAAAAACAGATGGCGCTCGAGCCGCGTCTGGAGGCAATATCTTATCACAGAAAACCATTTCAGCGAACACATGAGTTGGGAGTTTAACGGGCACTTCTGCGTGTGCGTGTGCGTGTGCCGTGGTCCGCTGAGTCCGTCTTAAATCACGGCTCAGATGTTTGGCAGCGGTTCAAACGGCGCATGTGCTCGCTTGATTAAAACTGAACGGCCGTCCTGGTTCGGCCTCTCTGGATAGTGTGTAGGGGGCAGGACGGGGTCAGAGCGCAGGGGGAGACATGTGACCACTAGAGGGACGAGCTGGTGCAGAGTGGCAGAAAAATCCACAAAAAACAAGTCCATTATCAGAAGTAAATAGTTCAAAATGAGCTTCACCTCAACCAAGTACCACAGTTAAATCCTGCTGTCACATTTTGCAGGAGTAATAATAGTCAGATCATATAATATATAATAAAACAACAGTCACTGGGGACATTTTTCTGCATTAAGAACTTTTAATTTAAATACTTTAAGTACATTTCCCTGATTAGACTTTCAAACCTTTTAAAATTAAATTTAAAATGAAGTATCATTTTTAATTCCGAATTTTCACGTGTGATGGAGGATTTTTACATTGTGGTATTATTACTTTCACTAAAGTTAAGGATGTGTACACGTCCTCCCAAATATGTAGATTTTTTCACCATCATGCAGGAAACTAAGTGATTTTGTACGTTTAGTACATAGTAGTACATTAATATAGTAAAGAAACCGAAGCCCTTGCGTCCTCCACTACCATTTTGGGAGACGTGCCACGTTAGTGTATCAGTGAACACGTTGACTGTGTCCACATGCAAACAAGCTCTCACTCAGGACACTCAGGTATGTTGTACCTGAACGCAGCACACACGCAGTAACAGTATCAACAGTCAGATAAGCTGCTGTACTGATATATGAAACTGCAGTACATCTGTGGTATGTTGATACCAGCTGAGACACTGAGGCACGTAAAGACATTATCCCCGGGGCTCTCTCCCACGAAAAACCTAAGCTCCGAGGCGCAGGGTGTCTCTCTCCTACCTGACACTCAGAAACAGTCGGGTTCCCATCTCGCCCTCACCCTCATCACCCTCATCATCCTCATCATCCTCCGTCATCCTCCGTCATCCTCCGTCATCCGTGAAGTGCATGGTCTCTCCCGCCTGACGGTGAAGCCCTGAAGTGCACGCGGCATGGTGTCTGTCAAAAACATAGAAAAAAGTTCAATACAAGCATAACCTTTTGACATTTTCTGTAGTTGAAAATACACAAAAGTCATAGTCAATCAAAAAATGCAATACAAGAGCATAGTATATAACTTTTATAGTATAATTACTTTGCTACCGGTTCAAGACTGAAATGAAGTCTGTAGATAAAAGTATGGTGAAAAGTAGAATTTCAAAGCGGAGTACATAAAAGTTTTTTTTTTTTTTACTTACTGCAACTTTTGAAAATTTGGTTTCAAGTACCTCGAAACTGTTCTCAAGTACAATACTTGAGTATATGCACTTGTTTAGAGTACATGGCTGTATAATTGTAGGTACAAACGTCACAGACGCTTCATAAAGCAGAGAAGAATTCGATTCTACTTTCATATCTGCAAAGTTTCTATCATAATTTCAGAACCCCTGTAATCCAGAGACTATTAAAACACATACTGTTGACGCTTCTCCGTCACAGTAAACACGGCCGGGATGAAGGAAATCCTGCAGAATTATTCATGTGCGAACTCTTCCTGCATTTGTTCAGCTATTGTTTTCCATTTTGTAAATTCATGAGGTGTTTTGTGGCTCAGGGGACGACCCGCTGATATTTCGCTGTCTTTTTCTGCACCAGCTGAGACTGGGATCGGGGACAATGGTGATGAACTGTTACAACCCATAAAGGACCGCTCCAGCAGACATTAACTTCAGCAGCTGTGTGACAGCGAGTCCTGCAGCGAGCTGATCGGCCGAGCGCCTCAGGAGCTGCTGCAGTAAATGTCAAAGTGTTACGACCTCACAGATAAACTAAAGCAGAACCTTCTTCCTGCATTAAGATCAAATGGTCTGAGGGTTCACAGACTGCTTTCACCACAGTCTCACTAACGGTCTCTAAAGTCATCATGAATAAACGGACAATATTCATCTTCAGAGCTTAATATACTTCAAACAGAGGAGGAAGTACAAACATATATTTGCTTAAAGAGACGCTGCCCATTTTATACATGAACTTCAGTTTACTCGTCACAATGATTAATACTCAGCTGAAAAATGCCGTGTAGGGGTCGACCCATAATGTTTTTTTTGGCATATACCAATACTGATTATTAGTAGGTAATGAGACCAATAACCAATATTTGGACCCGATATACATTTACATTAAAATGAAAATCTTTCTGTCAATATTTAGAATTTGGAATATAACAAACTCAGAAGTTTGTTTGAATGCTTTTAGCAAATATTAAGTCAAAACTGAAACATTCAACATCAAATACAGTTTTTTTAATAAAGTCAAGTAAAAAATTAAAATAAAAAATTAATAAATAAAAATAGCGCCTTCAGTTTTTACAAAGTAAAAGTTCCTCCCTTGCTGACACTTTCTTTGCACTTTTTCATCATCAACAATCATTAAAATAAAGAACCAATACAGATAATCAGCAAAATGCTGAATACTGGTACCAAATATCGCCCTGGGCAGTAATCTGTCGACCCCTAATGCATTGTTCTACCTCACCGCCTCAAATCTGTCGGTCTACAGCCTTATATTACCCCTTTAAGGCAGGAATATCCCACTATTATGCCGCCTTGCTGCTCTGTACAAGAGACACTATCTATAATATGATCAAAAAACTAATTAACAACAACAAACTATAAATTTAAACAATTTCATTGTTGTAGAAGAACATTAGGTACAAGTTACAAATGACTGTGTGATAATATTGGCAATAAACAGGATAAAGAATCGGAGCGCGCTCTCTCGCTCGTAGTTTTCATGGTGCTGACGGAGCTGTCCGCAGTGCTGACAGGGAAGGGTTAAAGCAACAGGTCATTGATAATGGCGCTTAGAGATCTAGTTTGTATCTTACTGAGCTCTAACTATTCTGTTTTATGTCTTTTGTTTTCTTGTAAAGTTGGAGATCTTCACTGCACTCACATCTAATCGCTGACGCATTTTTGCCAATTTTTGTCCTCGCTGGTTTAACGGCACTGATGTGTGCATGTGAAACAAACAAACACACAAAAACAGAGCTTCCATGTGTGCTCTCATCTCAGCCTCCTCTGCAAAAACGTGTCAGCTTTACACGCCAAAAAATATTTTGCAAATGAACTTCAGAACTATAAACTATGTGATGAGATAGAGGGTCGAACAGAGCGAGTTCACACACAAACAAGAGATTTTGCCACATTAGATTAGATTTTTCTAATTTATTTCAGAATTTCCAATTGCGAAATAACACAGCTGGCAGGTTTCACTTCAGAGTATTTTCACAAGCAGTTGTTGAAAACTGAAAAACTGGCAAAAAAAAAGTGTGTGTGTGAGGTGAGAAACTCACAAACAAAAACCTGCTCTCCCTCGTGGTTCGGTTATGAGTTCAGTGTTACGAGCAGCTGACGTGACTGAGAGAGAAACTGCTGTTGGATTTAGGCTAGTTTCATACTTTGTGTCTGTTCTTGATATTGAACATGAACACATCAGACGCAACTGTAATGAAAACACTAACAAGAGGACACAAATCTTTCAGACGTCTTGGCTGCATGTGTGCTTCATCACCAGCGGTGGAGAGTATACAGAAAAAACGAAAACTACAGGCAGATTTCAGCATCAGAACTTCGATTTTCTTCTTTTCTGCTAAAATTGTCAATAAACATGCTAATGTACATAAACATGCTAATGTCAATAAACATGCCAATGTCAGTAAACATGCTAATGTACATAAACAAGCTAATGTCAATAAACATGCTAATGTAAATAAACATGCTAATGTCAATAAACATGCCAATGTCAACAAACATGCTAATGTCAACAAACATGCCAATGTCAGTAAACATGCTAATGTCAATAAACATGCTAATGTCAGCAAACATGCCAATATCAATAAATATGCCAGTGTCAATAAACATGCTAATGTCAATAGATATGCTAATGTCAACAAACATGCTAATGTCAATAAACATGCCAATGTCAATAAACATGCCAATGTCAACAAACATGCTAATGTCAATAAATATGCCAATGCCAATAAACATGCTAATGTCAGTGTTTTGTCAGTGGTAAGAAACTTACTTTTAATAATTCACATATTATATTTCACATATAAAGTGTAATGTGCTATTAATGTTAACTGCTGTCCATGTATAGTGACCCATATTAAATGTAAAAATATATAAAAACATAAATAAACAGGAAACAGCTTATAGCATTTAGCATTAAAACGCGCCCCATCGTCTTTGTAGCTGTTATGTTAATCCCACTTTAAGACCTCAAAGCTAACCAACACCGATGCGGAAAACTGCTCCCAAACTCGGAAACTAGGACGTACCGACATAACGCAGCATATTCAGTTAGTCACAGCGGCCAAAGTGTCCGGACAAACCGTGTTAGCTGAAGCTAGCTAAACTCTGAAGGCAGTGTTTCGGTCATTATTCGGTTAAATGACGGTCTTACCTGGTGACTGTGAGCAGTTGTTTAGCGGGATCTTTTCTCCGGGACAAACACGGTGAGGAGAAGAAACGCGACGACAGACGGACGTAACCGCGTTTCTCGGTGTAGCTCTTCCTCTCTGGTAGACACAAAGCGCTTAAAAATCGTTTTTGATGCTAAAATCCAACGTTTTTTAGCATTTTGTTTGCGTTTCACATCGAGTTGCGGGTTGATTCTGGCGCCATTTTCTTCGATGGGCGTGGCCTTCTAGCGGGGGCGCGCGCTCCGTCACGTTTTACATCACCTGTTTGTGGGCGGGGCCTCTCAGAATATAATCAAAGTGAGGTTTTTGTCAATGTGTTTTCCACTAAAAAGTGAAGTGAGAACAGAGAATAACACTTAGTCACGCCAGTGACACTGCAAAAAAAAAAAAAAACACAGCTTCCATAAAGTTACACCTAAAAACAGCTGTGGTGAACAAGATGGTGAAAGTTTCAAAGAGGCTCTGAATAGTCTGGATATTCAGTGTCCTTATATATTTTTTAAACAATATTTTCATTGAAATTTTAAGTGCATATCAAAACATGTTCGTCAATGTACAAAAATATATCCCCTAATACAGTCACATAGGAATAACTGCAGAGTTAAATACATACATATAAGCTGTAGGTTTAAAGGCTTTACCTTATTTGACCTGTTCTTTAGTGTGCAGTCCTGGCAGCGTGTAAGTGACGTGCCACTTGACAGAGTGCACAGAAAAAGGCCCGTTTTCTTGTTGGTCTGGACGGGGATCAAACACACTGAAAGCAGAGGGATATAATGGGAACAGCATGTCAGCGTACAGTAACAGTACAGAAACAAACTCTCGGCCAACAAATGTTCACAGAGTTTGAGGGAGACGGACAGTCAGAGGGATTGTGAGGTTGTTCAGCGTTTACAGCCAAACACACTCTGCACTCTGCTGCAACACACATGTTATGTCACATAAATCTGGTGGTGGGATCTCAACATGCAGGCACGCCTATCCAATAATGGTTGGCGCAGGATCTGTGGGGCTGCTGCTGTAGGTTTTATATAGATTGATGAGTGGAAGGTAGTGTGTGTGTGTGTGTGTGTGTGTGTGTGTGTGCGCTGAAGGGGTTTATTGCAAATCTTTCTGGGAAACAAGCCACCAGTGCGTGGAAAGGTACACGAAAACAAGCTGAATCCTGTCTCACTCATTTTTTTCTCTCTCTGTTTCAGCCACAGGTCTGTCCCCTCTCGTTCGCCGTCCACACACCACCCATCACCTGTTTCTCGGGACCTTGACGTCCTCCTATATATGGCACTCCTCTGGGGTCCTGCACAGCAGGAGGAGTGGCTGTTGATGTTTGCGCAGCTTGCTTGATTCCTGAGAAGCGTGGAGAGTTTACACGAGCTGCTTGACTTCTCACACTTTTTTCTTTTTTTTTTTTAATGTTCATTTGTTTCCTTTGCAGGTCAAAGTCCAGGCAGTCAAACACATGGAGAGGAAGTTTGGAGAGTTTAATGGACCCTCAGGCTGTGATGGATAGCTCTTAGTTGGAGCTGATTTTTAACCTTTGTGCATTTTGTGCAAGCTGACCTCAGTGTGTTCATGCAATTGAACGCAGATTGTTTTAAAGGTGTTAAATTTCAAGAAATTCTATCATTTGTTTCTTCTCTTTGTACAGTAAACGCATTTTTCCATCAGCGGTAAATCGCACTATGAATTTATCTTGAGGAAAGATTTTTTATTTTTATTTTTTATTTATTTATTTTTTTGGACACGCTTTCTTGTCCTTTTGGTTTGAGGCCGTTTTTTGTGATTTGGGAGAGCCGGGTGCTTGGTTACAATTAAGGGAAATCTTAATACTACAGCATAAAGTGATGATTTTAGTCAATGTATGCGCTCAGCTTTGTGGCAATAGTTGGGGGAAGATCTTCTCTGCCCTGTGTGGGCTGTTGTAGCAGCATAGTAATGCTCATGATTTGGGAATGAGACCCATACATGGGGCCGATTGGTTGCAATGTTTGAGTGTCCACATATTTTTGGTAATGCAGTGTAACGGTATTAATGCAGCTTTGTAAAGAACATAATACCTTAAGTTTTGAGTATGTCTTTATGATTCAACTTTTTATAGGAGCACTCAGTCCGGCGCCAGAATAAACGTTGCCATTGTCATTTCTGCAAAACCAGGAATACGTTACATTTTCAGCATTTCATACCTATGAGATTAACATTTCTAAAGTGTCGTAGAATATGAATTAACTTTGTCATTGGTAGCTGGAGGGCATGGTCCAATGGCGTGTCCCCTAGTCGAAATGCCTGCCAGGCTGCTCTGTTCGAGACCAGCAACACTGGTTGTGTTTAACCCATCGCTCTTTTACCACTAAGGATAGAGTGACGAAAACAAATGTTTTTTTACTGAACCATCCGGCTGTTTCCAGATAGGCGTGTGCCCCTAAAAGCGGGAATTTCAAGCCAAAACAAGTCTTTTCCGAACCATAATCAAATGTTTTTTTTGTCTTTAGCCTCCCTAACCACACATTAACCACAGCGTTATTGAAATGCAAAATGTAACCATTTCATCACAACGTACAACGTTACTCACAGTTGCAGAAACATACAATAACAACATTTAGTCTGGCAGTTGGGGTGGAGCAGCGACAACAGACATTTGTCTTATTAAAAAGGTTAAACCTCAATCTCTAAATTAAGCTTTGTCAGGGCACTGCTGAGAATTTTTATATGGCAGACACCAAAAGCAGGTTTGAGTTTGTTGATTTGTCATGTCCTTTGGGAAGAGGCCTTTAAAAAAATGTAACACTTAAGCTTAATTTCTGCACACAATCGAAGTTTTGGGGATCTGATGCTCTTGTCTTTGCAGCATTAGACAGGTGACTTAAATTAAGATAAGTGCAACAACAAAAGGGTAAAACACTCAAAAAACAACTTTGTTTATCTTAAATCAGGGCTTGATATTAACTTTTCAAACTCTACATTTGAGTCGACTGCTCCTACTCTCTACTAGCAAAAATGGGTTTTCTTGAAATAAATCAAGAACGTGAACTTGCACAAAAAAATCATTTGGCGTTTTGGCTCTGACCTCCCATGCGGCATACAGTTAAAGCTACATTTGCTTACTTTAAAAAAGAAACCGTTTTGTCATATGTGCTGAAATTGTCGCAATATTCCCACAATAGTACATGACACAGGTGTACTACTACTACTACTACTACACAGTCTGAAAAAAACATTTTCTTCCTCATAGTAGTGTTTCTGATGGCATTTACAGGAATCTGCTCACCAAAAACAACCAACGCAGCAGTCTTTACTATTAACATTGTGCCCTTAAATAACAATACTTGGTGAATTTTTTTTTTTTTTTTTAAATACAGCCATTTCATTGGGTAAGATATTTATTTTTGAACTAAAAGAAAAACAATGTTTGACTTATTTTCTCTCTTTTTATTGAAACATTATTTTATGTTTGAGGGCATTAGACAGGGAACAGTTATGGACTAAGAAAGACTATGGAATACATGAAGGTCATGTTTCATAGACTTATGATCATCATAAGTGTGTTTTTGTTCGTTAGTAATAGTCACAAATCCAATGTTGTTTTACACTTGTTCTTGCATCACTGTGTGTTGGTTTGATGTAGCTCAGGGTCTCACAGCTGTAAAGAGTTAAAAACGCAGAAGTCTGCTGCCTGTGTCAGCAGTACAGAAACATAAAGAAGAGAAAGAAAAAAAAGAAGTCTTTAAAGCAGCTGCCAATCATGTCAGTCAAACTGTCAAACTGTGCACCGCTGATCCAACATGAATCAAGACTCTGTTATTGCATTGCCAATTTCTTGTAAAATGAGAGTTTGGGATCCTGCCGCCATAAGAAAAAAATGTTGGTTTTTTTTTTGTCAGCCCCGGTGGATCATAGAAAATACCACTAAAGGCACTATATGAGGTGGCAGAGGAACATGACTATTTTCACAGATTTCCTGTCTCACGTATTACTTATTTTAATCCTTCTGCCATCAGACTTTTAAATTCGGCTGACAGCAGTAATTGATGGTCATATGGGCCAGTATGGTAAACCCTGGGGAACAGCATGGTTTAAATACAGTTGTCTGAATCTGTGTCAATATAGTGACAGTTTTAGCAAATAAGACATTTTTTCAAAATAAAGTTGCCAGCTGTAGCTGTAAGTCATCGTTAAGAGGAAGTCAGACTCCTCTGTGGGTCGGGAGTCCACAGGCGGATGCTGGTGGAGCGCTGAGGCTGATCAGAGCTAAGCCAGCAGCAGCAGCAATGGTTGTGGAAATATTCACAGAGCTGTGAAGCAGCAGCAGCATTTGCAGAGCAGAGGGAGAGCTGGGCATGCGGACAGCTCGGAGTACAGACGTCCAAACCGTGACGGTGTTTTGAATATGTGTTTCAGACGGTGGGGCCTGTCATGCATGACTGTAGCAGTGAAACTTCACTTCAGTATCTAAACTATCTCATTTAACTTATACAAATTAGGAAAAATAATTCCATATTACATAGACAGAAGGTCAAATGGGTCTCTGAGTGGCAGGAAATCACTGTAAAAGTAATGCAGAGTAAATGCAGTTTGTTGTTAATGGGTCACAGTAGGGCTATTTAAAGGATTCTTGCCTATGAGGAGTGAAACTCGACATGACGTAAAGGTTATGAGAAGAGCTGGAGAGGAGAGCCTGAGACAAGAATTTTATATATATAATTTTGGACACCTTATCATCAGTTAAATGTTTGTGACATGATGCATCAATTTGATTTATGAATAAACCAAATGCTCGTGCTGCACTACACGGTGTCATAATAACATTTTTTTACTGCTTATTTATTTTTTGTTGCAATTTACATGCAATGTGATTAACGAAATTACTCACAGATGGATGACAAATTAAAGGAAAAACCTGAATAAATAATGTTGGTTTGTCCTGTGTGTTGTGTGTGTCCGCATGTGAGGTTACTGACTGATGGAGAACATGTTGTTGATGTCATAACAAGAAGAAGAAGCCCAGTGAAGATGAATCATCAGATGACTTTTGATTGTTGAAAGATTAAAGCTCTGAAGGGTGTCGGTGGACGTCTTGGATGTCTGGCTCGGGCAGTGGTGGAGGAAGTATTCAGTTTAAAGAACTCTATAATGAATTAAAGCCATGCGGGGCGCTCAGTAGCTCACCTGGTGGAGTGGCCGCCCCATGCACCACGCACAGAGGTTGTGTCCATGCTGCAGCGTCTGCTGGTTCGATTCCAACCCTTTGGTGCGTGTCGTCTGCTCTCTCTCTACATTTCATGCTTAAGCTGTCCTATAAACAATAAGAGCAATAAATAAATAAATAAATAAAGATTAAAGTTAGAGCATACAAAATATGCTTAAAGTACCAAAGCTAAGAGCATACAAATGCAGAATGATCCATTTCAGATTTACATATTATACTGCTGAATTTTTAGAGGCCTGTTGATGTTTTTTTGCAGCTGGTGAAGTTGGGAATAATTTTAATTACTTTATATATACTGCTGCATATCTTCAAGCTCGGGTAGGGAGACATCAGTGGGCAAAAATATGATCATCATCAAAAAAATGATCATACTGTTTCTAAGTGAACTGAGAGAAAAGTAGACTTCTACACCTCCTCTTGGCTCTGTTTTTAGGCTTTAGAAAATCTAACCTGTGACAGGAGGGCATTCCTGTTGGCAACCTGAAATCCAAGAAACATCCCAAAATCCTGGATATGTCTTAAAATCTGAGAACTTTCCTAAAATTTGAGACATATACTAAAATCCGAGAGACGTCCTCAAACTCTAAAAATGTCCTAAAATCCTAGAAACATAATCCTAGAAATGTTCTGGAATCCCAGAAACATCCCAAAATCCAAGAAATGTCTTAAAATCTGGGAAATGTCTTAAAATCTGGGAAATGTCCTCAAACCCAAAAATGTTCTGAAATCTGATAAATGTCTTAAAATCTGAGAAATGTCCTAAAAGTTGAGAAATGTCCTTAAATCCGGGAAATGTCCTCAAACCCTAAAATTGTCGTGAAATCGGAGAAATGTCCTGAAATCTGAGAAATGTCCTCAAATCTGGGAAATGTCCTCACACCCTAAAAATGTCCTGAAGTCTGAGAAATGTCCTAAAATCCTACAAATGTGGGGCTGTTGCGACTGGCCCCTGGCCTCCTGTTAAGCAAAGCGAGAGGAGATTCCCTGGCTCAGGGCATCGTCTTGTCTCAGTGAAAAGGACGCCTGATGTTACAGCAGTTTGTCTCCTGCCAGGACGAGCCATCATGAGTAAGCAGGTTTGTCAACATGCTCCCTGTTTGCACTCTAACTCACTCACAAGAACGCATAAAACACACACAACACATAATCAGCAAAATCATCATCCCAGAAAACAGATGCTATCGACGCCACAGCTCATTACTTCTGGATCGCTCGCCTGGATGCTGATGAGGTTTCTCAGGGATCTGCTGTACTGTACATCAGCCTTTCATCGAGCCAAGCACTAATTAATCTGGCCCGACCCCGAGGACCCCGCACAGTCTCACTGAAAACAGGAAGGAAAGGGTAGGATATGAAAGCATTTTTCAACATTAATTACCACACAAATTTAACTGGTGGCAACAAGCTCCTCAGCTGCGAGGCCAAACGTGAAAATGAGCAGCAGCTGTGGGACGTTTTGTGCCTGTTTGTTTCTCAACACCAACTTGAAATATTTGACATTGTTTCTGTTCCTCACAAGTTTTAAGAGTACATTGGCTCGCAGCAGCATCACAGTTATAATGACGATTTCTGGAGGTCTGTCAGCTTTGGAAATGACTAATCGTGCTAACTTTACTCTGCCCCACGCAGTCAGACAGCTGTGGGCGTTGTTAAACAGCAAAGTCAATCACCCACTCTGTAAACACTGCTGCCACACAAACAGATCACTAACTCACATTACTAACTAATAATTGATTTTTAAGAGGTGCAAGAGCTTTTCCTGTTGGACTTTGCTTGGCAGTGTTGGCCAAATTAAAATTTAAGATCTGTCAGTATCTGCAGCGACACTCATCAAGAAGCATAAAGAGAACGCAGCTTTGCAAACGTCCTCTCCTGCAGCTGTCTGCGAGGCGCTGCCGTCCGTTCGTGCAGCAGTATTTATTGTTGGATGTCAGTGGGAGTCCATCATCCCGCTGAAGTAGCACGAGTAAGATTAACTGTGCTGAAAATTAAAAGTTAATGTGTCACTTTCCCCAAATTTGTTTTAAAGAAAAAATAATAAATGCCTGAATTTTGTTCACCGCAAACATTTTTGTCCCCAGTCGACAAACTATTAACCCTTTTGAACCTGGATCAACAACAGTTTTATTGTGCTGTGTTTCACAAGCATGTAAACCTAAGAAACCTTAAAAATTAGCTTCTTTTTAAAACTTGTGGAAAGGCAATTTTGTTGTTTCTTAAGTAGCAATGATGTGTAGACGATAAAGGAACCACCGCTGACACCGACTTGGTTGCATAAGAATTAATTTATTACAACAAAGTTCAGCATCCACCAGGCACCATGGTCTGCCTGGGAGAAGATTCAGGACCAATGCGAATCTCTGTCTTACAACTCATGCATGTCTCTTATATAGATACAAGCATCTACACATTCATCAGTAAACATTCCTCACCTATTGTGTTCAATCACAAAAATAACCCCCAAGGGGCCACAGTCCATGTCATTTAAGCCTAGTATCAATATTCTACTCATCTGACTCCGAGACGTAATCATCCCGAGACCTCTGAGCTCAAGATAAGACCCATACAAACAGAGCATAATACACCTCAGCAACGAGGCAGGAAATGTGAAGAAGAGAAAAGTGACAAGACAATGACTGGAAAATTAGCTGTTAGGAGATTATTAGATACAAAAAAAGGAAAAATGTCCAGAAAACTGATTATATTAAATAAAATAGAGGCTGCAAAGGGTGATTTTTCTTTTCTTGGCAACTTTTATGTTTCCCCAGATGATGTGCAGATTTTTAGGAATTCTTTTATCTGAAATGGCTTGAATTATAGTGCATGTAGCTGCTGAAAATCAGAAAAAATGTCCCTGGGGGCAGCGTGATCCCCCAGACCTCTCTAGGTTTGGGCTCAGCCCTGAATGTTTATGTCTGCTTTCTCCTTTGTATTTACACAGTACGACTTCGCAGATAACCAGTCCAGTGTTAGGTCTACTTATCAAAATTACTCTCTGCTGAAAATGATAGATAGTTCAGATCTCTGAGCAGCAACAATTCTGTCACAGTCAGTCTCATTTTAAATTGTAATTATTGTAATTTATCTTAACTGTATTGTTTAATTGCTTCTAATTGGTTAGATTATTTAATTAGTCTTCTTGTTGTGCACTTTTGCTTTTTATTTTTGTGTGATGTATTTTTTGACGTCATTGTAAATGCTTGCTTCCAATGATCCATCGAGTCTACGTAAAGACTGAACGAATATATGTTGAAGAACGGACAATAAACTGGTGATAAAACCTAAATTACCACAGTCCAACAATAAAAACTGGGAGAGGAACAAACTCAGCTGCAGTGGCAGGTCTGTGTGTGTGTGTGTGTGTGTGTGTGTGTGTGTGAACCATCACCCCACCACGCTCTCTGCTCTGTGCTAACTGTCTATTGTCTGTCTCTCCCCTGCATACTTGTATGAGTATTTTTCCAGAAATCATGCATTGTTTGACCGGGCTAAACACTGCTGGAGGGGTTTTGTGTGTGTTTGTGTGTGTGTAGGTGTGTGTAGGTGGTACGTAGAGTTATTTTTGCATGTACAGAGGGGGAGGGGGTTTTGTTGGGGCCCTGAAACTCTCTCATGGAGGCCAGTTATCGGATCACTCAGTGTTTCCGCCTCCGACAGTCAGGAAACGAGACTCGTAACTGAGAAAAGGTGACATCTATTATGGGCCCATTCTTTTCCTCCCTTCTCCATAAGTCATTGAATTTTAATTAGCCAGCTCTGTGATATTTACACACAGCATAGTGTACCATACTTTAAACCCAAAAATAAATTTAACTTATCATTTTAATATTATTGTTTTGCATGAAAGGACACTGGTATTTTAAGAATTTCCTTATATGATGTAAACCGCTGTGTTTCACTGTGCATTATGATAATAAATAATCTTCTTGGATAAAAAAAAAGCAGCTATGTCCCTGCAAATAACCGCGTTCGTAGCACTATCCCTGGTGGATAAACAGTGACAGGTTGCCAAAAAAACTCTCACAGCTGGGGTCTAAAATGCTGCAGGAAACACAGCGTTGGATTCCCAAATCAGACCCTCATTTGGTGGCTAAAATCTGTAATGACTTACCAAATTCGAATGGATTTGTTTTTGTTTGTTGGTCTCAAATGTGACGCAGATGCAGCAATATTAATGGAACTATAAATGACGATAAAATCACACGCAAGGATGTGTGATGCAGGTAGTCTGAACTGGAGAAATCGACTTGCCATGCAAAAAATGAAATAAAAAAAAATAAATAAAATAAAATAAAATAAAATAAAAAAAAAATAAAATAAAATAAAAAATAAAATAAAAGAAAAGAAAATAAAAGAAAAGAAAAGAAAAGAAAAGAAAACAAAACTGACCAGACAAATTCTTTTACGAACTGACCCAAAAAACACACTGCATGACCAGACACCAGTAGAGGTCAGAGGGAAACTATGTTTGTGGCTGAAACTTTAAGATCAGTTGGAGCGGGGACAGAGGGAAGGGATAAAAACATGAAGGAAGGAGACACATAATAAAAAGAGTAAAAACATACAGTAGAAGGGACAGGAAGAAGGAAGGAAAACTGTCTGAGCCAGGCCATCTGTCTGTCTTGTGATCTCTCAGTGCGCCGAGTCACCAAATCTCTCAGTCAGTCAGACTGTGGAATCCACAAACATCGACGCAAGACCCCAGTTTTGTTGGAAATCAAGCTTGATGCTCTCGGTCCGAAATTTCACCCATTGATGTTTGTGTGGGCTCGGGACCAAAGGTGTGTTTCACCTCAGCTATGTTGTGACAAAGAAAAAAAGTTGCATGTTGTGACTCTGAAGACTAGTCTAATTTAAAAAAAGGAAAAAACAGACAGACAGAAGCACAGAGAACAGCTGCTGCTCTGCAAGAGTTAAAACAGCGTAACAAGTGGATTTTAGGGCATTTCTAGGATTTTTGGACATTTCTATGGTTTATGGACATTTCTAGGATTTTAGGATGTTTCTAGGATTTTAGATTTTTTGGATGTAGGACATCTCTAGGACTTTGGGACATCTCTAGGATTTTAGGACTTGAGGACATTTATAGGACTGTGGAACATTAGGGGCTTAGCCAGGACCTCTGTGTGGGGAATCCTCCTCTGTCACTTTGGTTTTTTTGGATAAAAAGCTCTGTTTTCATGCTGTATCATGTGCTCTGGCACCTTATGTATACTAAAATAACAAAAATAATTCCCATTGCGAATCACTTTATTTTTTTATTGTTGATTAAAAAGTAGTTGAGGGGCCACTTGGCACCCTTGCAGGGGCCAGATTTGGCCTGTGGAATTGGTCATGGAAATTCCAATTTTTCAACTCTAGCAAATGAGCAAATGATGCGAAATTTGCATTAATGTGTTGTGAAAACGCACTACTCACGTCTTTCATGCTGCTTAAATCATTTCTTTTGCATCTATCGCGTCTGTCGGGTCCAGCGTTTCCATTGTGCCGCCTGGTGTGAATTTGCACCTTTGCAGTGACTTTATACGTAATTGTGCCGCAAAAAACACCTGTCACATCGAACGTGTGAACACGGCATTATGATAGCATGCCAGGTGGCCCATCAACCATTTTCTCATTCACAATAAAAATAAATAGATTTGTTGTTGCTTATAAAAAAGTGCCAGGGAAGGATCCTCTGGTCCCCCAACAGGGACAAGCCCAAAATGGCCTAAAATCCTAGAAATGGCCCGAGTGTACACCTGACCAGAGAGGGGCTGCTGCAACTGGATTTGCCTTTTAGACAAAGATAAATCAGGAGAGCAAACAGTTTTTATTATATGTACTGATAAATATTATCAGTGTTTTTTTAGTTACTGGCCCCTGGCCTCATGTCATTTTGCAAAACTGTCCCCCAGGCAAAGCAAATAGAGTAGCCCTGCTGTAAAGGATAAGAGATGAGAACTGAGAAGTTGGGGGCGGGGGGGAGGAAAATGAGGCATGAATAAAAAATGTAAAGGTTAATCGGTCTTTAAAGAAGCATCTGGACGTGGACGGATGGAAAAAGAGGTTGGTGAGGTCACAGTGCTGTGTCACCTCAGTCAACACGGTGAGTCATTCAGTGCAGATAAGTGAATGTGTTTTATGAATGGCAGCGAGTGACTCAGGGCTGGGGGGGGGGGGGGTCAAAGGAGAAAATGACATGGAAGATAACGCGCATCGTTGGCCGCATCAGAGCACGGATGAGCAGACTGTGACTCAGGGAAAACATACACTTTGAACCACATACTGTTTCTGTGACGGCAAGCAAAAGAGAATAAAAAAACATCAACAACAAAAACACACATGAAAAATGCACGTTTATGATTTTAGGACATTTCTTGGATTTTAGGACATATCTAGGATTTTAGGACATTTCTATCATTTAAGGACCTATCTAGGATTTTAGAACATTTCTTGAATTTTAGGGCATTTCTATTATTTAAGGACTTTTAAAAAATGATTTTAGGACTTTTCTGAGATTTTAGGACATTTCTTGTATTTTAGAATATTTCTATGATTTTAGGATCTTTTAAAATAATTTTAGGACTTTTCTGAGATTTTAGGACATTTCTTGGATTTTAGAACATTTCTATGATTTTTTAAAAAATGATTTTAGGACTTTTCTGAGATTTTAGGACATTTCTTGGATTTTGGGACATTTCTATGATTCTGGGACATTTCTTGGATTTTGGGACATCAGGGGCTTAGCTAGGGCCTCTTTTGGGGAGTGCGGGGGATCCTCCACTGTCACTTTCTTTTATAAACAAGCTCTATTTTGAAGCTGTTTTAGGCATCCACACATGATTTTTATTGTGAATTAGAAAATGGTTTCATCTAAACCTACACAGCGACTGTGCAGTGTGAGTGTGTGGACATGTACATGTATGGGTCTATAGGCTTTGAACTATCCTCCTGTTCACAGAAAAAAATGCCCAGACTTTTATTATCCAGTAAAACTCTGGCAGAGAGAGGGAGCGTTTTCCACTGAACTCAGATCAGCAGGAACGGGGTTTAAAGTCCTGAATGCTGAGCTGACTGATCTCCCCACTAACCGCTTCCCCAGTGATGGAGACGGAAAACATCTCTGGTTAAAGCCATCATCGGGATGCCCACAAGACTCGAGTAAAGAGGTCACGAAACTGCACAGGACGGTAAAACTAAAGCTGTCAGAAATATACTAACAGCACTTTCTTTAAGTGCATTCAAAGATTAAATATTCCTTCTAACTACGGTTAAAGAATTAAGTTTATGTTTCAGTTTTTTAAAATATTTTAGCATAAATGTATCTAGTTATAGAACATCATCAGTCGAGGCCTGAGGGTTTCACAACGTGACCTCATTATATCTTATAAGACATTTGTGTGAAATTTTGTCTTAATTACATCACAACCTTTTGGGCTCACAGTGAATTTGACCTTTGACCACCAAAATTAGTTCAGTCCAAGTGGACATTTGTGCCAAATCTGAGGAAACTCCCTCTTGAGATATCACGTTCACAAGAACGGGACGGACAGTCGGACATCCCGAAAACATAGTGCCTCCAGCCACGACTATCGCAGGCGCGGTGACATGAAAAGACAGACAAGTTTAGTTCAGTTGTTTGAAAAGTTTCACAAAGACTTGACTCATTTTTACAATAAATAAATAAAATTACAACATGATAAATAGAAAACAAAATGTTTGTGGCAATTACAACCTCAGAAGTTTAAATTTGAGACCGTATAGTGACTTCAAAGGCTTATATTTATAAACTGGAATTAAAGATGTTTTAAGGACCTGCAAACGTCTAAATATTTTTGTGGTCTGGTAGTTAGGCATTGAAAGGCTTGTTTGTCTTTAAACAGAAAATACAAGATTGACCCTTTGACACCTGAGCAAAGCCGCTCGATTTTGTTCAAAAACATGGGAAGAGGGCGATGAGCAACTTAACAAAAAAATGGCAATTTTTTTTCAGTTTGTGGGACATTTCTTGCCAAGTTGCTCATGTTTTTTTCCCCATGCTTCTGAAAGAAAACAAACTAATTTTCTCAGGTTTCAGAGGTTTAAATGCCAGTGAAAGGCATCCGAATGCAGCACGAGAAAACTTATCCTGATCCAGGTGTTGAAGGGTTAACAGTCAGCAATAATCATTTCTAAATTAAATTAAATGGCTGAAGCGGATGTTGCATTTAATACTCTTTATTCACTATTTCCTCTTCAAACACATTTTCCTGATGTACATGTACATTTCCATTCAAAAAGAAAAAAAACTCAAGTGAGGTAAAAGTCCTGAAAAATGAAATAGTATAATGGTTGTAACCATCAAACTCATCGTCACGATCACGAAGCTGACAAAAAAGCTCTTTTGCATTAACTATTTCAAAAAAATATATATAAGTGCGACAAATTTCATATTCCCCACCCCCACTTTAATTTTTTTTTTTATAGCAACAGGCATCCCTTCATACACACATGCAAACAAGCACACACACCTCCACGCATTAACGTAAACACAAATCTGCTGCAAAAAAATATTCACGACTCTTCGTCTAGAAACTTCAGGAGAGCCTCCGTCACATTCCTATGGTGTAAGACTTGTACTTTAGACAAGCGAAACCACTACATATCTGATCCACGGCTTTCTCTGCACACACTCCGGCAAAGAATACATCTACAGGCGCCGTAAAGAAAAAAACACGCTGCACTAATACAAAGCCCAAACAAATGGGACGACCAAAGGCGAGGAGAGGGAGAGAAGCGATGGGATCGATAAGTAGTTTACAGCAGAAAAAAAAGTGGGGGCCAGAAAATAATAAAGGCAAAACACACTTCATCCTCTGTTTTTTTCTCTCTCCATATCGTCCTTCACAAGAACTTCATACATCGACACACATACACCAACCCTGACGAGGTGACTAAACATGAGCCCTGCTGCACCCCACACATCTAGTGGGGGAAGGTAAAGCTTTCATTAACGGGCACAAAGTTTCAGTCGTCAGAAAAAAAAACGTCACAAGAACCGTAAACACATGAAAGTTGGGTGGACACAAAAAAAGATGCAGAGGATTTACATTCCAGGCTGCGTTCACTATCGACTCTAGAAAATGCACTTTTTTTTGTTTGTTTGTTGCATTTTCTTTGACCTTGCTCACAAATATTTTTAGTGAGCGACGTCAACAAAAAGCCCAAGAAGGGACAAGTCCTCACCCGCTCAGCAGACTTCAACCTGCAACTGTGAGCAGCAGCATCACCACAATAAACCAATTTATCATCACGCAGATGGATACAAAAAACGGGGAATGATTCAGACTGTGTGCTGCTATTCTAAGAAAAGGATTTTAGCACTAAATCAGTGTTTGTCCCATGCTTTCAACCAAGGCAAAGATAATTTTAGGGTTAACAGTATGATAGTAAATTCAGCTGTTAGCACTAAAATAAAGCTGCGTTTACAGTACGAGCGTCACAACAGGCTACAAGTCATTTTCAATGGAAGCTGTGACACAGAGCTGCAAACTGACGGCCAACAGAAATCAAAGTTGAGCTGGTGTCTTTTAACCAGCTGACACTAGCTTCCTGTACACTGAAGTGTGCATCAGATGCAATCTGGCGACTAAATGTGATGTTACGAGGATCGTTTGGATTTTTTGAAGTGGGTTTTTATGCTGTATGTATGCACAGAAACGCCCCGACACGCCCCCAGTTTGGAGAAGCAGGCTGAATGCCGACACAGAAGCTAAGCAATGTACTGCTGTGGATGGATCAGCAACAAAAGTTTTTTTTCACTTTCAAAGTAGGTTTTTTTTTTAAACAACATTCTCACCACTTTATCTTTCTGTCAGACTGATTTCCAGCTGGTAAAAATGAAGCTGTTAAATCGCTATTTTCAAAGCCAGACTCCATTCAGAAAAACAGTGATTGAATATTGCTGAACACAAGAGCTCCTGTCTACCACTGCTTCCTTCAGTGAGTTTGTTGGTGTTATTGTGTGACTTTGGCACTTTAAAGGGTTAGTTTGGATTCATCAAAGTCACACAATAACACAAACTAACACAGCAATCAGAGCAGCAGTAGACCAGCAGCTCCTGTGATCCGTGAGCTAAAATTACAGTTTTGCCAAAGGAGTCTGGTGACAAGGGGATGGATGGGGAACTGATCTCCATTGGAAGAGGCTGTCTGACAGAAAGCTAAAGCAGTGAAAACACTCAGTGAAGCACACACTTAAACTGACTGATGTTTCTTAGGTGGGGTTTTCTTTAGATGGATAAAATAATTTTTGATCCTTATTTTCTGTATCTTATTCCTGCTGCTTCTCCAAACTGTGAGCATGCTGACATCTACTGTATATACACTGCCTATGGATAAGTACACCATACAAAAAATCCAAACTTGCCCTTTAAAATGGGGCCCAGACATTAATCAAAAGCATACATTTTTCTTTTTCTGACGCTCAGTTGGGGTGCTTTGTGGCAAGTTGCAGCAACACAGGAGCCCATGACGTAAGCAACACTCCAGTGAGTTGGCGATAATGTCATGCTTTTGCATTGAGGCTCGGAGTGTGAACACAACGTAAGAGGGCACTACCCACTGAGTGATGATAAGGTTTCAGAGAATATGGATGCACAGATAAAACCCGGCGCTGCAAGCTGAAGTCTGCTGGCTACCACCTTTAGGCATGATCTACTCCAATAAGACCCTGCAGTTTGGGTAAGAAGAGAGTTACAATTAATACAAAGACAAGAACAAAATGAAGGTGAGTATAAGGAGGGGACGTCTCAATGTCAAGGGCAGGTTAAACCAATGTATCCTCCCAAAATAAAAAAGGGACAAAACAAAGCTCTCAAAAACACATTATGTCCCTGAGAACCAGCTCAACTCCCTCCAGCAATCGACCATGTTAGCTTATTTACATTCCTCTCAGGTGGCTGGGTTTGGAGTTAAAAAAAGGCCTCTTTAAAGTGCTTCTGTTAGAGTGGGGTCTCTGCTGGGTGACCTTCAGCTACTGTGCCAAAGTTTAGCTCGTCAGTGCACTTCAGGTATTGCTTTGGTTTGGATGGGGACAACACTGTCGTCAAAATCAGCCTCCGGATTACGTGGAGCTACAACGCTAGGCAGTCTGTCAAATCAAGGGTGTAAATATATATATATATAATGTCTGTTTAGAAAATCAGTTTCAAAAAGGCATTGAGGCACGAGTGAGGTCAACATGGCTGCCAGTGACAACAAGGCCCAAGGAAAAGACGACAGGAGTGAAACGAAATGGCTGAGAACGCTGTGACAGGAATGACTAGACACGAGACTGTAACTAAAAGACAAAAACTAAAGAGAAAAAAAAACGGTAAAAGAAAAATAAAACACACAAAAAAATTCTTCAAATTCAAACCAAAATTATTTTGCTCCCCAACCAGAAATGTTTGTATTCCCCCAGGCTGCCTTGTTCACAAGGTTTAAAGAGGCTGAAGGAAATGCTTTCTCTCATGATCACCATTAAAAAACACTTTTAAAAAGCGTCAAAAGGCACTTGAGTGCTTCGGTTGCTGGTTTTAACTTTGGTCCAGAGCGAGACAGTGTGTGGCACCTCATATGTTGTTAAAAAAAGACCTAGGTGGTTCCCATACCAAAGTTCAGCAGCTAAGCCAGCAGAGCGTGCCCTGACCCCGGCTGTGACCTGAAGAACAGGCTGAGCTGACCGTCCCACGTACAATTTTTTTAAGTCGGCAGGAGCTGTGGGGCAGCCAGATAAGAGACGCTCCTGGTTATCTGTATAAACACGAGCCGCAGATGATGAGCAGCAGCAGCAGCAGCACGGGAGTGTGCAGGAACAGAGGGAAGAGTAGAAACACAGCAGGTGTCGCTTACACGAGACGTTTAAGAGCAACATTTGTCCTCTTGAACCTGGACGCTACAGAAAGATGGTATGTTAAAGTCACTGCCAT
This sequence comes from Plectropomus leopardus, assembly GCF_008729295.1. Lineage (NCBI taxonomy): Eukaryota > Metazoa > Chordata > Actinopteri > Perciformes > Serranidae > Plectropomus > Plectropomus leopardus. The sequence goes on along the minus strand of NC_056472.1, from coordinate 28,984,449 downwards.
GTGATAGTAATGCCACGCTGCAAGAGTTCAAAACTTACAGCTAATAATAGGCTCGGCTAGAAATAGTAATTTAAAAGGTTTTAAGGGGGGCAGCTCCGTCACATTCGAGCGGTAGGGGGAGAGATCGTGGCTCAAGTTAGTGGTAGCTTCCAGGATTCATAGAAGTCCAAAGAGTCCAAAATGGGAGTGGCATCTCAGGGTGTGCAATATCATATCATTCACCATAATACCAGTTAAAATTATTGATATGATGGGAAAAATTCATATTGTGATGATGGTAATATTGCAACTAATGTTGTCATACTATTATAGAGGGAAAAACAAGCATGACTGAGGGTGGATTTGGTATTGATTTCTGTTGTTTACAAACTAAAATGATGAGAAATAATTTGAGAAAAATTTAAAGGCAGTCGTTATGCTGACATGTGAAACTGTACACATTTTGTTGCAATTGTATGTTTTTGAAATATTTTTTTTCTGTATTGTGTCATAACTTTAAGAATATTATCGCAAAAACATCGTGAGATATTGTCACATTATTTTGTATAGTTTTTACCGAATATTTGAAGGCAAACTGTTTATGCCGACATGTAAAACTGTAGATTTTGTTGAAATTGTTTGTTCTTGCAATGATTTGTTCTGTATTTTGTCATATCTTCAAGAATATCGTTAATGCAAAAACACCTTGAAATATCATCATATTATTTATGGGACATATCGTCCACCCCTAGTGGCATCCCACTGGCAGACATGCTGGCATTTCTCTTAACATACCAGTTGCACTCCTTGGTGTCTGTGCTCCCATGACCACAAAAGGGGTTCAAACCACTGCGTGGTTACCGGATAGAAGAGGACAGGAAGTGACTAAGCTCCCCACACATGTAAGGTGACAGTGCTGCTGCTGCTGCTCGCACACCCATGCCCAGTTCCCTGCGTCGAAGATACCTCCTCCAGGAAAAAAGAAAAAGAGGATAATTATAGACGGCCCGTACAGTTAGAGAGCCAGTCGCTGCGTCAGAGGAGGATCCCGTTTCAGGGCTGCTGTCGAGCCTGCAATGGTTGTGAGGGACGACCCTGCGGGCGCACCATGTGCTGCTCCTTTTAAGGGAAGGGACAGCCAGTCAGCCTGTCACTCCAGGACTCCCAGCCAGCTTTCAACGAGGCCATGCTCTGAGCCGGGGCCCGTGTCCACTCACTCAGCTTCCCACAATAGCCAGAGGATTGTGACATGCGGAGGTCACTGGTGAGGCTTTGGGCTTAAAACACAGAGGAGCGTAAACTCCTCAGACACACAGGAGCCTGTCTATCTGAGGCCCAAACTGTCTCGCTGCAGATTTCCGCTCAAAGCCGGTCTCCACTGAAAAGTACAGGGCTGAGTAAACTGGTTAAAGGGGGAGGAGGGGAGCTCGTCCTACACTGAGATTCACAGTGGAAAATAAAAATCCGCACATTTTTCTCTTGCATTGTTTACAAATCACAGGCACTGCCGGCATATCGGGGAGACAAACGTCTGTGAGAGATATTTACACGTCAAATGAATTAAAACAAATCAACTCCTCTAGCCTCCCCTTCATTTTAGATGAGAACAAAGTTATTAGTGTACCACCTTCATCCCTCCCCAGTGAACTTAACTTTTTAACACTGGTGCTCTGTTTTTTGGGGGGCCTTCACCTATTATATTACCCCTGCCCCAATAACACTATTTTTCAATATTTTACTTTTTTTCTCGCCTTTTCACTTTTTTCTTCTTTTTTTTTTTTTTAAATCACAGGAGAAAACCAAATTTAAAGCAACAACATCTTTTTCCTCCCTGTCTTCAAAAAATATTTAAATTATTGGGGGGTAAATCGGCAGGTTAAGGCACAAAACAACTCTGCTAAACAGGGAAACAACCAAACATGAGGAAAAAAATATGAACACTTAAAAATATCACTTTCTATTCAATGACCTCGACAACTCTAGATAAGGAATGAGAAAGGATTCCAAAAAAACAAAGCAAAACACATGTCCACTTAAATATACTTGTGCCTTGAGAGGAACAGCATTTATTGCCTCAATAATTTTTTTGGGGGGGAGTTTTTTTCTTCAATCATTCCTTCCCTCTTCTCAAAAGCAGCAGCGGCAGCGTTGCCCTCTTGTACGTCCTTCCACTTGTTGTACTTTTTGTCAGTTGCACGGCAGCCATGTTGGAATGTTCTGGTTGGCGACATAGTAGTTGCTGAAGTTGTGGTCTCGGACATAAGGCGCCGGCTGATAGTAGCAGGTGACGCAGGATGCATCGGGGATGGCGTTCTGCTCCGCCAGCACACGGAAGGCCATCAGCGAGATGAGGTGGAGAGTCTGCCGCCGCTCGTGGCCCATGAGGCACACCGTGCTCTCGTTGACCACTCGCCGCAGGATCATGAGGTAGTCGTACTTGCTCTTCTCCTCGCCTATGAAGTGGCTCTGGAGGTAGGCCTCCACCTTGCGCTGCTGCTCACCGATGTCGGGGAAGTCAATGAAGAAGCGGGAACACATGTACCGCTCCAGGCCCTTGAACTCCTCCTCGCTGGCGGGCCGAAAGTCCCGCACCAGCAGGTTGCAGTATTTGAGCAGGCCGCCGCCTCGGATCTCCTCGGGCCGCTTGGTGGCGATGAGCTTGTTCCGCAGGTGGCTCAGTGCCATGCCAAAGTCCCCGTACACGCTCTCCCCACTCACAGTGGGGTGAAAGGCCTGTGACATGGGCGTCTGTGCGAGCTCGTAGAAGGCGAGCATGGAGTCCAGTACAATCTGAAAGGAGTCCACACTGAACTCAAACTGCCGGCGTATTGAGTCCACAAACTTGAGTTCCACGTTGCGGCCGTTGTTGTTGGAGAGGGAGATGAGGCTCCAGCGGTCTTGCTCTGTGTTGACCTTCACCAGCTTCTGGACATAAGCCTCTTTGAGAGTCATGGGTGTAATTTTCTCTTTGTTCACACCCTCGGGCAGAAAATCCAGCAAGGTACCCAGCACCACGTCCTTAATGAGCCTGAACTCAGCCTCGTGCGGGAGGTCCACCCTGAAGATGACGTCCAGGTCCTTGTAGCTCCAGCCGATATCCTGCACCAGCACGTGGCTGGCCGTGGAGCCGTTGAGCCGTATGTCCTTTACTCTGATGCCGCTCAGCTCCAGGCGGGAGCGCACCCGGGCCACAATGTCTTTAAGCCGCACCTCTAAGGTGGGGAAGTTCCCCCGCCCGTGAACAGGTACGACCTCCGTGAGAACTTCATCCAGCCGGCTCACCTGCTCCCAGGTCAGGACGCTGACGGAACAATTCTTCAATTCCTCCCTGTTATCCATCTTCTCAAAAAGTTCAGATTAACTGAGGTGACAGGAGAGAAAATAAGTTAGTGATGGCTTTAAAATGACACGAAACAAGTCAAATCTACAAAATTACAACATATTCAACCCTTCTTTTTTTTAACAACACAAAGTAGATCGAACTTTGCTGAAACAATGCCAATTAATACAAACATACATAAATGTAATAAATTAGGGTGAAGTCAGGTAATGTGGGACATCAGGTAAAATGGCACAAATAAGATTTTACATCTTGGGCTCTATAAATATTAGCAGCCAAACGCGAAATATGTTCTTTAGTTTTTGCTACAAATAAGCTTTACATGAAAATATCATTTTTACTGGTTTGAGACAACTAAGAGTCAAAAAATATCTGGTCCAAGAGCTTGCAAGTAAAGCCATGTGGCATTTTGTTTTTTTCATGTTAGTAATAAGAGTTCTGCAGCTAAACACTGAGGGTAAAACACGAATGTGATTTGTAGGGTGTTGCTTTTTAGTAACTGTTTGAATTATAAGCAAAATATTGTCACAACACTCTACTTTTTATGGGAAAGGATTTTGATTGAGTTCATGATGTATCAAGGTAAAATGTGCTGAAAATTTCAGCTAAAATGGGACATTTTTCTGAAGAGAAACCAGTATGTTTCAGGCTACCAGGTGCCATAAAATCACAAATTACGCGATTGTGTGCCATCCTGTGACATTTCAGATATTTTTTTGCAATTTTTTCACTTAAAAAATATTAAATATGATGCTTTGGGTCCATATCTGCCACAATACTCCAGAATAATTGTTACACATATGCATGTCCATCTTAGACGACATGGCACCAAGGAAACAGGCAACAAAAGCACAGAGAAGGCATAGCAGAAAAGTTGGCCAACCTTTTTTTCTTTTTTTAAATAAAATGCAACAATGCAATTATGTCATGATTTAATTAATTAACTGATAAATGCATTTAACCATTTAAAAAACAAACATTATTGTCAGAGTTTACCTTACCAGCTGTCCCCATTTTACCTGAACATATCATAAAATTGAGGTCGAGGTTGTTTGAAGGCGCAAAGTTTCTAACATATTTTACTCAGCAACATATTTCCTTCAAATAAATACAACAAAAATTGCAACAAGTTATAAAGTAACGCTTAAGACAGTGTGCAGTTTTAAGTGGTCTTCTACCAAAAAGTATCTCAAATGACCTGACTTCACTCTTAACTTCCTTTACAGCTTTACAATATCTCAGTAAAACAGTGGCAGCATCATGACCCATTCAGCACGAGCACAGCACAACGCGAGCACGAGACAACCTGCTCGCCCTCCGTTAGACACACAGTACAGGACACAGCGCGTGAGGCTTCTAGAACACCTCACTGCGCGAGCCTGGGTTTTATTCCAGAACGGCGGAGACAAACACTAAGCTAGTTTAACGTGCACTAAAGCCTGCGTTTCCGAAATAAAAACACGCATCCGACGCTAAAAGTAGCGAGACAAGTTACCGTTAAGTTACACACGTTTCGTCAAAACACCACCAGTGATCATTTGTTCCAGCTGATCAATTTAAGCCGCGACGAATGCAACATAGTTAACCGCTAACTTTACTCGTCGCTAACTGCTAACGTAACAGTTCACCTTTCTAACAAGTTAGCTTTAAAACTAACGCTAACTTGCGTTGCCATTACACAAGCTAATGTTAAATTTGACTCAATATTAGTCCATATGGCGACAATCCCGTTTGATAATTCAGCAAACACACGTACAACACGGTTGAATTATCAAAAAACCCTACTTCTTACGCTAAAACATCCTAATTGATTTCATTTTTTTTTAAATTATCGTTTCAATGTAGCAAACTTTAATTTTAGTGAGTCTTAGTTCACGCTTACAGAGTTTAAAAAACACGGTGTTCTTGGACAGAAATGAACAAGAGGGATGAAAGCGGTACATACATTTCCAAACGCGTGCTGTGAAAGCATCCAAAGTCAGAAAAAGAAGATGTTAACTTTAAATTCGTGCAGACGCCTCCACATAATCCACAGCCTGGGAGACAAACACATGTAACGCTGTCGCTGTAAACTCAGTATTTGAACCACACTGCTAGCTGAAGACACGCCTAAAGCCGAAGCACGACCCACTGACACTGATACACAGCCGTGACACGACACAGTCCCCCTGCCTATATACACCGTGGATTACACCGCAATTACAATATTAACAATATATTGCGTTGCGTGATTAAAATAAAACATTAATTTTGTTTACTTACCAAAAAATTCCAACTTTTATCATCGGGAGATCACACAGGAGTAAAATCGCCGACTTTGAATATACCAATGCGCCGAGCGCCGAGCGGGGCATCTGATTGGCCGGCGAGGTTTTTGTGTTGCCAAGTAACCAGCACGGTCTCCAGGCAGGCGACGTTCTGTGGCACAGTGGAGTTTAAAAGCAGCACGCGTCTGTTCTTTCAAAATAATTTGAAAATCCACTGGTTATAATTGCATTTTTAAATGTTATGTTTAGATTATGTTCATATTTCTGCTTCACCAAAGGTGTACAAGTGTTTTGCAATATATATATACACACACACACACACACACACACACACACATATGTAATGTAATTTTAACAACTACTTTTATCACAGGAATTATTAGCGCTGGGCCCCTTCTGTGTCACACTCATCTGTGTCACTGAATTCAAGATGAACCTTGAACCCTAAAGCTGCCGAGGGTCTGAAACTCTGGGGCGGTTGCTTGCTTTGCTTGTTTTTGATGAACAGATTTTTGGTTTAGTTCTTAAAATGTCAACAAATATTGAAAAAAAAACATTTCAGAAGTGCAAATATATTATTGCAAACATTAAAAAAAAAAGAAAGAAAAAGAAACAGAAAAGTGGTTGTATATTTGGATTTTTTTGCTTGATAAAATTAAATCTAATTTGATGTTTTATTTCCTGTAAATCATCAAATTGAGTAACTATTTCAGTGCTACTTTATGAACCTTAAAATACTAGCATGATGGTGAGGTGTATGAAAAATGTTGATATATATTGCCATTAATATTGCATCTATATCTGCCCAAATTCTAAGAATTTCTGTCTCTTTTTTTGGGTGTCATGTAACAGTGTTAAAGGGGGGCAAACACCCCACACATACTTTGAGACCTTAGGGACTGTTCTTTATTTATCAGGGGAAGGGGTGGTGCGAAGAAAAGGGGAGGCCTGTCAAATATTTTTTAAGCACTGAGGAGGGAGGCCTTTTTTTTGCTTAAAGAAGAGGCATATATCTTTAAATGTTTGATGTATTTTACCGTCAATTTAGGTGTGGTTTGAAAGGCATATTTTCTTTAATAATCGACAAAATTACCAGGAAAACAAAAAAAAAAAAGAAACTGATTAAAAAATCATTGAATTTTCATATTTCCGACAGTCCGTGTCACTGTATTCTCATTTACAATCCAGCCAAAAATAAACCATTTGCAAAAACTAACCAGCATGCATGCAAAGTTAGAAAACAAAAATGACAAAAAATGACAATATGCCAATACAAATGAGCAATTATGAGGTTTATATTTCTTAAATAAACCTAGCTGTTACCACTGATGTTTATCTCCAACTGATTGACAAGGTAGACCATAATAATATATTTTTCTAACATCAACATTTAATAAACTCAGAAGTCAGTTTATTGTATTGTGGTTGTTTCTAACAAGTCTAACCGCACTGAAATCAAATGAGGCCAAACTTTAAGAAACATCTCTCAGTGTAACACAGCTCAGCTCAAAAGCACATTACCCGAATTAAGTTGAATCACTTTAAACCAAAACTAAACTTTATAAATTGTACAGATGTTGTTAATTTTTGCCATAAGTGTACCTAATAAATTGGACTGTATTAGCAGTATTTGTTTATCTGGAATATCCTTACACATATCCAATCTGTTATACTAAAAAAAATAAAACAAACAAAAAAACCCCATAGTTGAGTTATTGTCATTCATTACACTTTGCATAGTTTTTTCCATTAGTCTAGTTTGAGTATGTTATATTGCAGAACTGATGGCCAGTTGATTAAAAATATTTGGTAGACCTATAATGTTTATTTAGATTACTCTTAGACACAGGTGCTGATTTTTTTTGGGGGGGGGCACATCGCCCTCAATATTTAGAACATGTGCATTTTATCGGCCCTAACACAAAAAGGAAAGTAGCACTGAGTTTATATTTTGACCAAATGAAAGACCTTTTCATCATAAGTTGATGCAAAGTGAAACACTGGTGCATAAACATTCTCCAGATGGAGGAAATTAAGTGTTTGGAATACGTCCTTGATTCTTGATATAAAAATAGCTAAAACAAAAGCAATCAGACTGGTCTCAGTGTTGAAAATGTCCCTTGCAAAACAGGAAGTAAGCCACCAGACATTATTTTGTACATGATAAATATCTGAAATTATAAAAAAAACATTATCATCACACAACAGTGCTATCAGCTGTTCAATGTATAATGCAGAGTCCTTTGCATAGTTTAGGCCTGTGAAAATGTTGTGGTATGTTTGGGAAATGGAAGAACAGGCTGCTGTTTAATAGCAGAGGGAGCAGGAGACTCAGACGCTCTGCCGACGGTCCCGACAGGACGTTAGTTCACTGGAAACAGAGCAGGCAGACATGTACTGGGCGAATGCCACCAACGCAGCAGGGGATCCCTCTCTTAGACTTCTAAGGTAGTCGAGACTCGAACACATAAAAACATTCCTCTGTAAATCTCTTTCTGTTGCACACTCTCTCTCACACACACACACACACACACACACACACACACACACACACAGCAGTGGAGAACCCCCCCTCCCGCTGTGACGTGCTGGAAGTGAGTTTTTCCCTCACTCAGTCAAAGGTGTATTTTTGTGAATGATGCAGGGAAACCACGAGAGGCATGAGTGCGATGATTCCTCGGAAAGTAAAACACAGGCCACAGAAAAAAGAGTGCTGCCTTATATGATGATTAACAGTAGCTGAACAGCTTAAAGTCAGTGTGCAGTGCAAAGCAAAGCAGGTTTTTAACCCTTTGAAACCTGAGCACATTTGGTTTTTTGAAAATCATGGGGAGACCCGGATCGACATCAGTTTTCTGCATACAGACGCCTGTCACAAGTATTTAAACTTCTGACACGTGAGCGAATTGGTTTAATTTCTTTTGAAGCATTGGAGAAAAGGCAGTCAGCGGCTTGACAAGAAATGTCCCGCAAAATGCAAGAAATTTGCAAAAGGTGGAAAAAACAGAGAGGTAGAGATATTATTAGAAAATTATCAAAACACACATATATTTAAAATTAAGTATTATAAATATATTTCTACTATTTTATAATTAATATTAGATACCTTTTTTGTCTTTATTTCAGGCATTTCCTTGTTTGTTTCTCTATTTTATTTTTTCTTTTCGTTCAGGTAATTTTCAAATAAATAAGTTCCCATAAGTTTTTTTTAGGACCCTAATGGTATCTCGTTAAGAATTTGCCTTGTTGCCAACGTCAGCTCATGGCCTGTGCGCTTGGTTTGGTGGCGATCTTGAACTAACGTCCACACATATGATGAAAAACATTAATTTTCATTTTTTAAAAAAAGCCATTCAGGTACCTGGGAACCTATTTCTCCTGCCAGACTAGTAAAATTAACTTTAAAAGTATGTGATAGTGACGTTTTCTACATGACCTCAGTCATATCAAAAGCATTTCAGTTACTTACCAGCCAATACTGCAATTTGATATTTTTTTGACAAACTAAAATTTGACTATTAGCCCAGAGGATTTGGTGGTCAAACACTTGCTTAGTTCATCTTTCTCATATGTGAGGATTTGCTGCTTTAAATATCTTTTGGTTTTGGACCGTTCATCAGATAAAACAATTGATTTGTTGATGTGGCGCTGAGCTCTGGAAAAATGTGGATGATTTTTAAAAATATTTTCTGACATTTTATACACTTTTTCTTAGAAATTACACAATAAGAAATGATTCTCATTTGCAGCAACAATATTTGACTTTACTGCGCATGTGCCTTTTTAGTCAGAAGGATGATGAAGGCCTGATCTCAGAGCTGAACTCAGAGAGATTCACATTATAACCCTCCTGTCTCATCAGTTTTCATCACATAGACGTGCTGCCACAAAGCAAAGCCCCACACACCAACGGACACATTCTGCATGAAAACTTCATGAAAACTTCGTCCTTTGTGGGGGGTTCAGTATCTGTGCGTGATGATGATGGAATAAAAGCTGTGTGTCTGTTCTGTAAATTTCAGTTTAATATCAGTTTGAGTGAAAGAAAGATGCAGACACAGAGGGAGGGAATCCCCTCTCTGCTCTGTTAATTTCCCATCAGTGTTGCTGCTGACTCACTCACACTGAACTGATGTACAGTCGCTCCCTCAGGGGCTCCCCCGCAAAACAACACAACCACATCTGCACAGCTGACACGGCTCAAGCTCCCCGCTGTCGATCAGAGGTTTCATCTCATCTTCTCCTCCCACCACTTATGCTGCAGAGAAAAGGATAAATCTCTGATACGGGAAACTGCATCTCAAGTCAGATCATAAACTCTCCTCCTTACTGACTCACTTATTGTGTGCGTGGGTGTGTGTTTGTGTTTGTGTGTGTGTTTGTGTGTGTGTGTGGGTGGGTGTGTGTGTGTGTGTGTCCTACAGCTGTCTTATCACATTTCCAGTTAAGCCAAAAACACTCTTCAAAACTCACGGTCAGTTTCACAGTTTTAAAAAAGATACTAACACTCAAACTAAACAAAGCCTATCTGGGACGATGCTAAAATATTTGACTCTATTTTTTACTTTTTAAGAGGCACATTTTACACATTTGACATCGAGCTGATTTCCTCTTTCACTGAATTTCTTGTTCCAATTATGTTTCTACATTCTTGTCGTTTTCTGGAGACAATAAGAAGAAAATATTGAGAATACACCAAAAATATAACGAATTAGTCGAATTATGGTTATATTTATGACTTACTTTTTTAACAAGTTTCAACCTCCGGGACTGAAAAATAAAGCAAACATGGAAGTGCCCAAAATTTTGATGAATGGCGAAATTTCCAATTTGGGCCCCCAGTAGCTCACCTGGGAAAGCGGTCGCTCTGGAGCGGCTACGTGTATGATTCCATGTCATCACCCTTATCTCCCCATCTCATGCTTATCCTGTCAAATAAAGCCAAAAATAATCTAAAAAAAAGCCCAACATTACAGCAGAGATAAACGTGTTTACAAACTGGTACAAAAACTAGCTTTGGTCCCTTAATGACAAATTCACAGGGGATGAGCCAGACACACATGGTACAACCGCTCTTTATTGGTGAAGAACAAACAGGCAAATGACACATTTAAGGCCTACAACGATTTAACGTCTGCTATTCTGTTTCGCAGTGGTTGCAAAAGCCAAATGAAACTAGTTTACTCTCTTACATCACTTGCAAGGTTATTAAATGGATGAGGTCGCTTGTACCATGTAAATGACCCTTCTTTTTGATTTCTTGTGTCAAAATTATATGAAAAAACAGTTCATCTGTCTTTGTATGTTTTCTGGTTCAAAGTTATGAATATTAATGTTTTCTGCCATTTGTGTGGACATCAATTCAACATGGCCACCGAACAAACCTCAGGGGCCATGAGCTGACATTGACAACAACGCAAATTCTTAACTAGACACTATTAGGGTCCTAAAAAAACAGGTTTCAAAAGAACTCCATTTGGGTACATGGGAACGTATTTCTCCTGCTAGACTTTACTTTTCAGCTGTAAAATATGCCGCTCACATCTCAATCACTGGATCCCAAATATGTTTTGTATTTATGTCTTTGGATTAGACACGCAAGCTTTGTGGCTTATGTCAGTATTACTCATATTAACACATACTGACCAAGAAAAGACTTAAAACGACCACAAAGAGATGTTAAGAACTGCAAAAAGACGCAATTGCAACAAAAAATGTCAAAATGACCACAAAGAGACGAAAAACATACACAAAGAGACACAAAACAGCCACAAAGAGACACAAAAACCACAACCACAAGGACACACAACATGACCACAAAGCAACACGAAATGACCAGAAAAGGCACAACATTATCGCACAGGGACACAAAATGACCATGAAGAGACACAAAATGACCACAAAACAACCACAAAAGACAAAAAATGACCACAAAGGGACACAAAATGACCACAAAGGGACACAAAACAACCACAAAAGACACAAAATGACCACAAAGAGACACAAAACTACTACAAAGTCTGTGTGTCTATATAGGAGAGGAAGTAGGGCCTTTTTTATTTCTGTGCCAAGGGGCCCACTGACTCATAATCTGCTCATATTTGTGTATAGATAAAAAAAAAAAAAAAATCTGCCAATACATTGCTATCAAACTCCCAAAAATCTGTGTCTGCATCATCCTCCAGGACTAAAGTAAACTGACTCAAAGAATAAGACTGGTTGCATTGCAGCTATAAACATATACATGAAGATAAAATATTTGCTCTGTATTTAAAAAAAACTTTAAAGTTCAAAAGCTTTAAGGTGAATTGTGGCCTCACAGGTCCGTTTAAACAGAATCCAGCTGGATTGCTTACAGCATTGTCCACCTTTGTGTGAGTTTAGCACCAGATTTAGACAGAGCGATGCTATGACCAGACGTTTTGTTGGCCACTGTCAACATGGCCTCAGGGTGTTTGGTGAACTGTCTGGACGAATATTAACCTTTGACCTCTGAACCCTTTCTGACCCGAGTGGGCTGACAGGCACTGAGAGCAAAAGCAACTTTCACTAAAGCGTTTGACATGTAGCCCAGTTGGCACTGTACGTTTCTGCAAACCACGGATACGTTAAATTTGCACGTTCCATAAGTGTCATGTTAATGTTTTTAAAATGACGTAAAATATGAGCTGACTTTGACATCGGCAGGATGAAGACCAGTGGATCACCAGTGCAGACTTCTGTTTAAAACCAATAACCAACAAAATGGTTATGATTTAACACATTACATCTGTGTTTCCAGCAGCTTTTTGGGCAACAAACATCAAGAAAGTGCACAGATAAATACCCTTTTTGCAAGACAGTATTTTTTCTATTTCTTTCAATAATTTTAGTTTTTAAAATTTGGCCAACTACATAATTTCTCAATTGAAAGCATGTTTAGGCATATTTTAAAAAGTAAACTCAAGACCTATATTTTTAGATTGGCTTTTAATTTAATTATATTGACTGTTTATATATTTTAGTCTCACAGTTTTACTACCTTCTATGTCATTTTAATATTTTTTTTACATATTTATTTATTATTTTACTTTGTGCTGTTATCCTTTCTTTAAATTCTCATTTACAGTTTTCATTTTACTTATTTATTATTTTTATTATTTTTATTATTTGTTTTTTCATTTAAAGTGTTATACACATAAAGTCTGATTGGTTGATTGATTATTAATTGATTCTATGTCTGCATTATAGTCAAGCCCCTTGTCACAGTCACCATATTTAAAACATGCAAATTGAACGCCCACGTCTCCCTGACCTACCGTCATGGACAGCCAAGTAACGATAGTGTTTGCCCAAAGCCTCATCATTGTTAGTCATTATGATGAAGTTAAACTATTAAAACATCTCAGTACAGTTGTGCCGCAGCGGAAGCAGACATTGTTTAAATGGCGAGATACGACTGGAGGTTGATTCAGGAAATATGTCTTCTTTATAATCATGGACAAACTGATCCTTTAATGATTCTGGGACTGTGTAATGAGAGGCAGTGGAGCAGCAGGGGGACGGACAGAGCAGAGGACACAAAGATAACTAAAGACCGGGACTGAGGTCGTGGTGGGCTGGATGGTTACTGCTGACAGGAAAAGCACCTACACAGAGATGACAGTGTGGACGGTTACAGACAGTTCATTACGTGCTGCCATACTGGCCAAAGCTGAGACCTCGAAATAAGGCAGGATTCTGGACCACATTCATTCATTCATTGTCCGTTACCGCTTGTCCTCATAAGGGTCGCGGGGTGTCTGAAGCCTATCTCAGCTGTCATTGGGCGAGAGGCGGGGTACACCCTGGACAGGCTGCCAGACGATCACAGGGCCGACACACAGAGACAGAAAACCATTCACACTCTCATCACACCTACAGCCGATTTAGAGACGCCAATTAACCTGCATGTCTTTGAAATGTGGGAGGAAGCCTGAGAACCGGGAGAAAACCCACACTGACATGGGGAGAACATGCAAACTCCACACAGAGAGTGCATGGATCCTGATAAAAACATGTCCGAATTAGAGAAAGGGTGAAATCAAAGCAAAGCAAAGCAGTTAGGCTGGGGCACCAGGCCCCCAAATCATTAAATCTGCCCCGAAACCAATGAAAGCAGCAGAGGGCAGCTGGATGAGGGTGCATCCCCACTATAGGCAACCAATTTGCCTCAATTCACGTCCGCCCTACCCCGCCGGTTGTGTCCATCCACACCCCCCCGCCCCTTTTTCTACCACAGAAAGTTTCACTTAAGTTATTTTGTGGATTTATGCAAAACTGATCAGAAAGTCACTGGAGCGACAGCTTGAGTGGCTGTTTTGATGTAAGCACCGTTTGAATTTTTGAAATTGTCACTAGTGGGGCTGCACCCTGAGAGACGGAGCAACGCATCATCATATTTATCAAGAATTTCATCTGAAGTCTGACTAAAACTGAGACTAAAACAACGTCTTCTGTAGAAGTCTGAAGAAGTCACTTGACACCGCTGAACATTTTACTGTTGAGAAACTTTGACGCTGAGATCTGTTTGTCACTGTTGCTGTGCTGTCAGTCTGCTGCGATCTATCGATCAGCCGTGTGATCAGCCAGGTGTGTTATTTGTTTTCATTAACACTTGTTTTTTAGCGGTTGAAAATAGTAAAATTAATCTCTTGGGCTCAGTTACTTTGGTTCAGACAGGAATTTGCAGCCTGATCCGCACTCTAACATCGTAATGCACACCTGGCGCACAGTTTGAAGTAGGTCAATCTGTCAGGCACAAATATCTATTTCAATGAATTTCTACCTGTATAAATGTAATTAAATATGGATTAGGTCACTCTGTCAGGTGGAGTCAGTCATTTTATCAGAGACAAACATCAATCAGAATGGACTACTACCTGTATAAATTTAGTTACATGTGGAATAGGTCATTCTTCCAGGCACAAAAATCTAAAACAATGGACTATGTCTTGTGTGAATGTAGTAGAAGGTGCTGTAGGTCATTTTGTCAGGTACAAATATCCATCAGAATACACCACATCCGGTATAAACGTAGTCAGCTGGGGAGTGGGTCATTCTGTCAGGTGGAGTAGGTCATTTTATAAGGTACAAATATCTACCAGAATGGACTGGTACGTGTATAAATTAAATGTGGAGTTAGTTATTCTCTCAGGCACAAACATTTATCAGAGTGGAAACTTCCTGTATAAATGCGGCGTGGGTTATTTTATCAGGTACAGATATCTATCAGAGTGGACTACCTCCTGTATGAATGTAGTTAAAGGTGCAGTAGGTCATTCTGACAGGTACAAATAAAGGAAAAGACCACAACCTGTACAGAATATATATACATTTATGTATTAATGGTAGTTTTTTTTAAAATTGACGTGTTTCCATCAAGCATATTTTATATACGCAATTTCAATTTGTGTAGTTCAAGGGTTAATCGAACCCTGCCTAGTGTTTTTCAGGTGTTTATAGGTTTCCACTGGACCTCCATGATGCTACACGATGTTTGTTTGCTAGATTTCTATTACAAACACAAAGAAACAAATATTCCAGAGTCTGTTTACGTGGTGTTATTTTTGTCAAACCATCTGCTTCCTGGCTGTGAAAATATCCAGTATGTATGGAACTGCGGCCCCGTCACAACACCCTAAATCAAGTATCTGCGCGGCGGCGACTGAACTGATCATGATGCTGTTGTTTACGGATGAACAGCAGCAGGTTGTGGTTGAGAACATGGCTCACACTACCTGAACTGTGTGTGTGTGTGTGTGTGTGTTGTTCATCCTGTTTTGCTCTACCACCTGCTTCTCTCCGGCACCGTGCCATCTGAGAAGTGACTCAGTGTGTCCAGGCCACGGATGGATAAACAGCCCTCGCCATTAATACGTTAAACACACACTGAGACACACAATTGATTTGCATGTACCTGGGTGCACGTATTGCGCCCATGTGAGCAAACACACTCACATGAGAGCGCCATTAAAGGTTCCACTACGTCAAAATGTGCTAATTTTTTCAGAATGACTCAGTCAGACGATTAAAAGCTCTGCGCTTTCTCTGACATCAGTTAGTTGGTTATCTGAGGACGCACTACTTTCCTCGCCCGCTCCATATGCTCGTTATTTCATGATCATGTGAAGCTCTGCACTCTGCTCTATGACTTTATCTGGCTGGTGCACTTTACTACGCTCTAGCCAGCTGTTAAAATAAAAAAGTCTCCCCTTTTCCTCCGTCCTCAGCATTGATTTATGTCACCCTGCAGAGTTACTGCCAAAATAATATGTTATGTGCATAAGTGAATATTAAAAAGGCGTTTTGGGACTGACCCCACCGGTGGATCATGGACCTGAACAATACTTGGCGCTCTTCTCCTCAGTGCAAAAGATAACACGCTGTACTGTAGATTTTGTTCAAACATTGTATGAAACATTTTGTGCTTTTTTAGGTGTTTGGCTCTCGTAGGGGGAAGAGGGGAAACCCCGTCTGTCTGCTGAGCGTGATCATTGACAGAGAGTGTTTTCCACTGCAGCGAAAGAAGAGAGAGAGAGAGACGTTGGCAAAGAGAGCTTGTGACAGAGGGATGAAATTTGTGGAGTAATTGAAAATCTGACAGAAAGTGACATGAGAGAGGGAGATGACAAAGCTTTTAATGATCACTCACTGAAACGTCAGTGGTGCTCGGGGGGAGTCTGTGTGTTGGCCGACTCGCTGTATTTACTTCAGGAACCTCAGAGCAATCAGTTTTTCCGATAACCTCACTCTGTCTGTCTGGACGACAAAGAGGCTGAGAAGGATCCGTCCCGAGATCTCACGCACTTAGTCATCAGTTAAATCAAACCGAAGTGAACTCAGTGAATCTAAGGGGAATTAAAATGCTGAAGCAGGCACATGGAACGAGTACAACACCATATTAAGTTGTCAGTAATATCAATTCAATCAATAAATGTGTTGTTTTCTAACCATCTATCACCAAAATAAACCGAGCAAAACACAGAAATTGACATGGATGGATCCTCTCGTTTAACCTGTTTCCAGATGCGTCAACAGTTTACAGACAGGTTTGATTTTGTCGAAGCCAAAATGAAGATGAGCTCACATTTGGAGAACCTTGCAGATGAATGCGAGACACGAGATGGGCGCGCTTCTCTGCATTTTGCTTCTTACACGACAGTAATTTGTTTTTGAGTGAGTTGTCACATTTGCTTTTCAGCAATCGAATGTGGGTGTGGGTCGGGGACCCTTTGCTTTGCCAAAACACGGCATTTTAACCCTTTGAAGCCTGAACAAATTGTTTCGGTTCTTTAAGAAACATAAAGGGAAGGTAACAAGCCGAAAATCTAGCAAATAAGAAAAAACAAGAAAAATACTTTAAAATAAGCAAAAAAAGCCCAAAACAAATAAGAAAACGACCTATAAAAAGTTCTGAGAAAAAGTATCTATTTTAAACATTTTATTTATTTTATTTTTTCTGTAACATAATTTTGAATATATTTTTATAAATATAGTTTTCTGGACATTTCCCCCAGGTTTTTACATTACAAACAATCTTTCTCTCCTTTTTAAAACAAATTTGTGGGACATTGTCTTATCTATATGTTTTCAAAAGAAATAAAACCAATTTTCTTAGTTTTCAAAGGGTCAGGTGTCAAAAGGTTAATGCCAAACATGATCTTTTGTTAATCATAGCCAAGTGCTTTCTGTGCCTAAACCTAACCACACGTTAACCACAGCATCGCTCTAAAGTTTCAACATCAACTTTCAACATATCGCAACAGAATAATGAGGAAATGTATCTGTGGTTTGCAGAAATGCACAATGCCAACATTTTTCTGGTGACTGATTTGCTTTCCTGTCAGTTTCGTCTTTCAGTCTTTGATGAACAAGAGTTTTACGTAACATATACGTAAACATATTGATGACTTCCAATTAACCAAACCTGAATCATGAAACTGTTATATTCATATTTTTTTATCAGTACCTTGTTTTAAAAGAAAGTCTCCCTGCCAATAGGAGCAGAAGATGAGAAAAAGCTCAGTTTTGGGTCGATTTGGAGAGTGATGAGAAATGACCTATTTTGTTGTTAAGCTGGCTGACTTGTTGGCATCGAGGGTTTGAAAATGCAGGTCACACCACAACTAAATAAAACCCAAAACATCCCAATTTAATCCAGACTTTGGGAGGCGGCCCTGACTCATCACCACATCGCTCCCTCTTTACTCTCAGAGCTGCTGATGGTTCTTTTCCTTTTCTCCGTCCTCATGTAAACAGTCCAGCTAATCCAGGATTACTACAACGTCCGTCCTCTTTATGTCTCTTCTGTTCCCTCTTTGTCCGGACATACTGAGGACGTTTAACGTTCGCTGTTGCAGGGCCAAAGACAACAAGGGTATGAGTAATTTTATAAACAGAGCGGCTCTGGTTCAGCAGGCTACGGCGTCTGGAGACCAGCCTCACAACATGTGCTGAAACGACACTGAGGCATGATGGGACTGATTGCAAACATGTCCATAAAAAAATAAAACCACAGTTTATGGATGTTCTGTGTACATCACCGTGTCGCAGCTAAATAAAAAAGAATCAGAGAGGAAATAGCTTGTTGTGATGTGATAGCTAACACGTTGTGGTTAGTTTAATAAATTTCCTGTGACTGATGGAGACAGTGTGGTGTTTTTTTTCTGTCAGCTTTTGGACAGCTGGAATGATCTAAGTGCTAAATGTCAAACAGTGACGGTACACCACCTGAACTGTGGAAATACAGCGTAAGCTTTGTGTCAATGATGAGTTTCCCTAAACAGAACAGGAAGCTACAAACACAGAAACTATCAACACGCTTGTGAAGCAGATGAGCAGAAAACGAACGCTGAAACCTGCAGACATACAGAAACTAGAACCTACTTCATGGATTTCTTTGTCTACATACAACATGTACAGTGTAAATATGTTTCCTGTGTTCAGATGCCTGTCACAAGTGGCTAAACCTCTGAAAACTAAGAAACCTGGTTTGATTTATTTAGTTTTTTTTAAATAAAAAAGGCAATGAGCAACTTGGAAAGACATTTCCTACAACTTGCAAAATAAATAAATAAATACATGGTATAAGGTGATGAAAAAATAATCTCAAATTTAGCTGGGGGGGAGGGGGGCTTTATATGATATTAGCAAAAAAATAGGGAAAAATGACCATAAAACTGTTTTTATAAATCTAATCATTATATATTAAGAGTTAATCTACAAAAAACAACTTTTTGTTGTAACTTTTTGTACATTTTCTGTTGCTTTGGCCATTTTTTGGTCACTCATTGCCTTCTTTCTCTCATGCCTCTGAAAGAAATCAAGCTCAGTTCGCTCAGGTGTTAGCCCCATTCACACACTGGAGGCCAAGGGTACCGTACAAAGTGCCACCTGCTATTCAGTTTTTAAACATTCATACACACGCACGCACTGCCAGAACAGCCATCAGGAGCATTTTGTGGTTTATATTTTACTCAAAGATAATTTGACATGTTGACAGGAGGAGCAGGGGATCAAACCCCCAACCTTAATTAGCTGACGACCCGCTCTATCTGCTGGGCCGCAGACGCCTTCAAAATGTTCAACAGTCAAATTTTGCTCAAATCCCACAAATGCAGTTTCAGTAAGCGACATCTCAATACACCACGATGTGTCATCTTATAACCATTTGAAGAAGCTGCAGGCAGCTACAAAAATCTATTTACTCACACCCTGCAGCTCACATCATATCTAGTAACATACAAATTATTAGTTAATATTGATTTTTTGTGTCAGCAACTCTGTACCCTGTAGCCTGACCTAAACCTGCTGAACCTGACACAACACAAAACTCCTCACACAACACAAAACTCACACAACACAAAACTCCTCACAACATAAAACTCCTCACACAACACAAAACTCCTCACACAACACAAAACTCCTCACACAACACAAAACTCACACAACACAAAACTCCTCACAACATAAAACTCCTCACACAACACAAAACTCCTCACACAACACAAAACTCCTCACACAACACAAAACTCACACAACACAAAACTCCTCACAACATAAAACTCCTCACACAACACAAAACTCCTCACACAACACAAAACTCCTCACAAACACAAAACTCCTCACAACATAAAACTCCTAACACAACACAAAACTCCTCACAACATAAAACTCACACAACACAAAATTCCTCACACAACACAAAACTCCTCACAACATAAAACTCCTCAACAACATAAAACTCCTCACACAGTGACGTAACAGTCGGTGCAATGTTCATGGTATGCACAAGCACTAAACTTATCAGGGACCTGTGTGTGTCCTGGGATCACAGCTTTCCAGTTCACAGCGATCTTTGCAACAGGAAGCACCTGTTCACTTTCCCTCCGTCTATCTCAGACAAACACACACACACACACACGAAATGCCCTAAGTGCCTGGAAAGTTTTCTAAACCTTTTTTTGACCACAAGTAACAGAAACTGACTCAAACACACACACACACACACACACACACACACACACACACACACACACACACACACACACACACACAGGTGAGTGGAGTGGATGAGATGTGATTAAGGCTCACTCAGCAACAGGAGATCAGAGACTGCTCTGCACACATCTTCACAGAGACATAGTTAAACCCCGAACATCCCGGATCAAGCTGTTACACTGGATGGACTGACCTTGTGAGCCATAGGGACACAAAGCTGGGATGCAAATTCAAAAAATGCACTGCAGGAATTGAATAATGCCACCAGCAGCAACGTGCCCAAAGAACCAGATGGAATTTTCACAGTAGCTGCAGACTTAAATCAACTCATCCTTCAACTCCAAAGATGTAGCAGGATCAAGGACAAAAGTAATTTCGTTTTTTAAACTTGGTTTAAAAATGACCAATAAATCCTTCTACCTTCTACACACACACATGCACACACAAAATATACATACACTTGGGTGTGAGTTTGTGTACAGCACTGGCAGGTGTACAGTCTAAATATTAGCTATTAGGCATTAAATATATTCATGAATGTTCAAATTCTTCCTCAGGACACTATATCAGCTCTCTCAGTCTACGTATGCGTCTACGTATGCGTATGTCTACGTATGCGTATGTTAAACTAGTCAGCCCAGAGAGGCGTGAAATCGTTTACTGTACGAGAATAAAGTGAAGAAGCTTCATTCCAAATTAAACAGCAACACAATGAAGGCGAAGACGTCAAGAACAGATATTTTTTTCTTTTTTCCCCCTTTTTTGTATGAAAAAACAGTAGGTTGTTTCAGACCTCACCAGGTGTGTTTCCATGACATATTTCACAAAACTTAAGGGATATGTGGCAGGCGATTCAAAATGTCACAGGCTACAAAAGTAGGAGCACCCCCATCATACGTGAGGCCACGCTTCCAGATGAGCTGAACACATTTTACGCTCTCTTTGACCTCCTTAATAAGGACTCAGCTGTGAAGTCTACTCCGCCTCCAGAGGACCGGCCACTCTCAGCGACCACAGCAGATGTGACAAAACTCCTGCTCAGAGTGAATATAAACAAGTCTGCCGGCCCAGACAACATTCCTGGACGAGTACTAAAAACTTGTGCTGATCAGCTTGTTAATATTATAAATGCTATTTTTAACATCTCACTCTTACAAGAGACTGTTCCCTCCAGCATCAAGACAGCCATCATCATCCCGGTACCTAAAAAGTCTGCTGTGTCTAGTTTTAATGACTACCGCTCTGTGGTTCATACCCCCACCCTGATGAAGTGCTTTGAGAAACTGGTTCTCCTGCACATCAAAGACAAAACCCCTGCCAGCCTGGACCTTCACCAGTATGCTTTCAGAACCAATAGATCCACAGAGGATGCCATATCTACTGCTCTTCACTCAGTCTTCACTCCTGGAGAATAAGAACAGCTACATCAGGATGCTGTTTGTTGACTTCAGCTCAGCATTCAACGAAATCTCTCCCATGAAGCTGATGGGAAAACTTAACACTCTGGGCTTCAGTGTAACACTCTGCAACTGGATACTGGACTTCCCCACATGCAGACCCCAGAGATTTTGAAATGGCAGTCACACCTCTACATTTGTGTTTAACACCGGAGCCCTCCAGGGCTGTGTGCTCAGCCCCCTCCTGTTCACACTGTACACTCCAAAACATCAGGAGAACTTGATTGTGAAGTATGCGTACGACATCACCATCATTTGTCATATCACAACAATGATGAGAGTTCATACAGGGAGGAAATCAACAATCTTGCAGAGTGATGCATGAAGAATAACCTACTGCTCAACGTCAGTAAAAACAAGGAGCTGATTGTTGATTTTAGAAAGGAGGCAAAGACACACACCCCTGTCTGTATCAGTGGAGCTGAAGTGGAACAGGTGAACAGCTGCAGGTTCCTTAGAATTACTATCAGAGAACTTATCTTAGTCATCACACATCACCACCCAGGTTAAAATAGCACAGAAAAGGCTCTACTTCCTCTACGTACTGCCTATTAAAACTTAGGAAGGCCTGGTTAACTTCTACAGAGGAGCAATAGAAAGCATACTAACTCGAAACATCCCAAAACTGGCATGGTTCGAGCACAGGAAGGCTCTACAGCGGGTGAATAAAACTGCCCAGAACATCACTGGTTCCCATCTACAGAGCATCAGTGACCTCGGAGAAGCGAAGTGTCTGCACAGAGCCCAAAAGATACTGAAAGACAGCAGCCACCCCAGTCACAGTCTGTTCACCCTGCTACCATCTGGAAAAAGATATGGAAGTATCTGCTGCCGAACCACCAGACTATGGAGCAGCTTCTCCGGAGTCCCCAAAAATGCTGTTGTCATTTGAACAAAAGGCCAAACCGCAACAAAAGTTTAAATTTTTCATGCAAGAACCGCTGCAGTGTAAATGGCAAACAAGAAAAAGAGAACCCTGAAAAATGGCAATTCAGTGCAAAATAAAAGACAGCAAAAAGGTTATAAAATGTCTAAAAAAAACTTTCTGAATTGTCCAAGTGTCTTGTATCCATCCGTGGGCTCACAGAAATCCAAACACAATGTTTTATAACCATTATAACCCTGCAAAGTCAAATGTTTTTGCACTGACGTACTTTAATTTTTTCCGGCGGTCCATTCTCCTAAACGCAATTTGATGGAAAACTTTTTCTGGGACCATAAAGAGCCCGGGGAAGTGAGCATTATATACAATTTAAGTTATTCTTTAAAAATCATGTGAATGTATGTATCTCTCCAATATACCAGAATTATTTGTATGTTTAAAAACTTATGTTAAAAAGTATTAAAAACATGAAACAGTTTTGCCAAAAGGTTATGTTAAATGCTTGATGCTCATATTTCTTCTGCATAAACCCAACAGAAAATTCCAGATAGTCACATTTTAACTCAAAGTATCCTCAAAACTCAAGTTTAACATAGAAAGAAGAGAAAATGTTTGATGACAAAAATCTGGTGTTTGTGGCTTCCTGCGTGGAACCGAACAGACGTCACTTTGGTTTTGTTTTTGGGGACATTGAGTACATGTTTCTTGTGAAAACGAAATAACAAGCTCTGGCAGGACGAACGAACGCTCACTCACACCAGCACGCACTTACAGGATGGTGGTTTGCAGCAAAAGCATGACATAAAAACCTGTCAAATATTTGCCTCCATTAAAAATGATGGTAAGACTGTCTGCGGGCATCAATTAATTTATTTACCTTGTATCAGACTGTATTCCAGTGAAGAGACACAGACCTGTTTAATTAAATAAACACACGCCGAGTCGCTCTACAGGTTCAGAACACTAACACTGATAACACCGACACACTCGAGAGCTCTGTGAGAAATGAAGGTGATGAGAAAAATATCAGCTGAGACATTTTCCTGAAAATGTCATTAATTTTGTTCATATTGGTAGTTGTGTTAATAAAACATTATATCGTAATACTTCCATAGATAGACCGGGCTATTATTTGCTTATTTGCTTTGAAGACAGGATCAACATAAGTGTCTTGTGTTATGTTCATTTAAACCTCTGAAATCTGAGAAAATTTGTTTGATTTCTTTTGAATAGATGGCTAAAAAGGCAACTTGGCAAGAGATATTTTGCATATTGCAAGAAATGTGGGAAATCCAATATTAGTTACAGAAAATGAGGCAGAAAAGAGAGAAAGAGAGGAAAATATTGGAAAATAATTCTTGAGTAATAATTATATTTTTATTTTATATTTCCAAGACATTTGCTTGTTTTTTTTCTTTTCTTTTACATTTGTCTTTTCTTTTTGTGTGTGGTTATTTTCGAGTATTTTTTTTTGTAAATTTTACAAATTCTTTGTTAATTTTAGGTAATTTTTTGCAAAGTTGTTCATTGCCTTTCATGTTTTGATATGAGATTAAGCCAATTTGTTCAGGTCTCAAGGGGTTAAACCATAAACTCATCAGGCATCTATATGGGACATGCTTTTATTTCCTTTCACACAAAACTGTACCTCAGTAAAAATGGAAATACAATGAAATTGTTCAATCGAACCTCTTCTTTCCATCTCTCTAAAAATCAACTAAATGACTGATCTGTAGAAAATCTTACCAAGCTAACCGTGTGGCATGTCCATATTGACAAAATTTTAACCATTTATATCTGTATGCGTGATCTAAGCAGCTAACTAAATTGATCTCCCTCGGCAACATACATCCAAAAGAACTTTATTTGTCTAAATGTGTAAGTAAAAGGGACTTGCTGTTTAATTGGAATTTGAAGTTTTTGACTTTTAATTTACTAAATTTAATACAGAATAACAGACTCTTTAGTGCCACTATTTTCTCCTTGATGTAGTCGACTGATAGTTCACAAGTTTGTCCTCAGCGAGCTGAAGTTGGAGCCTCTACTTTGTCAGATGGTGTCAGCAGCATCGTCCTCGATGTAACTGTGAATTTTTAGACTCTGATATTTATATTTTTACCTGAGTAAAGGATCTAAGTACTTTTCCCACCGCTGGTCGGACTTCCCTCAGTGAACATGAGATTCTTCTGCAGTCATTATCAGGCCACATGAACTGAATTTAATAAAACCCCAAAAGCCAAATGACATATGAAAAGAGATGATGCGAAGGAAAGAGAAAAAAAGCAAAACAAAAAAGCAGAACACACACAGATGTGTTCCTTTCCATTTCCAATTTCAGTTTCAGAGAAGCCTCTCAATTCTCATTTCATATTTTTATTTTTGACTCTTAACATATTTAAAGTGCAATTTTCTTTAATGACACCCAGCGCGGTCGGGAGGTTGGTGTTACTCTGCTCAGCCTATAGTAGTAGTCACCTGTAGTTTGGGTTAATGTTCGGTTAGGTTTAGAAAAAAATAAAAAATAAATAAATAAATTATGATAAGAAAAACATTGTATTTGTATTTAAAATATCTGCTTTTGGGGGCACTTTCAGGGCAGTGATGTCTTGGTGGAAACACATAATAATAATGTTTGGTGGCTAAAAAGCTGCTGGAAGACAAAGAAATCACTTACCTAAAAAAACAACCATTTATGTTGTTTTTTCATCTTGGACAGCAGTCCTTTGATTAAAAAAAAAATGTTACTTTTAGTATGTGATCTGCTGTGAAAATAAAAAAAGATTTTATTTGGGCCTGCATTTTCTCATAATTACTTATTTTTCGACTGAAACTCTGACTGTCTTGTTGCAAGCTTTCATAAACTTGATGTCATGGAAAGAAAAGTGCCAAAACTCGACTGTGAAATATTCAGTTAACTGAAGTTATATCACATGTGGACAATGACTCACAGCTCAATAATACTGTGGTTAAAATTAATTCATCCAGCTGACATTTATTATCTTTTTATTTAAAAATGTCAGCCCAACCCACATTCCTCTACTACCATTAAAAGGTTGCATTGGTTGAAAACAATAACTATATGTGAAGCATTTCTCTAAATCTGGAGACTTACTTAGATAACATTTTTTAACACCAATGATGTAACTTGACTGAAGACAAAAACACTTTTTTTGATAAGAACAAGATAACAGATAAGCAATTTATAAAAAAAAATCTATGTGGAGTTTAGCAATATTTTGTGTTGACTCTGCGTGGGTTCAATGTTAAAAAAAAATAGAAACGTCAGATCATTTCATGCATAAATGATGTGCGATGACATTGACATTGCATGTAAGGTTAACTCTGCAGTTCCTCAGTTAAAGTGAACATGAGCCGATGCATTTTCAGCATAATAACAAAGCAGTCTGTGACTAAACAAAACCTGCCACAGAGAAAGGTGCTTATTAGCATGTGAGCTGCCAACTTGGAAGAAGCCGCTGTGTGTTTTGTCCAAATTGTCGGGCGGCTCGCAGCCAGCATCCTGGAGTGATGCGACAGCAGGCTGAGCAGCAGAAACCACAACACATTTATCTTCTCAAACACGTCCGAACAGACGGAGAACACCGATTTCATTTAAAATGAAGCACAAGAATTTATATATTTCTTACTTACAGGTCAGTGTTGAGGTTGAACGAACATCTTTAGTTTGAATCAGGCAGTTTCATTTGGAGCCGAGAGACTGGACTCTGGCTCTCATTGGCTCCAGTCACCAAAGAATCACTGAACTCTGCCCAAACAGGCCGAAAAGGCTCCACTCAGCAAGTTTACCAAATCTGACTCAGAAGAGCCGCAGCAGTGGAAACTAACTAAACATCACTCAAGAACTGCATTTGAGTGCAATATTGAGGTACTCGCAGGGCTGGACGCAGGGTTGTAGAAATACTCAGGTCCAAAAACTGAGCTTGCTAGAGAGGTTCGGGTCATGCTCCCCTGAACGTTTTTTCATTTCCCTGATGTAAAGATGTGCAAAAATTGGATAACAATAGCTTTGAAACCATGTCACCGGGCAGCAGCAAAAACAATCTGTTTTTGTTTGTGTTTGATATTTATATCAGTGGTGTGAAGTAATAATACTTTGTTACAGTACTTAAGTATTTTCTGAGTGAATCTGTACTGTACTGGAGTATTTGTATTTCTGCAAACTTTCACTTTTCCTCCACAACATTTCCTAAATAAAATGTGTACTTCTACTCCTTTACATTTCGCCGAAGCATCTTAGTACCAAAGTAAAAACAGAAAACGTTTGGTTGCCTGCAAACGAGCAGGTTTGGTGAATCAGTGCTCCTAACTTGCAAGTTACATTAATCACAATTAACACGCCGTTCCAGTCGGTGGATGGTCACTTTTTAACAGAGCTTGTATGAACACAGCTGCAGCACAGAGGCTAAAATAATACTCCACTAATTTTGATGTGAATTATTAAAGCTCAGATGACTGTGGATGAATAACACTGAAGAGCAAACAGTTCACAAGTAAAATCATCTAGTTACGTCACCTCATCTGTAGGATCTCTCATCCAGTCTGTCTGATGGATTTCCTGACGTTCCCCATATACCGTGAATATTGTGAAAAAACACCCACGGAGTACCCAAAAACCACAGCGTCTACCAAATATTACGTATTGACAACAAGAGCATTCACTTCATCACCCACACACACAATCAATGACTATTACCACAGGAGCAAGTTGCTCTCTTTGCATTTGAAAGCAAAGTTATTTTAAGGTATACACCTCGAGAAAAAATACAGAGGACCTGACCACTTGTACTTGAGTAATTCGCTTTTCTGCTTATTCTACTCCACCACAGAGCGCCTCAGGGATGATGTTTTTCTGCAGGCTGCGTCAGTAGTTAGCGTCGCCCTGGTTCCCTCATCAAAAAGCCTATGGGATTTTTCAGTTGGATTCTGGATCATTGTGGAAAATCATCTCTGTGGTAAATGAACGTTCATGATACAAACACGCTTTGTTCAGCAGATAATCTGCACAGATGAACACCACTTTTCTGATTTTTGAAGCCTAAATGCAAACGGCAGAAGTAAAAGCTGATGTTAGCCTATAAATGAACTACACCGCAGTCGCGTGATTTAACATCACCGGCACATTAAGGCTGGAAAACCGTATTTGGCGCAGTTTGGCTTGATTACGTTGTGTAGTATCATTTAGCCATTTGTTAGAAACCACCTTGTTGAAGACACATACAAACTTCAGGGTTCACAGCGTAGTATTAAATAATGTATTTTATGCTGTAAAACAAAATGTTAAAGTCTCTTAGGTTTGTGTTAACCACAGACCTTAGTTAAAAAAAAAAAAAATTTAGAGACGAGGGAAGTGGAGGTGCAGAAATGCTAAAGAATTTCCGAGTTTTAGGACCCATTAATGGGGTTTTCTATATACATGTATTTTTAAAAATAAATTGAATTAATTTCAGATTATCTAAGAAGTATTTCACTACTGGAAGATGATGTTTTCATAAACTGTCTATGCTGTGGAAAGACGGAAATACGTTTGAACTGGTGACCACAGTAAAGAGAGAAAAGGGGCTCAGGTGTTCGTATTTGCTTAAGAGATAGAAAACCTACAACTACCAGAATGCACTTTGCTTCACTGGACCAATAAATGCTCCAGCTGATAGGTGACAAAATGGGAGCTTGGCTGTTTTTTTCACAGTAAACAAAACAGTTTGAAGGCTGGAATAGATAAACAGATAAACGGTGAGTTCAAATATGTTTCTGGAAACATCAGTTTGCTTTGTTATATATAGCGCAGTGACGGCGTCCTGAGCAGAGAATGAAGTCGTACCTCTGTAGATGGCGTGTGCATTTGAGTCCCTGTGCGTGGATCACACCGGCTCGGTCAGCGATGCTGTTCTACGGCAGATAATGATGAAAAAGTTTAAGGTTCAATGTTCGTGAATCAGCTGCTCAACTTTGTTACAAAGCAACAAACTCGACAGTCAAAGCAACATCTGCATGAAGCATCACAGGAAGTTCAAACAAACAACACGCTGAACAAAGTCTTCGTTTCTGATCACTTTTCATAACATCTTTATTGAATTTGTGTCTCAGTTTTAAACATATTTACAGATACTTTAATTTTATTTTTTTTTTAGTTCAGTAAAAATACAAATACAGAACACTCAATTTTCAAAATCAACGTCGCTCCCAGCGACTTGATGGCCGCCCAGGTTTTTCGCCTGGGCCCCCCCCCCCCTCCCTATCAGATACAGGAGGTGGTGATGATGTCAGCGTGATGTCAGAGACCGGGGGAAATATACCGAGAGCCGAGACCGTACTGCATCAATGGACTGTTATGATCGACTGCCACCAGAGATGAAAGAAGATGATACGGGATGGATGACGGAGAGAAATGTACGGAGGTTGTTGAAGGAGCAGAGGAATATTCTGTATGTACACTGATTCAATCTGCGGAGGACTTTAAAACAAAAAAAATAATGATGATTTGTTTCATTTATTTAAAAAAAAAGGTTTAAATATAAAGTCCGACACCGACCTGAATGTTGGCCAGAAGTTTGGTCAAAGCCAAATCACATTTTGATATTAAGACGTTTCCCTATAAACCCACACTGGTTTGTCAAATCAAGATGTATTTACTTTTTTAAATTTGTTTAAAGGGAGAGTTCATTTTAAAATCAGAAACATATTTTTTCCTTTTAGCTTTAGTGCTGTTTATCAGTATAGATTGTTTTGGTGTGAGTTGCAGAGTGACGGAGACATCTGCCGTAGACATGTCCGTCTTCTCTTCAATATAATGGAACTAGATGGCACGAGGCTTGTGGTGCAAAACCCAAAAAAACGAACGGAAACCATTTTCTCTCTACCGAACTAAAACCACGAAAAAGTGCAGAAGGAATTGTGCATCTACTGTTGGCTCACCTAGTACCACTGAACTAGGTGACGTTACAGTTCAGCCGAGGAGGACGCCAATAATGTTCACATCTGTCGCTGTCATGAGTAGATGCACTCTTCCTTCTACAGTTGGTGGATGTAGTTCAATAGAAAGAAAATACATTAAACTGCTCACAGCAAGGTCTGAGGATTATCTTGAGTAACCAGGTCATGATTTCTGGAAAGAGACATTGCTATTGAGTTTTTAAAATGTAAATTTTTGGTGCTTTAAGCTCCACAAGCTGAGTGTTATCTCGTTCCATTACATTGAAGAGAAGGCAGACATCTTTACGGCCGACATCTCCAACACTGCAA
Organism: Plectropomus leopardus; assembly: GCF_008729295.1. Classification (NCBI taxonomy): domain Eukaryota; kingdom Metazoa; phylum Chordata; class Actinopteri; order Perciformes; family Serranidae; genus Plectropomus; species Plectropomus leopardus. The sequence goes on along the minus strand of NC_056472.1, from coordinate 28,954,743 downwards.
CTCACACCAGAACAGTCTAGACTGATAAATAACACCAAACGTTAGAGGAAAGATATGCATTTTTGATTTTGGGGTAAACCATCCCTTTAAAGTTTAAGGCAGATACTATTTTATATGTGAAGTTTTTCATGTCTTCTATCATGTCACTCCATGAAAAGACCAAAACCAACAATCTTTTATCTTTAAGACTTCCTTATGCTGTCTGTGGCTCTAAGCCCAAAACCCATTCATTTCTTATGAAGATAATAAAAATATCTAATTTAATATTTTAAGTCAGATCAAAAATATATACAGGGTTCCTACACATTTTCATGGACAGAATTTCAAAACGTTTTCATGACTTTTTAAGGTATCATAATGATTTTTTTTGCGGGGGAGCAAAAGAAGGAACGTATGTGACGGTAAAACAAAACGTCACACTTCTGTGCATATTACAGATATGTTACGTCAGCAGCTACGAAAATAAATTTGACTTTATTATACAAAACCTGAAGGTTATCTATGAAAGAATACTGCAACAAATTCATTACACACAACAAAATTCCATGACTTTCTCAAAACTTTTAATGATTTTTATAATTTCGATGACTTTTCAAGGCTTGAAAGGTGTGATTGTTAAATTCCATGACTTTCCCATGACTGTGGGAACCCTGCATAAAAATCAAAATTTTAAGACGTAATTTCAAAAAACAGATGGGGAATGCGGTATTTTTAGTTACTCAAGCAGGAGATAACAGTACATTTGTTAAGGACTACTTTCCGATGCGGATTTATACACATTGGGTGCTCTAGTGAGTATTCCTGGTATGTGGGATCGACTCAAAATAAACTACAGTGATGAAGCAACAGTGTTGTGTTTTTTTTTAACAGTTTTTGGAGAGCAGTGGAGCTCTGTGGCACGGAGGAATATGATATATCAGGCTTCGGACCCACGCTGTCATTTGGATCAAATCTTTGTTAGTTTTGGTCTTTTCATGGGATTTATTAACGACAAGAAAAATAAAATATCTCTAGCCTTTAAATCTTAACTTTTACTATGTCTTTGTATAGTGCACGCACTTTGTGCTCACTTAAGTCGAGCAGCAATTTGAGGCGTTTTATACATTTCTAAATAACTGAATGTAATCCTTATTGCCTTTTTCCATTGTTGTTGTTAGCAGCACTGTGTCAAACTTCTGCTAAAACTGTGCGAGCTGTTAGTCAGCGTACTGATACGTTTTTAGAGAACCTTGTAAATGTTAAAGCAAATTTATTTTGAAGCTCTGAGAACTTTATTTTTCTACTCCATCACAGTTGTGCACGTCGGTCTGCACAGATAATGTGTGTGCAAAATAAAAAAGAAGTGTGTGTCATAATGACGCACCGCAAAACACAAAGCAAAGGTCGAGAAAGAGCACAGTATCGGACAAGGCGTCACACATTTGACAATAAGGCTTAAAAAGAATTAAATGCACACTCACGCAAAAATTCTTACTGGTTTAGTGCAAATTCGTACTTTTTTAACTTCAATGCCTGCATAAAAATCATCTTTAGTAGTCGCACCACTCAGTTTCTTCTCTTCACTTAAACCAGTCAGTTGATTTGCAGTTTGAACAAACTGCAGATTCACGTCACACAAACGGGCTTATTAATGAGCTCACACACACTCAGAAAATGACCGAACATTCGAGATACACTCACTTTCTCAGTCACACACGCAGTCATTGCACAGGTTTATTGAGCCCATAATTAAGCCTGTTTTTTAGAAATGAAGTGACTTTTTCTGACGAACAAAACATCATTGTTGAAATTCCACAAAGGATCAGACTTTAATAAAAAATGACAAAATTAAGAATATTTGGCTGATGGAGGTGAAATCTTTGACATGGTGTTACAGCAACGGCAGAAAGCGATACTAAAAAGTAAAGTGTTGTTGAAATATTGGATTATTTACCTCGACAGGACTCCTTCAGTCTCACTTAATACAACAGGAAAAATGTAGTGAAAGCATCTGTGCTGTGGTTGGTTTTATGAATGTATTATTCCTCCTCACTCTACAACATTTTGAATCTGCATCATTATTTTTCACTTTAAAAGAAAACTAAGTAGCTGCTTATATTCTTTGAATTATATCTACTCTTATTGGTATTGGTTGTTATTATTGTTTTTGTTTGGTAATTATTTCTTTTGTCTGGCATTTATTCGGCATTTTTGTTTGGCTCTTATGGTTGTGTTGCCTCTGCAAGAAACTCTTTTTGATTCTGCTTTTCCTTGTTTGTCGAAGTACTTTGTAAACTCTGTTTTTAAAGGTGCAATATAAATAAAGTTATTATTATTACTGCTCTTATTTAAAAAGCAAAGTGATGGTTTTCATTTCTCATTTTTGAAAACCAAACAGAAAAAAAAGAGCAGGTCAACTCAGGGGTTAAAATGAAAACATGAAAAAAGGCAATGAGCAAGAAACTGATAAAAAAGTGACAAAAAATCTGAAATTATTTTCAAGAGAGAGAAAATTAGAATATACCTATTAAAATGTAGGAGAAATGTACAAAAAACTATAATTATGAGTATTATGATAAGTATTTAAGATGTTGTTACAGAGTATATGAATATTATCATATGTATTTTGGCAATTTTTTAAACTACCTTCCCTGTTCATTGTTTTTTTTAATTTTCTTTTAAGTTTCAGGTAATTTTCTTCGAACTTTTTACTCTTTTTTAAAAATGTATTATTTTTTGGATCATTTCTTGATTAGTTGCTCGTTACCGTCATGTTTTTGAAAGACATAAAGCAAATTTTCAAATAGTAATAAAGGGTTAGACAAACTGTTAATGCTGATTAGGCTTCACTAACAGCATCTTTTTGGGCGAGATTTGCAGGTGATGGATGTCAAAAACGCTTCTACGCAGGCTTTCAGTGGAGGATCGGCCGCAGGAAGAACTCTGAGATACAGAAGTTCACAATGAAGCGAGAAGCGGAAACTCTCTGAGTCAGTCCACGTTCAGTAAATCTGTCTGGACTGTTCTTAAAGCCGAGATGTTTTCGTTTGTTTGCTAACATAATATTTCCTAACAGACTGTACTATCTCCTATCTGAGGAAGCGGAGCAGTAAATCCCTCACGCTGCTTCGGATGTAACAGAGAGAGTTGTGTCAGGAGCGATAACTGGAGGCAGAGCCGAGCTGAACAGACAGCGTGGTGTGTGTGTGTGTGTGTGTGTGTGTGTGTGTGTGTGTGTGTGTGTGGTGACTCTGACTTCTCTCAACGAGGCCGAGCTCTTGTGATATCTCAACATACGGAGCCACTTTATTATTCTGAATAACAAACTCTTACAAAGAGGAGAAAAAAGGAAAAAAAATGTGCAGTTTAAATTAAAAGCAAATTCAATAAATTTCCCAAATTTGCTCTGTTTCAGGATTTCTTACTTTTCCCAGAACTCAATTTTTCTACAGATTAAAAGATTTTGATGTTTGTTTGATATGTTGTCAAATTAATCTGCAGTCACGATTAATCACTAAACAATAACCAAAAAGGGGAAAGTTTGCAGCTGTGATTTAATGATGAATTTTCTGTTTATCTGAAGTTGAAAAGAAAATATTCCGCATTTTTATCTGAAATAGTTTTGAGATTGACAGATTATCCAAAACTTGGACATCATGAAATTAAACTTCATACTTTTAAACTTAAATTCCAGTAAAACACAGACACACAGAGGGGAAAAATGTGAGATAAAAGCCGAAAATGAGAGCGGAGTTGTGCGAACAGTGTTAAATAAAACCGAACTTTAACATCACGGTGAGTTTGTATGACTTACAGTCGATGTGGTCCAAACTGGTGATTTGGGGATGAACAGAGCGAATGTGTCATGAGAGCTCAGCAGGGAGACTTCATTTATTCAGCTCTTTCAGTGCTACACTCCTATGTTCCTCTTCTTCATAGCCTTCCCACACAAAGTGCACAAATTTATGATTTACAGCAGGTTTCTTAAACCACCACACACTCATACAAACACACTCACACACAAGCTTTGTTGGGTCCTAGTCTGATCTCAAAATGTTTGACCTGAAGATGATTTATGGACAAAACAAAAAGGGAAAATAAGAGAACAAAGAGGTGAGAGAAGAAGCTGGAGAGAAACGGTGTGTGATCTGAAAAAAGGTGGAGAGAAAAAGCAGCATCCGAACGTGTAGCAGCAGAATGTTTTGGGGTTTGTGGTTCGTCTCTAACTGGGAGAGAAACTGGAAAGATGTCGAGGTGGCGAGTGGTGAGGATGGGGAGGCCTGCTGCTGTCCCCGTGTCGTTACTGTTCCACTTACAATGGTCCACTTTTCTGAAAAAAAAGGATTAGAGGAGGAGGAGGAGGAGGAGGAGGAGGAGGTGGGGACTGTAACCCGCCCTCGCACTGATGATGTGACGAGCTGCTAACAGTTCCAGGTCAAAGTTCATCTGAGGGTTAAACAGGAGGTGGAACGGGGAGGGGTCGGGTCGGGGAGAAGCGAAGGGCTTTGATTCAACCCTGTGTCCCCATTAACGATTTGTCCAAACAAAAAAATCCCCCAAAACATGTCTCCAACAGACCCTGTAAAGTCCTTAAGTCGGCCCGCCTGGGAAAAAAAAAAAGACACTTCCATCAGTACAGCGTCAAACTGACTGCCTGATCCTTCACAGAAACCCCCGAAATGCACTCTCAGTGCCTCCGCTTGAGTTTGTATGGGAGGAAAGTTTGGTCAAATCTCAAATAAACACTAAAAATAATGATAAAAAAAAAATAAATCAAGCCTCCCTTTTTTTGGGAGTTCAGTCCTTCAGAGTCAATTCAAGCCAGTCGTGAGGCTGAGCAGCACACCCACCGTCTCTCTGATTCAAAGAGAAGACAGAGAGATCGACAGAGTCAGAGAGTAAAACATAGAAGAAGAGAGGGAGACTCAAAGTCCTCTCCCTCCGTCTCCTCTCGTTGATGTCTGCAGTCCAAAAGCAGGTGAGAGTCCGTAGAGCTGAATGTATGTTTGTCCAGTGTTGGCGGGTGGGTTTTTTTGGGCATACAGGCAGGCAGGCGTACAAGTGGCGCCCCCTGGTGTTGTGTCGGAGAGAGATGGCAGCGTGCGTCTACCGCTGAGCCGGCTCGCTGCCTGGGAGGGTGATGTTGCCCAGGTGGAGGACAGGAAGTGGGTGAGCCTCCGTGTTGAAGACCCAACTCTCAAACGGCATCAGGTCGTCGCTGGAGAATAACAGGTACAGATACCTGAGGGCGGTGGGTGAGTGGTATGTGTGGGGGTGGTGTTTGACGGAGGGAGGGAAAAGGGGTGAGGATGAGAAGGATTGAGGGTGAGGAGGGTGAAGAAAAAGAAATAAGTGAATCACCGCAGCATAAAACAAAAAATCATTTCTGCAGGTTTGTTAAAGCAGAGCACAAAGTCAGCTTAAAGGGTCGGTTCACCCCAAAATCAAAAATGTGCTGTGATTTGTCAGTCTAGATTGTTTTGGTGTGTATCGGCCGTAGAGATGTCGGCCTCCAGTATAATATACATGTATATATAACGGAACTAGATGGCACTCGGTTTGCTAAAAGCACCAAACAAATACATGTGAAACTCAACGACAAAGTTTCTTTCCAGAAATCACGACCCGGTTACTCAAGATAATCCACAGACCGTGCTGTGAGCAGTTTCATGTAGGAACTACTTTTTTTGTTGCGAACTACATCCTCCAACCGTATCAGCAGCTCAGCTGACACCCCTGACTGAACTGTAGGTGAGTAGATGCACGCTTCCCTCTGCACAGTGATTTGTTTGGTGTAGTTCAGCAGAAAGAAAATAGTTCCTACATGAAACTGCTCTGTGAGCTCTGTCTGTGGATTTCTGAAGTAACTGGGTCATGATTTCTGAAAATGTACTTTTTTTTGGCGATTTGAGCACCATAAGTCGAGTGCCATCTTGTTCTTTTATATTGGAGAGAAGGCAGATATCTGCAACACTGCAGCTCACAACAGGACTATAAATAGCACTACAGGTAAGAGAAAAAAAATGTTTTTTTCATTTTGAAATGACCTCTTTTCCTAAATTTGTAGTTATATAGGAATTCACATGAATGTTGTTTTTGAGCAAATGCCTTACAGTATGTTCTTTGTTTACCTAAATTCTAAAATGTTTGTTTCCTTGTTCAGATTTCAGGTCTGAAACCAGTTTATCACCATTTGGTCCAAATAGGAGACTCTGCTCCACATGAGCATCTGTGCTGACGTTTTATTCTCATTAGTTTGACTGAGCTGACAGGAGGTGACTTACAGACGTCTGTGAGGTGTTGGTCCGTGCACGACGAAAAAACTGACAGTTTTTCCCAGTGACAAAGAAGACAGAGATTTGTGTCCAGTGTGAATTTCAGCCAATAATCTATATAAATCAACAGTTTTGTGTAAAGATGGCTCTCGGGGGTTTATCTTAGTCACACATACAGTTATTCTGAGTCCTTTGAGTCCGCCTTAACACAGTTTAACTTCTTTGTGTTGTTTCTGCGGTCATCGTGATTGCATCTAATAGTAATGCCCACACAGGACCCTCACTGTCCGCACTTCTGTGAGAAAAGGTATTTGATGTTTTCTGCAACTTGAAATGCTTTGCACGGTATATCAAATGTTTTTATACATGGAACATAAATACGAGAAAAAAACCCCCCACATATATTCATTAATACAGCTAGAATAATTAAAAAAATAACAAACATTTGATGCATTTTTTGTGAACAGACTCCAGTGTATAAAAAATTGGGTAAAGCTCAAATTTTGAGCTTTGATTTAAAACCTGCTCACTTGGTTTATAAAATCTAAATAACGTCAAAAGAAGTCAGACAAACACACACAAAGTGCTGAGGTGATTAGGTTTCACATCAGCAGATGTTTGGATGCTACACCTTAGTGCGACTGGCAGCCAATCAGCAGCCTGTTGCTGTATCGCTTTGATGTGATCGGCCCGCAGTCAGCGGGGACAAATATTGAGGGCAGAGATGGACACCAAAGGCTGCATAACACCGAGACATTCAAATGTCACCGTCTCAGAGAGCCAGCGTGGCAGCTGACCTTTAACGACTTTTACACCAAAGACAAATTTTACTGCTGTTTGACGCTTCGTGGGTGTTAATTTCAGACACATCCAAGGTAAAAACGGAGGCCTGATAAACAGCTTTTCTGCTAACAGAGGGGCTGGCACAGCAGCTAATAAAGCCCAGTTTGGTTTGGAAATGATTATGTTTGATCTGTCACACTGTGTGACTGATGGAAACAACTGTGTGCAATGAATTAAATCTGTCAGCAGGAGAAAAAAATCCACTGAGCGGCCAGCAGGGGGAGTCAGAGAGCCACATTAGTGAGTCACGGTCTGCAGACAGAGACTCTTCATCCTTCAGTGATGATGCTGATGATGCACCACAGAGACATCAGAGCTGCCCTTTGCATTAATCAGCATTTAAAATATATTGTGGCAATTAAGACAAAGAAGAAACAACAGATGCCAGTGTGTTGACTTTCATTATAACCCTTAGAAGAGTAAAGCTGATGTGCTGCACAAAAAGTGTTTGTGGTCACATGACTGCCTCCATAATGAGAAGAAATGAACAGAAAATGAAAATAAACTGTCAGACAATATGATTTATAATGCGTCTTTTAAATCTTCTGTTACATGTATATAAATTTAAAGTTTTCACAAATCTGTGTTCATTATGTCACTAAGCAACAGGATCCTTTTCTCCTCTATCACCCCTGTTTCTGCTGTAGTGTGTGGGACTGTATGTAAACAACAGCTTGTGCAGCTAAATAACACTGTACTGTGATGTGGTAACATGATGTTAGCACAATCAACTTTATACTTGTTTTATATACATTAATTGTGCTCTTAAATCTGCATTTGGTAACTTTTGTAAAGCTCCACAAATTTTAACGGCCGGTATTGACCCATCACAGATATATCAGAATCACCTTATGTGTTATCCGATATGCATGGTATAAAAAAAAGTTGATTTATAACAGACCATAATGCAGAAAGATGTTTAGAGAAATGTATAATTGTTAAAATCTGAATATAAAGTTTACTGTTTCAGTGTAATGTTTGAAAATAAAGGTTATTATTAAACTGTAAAATATCTTATTTCCATTACATATTTACCATACCCACAACAGTACATGAGACAGATAATCTGTAAAATAATCATGTCCCTCCTCCTTCTCCTTGTGCTTCTAATGGGCATTTTCTAGAATTTACTGCTGTTAAATGAAAACGTCCAATAAGAGCTAAGGAGTCTGTAACAGCTGTCAATCATGAACTCAAACTAGACAGCGCCGATCAAACATAAAGCAGGATTCTGTTGTTGCATTGCCTTTTTCTCGCCTCAGATGTTTCCAGAAACATTTCAGTGTACTGTTTAGCTGTAAATCACTAAGTTTTTGACCTGACCAATAGGTGCTGCTTCATTAAGATAAGAGTAGAGAATAGTTCCTACATGAAACTGCTCCCAACAAGGTCTGTGGATTATCTTGAGTAACCAGGTCATGATTTCTGGAAAGAGACATTGCTGTAGAGTTTTTTAAAGTTTTTTTTTTGCCGCTTTGAGCACCACAAGCCAAGAGCCATCTAGTTTTGTTACACTGGAGAGAAAGCTGACATCTCTACAACCGTGTCCCAAACACTCGCCAACTCACACCAAAACTATATGGACTGAATAACAGCACTTCAGGTACGTGGAAAATGATTTATTAAACAATTTATATTTTTTGGGGGTGTTTTTTTATGTTTTGGATGTATTTTTTTTTATAATTTTGATTTTTTGGGGTGTGTTTTAAAAAAAGATTTTTCTGCATTGCGCGCTTCTATTTCTCATACTGTACTATACATACTAAGTACATTTTTCAGATTATACTTACTGACTTTTACTTGAGTAACATTTGCAATACAAGGCATTTACTTGTGATGGAGTATTTTCACAGGGTGGTACTTTTACTCAAGTAAAGGATCTGAATACTTCCTCCACCGCTACAAAAAAGCCAAACATTTTCTATAGCTGCTTGTTCTTTATAAAAAGCATTTAAAAAGCAAAAATCATAGCGTGAAGTGGATTGTGTGTTTGTCAGTGTGGTAAGTGGAAACATTACAAAACAATGCTTATTTTTGGCCTTTTTTAAAAAGTGGGTCATTTTAAAATATTGCAGAGAGGAAGCAGCCACTGTTAAATAAAGAGCTGAACACCTCCAACTCGTCAGCTACATAACCCGCTCCTTTATCCGTGCACTGCTGCTGTGTGGAAAACTGCTCATGTGGCGGGCAGCAACAAATCCGTTCGCAGTTGCTCATGTCACGATGGAAAAAGGCCAGTTATTGATCGACTTCTTTGTTAAAACAACTTAAATGTGTTTGTCTATGCTGTGAACAGATAAATCTATTGTTCTGTTGATTTCTGATAAAGTAGCAGCTCAACAAGTGTTTAGTGTTCGACCGTACTTGCTAGCACCAACAGTAATCACTGTATCTCGAAATCAGCCAGGGACTGAAATCATACCAGTTTTTGGGACATTAAACTAAACCAGATTTTGTGTTTGAGGCTTGCTTTTGAAGTTGGAATTGATTTAATTTTTCATTTTCTGTAATAAGAAAAATGTTGAAAGGATGCCTGCTAGAGGTCTGTGACTGACATGCTGCTGCTTTTATCTTTAAAAAAGAAATCTGCTAATTTATTTAAAAAAATTCCACAGAATATGAGCGAGTAATTGTTGCAATCACTTGTCACTGACAAGTTCTTTCAATCAGCCAACCCCACCGCCTGCCCACCAAATTATAGCATTCACCATGAATGCCATTAATTAATCATAAAAGGTGCTGTTGATTCGTAGATCGAGCAAATTAATCAACCTATTAATGCTTACTTGAGAGTCTCGGCGAGGAAGAAGCTCTGCTGCACGTCATCGTAGGTCGGGTTGGAGGAGTAGACGTCCTTCACCCCCGAGAAACCTCCGCTCACCCGGCAGTACTTATCGATGGCCTGGAGGAGACGAGGAAAGGAAAAGAGGGAAGGAGGCAAAAAGATGCGCAAGTAGTGCAATAGAAATGGCAAGAAATACAAAAAGGAAGACAGAAAAAGCAATGAAGCGGAAAGAAAAAAGGCGACAGAGTGACAAAAGATCAAATGAAGAAAGAAAAACGAGAAGAAGGAAAAGGGCAAAGAGAAAAGAGTGGGGGGGGAATGGAGAGCACAATTTTAATAAGCTTACAAAAGCATGCTATAATTAATTCCTTTGCTTGTGACAGATTAGAGCAGGTCCTGGGGAGACCCGTACAGGAAACAGCAGCTGTAGAAAAATGGGAGGAAAAGAAGATTACCACAAACGCCTCCCCTGCATTTACATTTTATTCTGACATTTTCTGTTTCGTCCCTCCTCTACACAAAACGGCTTCATAATGAGGGAACACGCTCATTTGTTTCACGTAACGTTGGATCTGAAGGGAGCTGCGGCGTAATGGCAAAGTAAAAGTTTCCTCTAAGCGATGCAGAGCCTTCTTACAATCTCCCAATCAGGTTGTCTTTGCAACTTTGTCTGCAGATTTCCAATGAAATGAGAGTTGATTGGAAAATATGAGCTGTTGCTTTCTAAACACATCTTCAGTTCTCAGTTTTGAGTTTTTAGCAGCTGTCTGCAGTAAAGAAAACATGTAATCTGTGCATGCATGGGCTTTAAGCTACATTCAGGGCGAGGTTGAATCTGATTTCTTTGGACATGAGATTGTCTTTAAATCCCAACACAAAGACACATGGTGTCCAGCCTTTTCAGGACAATTTTAAGCTACTTTTGTAGGTGGTTTGAATTGTAATGTAAATCCCCTCTCTGTCCATTCGCTTTGGCTTTTGAGGGTTTATCTCCGATCCCAAATGCGACAGATGTGATGTCGATGTTTCAACGACAACAAAAACAATAAAAATGGAGGAGAGCCAGACAGTCAGATAACAGCAGAGCCTGGACCATTCAAACGGTTTCATTTTCTTCATTGCAACTCGAAAAACATCCAGAATAAGCAACAATGACCAACTGCAAGTTACTGACCTGTCGCATCCAGAAAACACCTCTGCACTAAAATTCTGCACTGACAGCACATATACTCTACCAAAACTAGCCTTAGATATTGATTCACAACATTTTTCACAAATTAGAAAATTATTACTTTATTTCTGCTGACTTCCATTTTGATAAAGAAATCAAAGATATATATATTATTCAATCATTTAACCGGATAGTGAGGACTTAAATTTCTGAGGATTTAGCAAACCTCGAGGCAGACATGAAGAAATCCCGACCACCACGTTGTTAATTATGCGTAAGTTTAAGCCTTAATAAAGTTTAAACAGGTGAGATTCACCCCTGTACAGTTGTCACAAATGGGGAAATTAGCTATTGTCGCCAAAACATTTTTTGTACCTTTTGGAGCCAGCCTCAAGTGGCCATTTAAGAAACTGAAATCGTGGCGCCTCGGCTACATTTGGCCCCGTAAGTTGCCGCTTGGACAGAGCAGAGGACTCTAAACACTGCTATATGCCTTTCAAAGGCGGCTGCAGAGTGAATTTGTTGCCCTTGTTCTGGAAGAGTGACCTTGCAAGGTATGTAAACAAACTGTGACGCACGCACCCAATGACAGGAAACGAAGAGGCCGCCCTGCAGTCTCCATGCAAGTCTGCAGCACGTTCTGAGACTGTTGACGGCATGACATCAATAAATTTACAGAGTATGTGGTGGATTTAACCTGTAAAACAATGGAAGCAGCTGTACCCAAAACTACAGCTGAATCGTTCCAAAATCACCATAGATTATCAGAACCATCTGGAAACATGGACAATTACAGAGCAGCACCAACAATGTAAGTAGCCAATAAAATAAAAAATAAAATACTAAACTACAATGCAGGAATTGAAGGAGCTTATAAGATCACACTTTACTGTAGTTATATTTTGACTGACTGATGCATCTACTGAAGCCGAGTGTATTGAGTCATTTCTAATTTCAATCTCCAGTCTATTCAGATTACAAGACAGATTCACTATAGCAAGATTTTCAACGTGCCATCTGGCGAGCGGTGGAGGTACTGAGGTACTGCCAGTTGTTCAGATCAAATTCAAAATTAATTTTATGGTAATTTACAAATCTAATTCTTTTAATCTAAAAGTACTAAAAACGATGTATGAATAAAAATGTCAAAGTAAAATAAACAACTTCAATGACTGTTTGTTACATTTAAATGTCACCACACCAACCAGGACACATCATCAGGTGGAGACAAATGTGTTTTGATACTGTCAGACGCAGTGACATGAAATGGATCAGTTTCTGAAATGTAAAAGTGATGTGGGAGGCAACCCTGAGCCGGGAAAAGCTCCAAAGCGTGTGGTGAGGAAAAATGACCCTGAATACATTAAATTTGAATTCATATCTGCAGTCAGAGATGCTGAGCTGAAAATACAGTGTGGTGAATGTGTGGAAATCCTGTCATATGAGGCGCTGAAACCATCAAAGTACCAGTGACACCTAAACATAGAGCGGTGGGGATGTGCTGGGAAGCAACGGGAATATTTCCAAAGGAAGAGGGACGGGCTGCAGACACAACAGGAAGTCATCACAACAGCCAACAGTGGCATATTTATTTTTTCTCCTTTTTTATGTTATGTTACGCTTTATTTATCATTTATTCAGTCAGAAGTGGGCCTTAAAGGTCCAGTGAACAGGATTCTGGGGAATATAATGGCAGAAATGAAAAAATAAATAAAAAAAATAAATGTTTTGTTAGTGTATAAGCACCTGAAAATCAGAATTGATGTGTTTTTGTTACCTTAAAATGAGCTGTTTATATCTACATAGGTAGTGAGTATTCATCTAATGGACAAACCAAACACTGGCTCTAGATAGATTTGTGTTTTTAGATCGGCCAACATAGTCAGAAGTCCCTCTGCAAGGAACGAGGAGTGTCATAAAACAACGATTTTTAAAATCTGAGACTGCTTTATTTAGTGTTTTCACTGGTTTGAATCACGAGCTGTTTGTTTTGGAGAGAAAGAGACCTCTGTGGATAATTCTGCTCCGGCTTAAAACCTCTTGAATGTGTGGATCCGAAATAAAGTGAGGACATAAAGTTATCAGAGAAAAAAGGTGAGCCCAAATAGGAGGCGCTGAGTGAACGCCTGTCTGTTTGTGCCAAACAGCATTGGGGAAACACTGATTTGTAACATGTTTTTACCAGTTTAGTTTTTACCTTGTCTCTTTGTTTTGGAGAGGATGAGACCTCTGTGGATAATTTTTTCTACCCATAAAAAACCTCCTGAACCATGAACACTGAGTGAACTCTAACCAGAAGTTTCAGCTTGTTGCAATCTGCAACCTCACCGCTTTAATTTTTATGTATATCATTATTTTAGGAAGCCTATTTAAAATATATATATTTTTAGTATTTAAGGATGCCTTAAAAAAATGTTTAGATGCCTATTAACATCAGGTAAGAGACCACCAATGAAAACTAGCTCACCAGCTAACTCCATGTATTTACATCTATTTAAATGTGGATTAATGTTGTTTTAACATTGATTAACATTGTTCCTTCTTAAACAAATACATTACAAATGACAAAATCTACCCAAATCTTACACACTGTTCCTTTAAGTAGTAAAAAGTTTAGAGACCCTGCACTATAGTAATCTTATGGATTTTCCCCAAAAGAGTGTCAAATGAGTGCGCCAGCAAAAAGCAAGAAAATGTCTTCACAGATAATAGCACTTTTTCCCCCGAGAGCACACCTCGATGATGCCCTACTGACTCAGTGTCAAGGGGCTGTTTTGACTCTGAGGAGTAAAAAAATGTAACCTCTACTAGAGAACAAGTTCAATTTGTGAGCAGGTGCTTCCTCCTTCTGCACACACACACACACACACACACACAATAACGAGTCAGCAATACCTCATTTAAAATGCAGCGGTCGTCCAGCTGGTGACTCTGACACTATGCTATTACTGTACCTGTGTGCTCTATTGATTTGCGATGAGAACTTGTTACAGTGAAATTGGTGCCTCCATAAAAATTCTGTCTGCATTACACTCCTGCTCATACCTTATTGACTTTCACTATTAACGCATGTAATTGAAAGCATTATCTCTGTCCTTGTCTTTCAGTGTCTCTCTCTCTCTCTCACACACACACACACACACACACACACACACACACATAAATGTCTTCTCCTTCCATCCCGCCCTCGGGTGACCGTTTTGCTGTCAGCAGATTTCCATCGCAAGGAGTTTGGACCTTAACGCCTGTTATTCATGGGCTGCTGCGTGCAACGTGTATTTGCCCTTCTGGATCCACACTGCAATGTCCCGCAACAGCCTGCACAACACACACTCAGACACACACGCTGACACACACGCAGACACACATAAACACACACATAAACTCAGACACCGGTATCAAGCCGAGTATATCCTTCATTAAGTCTGGGTGCTTAAAAGACAATGCCAATGCAAAAGTGCAAAAAACTGTAGTTCCTCTAATGGCCACTTGGGGCTGGCTCAAAAGACAAAAAAAGATAAAGGCACAATTATGCTCAATGTTACACATGGAGCTGGAGACAGACGGAGACTTTTGTCTGTTCTGTGTTCATTTGAGCACATTTTCTGCATGATGAAGAGATTTACATTAAAAACAAAAAATGGTTTATAGAAATATGTGGTGAAATTAGCGTAAAGAATTCTCTGTCCTCATTTTGAGATGTATATAACGGCTGCACAGACCTCCGTTGTCTACAACTCCACCTCTGTTAAAAGGCTTTATTTTATTAACGTAATCTCGTTTGTTGTTGTGAATTTTTCACCCCATCTTCTCGTGCCATCTATTGGCTATATCTGTGCTAAAATAAAAGACGCATGGAGGAGAGCGGTGATGTTTACAACATTATAAATAGACAGATCTATTTCCTTATGTAAAGGAGCATAAATGAGCCTTATATCCACACAGAAACAACATGTCAAAGTACCCATCTTTACAGAAGAAATAAACATTTTGCAGCTTGGTAGAGAAAATTGTTTTGATCGCTTCAGCTGATTGCCAATTTCATGACAACTGTATGGTGAGATCTGATATAACTCACCTATTTATATTCTATAATTGTGTGTAATTAAGGTCACCGCCGCTTTGACTGACAGGCTGTCTACGAGACATCATCACAGTCTGTAGCCCATTTTACATCGCCTGTTCAAGGTGGGAATGCTGCACTACTGACTCCTCCACTGCTCCATACTCTTGTCCAAATATGGCCACTACTGGCCCCAAAAAAGCAAGATGGCAACTGCCGAAATGCTGAAATCAAGGCTTCAGAACAGAAGTCAACCAACCAACCAATGGGTGATGTCACCGTAGCAACATCCATTATTTCATACAGCGTGGGAACTTCAAATAACCCTATTGGGTTACAGTATTTTCCCAGTAAAACTGTACCCATAAATGTAGAACACACACACACACACACACACACACACACACACACACACACACACACACGAACACACACGAACACACACACAACGACCATCTGTTCTAAATAAATTATCCGATAAAAAGTCTACCTGTAGGAGAAGGAGGAGGAGGAGGAGGAGGAGGAGGAGGAGGAGGAGGAGGAGCAGCGTGTCTGCAGCTGCTAAGTGAGGAGGACACATGTCACATTACAGCAGCTGGGCTTCACCTACACACACTCAAACACACAAACTGCACACACAAACAAAAAACAACTGACGCATGGTCTATGTGTGGCACATACAAAAAACCAAAATCTCTCTCTCTCTCTCACACACTCTCACACACACACACACACGCACGCACACACACACACACACACACACACACACACACACACACACACACACACACAGAGTAGTGAAAGCGAGCCAGTGATAATGGCTGCTGTGAGAAGAGGAAGCGTGACAAACAGAGGCAGGTTCAGTGCAGCAGATTGATGCAGCTGGGGTGCATGGTGAGTGTGTGTGTGTGTGAGTGTGTGTGTGCCTGTGTGTGTGTGTGTGTGTGTGTGTGTGTGTGTGTGTGTGTGTGTGTGTGTGCGCATGTGTGCGTGCGTGTGTGGGGGATAAAGAGAACAACAGAAGAAGAGAGGAGGACGTCAAGCTTCGTGTGAACATAGAGAGAGCCTCAGGTGTTGTGTGAGAAAATTCTCTGTGTGTGTGTGTGTGTCTGTGTGTCTGTGAAAGAAACGAGAAAGAAACATGAAAAGACAAACCAATACAGAAAAGAACGATTTTTAGAGATCATTTTTATCAGAGATCATGCAGTAAGCTAAGAATCTGAGATGGCCCAAATCCATTCTAAATACTAATTCTTGGCAGGTTTTGAGTTTGCAAACTGAAAAAGTCACAAAATAAAAGTCTACTAGAACAAAGTCAGTTAATGGTAGGTAAGTAAGTTTTTACACTAATTGAAAAAACAGTAGACTATTATGATTAGTATCTGCTGCATACAGTGTACAGTTAATACAGTATGGAATGGGGACACAGCAGTGAAGGTGTGTATCTAGAGCTGCTTCTGAACTGAAGAACCAGGGATTTTTGTGGAGGATTTAGCATTATTAAATTCCTAGAAGATGATGTTTTAACCTACTGGAGACTGCACGTTTGTAGTGTTAAAACATTTGGATAACCAGAATTATGTAATGCTTACAAATGTATTTTTTCAGGTGTGGGCCTAACAGGCCTTAGCCCACCAACTTGTACAACCGGCCATTCTACAAGAGAACAAATTTTCCCTTAACTTTTATTCCTTATTATTCAAATTCACAATAAAGACTGAATAAAATGTTTCTAAACACAACATTTAAAAAAAATATATATATATTTATTTGAAGTTATTATTATTATTATTATTATTATTAATATATTTTTTCAAAGTTAGAGTACATGGTTAGCAATGGACTTGACATGACATTATTCAACGTGGATTCATTAAATGACAAAATTAGTCATGATTCCTTTGATCTGACGACCTTTACGGACATATTTGGACTTCAAAGATAAGGAGTTCCCATTCATTTTTTTTGTCTCTCTTTTACCATGCCAGTGAATCTGAAAGAATTAATTTGGTGCTTTTAGTTTTCTGTAAAATGCACTGAAATCATTGAATTTTGTAGACTTTAACTGAGCTGATGATGTGATGCATGTCCATATTAACAAAAGCAGTGATCTCTCTCTCCCCTGCAATCAGCTTCCACCCAGATCATCTGAACAAGACCAAAAAGGCAAAAACTTATGTTAAGCAGGTAACTTTGAACTTTTACATGCATGGTAAGATCAACAATAAGATATTTATTGTCTTTATTTAACTTTTGAAAACTGATTTGAAAATACCTCATCATTTATGACCCCCCCAAAAAAAAAGTTTCCAGCATCCCAAATCTGCAGAAAGTAAATTTGCTTTTTTTTTCTTACCCAAATAATATAAAGACAAGATTAAATACACAAACCCTATCAGACATAATCTTTTCCTACAATTTGAAACGTGAACTTTACTTAAACTCAGTGAAATTAATTTAAAAAAAGCAACCTAAAAATTAAATAAGATCAGCACAACACGTCGGCTCTGTCACCTTCATTAATATGCATGCGTATGTGCATAATTAAATAATGCAACAGAGGCAAAGCTGAGCCCTTCAGCAGCGGCTCTCTTTAGTGTCACTCATACTCGGCACAATCATGCATCGTAAACACACTTTGCCAAATGTATTTGCTTTCCGCACAAGCACGTACGCACTTACTCCCACTCAGAAAAACAAAGAGAAGTAGTTTCACTGCTTCGAAATGGAGGAAAAATAGGTGACAAGAAGATTGGCAGGAGAAAGAGGGAAAAATGGAGAGTATGAAAAGAGTAGGAGAGTTAGAAAAAAAAGATGACAAGCAAGCCGGTTGAGATTTAGACAGACACATCGGCTGCTGTGTAGAAGACAAGCTCTCTAATCCTCTGTTAGGAGAGGAGCAGAGGAGTGAAAAGGAGAGAGTGCTTTTATTTCTGTTCTACTTTCAGAAAGCATTTCATTTTTAAACACAAGGGGAAGAATAAATAACTAATAACACCTGAAAGAAGCACATTCACCTGCGAGCTCCACTGTGAGGTCAGAATCTCTTCTGACCAGGGTTCATACGCTTTTACCAAAAAATTTCTTTGACTTTTTAATGACTTTGAGGCAAATTTTAAATACCAATAATTCTCTAAAACAGCCATTTATACTACTTACTTGCCTTTTTTTAAAAAATAAAAATGAAATGGAAAAAAATTGGAAATTTTTTATTTATTTTTCTTCTTTTTCAAAATGTTGGTTCCTTCTTTCCTCTTAAAATATTTTGTCTGTATTTATAGAAAACATTTTAGGAAACTTTTTCTTTTTTGTTAAATTTTGAAAGGCATGTTTTATTTAAAAATCACAAAAATTACACTATTTATCACAGCCAGAAAATCTAAAAACAAAATCCGTGATCCCTGAGCACATTATGTGTTATTATACAGGTTTGTGAAACAAAAGTCTGACTTCTCCAAAACTTTCTGGGCATGTCTAGTTTTCGAATGCCTGGAAATTACTACCAGCAAATTCCATGGCTTTTCCATGTTTTTCATGACCGTATGAACCCTGTATGACACTGCTACAGTCTCCACATACACAGACCTGAAAACACGATAAGAAACTGGAAGATAACACTTCACGAGACCTGCACTAAATCTGGTTTCTGAGCTCAAATGGAGCTGGAAACAACTCTGGCTGTCTTGGGCACGGGGGAGAAAAGGCATGAAAACAGCTTTTTATTTTTCCAGAGAGACACATGAAGACTTGCAATTACCTGCAGTCTGACCCTCTGATTCAAACTCATCTACTGACTCAAAAGTCAATATTAAATCACAGTTTAAAATGCAGCAAAACAGACTTGGATCACTGCTTCAATACTTTTCAATGGACACAAAGCATATAAAGGAATATAAAGAAGCTGTGACATTTGACTTGATCGCAAAGCAACGGAATCATATTTAAAAAAAGTCATTCTTAGGGGGATATTACCTTAGAATACTTCCTCTCTAATGATAAAGCCCAGAGTTTAATGGTGCAAATGAAATTACTTTATCTGCAACTGCAATCGCTAACGGGTGAGAGCATAAACCTGCCAGCTGTTAAGATTCTTTCATTTCATCTACGACTGTGCTTTTAATACATCACTTAATGCCACAAAGCAAAGTGAATGTTCTCATATTTCTAAGTGCCTCCTAGATCAACAGCGAATTCATCCAAAGCTGAACTTTTCAACATTCACCCACTGTAAGTAAAAATCACAAATGTACTCTCTACGCTCACTTCAGGCTACACACTGTGCTGCAACAGCCTGAAACAGCACAGAGAAAACTACAGCTGGACACTGGTTTAAAATATTATCTCTTTTGGCTCAAAAAATCAAAGATGGCGACAGCTACAATGTCGCATCAAGGCTTTAAACAAAAGTTCACAAACCAACAGGGGACGTCACAGTGGCTCGGCCCATTATTTTATATAGTCTATGATTTATTCAGCATAATAGCTATGCAAGAATAGCTTTTTTTCAGTTTATTTGTAAGAGCTTTGTATATGTTTCTGTTTTTCTTATTTCTGGAAAACCAAATAAATATAATTTTCAAAAACAAACTAACAAAAAAAGAACAAAAAACAACAACAAATCAAATGTACAAACTAGATCCATCCTGGAGGCTTCCTTTGGATCATTACAAACATGCGTATATAATAAATTAAGAAATAAAATAAAAAAATACATTAATAAACACATAATTAATTAAAGAATAAAAAGAAATGAAAAATATAAAGTCAGTGATCTTCAAATTTCAGTTAGAGATGCAAATAAAATACTACTTTAAAAAAGCACTCATTACCGTACCTAAAGATCTTTATTTAAACCGTTATGCATCATTTACCCCCGTGTAATTAATTGTAGATGGATTTCTGACTATTATTAGACCACGTTTCCCATAAACTTCACTGAATCCTGCTCCCTCTCTCCCCTGTGATGCTCTGTGTGCTTTGTTTTCAAGAGTGTGACATGCGAGCAACAGCTGATGATCGATGGAGTGAACTTTTCCATTAGACTTTTGGTTTTTCATTTAGTTCACAACTCTGAAAAGCCCTTTTTGTTTTTTTCGTTTTTCTTGTTCACCTCTACTTGTTTTGAGCCGCAGAGCAAATCCGACAGATGTCTCACCAGATTCTTCAGCAACACAAAATGAAGATGGGATTTTTTTACAGCAGTTGAAATGATAAAATGTCTGTTATTTACCTGAGCCGCCTCCCAGCCCCACTGCCGATATTTGGGATCGTGGGTGAACCTCCACATGTACCAGTAGGTCTCGATGACCTCCGGCCGCAGGATGTAGTACTTTTCGTTCTGCCGTACGGCCACCGCCTCCAGGCCGCTGTCGAACTTAAAGGCCTCCGGGCCGAGCTTCAATACTTTGGGGGGGAGAAGAGGAAGATGGAGGTGCAAAAGAGTAGAGGAAAGAGGGGAGGGGACAAGAGGGGACACAGAGGAGGGAAAAGAAAGGAACGGAGGCAACAAGACACTGGTTAGATGGAGGAAAGTTTACCACAGTTCATCTACTCTTCCAACAGAGCTAATAACGTGTACCAACTTTCAGATTACGGATACTGTCACAGCAAACCTGCACACATTTGCCAGTTAAGTGGAGATGGGGCTCAGGACTTGGGATTGTACAGCATTGTAACATATTTAATTTTTATTGTGCACATATTTGTGAATGTTGGGGGGTGGGAGGGGGGCAAAATGGTTTTAGGATGTAAGAATGACTGTGCCCTGATCATTTTATAGCAGCAATTTTGCACAAATTTGAGATTTTTTAGGTAAAGTGGGATACAGGAGAATAATGTTTGTAAAGTTTTATGAAGTGATGTTTTGTACTTTATTTAATCAAATTGTGTCGTTAATTTATTTATTCCACCTACCT
This sequence comes from Plectropomus leopardus, assembly GCF_008729295.1. Lineage (NCBI taxonomy): Eukaryota > Metazoa > Chordata > Actinopteri > Perciformes > Serranidae > Plectropomus > Plectropomus leopardus. The sequence continues at coordinate 28,933,712 of NC_056472.1, read as the reverse complement.
GCCCAGGGACTATGGGTGGACAACAGCAACATTGCTTAAACCTGGTACACTGCATCTCTCCTTGCTTTATATAGAGTTATTGTTTTATTGTCCCTGTCTAAATAAAATGACGTTACATCACCACATACTACCCACGTAGTTTTGGTACAAAGCCTGTCGAAAATCGGCCAAGTATCCATTGTGCGATGGACATTAAGACTGTGGAAAATGAATGGATAGTGCATGTTTCATGCGTCAGACCTGACTGTGTGTGAGTATCAGGAGCACACTGTGATGTAACTCATAGCCACCCATGTCTGCTTGTGAAGGTTTTGATTCATAACCCTTGTCTACAGAACTTTTTTTTTAATAAATTTTGCTTGACTTATTTTCTACCCCTTTTCTATTTTAATGTTTTATTATTATTATTATTTAATTACCCTACCCTTTTTTTCTTTTCTCTATCTATTAATTTGTTTCGTTCATTTTATTTTCTATTTATTTATTTTCTAAATTTCATTTCTTTCTTTATTTATCAACTTATTTATTTACTTATTTTCCCTTTTTACATGATTGAAAGGTCTTCATGTTCATTTGGTTGTGTATTTTGTTTTGCATGTTCACATAAACCAATAAAAAGAGACTTACAAAAAAAAAAAAATACTGTGGAAAATTACTGAGAAAATGAAGGAGGTGGTGACAGACAGCACTGTCACTGAAAGGACTAAAATACACTGACACACACGCACGCATGCACGCACACACACACTGGTTGCCATGACTGCTCATTAAAAACTAACAAACTCAACTTTGGACAGCCTGACCGCTGCTATCAAACTCCCCGCCACCAAACCAGAAAGTTCTCCCTCCCCCCCCCCCCCTCTCCATCTTCATTTGTTGCCATGGCAACCCCTCCTCTTTCTCTCAGCAACCTCACGATTTCTGTCTAACGCACTTACAATCATGATGCAAGATCACACGCTGGTGTTTCTTTGCTGACAACTTATTGATCCTCGCCGGGGAAAACATCCCGAGCAGGTATTTTTTAAAGGTCTCCTTTGAAATGGATGAGATATTTACGCTTCCAGCAGCTGAAAATGTAATACCTACGAGAAAAGAAACATAACCAATCGACCTACCAGGCTCTCGAAAAAATAGTATTCCTGAGACAGATGCAGTGAATTTATTGTCCTTAGGTAGTTTTATTGCTTTTTCTAAATATCACTCCAGCTGCACAACAAATCACTTTGGGGGATCAAACAAAATAAATCAGTTCCTAAACTTGAGAAATTAAAATTCACTCTCAGGGACTCTAAAGATTTTAAAAAAAAAAAAAAAAAAAAAAAAAAAAAAGTCAATGCTTAATAATTAACAATTATTTCAACAGCTTTTACACACTCCCTCTTGAATGGCAGAGAAAATATTATGTAATTACTCAATATTACTATTTACTCTCAAAAGTTTTACCTACAAGACCTTCTCTCCTTTTAACCTTCTTTTCTTTTGTTTATTTATTCTCTTTTTTCAACTCTTTTTTAATATCAAATCAATGTTATTGAGTGTTGAACTGTGCTTTTATGGACTTTCAAGGTAGGGTGGGAGGGGATGGGTTGTTAAAGAAAAGAAGAGTGGAAGGAAAAATAGTTTTAATTGTAAGACTGTATGATTCAAATAAATCAAATAAAACTAAAGTCTGGTTTGAAGCACTAGTTAATTTGATGCAGCGTTTTCATCAAAAATTGTTTCTGGCTGATAACGTTACCTCTGGCCCTTCTCACACGTTATTTGAAAAATATCAGCTTTTGCCATCACACAGAAGATTTAGAGTCCCACAGGCTCAGCTGAACAGGTTGAGAAATTAATTTGTTCCTCAGTCTGTCAACCTTTTAAATCAGAGTGTGGCTTCTAAATCGCTTTGGTCGACACTGAATGTAAAAGGCAGTGAGTGATATGCTGCACTGGACCCACTTTTTGTGATGTTTATTGTGATTTGCAGCATTTGTTGTATTACTTTTGTTGATTCTTGTTTGTATTTTTAGTATTTATGTGAAACTTAAATATCTTAAACATCCCAGGACAAATTTCAGAATTTTCTTCTGTCATTAAACTGCAATCAGCAGATCAGTGTATTAGGTACTTAAACCAAGGACTGACAAAAAAGAGTGTTTCTGTTGATAACATCCACATCTTTTGACAATGAAAACACTGTGAAATGCAAAAAAATAGATGATCTAAAGTGTAACGAACTGATATAAACCACACTGCTTGGCTGAGGATTAGGTTTTGAGGTCACAGGCATGCAATTACAGCGCATTATAGCAGTAACAATATCGGCTTAAATGTAAGAATCACCACTGTTATAAAAGGTAAAATAATATCATCTTGTTATCACCTTAAAAATTATTCTTATTATTATTATATAAATATATATTTTTAATTTTAGAACCTAAAAGATTAGCAATTTTTGAACACCATAGAACAGAGATGGTCAAACACATAGGCCTTGATTTATCTATGATATGTTTTAGTATAGAAGCAATTTTAATTTATTTATTTATTTAAATTTTTATTTTTATTTTTTATAAATGTGATAGATGTTATTTTGATATTTATTTCCCATTTTGTACAGGATGTTTTTCTGAACACTTGTGGAGCTTTGTTTTCTTCAAATAGGCTCCTCATTGTGATTCATTGCTCTCATACCTCCTGCATTCACTTCAGTCAGGATTGGGTGAGACCTGCCAGGTTTAGAAATCATTTGCTTTATTCTTGTCCCCCTTTTTGCACCCTGATGAAGACCTTAGGGTTGAAACTGGTCGGTGTTTTCATGCAAGTAGCAATGTTTTAAATAAAGGCTTTTAAACTGAATAGAAGTACATTTGTTGCTGCTCCACACGAGTGCCTCAAGATCGATTTTTTCCTTCTAATATCTTAAGTTTAGTATTTTTTTTCCCAAATATTTAGCTTTACAGACGATCTGTACTGTTCAATCATGCCAGTTTAATTCAGAATCAAAGTGTGTGTGTGTGTGTGTGTGTGTGTGTGTGTGTGTGTGTGTGTGTGTGTGTGTGTGTGTGTGTGTCTCCCTCCTCACCCGTCCTGTCGTAAGACTCGTGGCAGGTGTGTGCGATCTCGGCTCCCAGCTGCAGGTAGTGTCCGGCCTTGTCGTCGGGCGAGCCGTCAGCGCCCAATGCAAACATGCCGCCGGCGAAGCAGGCCAGGTGGCCCATCTTCCTCTCCAGGTGGCCGTTCTTCCACTCACCAATGAACGTCAGACCGCCATTAGATTTGCGAATCAGGTGGCGCTCGATAGCCTTGAGGGAGAAAGTGTGTGTTGGTTAAATGAGAATGTATTTAGGTAAAAGTGTGAACGTTTGTTGGAAAATAAGTTGGAATGAAGCAGTATGTTTTCAGTGAGAATGTGGACAGAGGTTACACATAAAATATTAGGTGTATGTGTGTGTGTATTTGTATGCAGGTAGAGATTAAAACAGCACATCAAGTTGTGTGAAATGTGTGTGTTTGCGTGAGAATATGGATTTTGGAAGAGATAAGGTCAGAAATGTGGAATGACAGTGTTTATTATAGAGAGAATGTGAATGGAGGTTATGAATGGAATTTTAAGTGTATACGTGCGTGTAAATGTATTAATGGGGTTAAGGTGTGTGAAGGGGGCATTGACATTTAGTGCATGTGTAAGAGGGCAGGGAAGAAGAAGAAAACAGGACAAGGAGAGCGTAGAATTAAAAATCCAGCCACATCCCTCAACCTCCGCTCTGCAGCGTCTGTTCTGCTCACTCTGTGACACTCTCGATGACTGACAGACATCTGCATCAGCCACAGACCACTAACATCTGCATCAGCCACAGACCACTAACATCTGCATCAGCCACAGACCACTAACATCTGCATCAGCCACAGACCACTAACATCGGCTCCCCGCTGAATCCACCTTCCTTTATTAGCAAAAACAACCTCTATTTTGTAACCTACAAACTAGGCTTGTGCGGTATCACGGTATTATAGGGTATTTAAAAAACCCAAAGGCATGTTTTTATTAATACCGTCATATATATAGGCAGTCCTCTTTCTATGTATGTAGTGCACAGCACGCACCACCAGAGCTCAGTCTTCAGTCTCTACTGATGAAACAGGCAGCTGAGCTGAAAGACTCAGCGACACCTAGTGGTGGAGGAATAAATTACAGGACTATAAACGGCCAGCGACCAGCAGAGCGAGACCGCGGGAATAACAACATGTTTATTTTTTATATGTAACTTGGAGAATTAAGGATTTATTTTGAACAAACCAGAGCTGGTGATTATTGTAACATAATGACTACATTACTAGTTACCAAGATGGTTTGGGTGAGTTTTTTGTTTCTGTCAAGTTTGAATGAAGTGTGTTTTATGATGAGTTAGAAGGCATTTAAGCTTCAGCAGTCTTCTGTGACCAAGTGAAAGTTTATAAGGTGAACAGTTGCATTTGAGGAAATAATAAAATTAGGAGTAAGAATATCAATATTCTTTTTTTTTATTTTTCAAAGATATTTTTGGGGCTTTTTTGGCCTTTATTTGATAGGACATAGAGTATTTATGAAAGGGGGAGAGACAGGGGACGGCATGAAGCAAAGGGCCGAGGCCAGAGTCAAACCCACGACGGCTGCGGCGAGGACTCAGCCTCTGCACATGGTCCCGCTCTATCCACTGAGGCACAGATGCCCCTAAGAATATCAATATTCTTAACATTTCCTGTGTCTCTAGTGTTTGTTTATTAGTCTAAAAAGCTGAAAGTAAGTATCACACTTGCCACCTAGGAGGTGGGGTGGGGGTGTCGGCGCCGCACACTTACACTGTCATACACAGTTCACCCCGGTGAAATTTCAGGAGGGTATGAAGGTATGAGAAAAATTCAATACTGCCCATACCTACTATGAACCTAATTAACATACTATAAATATAAAACAAACCAAAAAAAAGAAAAAAAAAAATACTAAGTTCTTGCAATTAGTGGAGGCATTTCTAGCCAAGTTGCTCGTTGTCTTTTATCCCATGTTTTTGAAAGAAATCAAACTAATTTTCTCCAGATTCAGAGGTTTAAATACCTGTAAAAGACATCTGAATGGAACACAAGTAAAGTGACGTCCATCCAGGATTTAAAGGGTTAAAAGGGAATGTCTTTGTTTAAAACTCATGCAGAAAACATCTGATAACATTGTACCTCGATGGCGTCATCATAGGTCTTGCGGGCCTCTGTGTCGGTCTTGTCTGACATGAGCCACGCCTTCAGCAGGTACTCGTAAAAACTGTCGCCAAGTCCTCCAACTGAGGTGTGATCTGCAGAGAGGGAGGAGAAATAAAAAGGGTTAAAAAGTGCGAAACACGGCAGAGGAAAAAGGAAAAGCAGCGAGAAACAGACAAATAAGAAAGCCAAAGTGAATTATTCATTCTTCGACTTTGCCTGAAAGTCACTGGCAGAGAAACATATGGCATCAAAAGCATCCATCGAAAACCCAGGCTGGTTTTCTTCTTCCACACCCACAATATATTGGCAGCATTTTTTCCCCCACTCACTTCCCGTTTTTTTGTTTACCGTTTCCCTGATGGGCTCACATTTCACTGTCCCCAATTGTCCCCTTGAAAGTTTACACAGCTTTCATGGCTGTCCTAATTTGCAGGACACCACATAGAGAAGATGGGACGCAGCCAGCTCTCGTTCTGACCAGACTGTGAAAATAACTTATTTTCTCCAGAGGGACTTTTGAGCCCCACTTGATCTGATTTTTTATAATGACACTTTGGTCTGTTTCAGGGGCAATTTCACTGACCTATAGAGGAATTACTAACTATATCACACAAAGAAAATAACTTGTGCATTTAAAATTTGCCCAAGAGTACCAGTATGACAGAAGATACGATACATTTTTCACTTTTCTGAAAAAGCACATATGGTTTGATTGCTTTTGTTAATTTGGTTTTGTGAATTACACCTAAATCATTGGCAAAAGTACTGATACATCTTTCACTGCTGTGCAATATTCAGAGTTACTTTAAACTGAACAAATTAAGTAAATGGGTCATAAATTCTCCAGTTTTATGGGGGAAAGTTCAATACTCCTCTGATCATTTCCTGAAAGGGATAATTTAGACTTTTTGAAGTGGGGTTGTTTAAGGTACTTGAGTGTATTACATGTGGTAGGTGGTAACTGGCCCAGTTTGTAGAAGCAAACAAGAGTCCAACCTGGAGGATAAGAAACGTACTGCTGTGGAGGGGCAGCATCAGACAGAACATATTTAACAGCCTAATTCATAATTATTATATATATATATATGTCTATAATTTCAATTGTTTCAATTTTTTTGTGTTAAGGATGTTTATCAATCCTGCATAATGAACCTTTGAAGTGCTAAAAGTAAATAACTCCTTATGCAAAATGGCTAATGTCAGAATAATGTATACTAAATTATTGTGCTATAATTACTGATGCATTCACGTGTTCATCACTTTAAAGTTGCACCTCGTAAAGGTGGAGCTAATCTTGTTTGTTTTGTTGATCATATTTTGTATTAATAATCTCAATCTGCAAAGTCACTAAAGATATCAAATAAATGTAGAGGAGTAAAAATTACACTATTTCCCACTGAAATGTAGCTATAGAAGAATAATGTAGAAGAAAAGGGCATTACTCGAGTAAAAACAGTAGTTGAGTACATGTACTTTGTAAGTACCACCGATGCCTCTCGCTGCATTATCTCAAAAGTCTTATTGAGGCAGCAATCTGGGATGAAAATGGATTAATTTACCTTCGACTTCACCGGATGAAACTGTTATATCCGTCATCCTCTGCGTGTGACTATCTCTTCAGCTCTGTGTAATCATATTCGATATCTGATGCAGATTCTTTGTGTTTCATCTAAAGAGATTCTTTTCTGTTTGTGATTAACATGCCCGTAGGTAAATGGGAAGATCGGAAAAAAGGATGGGGACGAGAAAAAGATGAAGAAGCAATGAATTATTCATCTTTTGTCACACGGAGAGCACAAACCGCACAAACAACCTTGGAGTCATCACCAAAGGCAGAGTGTGCTGATGTGTGCGTTTGAGTGTTCATGTTAGTGATCAAGAAAACTACTTTAAAATGTGCATATTGAAACATGGTAAAGATTTACTCACATTTTGTAAACATAAATGAATAAATGAGCTGAAATCCTTTTGAAACTGTTCTGAAATTGATGTAATAAAAGTATTTATTGTTGGTGAGCCAATCAAAGAGACTGTAGGACAATTAGGATGGCAATATCAAGTCTGTGTGTCTGTTATTTAGAGTATTTTAGGACTCATATCACTGGCATTTTGCTGCAATAGATACTTCCCACATGTTTTATGCAGAGCATCAGCAGCACTAAAGCACTCAAAACGACACAGACTTTCTCTGGGGTGTTATTTGGCAGTTAACGATGCATGAGCACGCAATGAAATGTTTTCTTTTTCAACGTTGCATAAAAAAAAAAAGAAAAAAGAAAAGTAAAGTAATTACAATAAGTCTCTTGTTAGAGATACGGCACTCTTCTTCTGCACTGTTCTCTCCTGGATGGAAAATAACCAGCAGACCTAGATGGATGCTGGTATATTTTGTATTCATCTTGAGTATTTCTGCTCCGCCAGCATCTGGCAGGTCACCAGCCCTCTTCTGGTGGCTCTGTTCCACGCCAAATTATCATACTTGGTTGGTGAAGTACTGAAAGTGGCATGTGGGTATTTGTGAGTCTGCTGGCTGGAAGGAAAACACTTTCATGTCCTGGTTGAAACGGCGTTGCACCTTGGCTGTTTGTGGAGCTCTTAAAGGTGTCTAATGAGTCGAGAATATGTAGCAAATCTTCTTGGTGGAAAAGTCAGTCTACCTAGAAATAAATCTACCACGTCTTTGGTCACAAATCAAAGCATTTGTTGAAATTTAGGATGAAAACACAAAAAGTTAAGCATCTATCAGGATGCTGGAAAAGAGATTTGACTGTTGAGCGTCAAATTCAAGCAATGAGGATTCAGTTCTAGTAGCAGCAGCTCTTGTAATCAGACACAAGTTGCCGAAATGGTTTTACTTTACAGAGCTTCTGGGCTCACCTTTAGATTAAAGAGAAAGTTCACCCAAAAATGAAAATTCAATCACTATCTAGTAATTCTGATGCTGATGGAAAGTCGGATGAAGGTTTATAGTCCACAAATCACTGCTGGAATTGCACAAGGAAAGGGTGCTGCATATGAGCCCACTGCATCAGCTGATGGATGTAATTCCACCGTTTGGACACTAAAAACTGGCTTCAAAGCCCAGCACTCTTACTGAGGGCAGTTAGTAGATGAGTGTACCTTTCTGGGTTTTTTTTTTGGGTGTGCTTAAAGTGACAAACTCTCCAAAAAATAGGGCTGGTAAACAGTTGAAAGCAGTATGGAGGCCAGTGGAAATGTTACAGCGATAACTTTTTTAAAACATCTGTTACTTATTCAGTCTCTCTCTTTAAAACTTGTTACTTACTTTGCGCTGCTTGGCTGGAGACAGACAGAATTTATAACGTTAATATAATAATATAATAATAATAATAAGTTTTTCATGACTTTTAAAGTACTTTTTTGTTTTCTTGCCCCACTTGTCCAGCATTTCTCAAACATATCAGATTCAAACTATCTTTGCACATAATTTCAGCTAGTGAGGGGGAAATGAAAAAACGTATGGAAACGTACAGTAAAGAAAATAATGTCACATATTGACGCATATTAGAGGTATGTGATGTCAACAGCTACGGAAAATAAATTTGCTGTTATGTTTGATTAAGTGTAAGGTTATCCATAGGAGATTACTGTATTCATTTCATTACACACAACAAAATTCCATGATTTTTTTTCCAAAACTTTCATTGAATTCCATGAATTTTCCAGGCCTGGATTGCAAAATTCAAAGACTTTTTAAAAGTTTTTTGAAGAAAATGGCAACCTTAAACTTAGCATGTCCACTTGGTTGATGTTTCCGTTGCTGCCAATTGGAGCCGATAAATACTTGTGACTACTGCAGACTTATTCGTCCTGGAGAGGGATGACAATTTTAACCTTTCCCACTTGAGGCAAAAGCCAGATGTTAAAGGGTATTACTGTTTTTCTGGTCCAGTTGAAGAGGAGTGTGAGAGACCGAAGGGCAAATCCCTGGAAATGCAGGATGGATTTCATATTACATTCTCACAACAGAAGCCAGAATAATGCTGGAGTATGTGGTTTGGGAGAAAGAAATCTGAGCTGCTTTATTAAGCCGGCTGCTGCTGTAAACAGACCCCTGATAAGCAGCAGAAAATGAATGGACGGAGAGACAGTACTGAACGCCATTATTATCATTTCGACTACAGTTAATGTCCATTCCTGGCGCTGAGGGGAATTACCAGCAGCCCTGAGCCAAGTAGCTACATTTTTAAAGCTTATTTATATTCAAAATGTTGATTTGGCTGATAACACAGTGGACTTAGTTTGACAAACTTTGGAAATTACAAGATGCTGTCGATAATAGATTTTAAAAAGTTTTAAAAGTTTACTTATTTTTCAGGGGTGAAACTCTTCACTTGAGGACAGAGATCCTCTCTCTTTGGATTTGGATTGGAAGTCGATACCCCTCTGTTCATGCACAGAATAATTCATTAGCAGTAGAGAGAGAGAGAGTGACGGTGAATCCTCTATAATACAGTAAGAATGATTTCACTGTAACACAGCCACTGTTTAAAGATAGTTTATCCATGAAGACCTTGAAACTTGAAACTTAAATTCAACCTGATAATTGCATCAGGACACACGTTAGGTGAGGTCACTGTACCTTCATCTGTGACCTGATGAAAATGTCGTGTGCTTACTAATGTCAATTGTAAGCAATAGGACGTAGTATGTGAACAGCATCGTAATAGGATGCAAGGATTCTCTTTTCTTCACCTATGGACACTTACACACCTGTCTACAACTTTTGAAGGAGTGTGTGAGCCTCTGCATTCTAGTTTGGATAAGTCACCTTGACTTTTAAATATAAATATCTAATGAGTTCATCTTTGAGTCCAAATGGACGCCAAATTCGAGGTAATTCACTCAGGGAGTTCTTGATATATTGCATTCATAAGAATGAGACAAAGGACAACCTGAAACCACAATGCCTCCAGCCACGGCGAACGCCAGCGCGGTGGCATAAAAATATCAGGTCGAGAAAAAAAAGGACGCTGTTGTGATCAGCGTCTTCACTATTTCACAAAGGATTATGGAGGGTTATACGCTTTTGTGTCTTTTGTTTAAGTTCTGTTTTTTCTCGTTTTGCTAAATCTAACATTAGTTATTATTTTCTAAAATGGTTTACTTTATTTTAATTATTTTTTATCTTATTACTATTTTTTTTCCACCTTGGACTGTCTGTAACTTCTGCTGTTAAATTATTGTATTTATTTATTTTTATAATTCTAAGATTTATTTCTATATATTATTTGGTTTTGATTTTTAGCACTCGCATGTAAAGCACATTGAGCTGCATTTTATGTATAATAGGTGATAAAATAAAGATTATTATTATTATTTTCACTGAGTATTAACCCTGTCCTGTAAACCACAGAGAAATGCCCTGTTTTTATATATTTGGCTGTTCAAATAGATGTCAGGTCACTTTCAGTACAATTGATGTGTTTCCATATCTTAAGTGTGTCAAAAATGACAACTTTTATGTTTTTTGTGTGTCTATTTAGTATGGGCTCTAGGGAAATGCACGAACCTTATTTTACCCAAATCTGTTCTGTGGTCTCATTATCATTATCTGAGTGTGTTTGTCTTCACCAAGTTATATTATGTGGACTGGCTGCCCGATAGCACCCTCCAAAGTTGAGGAGATGATATATGTGACATCTTCCTTCAAAAGTCCTGCTCACTGCCTCGGTGTCCACAAGCCTCTGCCAGATTCAGTCCTCTGAAAACCAGACTCTCATCTAGTTTGGAGGCTCTGGATAATTTCTTGCTGTGCTCATCTTGCATTGTCTCCCTATCACTCTCTCTTATGTTTGCAAATCTCTTGTTACTGATTGAGCTGCTGTTTGATTTTTGTTACGATAAAATATGTGGAAAAACATCTGAGGTGTTGGCACATGAAAGCTAAACCTCTTGTTTCCAACATGGACCCTGATGTATCACAGGGAGCACAACACAAGGAACAAGTAAGAGGAAAATCACAGCATCAGATCAGAAAAAAGATAATACACCACCCACAGCTCCAACTGCCCTTTCACATGAGACAGGTTTTAAATGTAAAGAAGAAAATAACAGACTAAAATACAAGCTGGAACAGGAAATGCTCATTCAAGTTCTGTCTAATCTTTTTTTGTACTTTTCCCTTGTCCTTCTACCTTTCTCTGTTTCACAATCACCTCCCACGCTCTTTCAAGTTAGCATCCACCCACACGCCCTCCACCGCTCCACTCTCCATCTTTTTTCTGCCAATCAAAGGATCCGGGTCACGCAGGAGGCGCCTGTCAATCAAAGGCAGGGCTTGCTGAGGAGGCGCCTTCAAACGCACAGTATCACCGCAGACACACACTTGTACACAAGCGGACGTCTTCACAAAGATTCAAACACACTCTGGTTTAAAACACAGCAGGTCAAGGGCTCAGGCTGCGGAGGTAATACTAATAACCTCTGTGTGCAACAATTCATTTCCATGCAGCACCGAACCTAAAGAGGAACACAGCAGCAAAGGGCAGCCATGATTTAGCTCAAGCTCATACACCACACTCATCTTTTTGACTGACGACTATATAATGTTGACAACAACATCATTATGGATTTGCAAAAGGGAAAGTGCAGGTTAGTGTATTTAAATATTAGTTTAAATTAAAACAACCAATATGGCCAAAAAGAAAAAAAAATATTCATATGACTTATTAAAACTTAATGGAAAGTAGCAAACAAAGTTTATACCACCTGGAAAGGCGGTGACCATGTAAATTGGAATTTTACCATTTTACACGGACAGGAATATCCTGTTTTAGAAGTTCCCATTTGTGTTTGAGCTCATTAACACCATATTCTGTGTGTGAGAAACCTGAATATTTTAACCGGAGTACTCTAAAGGAAACCATGATGTATACAGAGAAATATGAATAACTTGATTTCTCTTTGCTCCTGGATATGATCATTAGCGGGATAAGCCTCTTAAACAGCATATAATAAGGTGAATGTTTTAAACATTTTAAACAGCATATAATAAGGTGCTTGTCAGAAAAAATATTGGGGAAAAAAAAGGTTGGTTCAAATGTGCAAGTTTGCTTCACTCACAAGCCAAAAAACAGCCACAGTGGCCGGTGGACAAAAAACTGAATTTCCAACCCTGGTAATCACGTCAGCTAATGATGGAGCCGACAGCGAGCTGACGTGACTTCATAATTTGCTGAGGTGACCTGAGTGTATGTCGTAAAGCCCTCCAAGGCTAATTATGATTTGTGACTTTGGACTTTAAAGATGAAATTGAAATTGAATTGATATTCAGCCTTTTGGAGCATGCTTTATCATTGTGTGAACTTTGACCTGATTAATTTGTAAAGCACTTTGTGTTGCCTTTGGGTATAAAATGTGCTATATAAATAAGTCTGCTTTGCCTTGAGTGGCTTTATAAAAACACAACAGGATGTCTGCCAACATTCAAAATAAAAAAATGACAAATTTTGGCACTTACGGTGCAAAGAGAAAGAGTATCTGAGGTGAGGGAGTGCTCACTGTTTAGATCAACGGAGCCATCGATATAAGCATGTTGAGCAGTTTTCCTGTAGCTCCTGTAAGTGTGTGCACACTTCACAAGAAAAAAAGACAGAAAAAATCCAAAATGCTGTGATTTTTTTTGTAATTATTAGCGATTCAGATTCTCAATTGTGCTCATTGATGGGTGTTTTACTAGTTAAAAACAACTGAGCCGATCACAGCTTTGCAGATTGTACTGCTGAAGTTAAAACTGTGAAGGAAAAATCTATGGCGCTACTCAAAAGAGATAAAAGGTGTTTAAAGAGTTATACACGATGCATGTTAATTCATATTTGACATAATCCATTTACGTTAATCAGATATGATAATACTCAGGTTGAGCCTGTTTGTCAGATGTGAGGGGTAAGTGTGTTTGGATTGTGGGTCTTAATTTTGTTAAAGCTGCAACGAGACATAACGAGATATCTAAATAAAATCTTACAGAATAACAAAACTGGCAGAAGGTGTGGCTGAGATCAACACGACTGTTGTTTTAAGTCAGTTGGGAGAAATATTAATTCTTGGAAATTGACTAGATCACAGAAACAAAACTAAGAAAACTGATGACTGTATGATTGTATGATTATAATTCTGATTATTAGGCGACAAAAATACATCCATAGGCAATTGGAGCAAATATTTCAATTTAACTTTAACTTTACGAGGCTGCACATGAACAAATTCACACACATTTAAGACATCATTTTATTATTTAGATTTCTTTCTGTTTCAGAAATAATTAATTTTGCTGCATGGAAATACAGTGATGAAGAAAGGAGTGTTTGACAGAGTGTCGTTTGTGTGCCAACAAAGAAGAGCGTCGGTGAGCAGGTTAAAAAGAAGGGGTGGTGTGTGTGTGTGTGTGTGTGTGGGCAGAGGAGTGTGTGGTAATAAGGCTGTCAGTCACAGCAGGATCTCATTAAGACAGAGGAGCTCAGCCTCATTCCTCATTAGTCGAGCTTAACTACTGTCTACACATCTACACTACACACACACACACACGCGCGCGCATGCACACACCGGCACGCACACACAATATTTCACATACAGCGATGTATTCACACACACTCTCAACACATGCTTCTACCCCTCACACGCTGTCTCAAACTCCAGCACACATTCACATATTATTCTCACCCAGCGCTTAACAACCACTTACAATTTAAATGTTCATAATTCAAACACACACACACACACACACACACACACACACACACACACACACCATAACCAGGGTGAGAGACAGTTTTTTTGCGTGCAACAGGCTGGCTGAAGAAATCCACTCTCAATTTTACTCTTTTACAAACCAAGTTGGACGTTAAAAGAAGATAACAAATCCTCCAACCAGCAGCTGATTGATTGCGTGCCACAGCAGCTGATACAGTAGGAAAACACTCGAGCCACAGGCAGGTTCTGGCTGCTTGTTTTTGTTAATTTTGTGCCCGGATACCAGAGCACATAAATCTAACGCGAGACAGCCGTGCTGCATCAATTCAGCCCTGAAAGCTCGGTCTAAATGTTCCTGTAATGAATTTAAATAGATGTCCCTGTTTGACTCTGCGGGAGTTACAGGTGTTCAAAAATATGCAAATAATCCCACAACAACACGTTGTACACGCCGCAATTATCTGAAAACAGAATTGTTATTTTCTGCCTTCCTGACTCTGTGAATGATAATCACGGTATCATGTCGGCGCTGTGAGCAGCGACTGTGGAGGATCTTTGTTGTTGCGTTACTGATGTGTCTGTTGTTGATTAAAAACACGTTTAACAAGATAAGTGAGGTTTGTCTTTCTGCATTTGAAGTCTTTTCTCTGACATCTGCAATCCTAATTGTGAACAGTGACACCAACTGGACAAACTAATTTAAAGACAAATAAACAGGCCAACATTCATTAAAAGGTCCAGTGTGTGAGATTTAGGGGGATATATTGGCAGAAATGGAATAAACCATAGTAAGCATGCTTTTTTAGTGTATAATCACCTGAAAATACAAATCTCTGTATATTTTTTACTGGAGAATGAGCCGTTAATAACTCGTCTACAGCATCAGCCGTGTTGCACCTCCATGTTTCTACAGCAGCCCAGAACAGACAAGCCAAGCACTGGCTCTACAGGAGAAGGCCATTAAGGTTTTTCTCTTTGTTTTTTAACATGAAACTGCTTTCTTCACTGTTTCTACCAGTTTAAATCACCAGATCCGTTTGTTTTGCAGCTAAAGAGACCTCTGCAGATTTTGGCTCCTGGTAAAAACCTCCTAAACGTCTGGATCTTAAGTTATCAGAGAAAAAAGGTGAGCACATATTAGCACGTGCTGGGACAGCGGCCTGTTTCTGAAATGCCAAACAGTGTCAGAGGAGCATGGATCTTTGCGTGAAACTTCTTTATTTGGTGTTTTTACTTGCGTTAATCAATCAGTTACCATTAAATACCTCCTGAATGTCTGGATCAGAAAAAAGATGAGCACACATAACATTATTTGAGTAAAAAAAAATGTGAGCACACATAAGCAGGTGCTGGGCTAGCGGCTAGTTTATACTTCTTTCTACTCCTTTTTGCACATGTCAGTTTGTGGATGGGATTTATTGTCTTTTATTGTTATTTATATGTTTTTACCTACTATTTTTGCTGTATTTTACATGTTAAAAATACATCAATCAATTAAACATCTCTGACGAGCCAAACAGCATTGGAGAAACACTGATTCTTAACGCGAAACTGCTTTATTCAGTGTTTATACCAATTTTCATCACCTAGTCTGTTTGTTTTGAAGAGGAAGAGACCTAACGGATAATTCAGCTCCTGGTAAAAACCTGAGCAATGAACAATGAAGGAACACTGAAGTTTCAACTGGTTACAATCTGCAATCCTCGTCTCCAGATGCCACTAAATCCCCCTAAATCTAAAACCGTTTTAAGGGCTCTTTTGGGTGAGGAAGATGAGTGGTGGATGGCTTGATACTTTTACAAACCACTGCCAACAATGTTCCCATATTTGCGGCTACTTATTTCAGACCCTGGTCTCAGTATATGTAAAATTTGGAGCTAGAAAAAAAGTTTTATGCTTTGTCTGTGCAAAAACAATGTTAAGTCTAGACATGTTTTCGGTTCGAACAAACACCTAAAAAAAATTGAACAGCACATCAACTCTGTTTTTTTCTTTCTTTTTGATTATTTATCTATTCTTTGGTTCATGTTGTGGTTTCTCAGTTTGTGTGGTTTAGTGCCAACATTTCACCCACTGCCTCAGGCTGCTTTTTGATCATTTTTCTTTCCCAGAATGCACTGCAAACAGTCCCCAGTTACTGACACCCACAAACAATCTACACTGGACAAGGGTACAGCAGTCGCATGGTTGGTCATGATTACTTCATATCTTAATGAATAAACTGAAAATGAAGCAATGAAGAACAGAAGCAGTTTTCTAATCATCTGGGGCACCTTTGCCTTATCATTTATTTTTTGTGAGGATTTATCAACATTCAAGGGCAGTTTTTGCTCTGAGCCCCTTCGGGTTTCACATTAATTACATTCCTCTCTCACCTAACTCCCTCCCCCCTGCTAACAGCACCATGCAGCCTCCTCATACAGCCTCCTCATGCAGCGCTCAGGGGCCTCTGCAGCAGCCCAGGTTGGTTCTGGAGGAGCTCCAGGCTTTAATTAAACTGGTGCTGCTTTGCTGTAATAAACTGAGCTGGTGAAGGCAATTAATGTGTCCTCAGCACACGTACAGTAACATTTAAGGAGATCAATAGATGTGTGAGGTGATGTGTGCAGAGACACTGATCATGCGCTCACAGACACTCACTGACACGTGCAAACACTATATCTGCATGGTTCAAATATAAACACAAAGAAAGACTCCGACCACGTTCACATCGCAGCTCTAAATGCTCAATTACGATTATTTCCTCGGATCTGATCTTTCTGCCGAGACTGTTCAAATTCATATTGAAGTGTACCATATCAGAAATCAGTGTTAACACATCTGTCCTAAAATGCCTCACAAGCAACCAGTAATAGCACACACCTGCTCGAATCCTCTGAATTGGATATTTGACTGATTTTATCCTGCCAGCCGCATAGTACAAAGTCTGTGTAATGTCCCATCCATCCATCCTCCTGGGGGACCCTGCAGCGTTGCCATGCCAGATGAGATACGCATATAATCTCTCCAGCATGTTCTGGGTCTACCCTGGGGCCTCCTACACGTTGGACATGCCTAGGAACACCTCTAATGGGAGGCGGCCGCCCAAACCTACAAGCTTAAACCATGGATGTGTGAGAAAAACACATACGAGTTCCTCTACCATCATTCTCATGGCAACCGCATGGATATATAGGAGGAGGATTGGATTATATTGAATTTAGGACCACATATAAAAGTGGCTCAAATCTGATTGTAAAAAAAAAAATTTTTTTGTGACCACACTAAAAAAAAAAAAAAAAAAAACAAAAAACAAAAATCAGAATTATGTCACACAAGAGCAAAAATTGGATTTTGGCCACATTTTCTTGAAACGTCTGTAGCCTCAGTCTCTGATTCTCTCTCCCACACACACACACACACACACACACACACACACAAAACACATCAAACATCCGTCATCACCTTCCCAGTCATGCAGCTCGCCAGCTAACTATCCATCTGTTAATGTACTCATCCATCCATCAATCAGTGCACCCTCCCTCTATCTTCCGTCCATTTATTTTGTCCTGCTTTTGGCCCAAAGTCTGTGCACTTACAAGTCCATCAGTCTGCCTGCCAAGCCACCTACCCATCCATTAATGAGCCCCTCCATTTATCTATCCGTCCATGAGGGCTCTCCATTTGTTTTGTCGACAAGTAAAACAAATAAAACAAGAAGTTTCATCTTGCTGGACCACAGTAGTGGTTTAAAAAAACTGTATTTTTTAAAAAAACAGTACTATCTTCCATCCCCTGTGCTCAGTCTGTGTAAATGCATGGCCTATTCCCTATTTACTTGAGAGTGTTTTGAAATTGAATAGACCTGATTTGGCGCTCTCGTATGTGGTGACTCATTCATCTGGACAAATGAAAACAACAAAACATATTCAATTTTAAACAGATTTCATCTTTTCATTTCCTTTCACTGAATGAAAGCACAAACCTGAGTGGCTAGTCGCATCTGCTCGACAGGCGCTCGGTTAAAAAAATCATTCTAAAGCAAGTGTGCGCAAAAAAAGGAATAATTTAATATCCACGAGGTTATAATATTCTGTTGAAATATTAAGACAACAAACCACAGATCTTTACATAAAGTATCTGTCATCCAGCATCTTAGTCGCTGTTAAATGCTTTCTCAGGTCCAAACTTCTCCCTGCTGTAATGTTGCAAAGTAAACAAAAAGGAATATTTAACAATCCCCTGTGAGAGTTTGGATGATAACTTGAAATATCCCCAACTAACTGTAGAGAGAAACGTACACACATCCAGATTGCACCGTGTGAGGGAAAATGTAAAATATTCTGAATAAATGTTTGAAGGATGACTCAAAGGACCGATATCACGCTAAAAGTTCAGCAGCAGTCTGAAGTCACAGCAGCCAAAAGAGAAAAATCTCAAAAATGTAAAGATTTTAAAGATTTTAATTGTCACACTGGTATTGAATAATATGTGCCGTGAAATCCAGACTCTAATACTACAGTGTGCTTTAAGGCTGATGGGCCATAACTTATGATAACTACCGTAAGAGTGAAAAAATGAGTAGAAAAGGACATATTCAATATAAAAATTCAAAGAGAATAATTATAAATATAGGCAATATAAGTATTAAAATGCTAAGTTGTATTTTAGTTCCGTGTGTAGACAAGTTGTGCTATATCCCAGAACATTAAAATGGAAGTAAAATGTACATACGTCAAGGATGTTTGACATGTTTACACTTCACAAAGTATAAATCTACATGTGAGCAGCTAATCTCACAATCAATCAGCCTCATATTTAGGACTGCATGCTCGAGGATCTCTCGCAGTGATTCACAGTTGTTGAAAAACCTGTTTTATTACATCACTGACTGCTGACTTCTCACTCGTTTTAACCGGCTGGTAGTGTCCGCGAGTTTCCTGGAAATCGACTCGGCTAAAACAAGCCTTTACCATCTGCTGCAGGACACATTCTGGCTTTTGTTGTGACTGAAAACTGACATCCATAGAAATGTTTGGACTCATTTTTTGACTGGAGCATCTGCAGATATTTCCATACCCAATATGTTGTGGATAAGAAGATGAATAAATACCCATTTTTGTTATCTTAGCCTCCATCTTGATTGTAAGGGAGCAGGGAGGGATAATTTCACCGGGCATTACTGCACCACCTTTCAGCTGCCATTACTGTGACCTGATTTTATTCTTTCTGCCTGCATGGCGTCATAGCACAGCAGAAGCATCTCAGAAACAGAGCATTTTGCTTGACTGATTTTGTAGACGGGCAGATTTTGTTGATTTGGTCATTTTTCGTTGATATTTGTACTTCGATCCAAAGTAAATAAGTTGGTTATGTATTAAATGGTTTGTTTTTTTGTGTTTATTGTTATTTCCTGCTTTTTTGTGCTGTAAAGCCTACAGATAAAGTTAAAATTGTTAAAAATGTAGTTATGAAGCACATGGATTTAGGATGTGTGGCGGTGTTTTTAGTTGCTAAACAAAAAAAGTCTAATTTATCCTCAAAAACAAACTTTTTCTATATTTCCGGTCAGGAAGAAAATACGATCTGCGCTGTACAACATGCCACGGCTCTGTCAGAAATGGACGAGGTATGTATTTGTATTGGCTTCTGAAACAAGTGCCTCATGTCTGCTGTAATTACAAGAATTGTCTAAAGTGGCCGCCATCGGTTTCGATGCCTGCTGGAAAGTGGTCACCTGGCTGAGATCTGCACTCTACTTTCTAGTGTATTTTCCAATTACTGTCTTCCACAAACACATACAACTTTATTTTAAATATGTTATATTTTAACCCTATATTTTAGCTTCTGCACTATTTTACAGTATGTCTTGATATTCATTTTTTCTTGCATGATTTTATACTCATTTGCTTGCATACTGTTAGAGAGAATCTGACATCTAAGATATTCATAGCCAAGAACCATGTCACTGTACCTACTGTGCATATAACAATGAATAATTTGAAATATGCAAATGTACAGGGTGTTAATTTGAAAGGAATGACAGATGACTGTGCTGGACGAGACCGAGGATATAAAATAAACTCTGAAAACTTTCAGCACATCACTTAACCAGCTAAGACAGGTTTGTACCCAACATGCACCTGTAATCAGAGTCGGTACTTAGAATCCTTCTTTATCCTAAAACTGTATTTTGACACATTCATTGAATTTGTACTGTTAACCAGATAAATACTGCGTGGGTTTTCACTTGTTTGTTGAGGTTGTGCTGCTCTATTTTCAGTTATTGTTTCCATTTATTCAGTGTGACCACAATTAAACAGGCTGTTTGTTCATTACCACGTGTCAAGCGGAGGTGAAACACCAAATTATTGTAGGTGTAACCACCAAACACATGTGGTGCTGCACCAGCTTTAATTATATACTCGTTGTAAATTACTTTAACCAGAAATGACAGGATTCAGGGCAGGAGTGGTGTGTTACTGCACGTCTAACTTCACTCTGCGAGCTGATAATTCCCCCTGGCAGACCGCCAAACTGTAATCAATATAGTGGGAATACTGCGTTCCTTCTCTTCCATCTTCCTCTACTCGCTTCAATTTGTTCTCATTAAAGAAGATCCACTCTGCTCCTTTTCTTTCCTTCACTTAGTGTTAATTTCTCCTGTTTCACTTCATATAGTCGCTCATCTGAGTACATGATCATTTAAAGCTGACATGAACACTTTGACACTTTTCCCAAATGGCTCCTTGTAAATCAGTGATCTGGGAATTCAAGGGTCTTTTTTTTCATGTAACTTAAAATAAATGAATTTGAAATGCAAGATATTTTTTATGCAATGTGCTAGTTGAGCTACATTTTCATTGACTAATAGCCACAAAAGAACATGAAATGCACATGCAAAATTTTAAGGCATATAAGTCAGGGCACTATAATGTGAAGCAGTAATTCATTACCAAAGCAACTACTGACGGAAATGTTCTGATGCAGTTTTAGGTCCCTGTCAAAGAAAACCAAAAGAGGGGTACTTACGTTGGCCCCAGCGACCCGTACGAGGGTTCAGGTAGTTTGGGTAAAGCCCGTTGGGTCTGTCCATTTTGGCTAGCAGCTTCCGGATATGCATCACCTGAGATCAAAACCAGACACGAGAGTTTAACTGAAAATATTCCTTATGAAAAATGGTGAATCTACTTTATGTAGTTAACTGCTGCCGTGAAACTTTACCTATTAGTCCTTTTTATAATGCATATGCTAATAAAATAAATGTTTATTTTTAAACAGCGACAGCAGCAAAAAAAACAGAGAAAACATGTGCATATTGTAAACAAAGCAAAAAGACAGCCACCACACACAGACACAGATAGTAAACCACGGTGTTACCTTCTGGTAGTAGGCGGGGTTTCCTGTCAGGTAGGTGAGGTGGACAAACTCCATGTGGAGAGTCCCGAACTCTGCCAGGATGCTGCTGCCTGCCGACGCCCAACCCCAGTTACGACCAACACCGCTGAAGACGAGATGAGGAGGAGGAGGAGGAGGAGGAGGAGGTGGAGGAGGTGGAGGAGGAGGAGGAGGAGGAGGAGGAGAGGTGAGAAGATGAAGTGGTGAAGAGAGAGAAAAAGGGCAAGAGGATGAGAGATTGATGTGTGAGAGCGAGAAAGAAAGACAGAGAGAGGATGGACAAAGAAACAAAAATGTTAATTCTATGCACCCAATGTAAAAAGAGTAATCAAGGTTTTAACTGGCCGATAGAATACAATGACAATATTGTATCTGTAAGTGCTGACACGGTTTTCAGTATGGACGGATGACTCAACTCATACTTTGTCAGGCTGTGAGGTTTCTGGCTGTCTAGAGGTTTTTTTTTTTAGCCTGAAATAAAGTCCTTCTGTACTGAAAATAAAATAAAAAATATTTAAAAAAGAGTTTCTAGTATCTAAAATGGAGAAAAAAAACAAAATGAAGTTAAATGATCAAAAGTCATGATCAAAAAATCTTGATGATGAACTTAGTTTCTGTAAATATTAAAGACTGAATAGGGATTGAAAATTCACAGCAACTGTAATTCTCTCCAAATGTGAGATACTAAGACACTAATGCGCTTCAAAGTTTAATAACACCATTAAACCAGAAAATATACTTTATCACACAGTGTTGGTGTTGGATTGACTGCAAACAGGTTCAGCACACCAGTTCAGGGGTTTGTCTCGTCACATTTACACAGGACCATATGTGGCACAGGAGGCATCTGGAGCTGCTTCAATTTTACATGAGTGCATGTAACATTAATGCATTGCAACTGGTGTGTATGTGTGTGCGTGTGTGTTTGAGTGAGTGTGTGCCTGTGTTTAGGAGGAAGCGTGTCTTTGTCTAAACAAGCTTAAAAAACACACAGTCTTACATGTATGTGTGCTTGTATGTATATATGTAATGTGATGTTAAATGCATTTAATGTACATAACTGTGTGTTTAACAGTGTGATTTAGGAGAACTAGCTGAAGTCAAGGCATTAATGGGGATCCCAATAAACTAAATTAAACTAAAGTGTTCGCTCTTCAACATATCTGAATGAGCTCGAGAAAAGGAGGTCTTCTCTTGTACAACACACACTGTCAACAATGCAACGCATATACAATAACAGGATGCTGATCACACGCTCACAAACCATGTCAGGGTTTATAGTTTACAAAGTAGCCTGCAGGTTCACATAGCAATTTTATTTCTTCCATTGTTCCATTCAGTGAATAAGTTAATTAATAACACAGAGAGAAGTGGGGAATGGCTGGAGATAGAAAGAAACACACACACACACACACACACACACACACACACACACACACACACACACACACACACACACACACACACACACACACACACACACACACAGTCATACAAACTGACTCAATTCCTTTTCAGGTTGAAGTTGAATGAAGCGACGTTGGGGGAAAAAAACACGAGGGCACTGAATTATGTAATAACGAGTGATGAAGGTGAAAGTACAGTTTGTACACACCTACACACTCCTGTGAAGAGGTCTAAAAATCAGGCAAAAAAAGTCAAAACACCTGTGTGGGCAGACTCAATTTTAAAAGACTTAGAGCTGTTGCAGTTCAGAAAGATGAAAATGATTTGTATTTTTACTTTAAAGATTTACTTAACGATTTTTCAATGCAGGATTTTCACTTGTAATAATGTTTTACACAGTGGTATTAGTACTTTAAATTCAGTAAAAGAACTTAATACTTTATACACCACTGTGCCTAACCTAACATTTGCCCTAAGCTCTATGAATTTTTTCCTAATATATATATATATATATATATATATATATATATATTATATAATATATATATATATATTATATATATATATATATTATATATATATATATATATTATATATATAAATATATAAATATATATATATATTTATAGAGTCAAGTCAAGAGACAGAGGGAGGGTATTTCTTCAGAAGTTAGAGGAGACCAAACCAGAGCTCAAAACACACCTTTTCTTTTTAGTCTTGCCTATTCTGTGTGACCATTGATGTGGACCTTTTACTTATTTTTAGCATTTTACTGTATATTGTTTTACTTTTGCATTTTGTTTTTTGATAATTGTATCTGTAAGGTGACCTTGAATGTCCAGAAAGGCACCCATAAATAAAATGTATTTTATTTATTATTATTAATGAGCCGCAGGTTGTCTACTCCTGAACTAGGTGACAAAAGGTGCATATATTGGTATCAACATTTGCAATCTGCCAACTGAGTTGGAAAATATCAGCATATTAGATATCGACAAAAAATCCAATGTCATGCATCCCTATTGGACACAAACACGACTCCATAATAACGATAATGTTTATCTGTATCTGCCAAATGTGTAAGTAATCAGTTGTTTCTGTACAAGTCTGTCGCATCAATCTGTGACATAATGTCAGTGTTGTGTTCACAGTTTAGGTCCAAAAGTGGTCAAAAAGTACTAATACTAGTATAATCAAATCATTTTATTTTGACATGCAGGTTTCTATGTCTTCTATGTCTTTTGATGTGAAGCGCTTGGTGCGTGGAATTTCTTTCTTGTAAAACAGGTTGGGCTGCATTTCTTGTATGACAGGTGCTATACAAATAAAGTTTATCATTATTATTATTATACGAACATCTATCACGGCAGGTTTAAATTTTGATAGGGAATAGTGAGACTTTTTTTTATCTACTAAAAAAAATCTTTAGGAAGAAAGAAGAAAAAAGGCTTAAACTGACAAAAAAAACAATCTGCCAATCAAGTCACAGCAGAGTTCGTTTCGGGCTGCTCAGTCGGCCGTCAGTGATTTTGAGTGACACTTCTCACTTTATATTCCTCTCAGCCGCGGGATGAAGGGGACGGATTTCAGTGTCACTGACCTCTTAAGGTTGACCATGGCCCAGGGGATTCCTGTGGGGGTGTTAAAGGCGGGAAGCAGCTTCTCTGCAAGCTGGACTGCCTTCAGCTTGAAAACCTGTAAAAGAAGAGAACAGAGAAGGAGAGGGTTAACTTTGGGATTTGTTATCTTGCCCCTTTAACACCTGGTATATTCTGCAGTCTGTCAACCTTTTCCTGCTTAATATTCTTCTCACAGCTGACAGGTACGAGCATAAAACAACTGCCAACCACCAAAACAAATGCAGGATGAAGGCAAATAAGGCAGAGTGAGATGTCAGGAGACAAACGATTGCTAAATGATGGCCACAGAGTGTCAGAGCTGTACAGATTTATGGAGGAGTCTGGCAGACTAATATATGCAAAAACCCTGCCTTCAAACTGCGCTGCAGTAATATGAAATGTTGCAGAATACCACCGAGATGTCTGGAAGAAAAAGCTTGGAGGTCAAACCACAGCGACGGAGCGGCAGAGTGAGATACCAAAGCACACAGTCGGAGTTGGGTTTCTATTATCGTGACTGGCGTCTAATTTATACGGAGTGAAAGAGAGAAATGGACATGTGTTCGTTTTGAGATTACACAAGTTCCTTGCACTCGTCTGACAGATGAAGGATCACAAAAATCTGCTGCAGCCCTTGTTCTTTCCTCAGCGTGCCAATCAAAGAGATAAAAGCAAACTAAGGTTATTCTGCTGCTGAACTCGCTGCATACGAGCAATACGCTGAAAGCTGGAAATGTAACTGTGGACGATGTCCAACTGCTCAGAAGAGAGACGACTCAGGCTGAAGGCGTTTACACATCAGGGGCCAAACGACAGAAAAATGTGAATTATTTGCTTGCTAATATTTCACACCAAAACTAATTGCACAGGCAGCGATGCAAACAGTGCAGCAACAATTAATCAGTTATCCTCAGCTAATAAACTAATCAACTAATTTAATCACTGATTAATTAGTTTGAGTTTAATTAAAAAAAATGTATTTATTTATTTTTTTAATAAACATTTTTAATTATTTTTCAGAATACAGGGCTGTTATTGTATTTTCTAACTATCAAAGAATACATCATTTTTACTGCTATTTTAATAATCAAAGCAGATTGATATAAATTTTCTTTCCTTGTTACAATTTCTTTGTTTTAAAACACTGAATGTATTTGTGCTACTCAAGCTGAGTTTCAATTTAAAGGAACACCTGTAAAGAGCATTATAAACCCACACAAATATGATTCTTTACAAAAGTGTCATATTTATGTCCAAACAAAACTGAAGTCTTATTTAAAAAATCCAATTATTCACAGCATGACTCGAAGACATCAGAGGCAAACATGACATTCACAGCAGGACGCCGACTGTAAGAGTTCTTCTGTTTTTTGACAGCTGATGAGCACACAGCAGATACTCACATGAAAACATGTCACCTGTGTTTAAGGTCCTGAAATAAAATCCAAAATCCACAAGTGGCAACGAGAGACAAAAACAGAGCTGACAAAAAAAAAAAAAACAAACCATCAAACTGACAACAAATTATAATTCAGTGTTGTGATAATTCAGGTTATTATTTTTAAATGTAAAATACTTTAAAAGTTTTATAATCAAGTTAAATACCACTTGATGCTTCATCTTCTTTGTTCCAGTATTGTAGCAATATAACATTTTGATAAACAACTGGATCTCAGTTTAGGCATTATGAAATTATACTACTTAAAAAAGCGAACAGATCGAGACAAAAGTTTCACTTGACTTTTTCTGTAGAAACAAATAGTTTTACTGCACCTCAGTAAAACAGATTATAGTCGCTCGCAACAACTGGCTGACAGTGTTTTTATCAATTTATGCTAAGCCAATACTGAATCAACTGCTGGTGCAGTGTGCTTAAGAAAACGAATTGCTTAATTTCTCCCAATAATTCATGATAAATAATATTTTTTTTGTGTAAATGTATTAACCCCATGACACCTGGATCAATATCAGTTTTCTTGTGCTGCATTTGGATGCATTTCACAAGCTATTTGACAGCTGGAAACATAAACAAATTGGTTTGACTTCTTTCGAAAATTGGGGGGAAAAAAGGCAATGACCGATTAGGCAAGAAATGACCCACATATTGCAAGAAATTTGTAAAAAGTGACAAGAAAATTACCTAAAGATTAGTTTTAAAAAAGAGTAGAATTGTTAGAAAATTCTCTAAAAAACTGGGAAATGTGTGTTTTTTTTATATACATTTTTGCTGATTTTTGGGCCATGTCTTGTTAAGATGCTTGTCTCCCTGTTACCTTCTAGAGCTCCAAATATTCTTCTGAAGTTATGAAATCTGTGAAAAACAGTGGGGCCTTTCTCAACGTCTCTCTGAGAAAAAGTCAAAAGTTTTGTATACAATTATGAAAAGAAAGCGAGAACCGAACTAAGTGACATGTCTGTCTTTCTGTCTGTCAATCTCTTTCACTGCCTTTCAGCATCACAGACAATGCTGCTACGCCACCTGCAAGTGCACCTACACACGCATCCCTGACACGTAACAAACAGCACTGGATGAAACATATCCGATTATAAAATTAATTATTATGCCACTCAAGAGGACATGTTGTTTAATTGCATGTTTCAGCTCTTTTGTCTGGAGTGAAAAAATGGAAACTAATGTCGCAAATGATTATATGAAAAAAGGAAAAGAAAACAAACATAGTTCGACTAGCAGTCCACGACAGACAACACGAGTCACAACAAATTTGACTGTGTAAATTCTTAGCCTGGGACAACCCTAATATGCAGTATATGAGCTGGCTGAGGGACGACAGAATTTGTTGTAACTCCAGTTTGCTGCACAATGTTAAAGGAAAGGCTGGCTACAGACTGCCAGCAGAGAGGTGTATCAAAGAGGGCCTTCACTGTACAATCTGTCTACATGGCTACCTCAAATTCTTAACCACATTGTTGGAAGAGTGAAAAAAAAGCTGACAAGATGTTCAATTTCCACTTTTGCAATGTATATTTTGCTCCTGAAGGACAGTCGTGGGATAAATGCACAAAGAGGGAGTTGTACAACTCTCAGACAGCAGTCAGGGAGAGCAGCGCCACGCAGAAAAGCACCGAGGCTGATTCATCAACACAATCTGTCAGGGCTGAGCAGTTTTATAGAGAGACCAGATCTATGGAAAATTCTTGCTGTCTCGCAAAGTGAGAGGGAGCAATAACACATGCTGGTGTTTGCAGAATGCTTAAGCAGCCAGTGGGACATCTTACAGAGGACTCGGAGGTCAAACTGTGCCGTTAAACACGAGACAAATATAGATACAGACGAGGGGACGGAGAGAGAGAGAGAACAACGCAGGTGGACAGATGTAGAGATACGATGAACATGAATGGGGCAGAAGTTATATAACTGAGGAAGATGAGAGAGGATTAAAGACCACCAAAGGTTTGTTTCTATCCTCTCTCCAACTCTCATGCTTCCATCATTTTTTCCTGCAACAAGTCGCCTCTTGTGAGATTTGGGTCTTTTAACGAGACTACAAAAAGGAACAAGAGGTTACAAAAAATGCCTAATTTCTCTGTAGGTTCCTCTCTGCAATGTTATCAGACTCATAATAACATTCTCTGCAAACAATGCGTTTGCAGAGATTTGAAGAAGGCATCCTTCTGCTGGTTTTGTGTATGTGTGTCGGGTCATGGTGTGTGCAGTCATGCACGCCCAGTCATCATAAACGCTCTCCACTGATTCGTGGCCTGTCTGCTGGCCGCACCGAGGCCCCTAACGAACTCCACTGCGTTTTATTGGCAATCCTGCTGCTGATGTCATCAAGCAGGGACAGGATCCAAACGACCCATCAGAGGAGACGGCCAGCCGCCCTCACAGATAAAATTCTGCAGTTTATGATAATCATCTTCCTCCGCTGCTTTCATCTACAGGCAGGGTGGAGAGAAGAGGCTGCAGCAGCCAGGTCCTCTCCAGAAACAAGGCTGTTATTGTTGTTTGTTAAAGGAAGTAAACCTGCTGAGAGGAGGAGAGGAAGATAGAGTCGGCTTAATTAGTGCCTCAACATTTTCCTTATCTTGTTTATATTTCTATGGAGGATTATCACACTTGAGACAAGTGGTGCTCTGACTGTTTTCACTTGTGTAGCTGAACTCTGTGCTCAGCAGCTGCTGTGAACAGACTCAGAGGAAATGCAACAATATGCTGCAAAATACGCCACATAAACAGAGGTACACTCAGGGTGCTGATGTGTCATGATACTGGAAATTTGTATTATGTTATGTTATGTTATTATTTGTTGGTGTGATTTGGTGCAGCTAGTGCTGTTTTGTTTATATGTAGTTTGTTTTATCGTAAGTCAGCTAATTTGACAAATTTCCCTACACGGACAATAAAGTATGTTGCATCACATCGCATTATAAATTTAATAGTCCATACCAAAACAACTAAATACTACCAAAAAAAAAACCACAAACAAAAAAAACCCCACAAGAAATCCTATGTACTTGAACATACACTCCTTCATTTAAAAAGTTCAAAGGAAATTGAATTCAATTTTTATTATTAACTCCTTGATGATTCACCTCTAAATGTGGGGTGCTGATCTATGTGGGTTCATGAAATTTTGTGGGTAGGAAAAATATTAATAAATAGCTTGCTGTATATTAACATTTCTCCTCCGTTGTTGTTCATGTTGTTCACTTGTAGATGCAGGACTTGAGAGCTGGTCTTTGTAGTAACCGATTTGTCCCGCCCCACCTCCACTGTGATTGGATGGCTGGATTAAAAGTGACAGTGACAAGCTCAGTGTTTTACCCAAACTTGAAAATTTTTAATTTCTCTGTGACAAAAAAACACACCAAACATTCAGCACTCTGCACAAAATAGACACTCAGCGCTTCGTCATGCAGCTGCCATTTGTAGCAGTCTGTAAATAAGCAACACTCATTTTAAAGGATTAACTAAATACACTAGCCTCAGAAAAAAACTTCTTTTAGATGAGTTGAGATGAAGCTGTCTCTGCAGCTGCAATTATCACCATCCTGCACTATTTGTTTGTTGGCATTGACTTGGGACAACAATATTGGTTCTTGTAATATCCCTAGAGCAGACTTTCCCGCCACAGACTCTGAATCATAAGCCCCTTTCCCACTGCATAAAAAATCCAATAATACCTGGCTTTTGTATTTCGTGGGAAAGTTAACAACTGGCATTCACACCCGGGTCAAATGACTCTGCAGTAGTCATGGGTATTTATGGGCTCCAGCTCCAATCAGGAGTAATGGAAATACAACACCTGGGTGAACAAACTGGTTGTAGCCCCCACAAAAACCGTTCTTCCCCGCCCAAGCAGCGTTCAAACATCAATCAAAATTAGTCTGCACTGAGACTGAAAGAGAGGCTGATTAATTTGTCTAAACCAACTGTATCACTGGTCTCCATGCTGCTTTCTACTGTTTACTAATCTGTTTTCTGGCCTGGCCGTGACGTCAAATGTGACACACCAATTGTCAAAACAAAACAAAAAGGCATGCTTGTCTGCTGCAGTGCTGTGTTCCCGGCTCTAGTCTACTGGCAATGGAAAAGGAGTTTTTCCCTTGTTTAAAAAACCTGTGTACACATGCTAATTTGGGTAAAAAGGAAGTCATAGATATGATCTGACTGTTGCATATAGCTCCTTTAAATGATCCTTCAGATGGAGTTAAATCACACACACACAAAATCTGATTATACAACAATAACTATAAGGAACAGACAGGATTGGGTTGACAGTTCAGGATGTGTTTGTATAAACATAATGTGAGAACGTGTGGGAGAAGACCTTCAGTTCTCTTTTCAATGCAGAACACAGTGCAGAGTACAGTTTTTTTGTTTATCTTTTTGTAATTTCTTTTTGTGGCTTTTTGTACTTGTTCGCACTGTTCTGTGCGTTTCTGTCTAGACTCTCGTATCTATCAGAGCTTCTCTGCTCTACAGTGAGTTCAGTCTCTCACAGCTGCTTGCAGCTTACAAATGATATCCTCATGTGTAATAACTGGATCATTGGCTGAGTTTAGGACGTGTTTGAGTGGCGGATTACAGCTCTCCCTGTCCCTGGGAACGTAACATTCATGTGTCATTTGGCAGACGATTTCATCCAAAGCTCCTTACAAAACCAATGCACACAGTTATTTTTTAGCACGGCTGGTCCCAGCAGGAGTCGAACCTCTCACCCCGGCTGTGTTAACGTCATTCCCCACCATGAGGGGCCACAAAACCAGCCTGTGTCCCCCTCTAACCTCCTCACCCTTCCCTGCCATGCTCTAAATCTGCTGTCTGGGAATTTGGCTCATCGAAACAAACAACCCGGCGGCCTCGGGGCACCACTAATCCTGAAAGAGGGAGAGAATGCAGAAAAGATTAATACGAACGGAGAAATGGGATGGAGAGAGGAGTAGAGATAGGACGCTGCTAATGGGCGAATGAAGGAAAGATAAGAGGAAACCAGCAGAAGGAAAGAAGAGAGATTGGTATTTAAATATTAGGGCTCAACCGATGCTGGATTTTTGGATAAATACAGGAATTATAGTTGAGTGATCTGATAAAAACATATTGGCTGATATTCAGTTAACAAACAACAAGAATATATGATAAAGAGCTTTTAAATTAACTCCTTAAAGTAATTAAAAATAAGCACGTCACTCTCTGTTGGACCAATGAGGTAAAAGCGACAGTTTCCAGTTGACATCACACTTGTCAAAATATACACTCATTCTGACACATCTGTGATAAGTTAACCCTTTGATATCTGAGCAAATTGGCTTGATTTCTTTCAAAAACATGGGAAGAGTGTGACAGCAACTTAAAAAGAAATGGTCCAAAAAACATAAAGAAATTAGTAAAAAGTTAAAAGAAAATCAACTGAAAATGAGAAAGTAATAAACAAACAAAAACATAAGAGAAAGAAAATGACCGCCAGAAAGTGCAGAAAAAAACCTTTTCTTGTCACATTATTGTAAATACAAAATTATAAATATAGCTTTTAGGAAAATGTTCTGTTTTTTATTTTTTTAAATAATATCTTAAATAATATCTTATAACCATCCACAGCTAATTTTCCATATATATTTTCTTTTGTATTTGTGGGACATTTCATAAAGTTGCTCATTATTTTTTTCCCTTATTTTTGAAAGAAATCAAACTAATTTTCTCAAATTTCAGAGGTCTAAATGCTAGTGAAAGGCATCTGAATGTAGCAAAAGAACACTGATGTTGATCCAGGCGTTAAAGGGTTAAAATCGGCTTTTAAAATCATCTAAGCCATGCGAAGTTTATGTGCTCTTAAAAAAATGACCAAATTTATTGCCCGAGCTTGTCTTATTTCCAAAATCTTTCTGCATGTGTGTGTGTGTTCACCGAGTCCATCCCTCAGTGATCGATTTTCAAGTGTGCTGTAATGCATTTTAAAAGGCTGAACACTAAAGCTGTCAAACCTGTAGGGAGAGAGATAGGAAGACGTTCAGGGAAAGCCAGACACCAAACAGTCTGGACTCGTCCTCCCAGAGGATTTTTTTTTTTTTTTTACCTCAAACCTCTCAATATCTTAATCTTGTCTTCTTGCTACAGTAAATATGATGTCAGCAGGAAAGATGCACATCTGCCTTGTGGATATTTTGTTGCAAGAATTTGGAGATGTGTCGGTGAGGAAGAAGACACAAACCAAACTTTGTTTTGATAATTTAAGGATATACTATGCAGGATTGTCTGTCAATGTCTGTAAACACACTCGCCACCAAAAGTGAAAATGAAGGGCCAGCTTGTTTTTATTAAAACTTGCAATATTTGCGTTTTTTTGGCACTGTTGCTGACAGTTTGCTACCTTCATATAAAGTGCCAACCTAATGTAGTCGCTGTGGTACACGCCCATAAACGTACCAAACACAGAGTCACTGCAGAAAAGAAAATACAACGTCACACACTAATGGGTCATTAGTTATTATTGAGAGAGAATACTTTTCTATGAGCCTATACACTGTTTTTTTGTTTGTTTGGGTTTTTTTTTTTAAGAAAAACCCTACATAGTATATCTTCAACAGTATAACACTCTTTTTAGTGCAATTGAACTACAGGACAAGCAAAGTTTGCAAAAACTGGTGACTCTGTGTTTCAGAGCCTTTGATTATGAACATTCAGTGTTTGCAACAGAATAAGAATCTATTTGTGATGGGAAGGAAGGTCTCATGAGAAACACAGAGGGAAAGAGAGGGGATGAGTGAATCAATACACTGTGTGCCACTCTACCATGAAATGAGATTGTACTCAATTTGAATTTTCAAATTTAGAATGATTGGACAAAATTGAGAAGTGAAGCAGAATGCAAAGGGATTGAGTTAATTGCTGCACTAACATCATCGTGAATTCCTGGAGAGACTGGTTATTGTTAGAAAAGGACAAGAAGGTAAAAGATAAAAGGTAATAACTTTCATTCAATATGCAGAAGGAAAAATCTTTACCCCAGCCCGTCTGCTGGTATGTCTGATGTTCAGGGTTTTTTTTTGTATGTATTTTTCTTTAAAATGTGTCTTTAAAAATGTCTTTAAAATGTACAACCACAATATTAGATTTGGAGCAGCATGAAATTTAATTTTGTAACATGTTTTGTAGAGGTGGGCAATTATAGAGAAATCAAATATTACAATATTTTTGACCAAATACCCTGATATCAATATTGTGACCTAAAAAAAGAAAGAAAATGAGCCCGGTGTAGAAGGGGGGCGACTAACCAGACACACTCACAGGGACTCACATGTACTAACATACATTTTCAGCTGGACTGTCAACCACAACAAAAAACAGAGAAGCTCAGGTTACTACACACACACAGAGGTAGCGTGCATCATTTTCTGCTCAGGATGCCATTACTCCACTAGATCCTCACAGCAAATACTACTTTACTGCTTTATTAATGTTCTGAATGTCACATACAGAAATTATTAAAATAAATTGTATTGGTGCAACTACCTTAGATATAATAAAGCCCTCAGGGGGCTCTTTTGCCCCCCAAAATCTGTCTGTTATTACACTCAAATATATACTTACACATATTGTACTAAGGATAAACAGGAAGGAAATCCACACAGAGAGGGAATGTGAAAAAAAGAAAAACTAGGAGGAATTACATTTGAAAGCCTTTTATTATAGTAAAAAAGTCATTAAAAAAGCCAACATTTTTCAGCCATTACCGGTCTTCTTTAAAGCATTTAAAGCTATGACTAAGACTTTTAGTGGTCGAAACATGTTGCCGTTTTTAATAATTTAGCCAATAAGACTTTTTAATGTAATTCGTCCTTGTTTTTCACATTTTTGGAGTGCCTGTATTTCCTTCCTGTTTATCCTATTGGTTCCCGTTTCCATGAGCACCTGACACAAGTTTTTGACCTACGGTTGATTTCAATAGCCTACAGAGCAACCAGTCATCTCTCTCTTTTTCTACATATAATACTAACTTCTGCCATTCAATAAATGCAGGTAATATTATTCATTCTAATCACCGACTTGGTCTCCTCTGACCTAAATGTCTCCTTAACAAATACATAGCGTGAAAAGACGAATACTGAGCATCAAATGACTTAATGAGATCAACATTTTCACACTGCAATGAAGAATCTGTTAATACATACAAAACACTGTACACACACACACACACACACACACACACACACACACACACACACACACCATACACAAGCAGACACACACAGTCTCTGGTGTAAGCAGTGGGCCACTGTTGACATGTAATGGAGCCTCCTAAAGGGATTAAGGGGTAGACTGTGAAATGTGCTGAATGCGCCTGCTTGGTAAGAAGGGCCCTGAGGGCCAGCAGGAGAGACAGGATTAAGTCACCCGCTGTGAGTGTGTGTGTGGTTACTGTGTGTCATTTTCATACTTTGTCATGCCACTTTGCCATCAGCTGATCCATTTGCTCATATTGTTTAGCATCCAGTGGGGTTGCATCAAAGGCAGGAGGCACAAAGACGAGCTGCCATGGAGACCATCGTCAAATTAGCGGTGTGATCCCAGCATTTGTTGCCATCACACCGTATCACACTGACTGCTGTCAGCTCTGACAGATATTTTGCATTTAGCATTAATGGAAACGGTGCACTTGTGAAGTCTTGAAAAGGATATGACTGATGAGTTATTCTGCCCTCAGCACTCTGAAATAAATGTGGCTTGTTCTGCTGTGGAAGTCCCACCTGATGTGCTTATACTGCATTAGTCCTCTAGACTATCCTTTCTTCAATGTTACGTCTCTTCCCCCGAGGACGGCTGAAAATAGAACAAAGCTGCTGAATCTTTCTCCATGCAAGAAAACATTAAGTAAATTTAAAATGTGGGACATCCAATAAAGTAAAGTAGAGGGCGTCTAGAATAGCTGCAATTGACCCTTTGCTGAGCTCCTCCGTAAAGCTGCTATGAGTCAATCCTAGGTTAGCATCTCGAAGTGGGCACGTGAGGCTTATCAATCTTTCCGAACGAAGGAAAATGCCAAAACCGTGCATATGTAACATGCGAGTCCGACAGCAGACATTCTCAGACTTTAGAGCAGGGTGTGTTTTTTTGGCTGATATCAGACAGAATAGTCAACTTGTTACACTATATTTCCATTGTCAGTCTGACATTGGGTCAACACTAACTGATTTCTGTGAGGGATGAGGATTCGATTTTCCCAAAACAATCACCACAGACCAATATATCTGCCGGAGTCTAACACTGTTTCAAGTCCAGCCTGATGCTTAATAATGCAGACAAACTGGATTTGCCCGAGTTTTTAAGATTTGAATAGAGTGAAGTATACAAAACTAAAATGCACTACTGAGAAATCGTGTCCATTTAGAACAGCCTTGATAGTAGCGTCTATCTTGTCTATAGCGCTCGCTGCTGTTACTTCTCATTGGTTGTGGCACACTGTTTGACCACAGCTCAACAACGGCATTAGTTCTCCCCCTGGTGTAAGTCCCTCTGCAACATTAATTGGACGTTTTTTTTTTTTATTTCAACCCAGAATGTACTGTTTCACGTCATGAGTCCAGAAACGTAGGACAGCTGAATCCATCAAAGATCATCAAAAACTCCTTCATTTGCTCCAAGGTAATATGCTTACTAACTTCAGGTAGCATAGCATGTTAGCATATAAGGACGGCTCAGTATTAATTATAAGTAACTCATGCTTTAACTGTAAGTTTGGTATTTGTGAACCATTTGAAGCTGTTTGCGCTTTAAACAAATGGAAAGCAAGATAATTTAGTTTTGCTTGCAAAAAGCTAAAAGATACATTAGATAATAAAAGCTATGGGGTGTCATAACTAAATATGCATGAATTTGCTTAAAATAAAACAATATGTAATTATTTATCCCGCTGTACAAGAACGTTGTTGCTCCTGTTGCTGTAAATTGTCAAACCTGTGGAGCCTGACACTTGAATTGGGACCAGTGAGCTTTTCCCTCCAATTAACTACCTTTTTATTCACACCACTCAGCATATGTATTATAACATAAAAGCAGCTCTCAAATACATTTTGAAGTCCTTTCTGTCTACTTTTCTCTGATATTTCAGAAATTTGATATTCTTTCCTCTCACTGATCACTATAAACAGAATCTAAGTATATATGCAGAATCTAAAGGTGACGGGACAAGATTTCCCTATAATAAGTGTCCTAGTCCCCATTATGGTCCACGTGTAGTCCAAATAACACTGACAATGTTTTTACAGCAGGTGAACAAAGGTAAACTTGGGTCTGATATTGTCATCAGTCTGAAAGCTGATGGGCTTCAAGATTGATCTTTAACAGATATAAGTAAAAACGACATATTAACATGTCACTGGCGGTGCCAAAACTTGAAAAGGTTGACGACAGCAGCCAAGGAGGGTGAGGCTTAGCAAAGGGTCAATTTGTTGTCATAATTATGGGCTTTTAATTTGAAGTTATTTTGCAAGGAGTTTTCTTATCATTCTTAAATAACTGAAAAGTAGAACTTCCTGTGTGAACGTCTGTATACATCTACAATTGTTCACCATTAAATCATGGGGCGATATCTCTTTCTTTATTTCCCACTCTACATTGGTCTCTTCTTTCCCTCATTAACTTAATTCTCTATCTCCTCTTTTGTTCCCTGTATTCAGTGCATGGTCCATTTACCCACATCTTTCTGCTTGTCATCTCCGTTACAAGAATCTCTCACTCTTTTTCTGTCCTCTTCCCTCTACATCCATTTCTGTCTCATCTCCACACCTCTCTGACTTAATCCCATTTGGACTCTTTTAACCTCGTCGTCCTTCCAACTCTTCTCCCTTTGTGACTTTTGCAATGTGGTTGAATCATAATTATCAAAATCTAAGCAGGATAGATACCTTGTAATTTCCCCCTTGGTTTGTAGAGGCACGGTAGGCCATTTGTTTGCAGAGTGGAATTAAAATTTCTCTCCCGTTTGCTACAACATCTTTTCCCCTCAGTCTCTCAGTGTGTGTGTGCAGCTGCCTGCTGGAGCCGAGCTGCCAGTTACTGAGCATGTCATCACAGCAATATCTGCAAAGGGGAAAAGGACTCCCAGGGGAAGCCAGACGGCTGTTGCTAGAAACAACTGGGGTGGCCTCAATATGTGCTGCTCTTTTGCAAGAATGTCAAAACATTAAAGTTTGCATATTTGAAGCTGCTGTTTCAGATACAAAGACTTTGTGCAAATTGTATATATATTGTCATTTCGCCCTTTTAACTAATCTGGCAATAGTCAGATAAATACGTCACTACAGATTTGTTCATTTTCTAACTATTCTGCACACTGGCTGCACCTAAAAGGCAAGAAGAGCCAGAAAACTCTCATAACACACAACAAAACTGGCCTAATAAGCTGAAGGTGTCATTCAAGATTCATTTATTGTCATTTTACAACATGGGGTTGCACAATGAAATGCAGTCGTAGTCCCTTAAGGCCGGGTGCCCACATAGCATTTTCTTTTTTCAGCACCAACATGTTTTTTTTCAGCTGTTTAGGTTATCCTGAGAAGCTTATTGTTAATATCTTTACAGGAATCAAAAATCCTTGACTTTTCCCAAGGTTTTAATGATTTTGACAAACTCCATGACTTTTCCAGGTTTCCTGTACTGTGATGTCAGGGTTTCCCACACATTCCTTTTTTGTGGCCACCACAACTAAATTTTTGGAGCTAGACTGTTCATACGGAGTGTTACGGGAATATGATTAGTTTGATTATGATTAGTGCACTGGGGGCAGAGACGGCGCAGCAGAACAACAGGCGCACTGAAAGAGCAACTCTGGGTCTAAAAGTTTACTTTCACTTACAAAAAGCGGTTCCTCTCATCCATCAATCTGATCTGATCAGCTTTGAACGGATCGACAAATTAATTATCTACCCTGCGAGTGACAAAATGCTGCGGAGGTGAAAAAAAAACTATGTGGAGCTCTGCCTGATGCACTGCATTCACAGACTCACAAAAACCTCTGATTTTAGAGATATGCAGAATGATACAAATGCTTTTCTGCTCGAGAAAAATGCAACATGGACAGACGCCCTTCTGCAACCCAACAAAAACAAAAAAACAAAAACAGATGTGCATTTCCTGTAGTGCATTTTTTGATTTTTGCATCAGGAGGATTGTAAACAACAGAAACAGAAAGCCTGGGGAATTCTCTGGGCGGATAATATGTCCAGCACATTAAAAATTCAACACCAGGGAAACATTGTCCATCAACTTTGACTAGGTTTGAGTACTAAGCATCAACAATGCAAACATGGAGTCCGCCTCGCCTCATCCCACCGGAGTCCTCTCCAACAGCCTGATCTGGGATTCCACGACTGAGCCAAGTCTCTGCACAACAGTCCTCCAGAAAAATCTCCCCACTATAAACCAAAGTCTGTATATACTGTGCATCCTTGTGTTGCCGGATAAAAAGTAAAATATCCTTGTAACAGACACCTTTTTTCTGTTTTTCCTTGAGTCTGACCAATATTGGATTTTTGGGGCCATTGCCAGTATCAATTGGAGCGTAAAAAAAAAAATCGCAATACTGCTTTATCGGCTGATATTACATATATATGTAATTATGCAATGTTATTATCCCTCAGATATGGTTATCAAATACTTGTGACAAAGATATGTAATGAAGGCAGGATATTTTAGAGTTTAAAAATACCCTTTTTTTTAAAAAAAAAAATGCTATCAGAGCACTTAAACTTTATTGGGAATTTGATCATTCTAAATTACTGTAAGTAAAACAAACTTCATACAGTGTACGCTGGACAACTTAGAAGCCGATGTAATCCGCAGATAAAACTGTCAGACCCAAATATCAGTCGGCTCCAGTTTTTGCCATCTGCGACATTGCCCCTCTATGTTTGAAGCTAGTGAATGAGAAGAGTCTTATTCATGTTTACATTTTGACTTCCAGAATGTGAAGCCTCAAATTGCTGTTAGCACACAGTGATAATTTCATAATTACTCCACTTCTCTTTGATTTGTTTTGCCTTCCCCGGAGAAAATCTGGGCACATTCACCTCCTTACAACTTTGCCCTCTCTCACATCTTTTTGTGCCGAATCCCTAAAAGTTTTCCTAATTCACAGTGATGGCAATGCTAGCCAATTCCACTCTTTCCTTTTATGCCGTGTGTGTCTCTCTGGGTTCCTGCTGGGCAGCGGCGCAGTGGCAGTCAGTCAGAGGGAGTGAGATGCCCTGAATTTGTTTGACAGGTTCAGTGTTTGACAAAAAATGAGAGGGGAATCAAATGCTCCCTGGCGAGATCAAACAGACCGGCGGTGTGTATACTGCAGTGTGCAGTCATATCAGTCCCTGGACAACACGACAGTTAAGCTCTATATCACAGCGCAGACAGACAAAGACAGAGAGTGAGAGGGGAGTAACAGGTAAAGTGCAGCATAATGAAAGAGATACAGGGACAGAACTGAGAGGATGAACAACTGACAAGAATCTGAGAGAAGGGAGAGGAAAATACAGGATGTCTTGGTAGCAGAGACAAAAGGCGTGTTATTTTCTTGTCGTTTATGACAACTTCTTGTCTTTCACTTTGACCCTGTTTACGATTGGTTTTAAAATGTGTCATGGGTAATCGGATCACAAGTAAACAGCCCTAAATTCAGGGTTCATACACATTTTTACCAATAAATTTCCATGACTTTGAGGCAATTTTGAAGTAGATATGTTCTCTGAATGATCATCGATACTTCTTCTACAATAGCTTTTAACATATACATATATGATAAAAATATTGAATTCAAAACCAGATTAGAACGGAATATTTAAGTATAACTTAGAGACTGTTCATTATTTATGAACTAACTATTTATGAACATTATTTTTTTTAGTTTGCCTTTAGGAAAGAGGATGCAACTTTAAATGTTTTAATTTTTTTTGCTGCCATTTTTTTTAAAGAAAAATTCCTTTAAATAAAAACTTTCCTTTAAACTTTTTTTTTAAACCCTTCATTAAAAAATTATGACCATTGTTGTTTGTTGTTACAGATCTTTGGGGATTTCTAAAGAAAACGTTGGCATGTTTTTTTTTTTTTTAAAGAAAATTTTTAGAGAAAACATGCCTTCCAGCCTTTTTTATCACAGCCAGAAACTGTAAAAACAGAAATTATTACTAGATTTGCAGATTTCAGATGGTCGTTGAACACATCATGTGTTACTATATAAGTTTGTAAAAACAAAAATTCCAAAACTTTTCCAGGTCTGGAAATTGCTCTTGCAAAACTCATGACTTTTCCAGGTTTTTCATGACCGTACGAACCTTGTAAATAAAACTGTAAACAGCCACCAAGACTCATTGTGATCTGCTCACTCAAACCATTGCTGAGGTGGTCTTGGACACATTTGACCACATACAGGGTTCCAAGATTCCTTTAAAAGTCTTAAAATGTCTTAAATTTAGTTTTTGATATTTCCAAAAGTATCTGGAATCGGTAGTAAGGGAGGCATTTAAATTTAATGGTTGAGCGTGTCTATTCTTTGTTCAGTTTTTATGATTATTTCACTCTCTATGCTCAAAACTAGTGAATCAGGTTAATGTTATTTATGTTTATCACCACCATTATTGCAATTATCTTTTTCCGCTGTCTGTCTACGAGCTTTCCCTTCATTCGCTGCTCTATTTCTGTCATCCTCCTAACTCTTTATCTTCCATCGGTCCACAGGGTGGTTGTACTGTAGTGTTTAGTGCACAGTCTGCAGCCTTTTTCTTAGACGCTCTCATCTCGTTATCCTACATTACAGCGCTCGGCTTGCTCCCCTGACTTCTCCCGTCTCTGTGCAATCTGCTGTTCCTCGCTCAAATCATCCCCGTGGTTCCAGCCCTTCTTTTTTTGTTTGTTTGAGGGAACAAGG
The DNA here is from genome assembly GCF_008729295.1 of Plectropomus leopardus. NCBI lineage: Eukaryota > Metazoa > Chordata > Actinopteri > Perciformes > Serranidae > Plectropomus > Plectropomus leopardus. The sequence continues at coordinate 28,893,001 of NC_056472.1, read as the reverse complement.
AGAAAAAGTCTCAGTTTTTCTTCCTCCTCACATGCATAATGGATTTCAGCCAGGAAAAAGAAAACTTGAAGTCACATGGAAAAAATAGTATTTAGTCCTTTAGGCACTTGAATCTGCAGTAATAATTTTATCACTATTAAATTTCATTTACCAGCGAATATTACTTTTAATGGAAACAGTGATGCAGCACTTAGACTGAAGAATGCTGTCAGGTCAGTGGTAAGTCTTATTGTGGGAAATTTAAATACATTAGAGTTGGGTCGATTTTCCAATTTGCCGGTCCAGGCAGGTATACAAGCTCAAAGTGGTTTGATTTATGAAAACCGACTGAACCAGCATTCGTCATTATGACACAGCCCTAAATCCAAATAAAATTGCATTGGTAATAAGCAATTTGACAGCAATAAAGTTGTATCGTATTGCATTGTATCGCATCGCATCACATTGCATCACAACATGTTTAGGAATCATATTATACAGCTAAACAAGCATATTTTCCAAAGTAGTGGAGTGGTTGTTTCTTAATTGCAAGTTCCATTTACTTAATTGATAATGACATCAGTGAAATTGCAGCAGTAGTAGAGTGCCAGATGCAGAAAAAATGCAGAGAGGGAGATGTCTGTACCACTGCTTCACTAAAGTCAGAGTGACACAAATACATCACTGTACTAAACTCTACTGAGCTGACACTGGTGGGCAGCATACCTGCCTGTATACAGCACACTCTGCTGCAGTCCTCAGAGGTTTACTATCACATTTGCTCAAACAATCAGAGGACAGTATGTCAGACTGGAGGGAAAACACCATCCGAATGTGGGTACACTGACTACAGATCCTAAGTTTCTGTATTTTTTTTAAAAACCGAAGGTAAACACACCCTTGAGCTAATGAGCTGCAGGTATTGGCAGAACAAACTCAAGAAGAGAGAAAAAGACACCGCTCACCAAAATAGCTGCAAGAAGAAAAGCCGACAAAACATTGTGTTTGATAAATAGGTTGTTTTATCTTTTTCGAATTGTAGCTGTTTTTCTATCTTTCTTGTCAAGTTTCTCTTCCTGCCAGCAAAAGTAGCTGATGTAGATTCATCAGACATCATGTTATCCTCAAACTCTCCTCTACCTCCTGCTGCTTTGAAAGTAAACAGAAGGCTAACGAGCCCCCCAAAATATTGCTCTGATTAAAGACACACAAAAAACCCTTCAAACATAGTTATTGAAAATGCTAAAAGTTACACTCTTTTCTGCTCTTTCATGATCTCAAAGTGGAGATGAAAGAAAAATGCCGCTTTGACCTTGAGATCTCATTCCCATCCAAACTGTGCACCTATTAAACATTTTAAACCAAAAACTTCTAAAGAAAAATCCATTTCCTTATATTCTTATTTCAAAATCCAATTATGTTTTCTTCCTGTAAAACAAAAGATGACACATGATACCACGACATCCATCATCAATTAATCTGCAACTTTTAGACGCACAGAGCCAACATTCATTAGGCAGCTATTAACAGCAAACTACATCAGTGTGTCTAACACTGTTTTTCTGGCTAGAATTCATTCACTTTGAGAAAAGTGGTGTCTGTGACCAGATTATACGCAAAGCATTTTACAGTGAACTGCTTCAGCAACTGACGTTACGTGAAGCATACAGTGGACTTTGTCTCTCTCTTTCCCTGATGGACACTACTATCTCGTCAGCATTACACCTTCAAGTAGTTTTGGACGATATATATCGAATACACTACAAGTATTGTGGCTTTTTCCACATGTGATATATAAAATGACTATATCGTGAACACCAAGTATAAATTATCACATTGATTTTAAACACCACTGATGTTTAGGTTCTCTCAATCTCTTCTACGGCCGGCTCTCTACCTTTCACAGGCACACACTCTCACACACACACACACACACACACACAAACACACAGAGCAGGGCTTTTGCAGAGCCCAGACTGTGACTATTTAGTCACATTTTGCGACCACAGAGCAACACTATGACTTACAAATACTATTAATAAATGAGCTAGAGAGCTGTTAGTTTGTTTCCAGCTTATAGAGAATTAATCATCAAGTTTAACGTCCCTGCGGTAACAGTCTAACTTAATGAGTGTTTGTATTTGCATAACTCCAGTCACGACTATTCAGTCCCATTTTGCGACCACGAAGCACCAGTGTGACTTGCAAATATTAGTAATAAGTGAGCTGGAGAGCTGTTTGTTTGTTGTGCGCTCACAGTGAATGAATCCTCACGGTTAAGGCCTTGTTTTTTAGATTAATTGATTAAATGCCTTTTAAGACTTTTTAAGGATCCCCGGGAACCCTGGAATAGAGAGGAGAAACAGCAGCGTGGAGATGAGTAAAAGGAGGAGATGATCTAGTTATACCAGTGTAGACGGGCGACCAGGAGAGCAAGCAGAGGTGTGAAACGAGAGAAAAAGGTAGTGAGGACATCAGAGGAAGAGGTACAAACAGAAGGAGAGACTAAAAGAATAACGGTGGGGACGGACAGAGCAGTAAACACAATCCATCACCGCTGCTGAACAGAGACCAACACCTCCTCCACCTGAATGCTGATCTCAGACTCTTATTCTCTGAATCTCTCTCCTTCCTGTTCGTTCTCCTTCTCTGTGTTTCTGTCCCTCCGTCTGCATTTCCTTCTCTGCCTCTCTTTCTTTTCCTATTTGGTCGGACATTATTCACCTGTTTGTCCTTTATTCTGATGGTTTTATACAAAGATTTGTGACTTGGAAATCTTTTATCACTTCCATTGTTTTGTAATTCACAACAGCTTTCTACTAGAGAGGCGTTTTATAGGTCTTATAGTTCGAGCGTAACTCCTTCATTTCCTCTCAAGTCTTTATAAAGAGCTTGTTTCAGTTATACAACTCTGAACCAGCTGGGAAATGTGATAACCTTTAATAATAATAATTAATAATGTGTTAACTTCAATGTCACAGAAGTTTACTGAAGCATTTATCTCCTGGAAGTGACACTTTTATTGTCTTTCAATGATTATTAACCCCTTGAAACCTGAGCAAATCGGCACCAGAAAATCAGCAAAGAAAAAGGAAACTAAAGAACAAAAACAAACAAGAGAATGGCCTAAAAATGTGCTAAAATAATTCTTACAATCATAAATATATTTTCTGTTAATTTTTCTATTTTTTTATCATTATTTTTTATTTTTAAATTTTGTATTAATTCCCTCTCTGCCCTTTTTTTTAAAAACATCAATTTTCACTTTTTCTTCTTCTCACCTTTTACCAGTTTCTTGAAATTTGCTCATTGCCTTTTCTCATGTTTTTTTTTAAGAGAATTTCAGGTTTTAAAGGTTTAAATATTTGTGAAAGGTATCTGAATGCAGCACAAGAAAAAACTGATGTCCATCTAAGTTTCAAAGGGTTGAGCACATAAAGCACAGAAAAAATAAATAATGGACATTCAGAGATGGTGTCTTCAGCATGAGTCACTCCTGGAAAATTTTCAATGCACTCGAAGCGACAGACCAACGACACAAATCCAAAGTCTGTTCAGTCAGTTCTTGGAGCGATAGTAGGAGCTTCCTGGCTTCCACCTCCTGTCTGAAGATTAACTCTTGGGCTCTGCAGAGCCGGCCTCAGAGATCAATGGCTGGCCTCCATGCTTCGCGGCACTTTATGGCACTTTATTGAAAACGTGATTAACAAATGCAAACAATCAAAATGAACTCTTCTGCAGAAGGACTTTAAGCTGCTCTCTTTGGTTTCTGTGGCCTGTTTTAAAGCAGGACTTTTGTACGTTTTGTTCTTCATGCCAAAGTCAGGGAGCATCTCTGCTGGTCTTTTGACTGTCTTGTTTTTACAGTTTATTTATGGCATATGTTAACATACTTTTTAACATACATGTTAACATTGTTGTTCTTCCTTGAGGTAACTTTATTTTGTGCTCGTTTTATGTTGTATATGGTTGCTTTGGAGTTAATTTTGTATTTTTAATCCACGTTTCTGTCTGTAACTTTTTTTGCTCTCTGTGTTGGCCAGGACACTTTTGAAAAAGTTTTTTTTTTTTTAATCTCAAAAGGTTTTCCGGTTAAAAAAAAGGTTGAATTACAAAAATTAAAAGCAATCGAAATTCTGCGATTAATTGTGATTAAAAAAACCTGACAACCCTAATTATTTCCTTTTTCTTTACTCTGCATCCCATCTATCTTTACATCTCCTCTGTCTCGATCTTTCTTACTGTTCCACGTCTCTCTTCTGTTCCCTTTGATGTCGTCTGTCTCATCTCCTCCTGCCGTTTCCTGCTCTTCTTCGGCACTAATGTCTTAATTCAGCCCTGCTTCATGTCTTGTTTTCTCTCTGTGACTCGGCCCCTCCCTCAGTCACAGCTTCATCCCTAACGACACGCTAACATCCAACTGGGAGCGACGCTGATAAACTCTGCGTCTGCTGGGAGTGGGCCCAGGGGAGCTTCCCAGTAACAACCGTCTCCTCTGCTGCTGGTTGACTGGAGCAGTTGAGGAGGTTAAGTGCCTTGCTCAAGGACACGTCCGATGAAAGTGAAGAATGAGTCTCACTGGCTTTCCTCCCCCCTCAGCCATTCATCATCCTCATCCTCCACTCCCATCTCTTTATCTGTAAGCATCACCTTCACACACCCTCCGCTCATCCTCGCTGTCCCGTCCCAGTTGTTCCTCCACCCTCTCCTCCGCTCCCTCCATCACTGTCTCTCCTCCGAGCCCTCCTATGCTCCATCTCCCTCTTCTCCCACCACCCACCGCTTCTATTATCGCTCAAGTGCGCTCTGATGAATGACTGAGTTTGATTTTTTAAGGGGAGGAGGTGGAATCAAATCGGAGAATAAGAGTTGACGTAAGTTTTGCCTGTGAGGCACTTTAGCATATGTTGTTATTCAGAGTGATTTAAAATCTCTCTTCATCAGTTTCAAAAAGCCAACGCGCGACCTCTGCATCACTCAGTGTGGTCGGGCAAAGTTTAATGTGTGTTTTCAACGTTAGGGGCGTTATTCGTGGGAGTAAGCCAAACTTGTAGGTGATTAGATCAGCTTTTACTCATTGTTGTTGCTTTTACTAACCGACAGATGACTAATAAGTCCTCTGCTTTGTTATATCACCTGATGAGGAGAACATTTATGAAGCAGCTATACCATCCGCCACAATCAACTCTTAATAAACGCGTTTTTATGTATATTTCGTCTATTTTTCAAAGGAAAAACCTGGATAGTTCTACATATTGCTATTTTTTTAAAACTTTGTTCCAAGCCTGCATCATTATTCATTCCTCTTTTAACTGATCAAGAAAAATACAGTTTTAATTTTTTTTTAAATTTTTTTAATTTTTATTATAATTTTCTTTTATATTAATGTATCTTGATTTGACTTTTATCTCTCACTATGTTTATTTTATACACCAATACATCAAAGCAGATTTCATGTATGTAAAAACCTACATGTCAATAAAGCGGATTCTGATTTTTATTGTCATAATTGTCTTGTTTTTTGGAAACCCTTTTCAAATTTAAAATTTCTTATTAGCTTTTTTCATTTTCTACTCTGATTCGTCTTTATGTCCAGGTCTTCCACATCTGCGCTCTCATCATCTCTGCACCATCAGTACAGTCGGAAAATGGCTATAACGGCACTATCGAAGCAGTTTCTACCTTTACATGGTCCTGGTGGCTCGTTTAGGAATACGGACTCTGTGTATTTCTCTGTGGATTGAGCTTTTTGATACTTTCATGATATATACATAGCTGCTTCGCCTGCTTTACAATTAAAAAAGACATTAACATTTTACTTTTTACAATATGGGACCTTTAAAATAGTTCTAGAGGGAGGTTTAATAAATCATGACTTGCAAGAAAATACCCATTATTATATATTCTGGTTCACTAATGTGAAATGAAGCTGAATGACGATTCTTTTCAAACCGGAGAGAAACAGAACCCTCATTTTCAAATGCAGTTTAAAATGAGGGCAGCATTAATAAATAAAATAATGAATGAGGACTCAAAGAGCTGATACTGAAAATCAGCAAATGTGTTTTCAGGCTGTGTTTTAAATAAAATGACATATTACTACTACTACTCTCCTGGTACCTGCAAAAACCTCCTAAAATTGTAAAAGAGGGCGCAGAGGATGTGGGCGTTGTAGTGAACACATATTTGATGTATTTGCTCCCATTACAGAGGGAGCGCTGCTTGGCTGTGCATGAAAGCGAGGAGTGGATGGGATGGACAGAGAGAGGAAACAGAAAAAAAAGAGATACATTCAACTTTCATCAGCTCCTTAACCGAGAGCCAAAATCTGCCTGCTGACCTTAATAGGAGCAGAGAAGAGGAAGGATGACGAGAGGAGGTGAAGAGGAAAAAACAAAAAGAGGAGAGGGCTGACAATGAAACCTCCTTGCTCCTCGATAACAACACGCATACAGCTGAGTACTCACTTCCTGTCCAGAGAGGTAGTAGGCGGCCAGCAGTCCTCCTATGAAACGGATGTTGACCTCAAACACAGAAACCTCGGCATTCTGGGAAAACAAGAGAGCACAGAAAAACATCAGATAGGATGACGCAAACAATTTATATAATTTTTTCCCATTTTATGACGTCAATCAAATCAAATTAATTGCCATTGTACCATCTATGTTTGTGCAAGTGAACTAAGAGTGACATTACTCTGGAACAAAGTGCAACATAAATGACATTATATGCAAGGCCACAAACATTTTTACAACACAACACAGTCCCAGAGAACATATATCTAAGATCTATGAACAACAATAAAACAACAGCAGTATGAAGCTGTAGAAATAAAAAATGAATATAATCAAAGAGTCCAGCAAAGTGTCCTAGATAAATAATGTAAAGTAAGAGTCTTATATAAGTTGAAAAGAAACAAACAAATATTGTTCCTCTTCCTGTGGTGCTGTTTATCAGTCTAGATTGTTTTGGTGTGAGTTGCCGAGTGCTGATGATATCGGCAGTGGATTTCTGCCTTCTCTCCAACATAATGGAGCTAAGTGGCACTCGGCTTCTGGTGCACAAAGTGCTTCAAAAATTAGGGCTGTCAGCATAAACGTATTAATCTTGATGCAGTTAAGGGCCGGCTATTAACGCATACATTTTTTTAAAATCACATTAATCGCTTACTGACATTTCCATCTTTAAGAGGCTAAAATGGGCTTTAAGTTTTAAAGGTCGATTTATGATACTGGTATCATCTGAAACTAGAAGATCTGAGGAATATGGTTAACCATGTTAACAGATTAATCGTGATATAAGGTCCCTTATTTATTTATTTTTCTATCAAGCTAATTGCCATCTAAGATTTCTGTTTTAAGAGGCTTTTCTGGGCTGAGTTTTAAAGTTACAGTGATGACATTGGTATCATCTGAAACTCAAACTGAAGAATCCAGTAGTACCACTGCATCATGTCATGTTAGGGAGCTACACAACGCTCCAAAGTTAGGCTACATTTTAGCAATGTCACTGCCATTTAACAGGGATCCCTTCACCTCCAGAAGATGTGCGTACCCACGAGCCTCCCCTTTATAGACCTGCCCACTTTATAATAGTCCCATGCAGTTTTTCGCTGTCTTTTGATTCCTAGTCCAGGCAGTCTGGTAAGAATTGTTTTAGCTTGTCGATATGGACTTCAAAACTTTCAAAACATTGAAAACACGCAATTAAAAATATAGCTGCATTTCACTAAAGGAATTCTGCGATTGATCGCAATTTAAAACATAAATTGTTTCACAGCCCTAAAAATAATTTAAAAAACATATAAAAAGTTCAACAGCAATGTCTCCTTCCAGAGATCATGACCCAGTTAACATTAGCTGGCTGAGCACCGCTGAGCTAGTTAATGTTACAGCTCAGCTGAGAAGGACTCCAGTATTTTTTTTATTTCTACAGGAACAACGCACAATAAAAAGTCCCTGCACAAGAGTTAACTAGCAGCCAGTTTGCATCTCTAGTCCTTGAGCAGGCAGATGAAAAAACAACAGAGCAGCAAACATATCTCATAAGACAGCACAGTACATAAAAACTTGAAAAACTCAAACTGAAGGGGAATTTGAATTCTGGAGAAGAAAGTAACATCTGAAATCAAAAACTCCCCAAATCTGATAATACTTGCGTCATAAATCTGTAACCTGCCTGCAGATTGATGTGGAGCTGCACAAAATGTAAGCAAAAGCCTCAAACATCACCATCAGAGTTAAAAAAAAAAATCCAGATATTTACTACAAGTGAGTTTTTCTATGGATAACCACTGCACACACAGTTTATGCATACATTTCCTCCACTAATTAAGCCCATTGTTGTCGCACTGGCTATTATTTTATAGCTTGGGGTGCTACGAGGAGGATGAGAGAGTACGCCAGTGTTCACCCCAATTTTCTTGTTTGCAAAGCACAGCTTAATTGGGGCTAAATCTCAACAAAATCTCCTTTTTTCCCCACTCTAATGTACCCTGAAGAATTATCGCGCTGCTGCTGGTCCTCTTCTGGTTTAGACAGATTTCCCAGAAACCACAGCGATCTCAGTGGCCTCGTATCAGCATGTGGTCTTCAGCATTTTCTTGAGACAACTTAAAATTATTTAAGATTATCACAGCAAAGTAATGAAGGTGAAATATGTACATTTTTGGGACTGACAACTCCCTTGGTACCATGGTAACCCTGACGTAGTAAGACTACGACTTGTGGCCGAGTGCATTTAAATGCTGAGAGCTGCGTGCAAATTACAATATGATCTCACTCTGATATTTTCGCAGAAGAGATGAAAACATACAAGAGTTGAGGACTTAACCTCCACATCTCTCTAAAGGGCAGTCTCAATGACCTCCATTTGCAGTAAATGCACTCCAGAGGTGATAGACAGTAAGAAGCGGAGGAGGAGAATACGAGCATTGTCTGAGTTTTAAAAATGGGGCTTCAACATTTGCTACTGGAGGTCGACAAAACGAACATAATTGCCACACTTATTTGTGCTCTCTTCTGTTGCTGCATGAGGTAACTGTAATCTTTAGTCAGGAGCAGGTGTCCGCAGACAACATTCATCACCTGTTTTGACGCTCAACCGTAACAGCCTCCAGTTTCGGGTCACCAGTGGTGGCTGCCAAATCACTGCCAATTTACCCTTGACTTCCAGCTACCCTCCACTGACATACAGGAATACTTCAGCTGCAAGATGACCTTTTCATATCACTTTACTCCCTACGTGTTGCCTTGAATTTGTGAAGATTTTTTTTTTTCTCTCAAGGGTGAACAGGAAATCCAAAACAGGCACACATTTTCCATGAATTAAAGTAATCAGGGTCCTATTTTAACAAAACCAAAATTGTAACCAAATATCTATTTGCAATCTTTTCCACTACCCCAGTATGATCCAACTCATTCATCATGTTACAGGCTCAGTACCTCCCAAAACAAATTCCCAAAACACCCTGATTGCTTCAGTTCATGCAGAACTGTTCACCATAATTGTTCACGTTTACTGTGGAAGAAAAACTGCATCGAGGGTTGTGGAGCTGAAAAATAAAACTGAGGATCTGCACCATAATTGTGTTTATTTAGCCTTTATCTGACCAGTTTGGTCCCATTGAGATTAAGAATCTCTTTTTCAAGGGAGACTTGGCAAAGACAGTCAGCAGTGAAAAACACAAAATTGCAGAGTCACAAAATGTGTAGGCTGATGTAATTTTTTTGTTATAAAATATTTTATAGAAATAAAAATCAGCATTGTTTGGGAACTGGACAGTCGTCTTGGCACCCCTTCTCTCACAAGACTATACAAATAATTTCTATCAGAGTGTTTTCTGATCTACTGAGGACCACAGCATTGTGTGTACACGTAGAGCAAAGCTGCCTTATCCCCCTTTTTTAATGATCTGAAAGCTGTCTGTAGTTTGTAGGATTTTTGCCTCTAGTTCGTAACAAATCTGCCTCCGAAAAAAAGGGGGCCGCTCTACCTGCTGCATCTCTACAAACTGCCTCCCCTCTGGTGTCAGAAAAGACAGCAGGGACGTAGCAGCACCTACAATCGACCTTGAGTTAAAATGATTTCGCACACTTGTCAGAATGTGTGATAATGCAGCCGTGTCACTAGCAGCTGGGTCCTCCCTCACATCCCATGAGTGCAGTTGTGCTGGCGGGAAGAGAGTGCCGAATCCTGACTGTAAAAGGAATGAGGTGGAGAATCTGTCTCATCTCTGCAGCTCCACCTACGTTATTTTCTTCTTGAGTAGATCCCACTTTGTCCAAGACCCCTGAGAGCATATCTCTACTGCTCTTGCTTTTTTCCCTCTACAAGGTTCCCTCTCTGTTTTTATCATGTCTTTTGTTTGCACACTCCATGCATTTCAATGAGGTCAGTACAGATAAATGCATATGCATTAACCTCGTAAATTCCTAATGCAGAGAGCTCTCTCTTGAAAATTAGCTTACATACCATAAAACTATGCCTCGTTTTCTCAATAATTAACCCAGTACATTTTTTCACACAATATCATATCACGCAGATTATCAAATTAAACTAGTTTATAAAATTGATTACACAAAGTTTTTATGTGGCAGCAATGGATGTCTACAGACACCTTTCAGCCACTTTTCGTCATTTTAAAATAAGTGTAGGCCGCCGTGTAAATCTCTTTTCAAATCACACCTGTTTGCTGGAAGCTGAAATGTCACAGACAATCCCTTTAATGTCCAATTATGAAAATTAGAGCAACTACTTTTTTTTTTTCAAGTGCGCAATTAATCTGAAGCTGGGATGTCATGTTTGTTAAATTGTGCTTTTGATGGCCTCACACCTATAAACTAATTGGTTTATTTTTAAGGGAAAGCAAAATGATGTGAAACACAGGAGATCTTTCCCTTTAGTTTGGTTCTCCACTGATTCAGTGAGCTTTAGCGGCACATTTTAAAGCGCTTTCTGTTCAGAAGTGGTGAAGTTTTAATGTTTTGTAAAAGTAAATGTCTTGCGTTTTTTTTTCTGCTAGCTTTGCTGACAGACATGAGAGTAGCCGTGTTAACATCAGTAACATAGTGCCCACTGCTCACCCTCTGGTCTCTACTGGTTAGCTTGTGTTGAAGCGAGCTATCAGTACCTCTCATTCAGCAATTTACAGTCGTCACTCCCATGGTGGCCGGACAACGTTGTTGCACAAACACGGTGGTGAGCTTTCAGCCTCCCCTAGGTTGAGTAATCTGTTTCCTTTTGAGCCACTCAATTGCTTTTGCATTGTTAACTGTGTTAGCATCATTAGCCTAGCCAAAAGTACTAGCAGAGCTGCCAGTGATAACTTAGTTAACAAGTGACTTAACCCCCAAACTCTCTTTTTCCCTTAAAACTGATGTATAAAGTTATTTGGTAATGTTGTTGATAGATTCAGGTCCAAATCTCGACATTTTAAAGCAAACTATATGAACTCTACATATTGTGTTTAACCCTTTTTTCCTTCTCTCTGCTAAAAACATGAGCAACTTAAAAAGACAAAAAATACCAACAAATTGCTAAAAGAAAGTTACAAGAAAATCACCTGCAAATAAGCAAAAAATAAATAAATAAATACACAAAAGTGCAGATAATTAAATGAAAAAAATTTAATTATCTTATATATGTTATTACTTTTTTTCCGGCCAAATTTTAAATATAAAATGTATTATATTTATGAATATGGTTTTCTGGACATTTTTCCCTTTTTTGTAATAATTTTCTAATAATCTTCCCCCCACTTTTTAAAAACTATTTTTAAGGTAATTTTCACCTTTTACTGATTCCTTGCAATTTGTGGGACATTTCTTTCCAAGTTGGTCGTCGCATTTTTCCCCTACGTTTTCATATAATAATAAATAATAAACAAATGATAAATAAATAATAATAGCTTGTGAAAGACTTCTGGATGCATCACGAGAAAACTGATCCATGTTTCAAAGGGTTAAATATGCTAAGCGACTGCCCTCTACTAGTTGAAACCTGGCTTTTGCAATTTCTTTTTTTCCTACTGGCTGATCTGGTGGCTGGTGACGTATTTGATGGCAGCTTTTATCACCAGCCAATCACACACTTTTTTCCATTCTCATGATAGAGGCACTCTGTGGTTCAGTTACTTTTTTATGCCAGAGAGGTTTTACGGCACACAATTAAGCCGCCTACACAGCAGGCCAACTAAGGTGCACGATGTCTCCGAAGCAATGCTGCCTCACCACCTTTGGTCAGGCACCACTAGCTAGCTGTCACCTCACCCGGCTGGTGGTGGAGTACCAAAATTAACCTCTAGACCCACACACATAACCGGTCTAAGTGTTTTCATATTTTAATCTTCACCCTTAAACTGCAGAATAAAACAGCTGCCCATCAGGAAGGAGACAGCAAAGCTACAGAGACTGCTACACATGGAGTGGAAGTTGTGTTGGACTGAGTGATGGTGGTACGGGAGGCTCTCGTAAAGCTCAAGGCCAGCTTTGTTTGGCAGCATCCATCTATCTAACTCCCTGTCTGTCAGTCACCCTCGCTCGTTAGCCATTTACAGCTGTGGTTTAGGAGGCCGGACCCCAATGAGCAGAGGAGCTATAAAACCAGCCCGAATTTAAAATCGCCTGCAGTGAACACAGATAGGACAGCGAGGAAGCACGTAGGTCCTGTGCGCTGGTGCATGAGACTCGCACAAGAATAGAATTTTTGATTACAATGCATTGTTTCGTTCTGAAAGTACAAAATGGGACAGCAGAGTCATTTCTGTCTCTGATCTTAGAACATGAGATAGCTCTTAATGACATACTGTACTAACTCTCCCCCGAGGATTACATCCACTTTCCAACCTTTTCTGCTTTCTCTATTAATATCCACCACCTACCAGAATAAACAGAAATCTGTCAACACATCTTATAAAACATTTCTTTGCTTTTACTTTCCTGTCACAAATAATAACTGTTGTTTATTTCAACTGGATCACTACTGTAAAATGCCTCATCCTGCTATTACAGGCATATTTTGGTTAATGTATTAGCAGTGGTGGAAAGCTCAAGTGATGTACTTAAGTACAATTTCGAAGTACTTAATTCATTACTTTTCCTGCAATTTTACTTTTACTACATGACTACATGACTATATGTATTTAACAAACTTCATTATTTCATGTAATGTTTTGAAGGTGACAAACTATTTCAACACTCCACAACCTCCACCACGTATGCAGCCAGTCATCTGCAGTTCTGACTTTTAAGTTCCATGTATTTGTTTCATGGATCTATCAATTTAAGTTTATCATCTCACCTTGGTGAGTTTGTGTGAGCTAAATGTGCATATAGTGTACAATCAGTTGCCAGATATGTGATCAGCAGTATCCCAAATCTTTCTGGTTCCAGCTTTTCAGATGTCAATAATTGCTGGTTTCCATTCAAGCAGTGGGTGAGGAGCTGGACAACCCGACTCGCTACCAGATCCCAAACTTTCTGTTGCTGCTGTACACAGGTTAGACCTGGTGCTACTGGCCACCATCCCGCTGGGGGGTTTGTGCTGGCTAAATTCAAGCTGCTACAGCTGCCAACACCAAGGTGCTGGTTGGTCTCCGGTGCTGCTCTCCACTAGACAAAGTACAAAGCGGTGGGAAGCAAGGCAGAGGGACGGTGGGGTAGCTAGCCAGAGGGGCTGAGTGAAGTCGGTGAAATAATATGAATAAATAAATCAACGTATCGGAAACACTGGGTTACGCATGGGACACAGCCTGTGTGAGAGGCATGTGTGTGTCGCTGAACCTGCTGTCTTTGTGAAATCCATGTCAACAGGTTGGAGAAGCCAAACTGACCACGTGAGCGGCTCTGCTCAGGAGTGAAGTGGCTGCTGCTCAGCTGCGGCACATCTAGACATAGATGATAGAGTCTCTCTGATTTTTTGTGTATGATGCAGTCAGTGCTCAGCAAAAGTAGACAGTGAAAAATACTTCTAATCAAATAATCATATTGACATTATAGCAGCTCCTACTACAGTTTCAATGTCTGTTTTTGTCACAGATGTAGAAATGAAAATATCTGTTTTACTCAACCTTTCCTTTTTCTGCTTCAAAGTGAAAGCCCTTTGACAATGTTTCTGTCAAATGAATTCCTTCAGTTGTTCACCAGGCTTTTTTATTGTAAAAAACTTGTATGTCTGTATTGATGACAATACAGTGGCCTGCACTGTATTGTCAGTGGAGCATTGGCTTTTAATAGGTGAACTACAGTAGTTAAAACAGCAGGCAGCTCTGAAGCAGCACCGCAGCAACGATGCTGCCAATGTGGACACTGCAAGCATGCGAGCCGCAGCACTTCAGCAAGGTAGCTGTCATGCACTGCTCACACATACAGTGTGGCCCGGGCGTTATGGAAAGGACAGCGTGCAGGTGCTCGTGGTTGTCTTGTGGTAGAGGCTTAGGACAGACGGGGTGATCTGCAGCAGGAGGGTGTATTTTCACATTCCTTTTATTTTCTTCCTTGCCTTTTTCAGATCTCTGCCTACCGCAGCTTTCAATCACAGATAAGGCTCAAAGACACGTACCTAATGTGTGCGTCTCTGTTCTCTACCTGCCACTTTCCTGAATTACGTGTGTTAATGGCGAGATATTAGAACTGATGCACTGCTTCATATTGAAATATCAGTAGCTGAGGTGAAGTGAGTAGCTCTCAGCACAGTACGAACATTTTATCAGTGAGCGCGGTGTTTCTTTGTGTTCTTTCAGGAGCTGTATGCAATTTATGTTGCCACTGCTTACTTATACCCAGCATTCTGTGTGTTATGTAATAAATGCCTTTACCAGAGCAGGTGAAAGTACATAAAAACCTTCAGCATTCATCTGTTATTATTCCCTTCTCTTTCATAATCCTCCATCTATATTTTTATAGCACAGAGTATATTGTAACAAAAGCGCTGCACACAAAACACCAAGATTTTTCTCTTTTTTTTTTTATTCGCAGTTTGTGTTGTGCTGGTGTGCAGCCGAACACAAGTTTGGGCTCAAATATTTCACTGGAGCATGACAAAAATGTGATGATAGTCCTTGAAGTTTGAAGGCAAACAACTGGAAAAACATGTCATCCAGGCGACTCGTCTAAAATATTAAATTCTGCGATGACATGTCATTCCGGGAGACAAGATAGAGGAACACACAGAGCAGGAGAAGTCACTGTCAAATGTCTTTCACCTTCAGCAAGAGGGGGGCGTCTAATCATGACGAACATGACAGCTTTCACCGTGTAGGACTGAGAAAGCTCTGCAATGTCATGAAAAATAAACAGCAGAATGTTACTGGGGAGGCGGTCTTCTCTGCCTCTCATGTCTGAAGGAACAGTGTCACATGCACCAGCTAGGAGCTGAAGTTTTCATCATGGAAACTCCTGTATCAAATTTGAAGAAGGAACTCTTGCTCCTTTATGATTAAATCTGGTTAATCAAGCTGAGCTGGAACGTACCCTTTGACAGCTCGCGTTAATTTATCTCTCCATCTCCGCTTCTCCATCTCTGATCAAATCCTCAATTTAACTGCGGTTATTAATGCGTCAGTTAACGGAGTCCATTAATTTGGTGGATCTTTGAGCCTGCTGGTAGATGCAGACCTCACGCCGACACATCCATCATCTGAGGGCAAGCTGCAGCGCGGGGGCCCCCAACAGGACACGGGAGACTCCAACAATGACTCACTGCTTGGCTCAACCTGACATGGCAGCTATTTAATCATTCATTAGCGGTGGTGGACGGTGGATGTGGTGGCGGCAGGTGGGTGGCTGAATTGAGAGGTGGTGGAGGGACTGCACACAATAGAAATGTGCATGCATTTGTTATAAGCACGTTAGAGCTACAAAACTATGATTCTAAGCAAAGACGATTTAGAAATCGGGCAACATGCACTTTACTGCACTCATGTGAGATCAAGCCAAATGAAATTACGTCAAGATCTTGCACATGTTCAAACACACACACAACCTTAGAGGCTTAAGTGTTGTTATTTTTTTAGTGTCTCACAACAGAGTTATTATCTTAAATTGCACTGAAAGTTGACACAAAATCAGCAAAATCATGATCAACAGTTTGTTATGTCTTGGTTTCTATTGGTCATGGTAACATTTTGGTTCTGAGAATGAGGCATCGTGAAAAACAAGAAATCAGGTGGGTCAAGAGAGACAAGTGGTATTTCTCTGTGCTGTGAGGGATTACAGACATTACAGGTACATTAACTATCAGTTTTAAATCCAAACAAAGTGAGTAGACTGATCAATTTGGGTTCATTTACGGCTGGTTTACAAGTCTGATTACTGTGCGTATGACGTTTTGTGGGGGTGTAATGATCCATCTGCTTGGGTGAAATATTTTGGATTTCAGAGAAAAGATGGATCAAGATACAAAGCAAATGCCATGTAAACAGTGACGTTGTGAGAGAAAGTACACGAGGAACACGAGGAACCGGGCATCTCAATCTGCTAACTTCTTTCTCTTTCTACAGCAATATTAGCTGCTCTCTTTTAAGAGTGTTAGGCTGAAAAATGATGCATGTGGGCTGAAATTAAACTCTGCTGTTCTGTCAGGAGGCACAGTGATTTAGGAAAACATCTGTGAATGAGAAAAAATGTAAATTAAAAATGTAGTTTGTAAAGATATAAGAATAGGAAAAGTCTGAATCATAATGCGATGACACTAGTGATTTACAGCCCTTTGTTTCTTGTCCCATCAGTCTTTGTTTGAGCGTTATTTTCACAGATCACAGCAACTGAGATCGGCACAATGTTACTTGATGCCAAAGCTACAATAATAAAAGGAAAGCAATTATCCTTCTGAGGACGTGGGGCAGTATGAACCTCACAGTAGAGCTTATTTAAAGACATGCTCATTCGAACAAAGTCACTCCTGATTTTAAAATATAATTTGATTAAGTGAAAAAGGTTAAAAACATCCTCAGTGTAAAAGGTCAAACTGGCCCTGACGAGATGGCGCATGCACACACACATGCGCAGCGGCAGTTAAGGTCAGTGTAACGTTCGGCGACTTGGCTTCACACATGCATGCACAGGAGAGTGATTAAACTCGACTAAGAGTGATGTCTTTAATCTCCTACATGGAAATCCAGGCCATGCCCTTATTCCTGCCTCTGTGTGACAGGAGCGGCTGGGTGTGGCTGCACCCTTTGGGTTGAACAAATCTTTGATTTTCACGAGGGGCCAAGCTTAATAACATTTCTGCTGCCAATTACACAGCCAGGCTACTGCAGGCTTGAAGAGTACTGCTTCCTATGAGGCGGGGAATTACCTGTTTTGTAAAAAGCCCAAGCAGAAAGCCAGAGTAATGCCGCCGCCATACTGCAAAGATTCAGCTGAAGCTAGCTTAACATTTCATGAATGCTACAGTAGCTGGAAGCCGCTGCCTGAATCCTTCGCCTAATGCATGCAGGTATAAAGGCATCAAACCAAGCCGTTAATGAAAACATATCGACACACCTCCCTCCTTCTCTCGCTCGTTAACAGGAGCTTCAAGTCTCATCTTCTCTTCTCCTCCCTCTAATCTCCTCTCTCCTGTGTAACCAAGGGGCCTCTCCTCTTCTCTCCTGCCTCACATTCTTATTACTCAATTCAAACACATTTGCATTTTTTTCCTCATTGTCTCATATTCCTGTCATTGTTATTGCATTTGTAATACTCTTAATAATTTGCCACCTTTTTCATAAGGCACGGATCTCATATTGTTTGTTGCTGAGGCGAGTTTTATTACAGCGGCTGCTCCTGCAGGTATTTTGGATATCGCTGTGCCGAAAAACACAGTTTTCGCTTGAACATTTCGATTTAATGAATCCCAGTGTTGCCATTGTCAGGTGAATGTGTTTATTTTCATTCTTATCGTCATCATATTAATGATTTTTCTGTGTTTGATAACTACACAAGTTCCCAATAACAGCTTATCTGTTTCTCCCCACTCACATCTAAACACACACCCATCATTTTGTCATGACAAGGTTTCTTTTAATTTTCCAACAAACCATCCTCAATCTCAGAATTTTCAGAGAACTGTGTGGACAACTCAGCATGACTCAATAATGTTCTGATATGAAAGACATTTTTGAAATGTTTTTAAATGTTATTCACAGACAGCTCCACATAACACCTTACAGACGTACTTTACAGCACTAACTAACATACATGATGCACCTATTTTTAGATTCAGCATGACTTACACTTCAAAATATACAAAAAAGATGTTCATTGTAACTTTCCAGATAATCATCATATTTGGAAGATTTCTTATTAAAAGTGAAGGTATAAAGTTAATAAAGAGTAGACTATATTCCAATTAACCCCCAATTTGAACCCATATACCCATATAGTGCAACTCTCACCCCATCCATGTCAACAATGATCAGAGACAGAAGATGTCTTACTTCAGTATGGTCTATATATTTTCCCCATGTGGTGTCATAAAACTGCACTGTGTGTCTTAAAATTGTTGAATTTTATATCATGGCTCCAGTTCTTTCATTAATTTTTTACTGGTGGTGGCCTTTTTACGAGCTACTAGGAACGATCACAAGGATAAGTGTGGTGGAAAGACACTTAAATATCACTTTCATTTTTTAAATGATTTTTTAAAGCCAAATTTTTTATGCCTGATCTGAGGTGGAAACAGTTAGTCACTTTTTTTCATGGTAGTCTTTGAGTAACGTAACGTCATCTCCATTTCAACACTATAACAACAGTGTAGATTTTTAGCACAAGTAATAATTATTTATCAAATAACTGAATTTAATATAACATGTTATTAATACTCACATTAATATGTGAGTTATGTAGCTTTGTGAGCTGTGTGTCTGTACTCTAATAATATCAAACTTAATAAACCAAACACTTCTCAGTGGCCTTACAAAATAACTTTTGGTAACAACAAAAACTCCTACTTGAACTGAAGCTGAGTAAGTAGGTAAACTCCCCTCCGAAAAAAACAGAAATATTTTACACACAAAGGCTTTGCGAAGTGTGTGACTGTAGCTGGAGTAAAATAAGACAGTTTGCTGCAACATCCAAAACACAGCAGGACATGTAACAAGCAACATTATTGTGAGAGGACAAGTGAAAAAAAATTAAGACCTTTGCAAACAAAATTTAAGACTTTGTTGACTTTTAAAGGCCTTAAATTTAAGGCTTTTTAAGACTTTTAAGACCCAGCAGTTACCTGGTATATAAATGAAGTCACCATTATTATTAACATTATAATTATTATCTTTTTTTTTTAAACTTGTCAATAAAGGATACATGGCCTAGGGTACAAAGGTTTACCTGACCCCTCTCCCTCTCTTTCACCTCTATCTGTCCACAAATTGTCTTTCATTTCATGTCTTCTCTTTGCTTCCTGTCTCACAGCCATCTTTTCTGCCCATCTTTATCCCCCTCGATCTGTCTTCACGGCTGATCTTTCTTCCTCCATCTTTTTTCTTGATTCATCCATCCAAACTCCTGCCTCCTCAGACGGTGATTAATCTTCGCTGGTCTTCCTCTTTCTGTCTTTCTTTCTCTCTCATCTCTCTATCCCTGATGCTTCTTTCTTCACACTTGTTTTACTGCTGAGCCTCTCTCCACCTTTCTCTCCATTTCCCCTCCTTCTCCATCCCCAGCTCCTCCCTGTATCCCTCTTTCCGCTGCTCGACCACAGTGATCCAGAGGTTAATTAGCCCTCCAAGTGTCAGACTGTTAGATCCCCTCTGCCTACCTGCTAGCTGCCCTGTGATTGCCTCGGTAGGGGGACTAACAAGCTCGGGAGTCAAACATCGGAGCAGGCAGAAAGAAGAGAAGAGTGAGAAAAATGAGGAGGAAGAGCGAGGAGAAAGCACGGACAGAATAATGATTTAAAGGGAAATGTAGGGGAGACAGATGTGAGGAAAGAGGGAGAGAGGAGAGATGACAGCTTAGCTATTATGGGGAAGCAGAGGGAAAAGGGGAAGAGGAGACGAAAGGTAATGCAGAACAAAGGAGAGGAGGATATGTGAGGATAGAGAGAGGATAAAGGAAGGAGGGAGAGCTTTGTCAGGTGGACGAGTAAACGAAGGAAGCCTAGTTAGGTGTGAATAAATGTTCATGAACCAACTGGAGGATAGAAACAAAAATAAATGACAGGCGAGAACGGAAAAGGGGGAAAAAAGTAAATATCAAGTTGGAGAATAATAACGAGCTGGATAAAGCGAGATGGTGAAGAGATAGAAGATAGAGGGCAAGAAATAAATTCAAAGGAAAGGCAATAAAAGAAAAACTAGGAGGATGGACAGAGGGTAAAAAGATAAAAAGAAATAGACGAAGCAGATGATGATAGAGGGACTGATAAAAATTGTGACTGTCAAATGTAATGAAAGGGGAAAGATTATGGACAATAAATGAGTCAAATACAAAGACTATGAATAGATTATAAATAAAGGGACAGAGTGATGGAAGAGCTACAATAGATTAAAAGATTCGAAAGATTCAAACTATTCAAACATTCTATTCTATTCTATTCAAACAGGACCACTTGAAATTTATTTTGTTTTTACAGTTTCTGGCTTTGATAAGCAGCGCAATTTTTGCTTTTCTTTTTTTAAAAGAAAAGATGCATTCCAATCCAGTTTCCTTAAAAGAAAAAAAGAAGAAAAGAAAACAAAAACTACATTTTTTTCAGTTTTCTATAAAAATTGGCAAATATATTACAAGAAAAAAAAACAATCTTTTTAAAGAAAACAATCCCATCAAACACATTGTTTTCTTTAAATATAAATTTTAAGGAAAAAAAAAGAAAAAAATGTTTGTTTTCGATAAAAATCACCAGAAATAAAATAAGAAATTTTTTTTGCCAAAAAAAGAAATGTGGGTTTGTAAGGCATGTTTTCTCTGAAAATAGGCAGTACAATAGATAAGAAATACAGCCATTTACAGTTGTATTCCCCTTCCTTGGGCCAAAAGTGCTTAAAAATTATTTGACATGCCTTAAGGAAATATATAAAAAGAGAGACAGAATGCAGGGAGAAAACAAAGAAACTTTCGTGATGAACAAATAAACAAAAAAAAAAAACAAAACAAAATAAACATGTATACACATACTTAAGTTACGTTACATCACCAGCTGCAGAATTCCCCTTATGTTACATTAATGTGCTTAAACTTATTACACACAAAAAACCTCCATGATTTTTACTAGTTGTATTACTTTCAAGACCTAGAAAATGTGATTGTAAAATTCCATGACTTTTGCAGGTTTCTCACGACCGTGGGATCCCTGGCTGTAAGAATATGCAGGGAGCAAAGTAAAAACATAACAGAAGCAAAGATAAAGATGGCGGAGATGACTGACAGCAGGACGGGAGCTGGAAATGGGAGAGGAAGGCTGAAACAGAGAAATAAATGAGGAGAGCTGCAGATCTGATGCACGAGAGAGACGAGAAGAAGGAGGCTGTTAACCAAAAGACAGAGATTAGAGAGACGGGAGTAGAAAACAGAAAGAAATGGACAGAGAGGAAGATGAAGGCTGATACAAACAGACACTGAGGAGGGAAATCAAGCAAAGAGCGCTGAGATAATAACTCTGAAATTAAGTGTTATTATTGCTATTGTTTCCCTTTTAAATGTAACCCCCTTTGACTGCTTTAAACAGGAGCAGGTATTCTAACTGTGAGGAAACGCAACAATTATGATACAAATCATTGTGCAGCCTTATCATAAATAAGCGTGGGGAGAATATGAGCAAGAGTTGTGTGTGAGACATGACAAATGAAGAAAATACTCAACACTTCAAGGTAAAAATGTGGATGATTGATTTTGTTTTTTAACCAAATAAAAACAATATTTTTTGTAACCTTTTCAACATTTGTAAGAGAGTTATTTACGAGTAGTGAATAAGAGGCAGCTGATGTTTGTATTTTGAATTTGTTTTGACACAATTTGACTGATCCAGATCAGCTCATAGTGACAATATGGTGCTTCAGGGATTCGAATCAAACTTGAGCAACACTGTCAGAGTATCCTGGTGCTGGATTGCATTTTGAAAACTGCAGCAAGAAAGCTGCATCAACTGCATGAACTCAAAGTTTTTGTCTTAGGCTCTCATCAGAAAGGGCAGCCTATCAAAGTGATTGAAATTTAAGCATTTAGCTGTTGACCTCATTAAGAAATTATGATTCGTGATTCCAGAGGTCTTTTTTTTAAGTGTTCTTCACAGCAGGAGCAGGTAATCACACTAGTGTTTGTACCCAAGTAGCAAGATTCGTTAAAACGTTTGCTTCCTCCTAAACTCTGTAAACGGATATCTGCATATGTACAATGAAATTGTAGGCAAGAGTGAGATTTTGGTATCAAAAGTGTTCTGGTTTCTGTTTGTTGACCAAGTAGCGCTGACAGATCGCATTTGAGCGGGCTTCGGTTGCCTGCAGGTAAGCAGTCTGTATGAAGAACAAACTGGCCAAACAAACAACAATTTCAGGCTAAATCTGATTCCCTTTGTTTATCTTTATTATTATTATTATTTGGTCTCTGAAGTTTGTACATGTTGTCCCTGTGACCTTAAAGGATCCAGGATAAGGATCCTTTAGGACTGGGGAACTGGAGCGCTGGGATTTAAGTAAAGTGAGGTTAGGTTTGTTTTAGGTCATAATACCGTCTCTCTATCTATCTTTTTCTTTCTCGTTTTTTCAAGGACTTATCTTATTTTATGGTTCATCAATTAACGTGTAACAGCAAAATTGTCATGCAAGGTTTGATGCGGGTTTACATTTATCTTTGTAAATCTCAGTTTGTTTATCAAAAACCACTTGGTAAACTGACGGTAAATGACAATATCTGTTCACAAGGTTTAACCGAAATGTTTACTGGATCTTTCTCAAACTGCTATCTGAACTGTATTGCAATCACAAGAAATGTTTGATTAAAAAGATGTGTGGAGAGTTGCCGGGTTAAACTATAAACTGATTTGTCTGAGTGAAATCAAAAAACCCAAACATACATTCCTCCAGATAAACTGGCTTTTACAAAAAAGTTCAAAGCGATGGGGTAACAAATGAATTAATCAAAGAATTAACTAAGATTAAACCGAACACACAGCAGCTGAAGACTGTGTCCCTGTGAGCGTCTTTCACGCTCAACTAATTTCAGCACATCTGCTTTTAAAAAGAGCTTCATGAGATGCCAGGTCAGGTGATGCTGTACACTTAAGTTTCTACCAAAAAACGTCCACTAAGCACTGCCAAACTATTTACATCAAAGTGATTTAAGAAAAAAAAAAAAGGATATTATGGCAGCTCGCTAAAAATTGCTCTAACAGACGAAGTCTTAGCGCAGAGCGGCTACACAGGAGCCCCCAAAAGTATCGGTCTCTGACCGTTAGGCCAATAACCAAGATTGCCCTCACCTCAGAGCTAAAGCGTATGTTGTTGTTGTTTTTGAAAAATTAGAAGAAAGAAGTTTAGGTACACACCACTCCGAAGTCCAGATTTTGTTCGATCCACTCCTGGCCGTCCTTGAACTCCTCGTGCAGACCCATGATGTAGAGGGTGTCCAAGGCATCCACAATGGTTGCCCCTAGTTGGGAATTGCCTGCAGAAGACAAACGGTAAAACAATTAGGAAAATGAGATTCATTTGTCCAGTCACGCACGAACTAATTCGCTTCATATAAAACCTCACCTCTGGGAATTATGAGCGGAAAACTAATCACAAAACACAATGGGCCTAATTTGTGGAAGGAGAAACGAAGATAGTATTTGTTGCATTGAAAAAATAAGAAAGTACTCAGATGAATTTTATATATGCAATTAAAACTTTGCTGCATGGTCATCCATGCACAACAACACGGGAAAAAAATGCAAAATCCATTTAGAAAGAGATGTAAATTGTGCTCGGACAATCACTGAGGGAATCAATTGATATGTTAAATCAAGATGAGTCAGAAAATATCTTACTTGGAGGAAAGCCATTTCTTCCAAGCAATTAAATCTGTGCAATGTTATCCCCCAGCCAGCATTAGGCGCTGTGACATGAGGAGACCAGATGAACACTCAGTCTGTCTAACTAACTTGTATATTTTTTTCAAAATACATGTCTATAAATAAATACTAATAAATACGTACATATCACACACACATAACATACATGTGTAAATAAATGTATAAATATTCATATTGTACCTAGTCCTTTGTTCTAGGACTAGGTACAATATGAATATTTATACATATATTTACAGATATACACATTAAAGTGTTTTTACAGGTATTGTATGTACTCCTGGCAGTAGAATAAGTCACCATAAACCTTTATAAAGGACCAGTCTTCCAAAAGAAAAATACAACAAATTAAAATAAAATAGTAAATATATTATAATATAATATATAATATAATAAATACATTAATAAAATAAGTAAAAAATAAAATAAAATTAAATTAAAATGAATAAATAAATAACAGTGTACAGTGAATACATCAGAAGCTGAAAAAAATTACTTGATACAGATTTTTGGTCATAATGTCCAGCACTATTCAAGAGACAGCGATTCGACTATAAAAAAAATAATGTAAAACATGCAGCTATTGCTAAGTTGCCCTTGAGCAAAGCCCAACTGAACTGGGGATGTTCAGTGCCCTGCAGCTGTGTACCTTTTGGATCAAGGTTAAAATTAATATTTGAACATTTTCATGTGATGTATGAACTCTATCCACCTGCATGTGTGACCAGCGGGAATTAAAACATTGTTGAGCCGCGACCGATCCTCCTCCCCTGAATTACAGCAGTCTGCAGCTGACGCAATTAGGTCAGTGTCTCGCAACAGAGATAAGACATCAAGTTAATTAGTGCAGAGATAAAATATCAAAGGTGTCAGATCATCATAAATAATTTGCCTTGTTCGCTTGAGAGTCTTGGTTTGGATGTCATCGACACCAAAAAAGTGTTGTGATTCTGTTCACGTATTTATAACATAGCTCTCTGTCAACAGGGTGAAACTAGGTCTGTTAAAGCAAAGTACAGTATCCGTAGTTTCACCATCATTGATCAGCCACCTCCTAAACCCATCAACATATATTACGGTTATTTCGTGCACCTGAGAAATAAAACGTTACTGATTGCCCCTTTATGTACGTTGCAACATCATCAAGCACCGCTGGTTCACTGCTGCATTTTCACTCTTTATACTGTTGTAATTTTACTACAGCTGAGGTCAGCAGCTCTGTGACTCCGGCTTTGGGACCGTTATCTCCTCATAATGCACAGCCATTAATGCTGTGCTTTCTAAATACAACAAGCTTTGAATGTATTGTCACAATCACATCACCGCAGGGTAGATCTGACCTTAATTTCAAACAGGGAACACACATCAGTCAGTCTGTCCGTTAGCCTGACAGTTTGTTAAATCCACGTTGTTCTTGTTGTTTCCTTCAGTTGTGATGATGCTCAATAGCTGCTTTCAAAGGTTTATTCAGTATGTCATCTTGTGCTATTCATCATTAGAGTCATTAGAGATATTTGCACATTTGTGTTTCCACATTAACACTTCTGCAGCAGATTAAGTCACCACAACACTTCGTTACCACGATATATTCAACAGTTATGCTAATGAGATCAATAATTAATTAGAGATACTCATCTTCTGCTGAACATGTAGTCACCATCAGGAATGCTAAATTTACAGAAGCCACACTCATTCTGTCACCATATTCCATTATCAAATGTAACATTTTAAAGTTTCTTTTAGATTATATCAATATTTTTTCCAAATATTAATTAGTTCACAATCCACATGAAACTTCTAAACTGGTTCGCCTGTTACTCCTGTTATTTCCCTCCCCTAAAACGGGTGAAAAACATCCTGAATAACATCACAAGCTGAGATTTCATTAAACAAAAAATTATGACCAGTGTGTTAACAGCATGCCAAACTAATCAGCACACGAGGCCAAATTGACACCTAAGTGAGCACATGGCTGGTAGCATTGAAAAGGTTATTTTTTTAAACAGGGTTTGGTGCAGTCTTCACTCCACATAAATCAATTCCAGTGAACAATGAGGACAAAACACCATCACTGATCTGTTTTTTTCAGTTTGTGGAGCTCTGCAAAGGAATTAGTATGGGGAAAAAATAAAACTGATTCTGATATTTTGTGTTATTTTTGGCATTTAAAACAAATCTATTTTTTGGGGCCTGCCGGGGTTTCTTGTTGGCCTGGCAGACCACCAGACCTGTACAATTTCAGGGGAAACACTGGGCTATTTTCAGGTCAGTTCAGATTGACTACATTTAACAGACACTTTGAATGTTGCATTGTGCTACAAGGCTGAGCTGCAACACATTAATAGTTCATATTTACGGATTTTGTTTGACAAATGTACAAAGATAATTTTGCATTTTTGATATTAAAAATACCTTACAAAAGTTACTTCTCCTTGTTCAGTGGGATCAAGCACACAATTACCCTTGGTCAAGAGATGTTTCTGCAATATTTTCATGAATAATTTGCAGTGTAAAATAAATGCAGTCAAACAAAAATTACTACACCTCTGTAAGAAACATTGGAAGGAGGAGATTTGGTGCTAGCCAAAACTCAATTATGTTCAGATTAAAGAAGATTACTACACAGAACCTTATTTAACATTAAAGTTTAGGAGGGGACAGAGGTCCCTGTGTGCCCAGCTGAGGTCTGGGACCTTGCCTCTGGCGATAAAAGTCAGTAGGTAAAAAGGAATTCCTGAAGAGCAGCGTATGTGTGTTTTGTGTGAGCTTGAAGTTGTTGAGGATGAATTTCATTTTTTGTTCTACTGCTCTTTGTGTAGTGACCTTTGTTAGAAAAAGATCGGGTGAAGAACCCTGACTTATTTTGGTTGGCTGAGTGTGATATGTTGAGTTGGTTCTTTAAGGAGGAGATTTATGCCAGAGTCACTGAAAACGTATTACGCCAGAGAACACTGTATACACTATAATAGTAAAATTGCCTAATA
The DNA here is from genome assembly GCF_008729295.1 of Plectropomus leopardus. Taxonomy (NCBI): domain Eukaryota; kingdom Metazoa; phylum Chordata; class Actinopteri; order Perciformes; family Serranidae; genus Plectropomus; species Plectropomus leopardus. The sequence continues at coordinate 28,866,047 of NC_056472.1, read as the reverse complement.
TTGATTTGTGTATTTTGAAAGGCACCTTGTATAAATTAGAGGATGTATTAGAAAAGGCTATGTGACCATCTTTGTATTCTTGCATTGTTATCGTCAGTGTCTTATAAGCCCATGTGAACAATTAAGTGCATGACAGTTAAATAAACCAATCAATCAATCTCCCTTTGCAAGTTAGTCCAGTATATTGGTTTGAAATGGTTTGTATTTATCAGGTTAACCAAAGAAGAAGATGAACTTACATTGGAGACCAAAGTTAATGTTTTTATTATTATTATTATTATAAGAATAACCACCTGTAATTGATATATTGGCATAATTGTATTCTGACTATAGATAAAACACTTTAAAGCACATCTTGAGCATCACTTCGTAAACACAGATGGAGCACCTCTGTGTCATAGGGTGGGGGAAAAAATTGATGCAGCATAGTATTGTGATATTTTGCATGGCTATTTGGTAATGATACATGGATGCCAAGTGTTGATTTTTTAGTTAACCAAACTGTTTATACTGAAAATACAAATTAAAAAAATTTGGTAGCCTACTGGAATAATCAAATTAAATGCTTTTTCAGTCCACTACAAACATTTCTTGCTGCAATAAAAATATTAAAGTGAGATGAACAGACTGAAAGCTTAAGCTTATTAGAAAAGACAAATATTGACAAAGTTTTCCTTTAGGGACCTAATTTGCAGTTGTAATAAATTCAAGGTTCAAGGATACCTTATTAGTCTTATAAGTAAAACTGTCTTGGATAAAAAGAAATTTCTGCACAAACCAGACATCAAATACAAACAACAGCAACAACAAATAAGACATCAAATATTAAATAAGACACATGCAAAACATTTGCTAGTGATAAAATACTGAGCAAATTGGACACTGACTCACAAATTAGAATTATGGGGCTTACTACTGCTGCCCGGGTACTCATTCACTTATTACGGTTATACTCAGCATAGCGCAAACATAAAAGATTACAATAATATTGTATCGTGCCTGAAGTATTGTTGTGATAATGTGATAATATCATATCGTAGACCTCTTGTGATTCCCACCTCTACTGTGTAATAGAGATGATGCATTAACAGCACATTTATTGTGTAAATATCAAACTGTGGGAATAATATTTTCCCTCTTATAAAAAATAAATAAATAAATAAATAATGTCAGCTTACTTTCCTTACCATTAAACAAAAGAACCTGGAATAAATCGCCTCACTGATATGTAAAATTATACTGCGAGGTGTTTCAAGATCTCATCAGATCACCTCAATAATCTGTTGATATGCTAATCAAATCTACAACTGCCCCCTGTGTTTAGTTTAGTCCCATGCATATACGCTCACAACATATTTCAGTGGTAAAAGTCTGTGGCACTGCCCTTTAAATTCTTCCCTATTTCATATCAGCCTCAGCGTGTGCTGCTGGAATTCCTGAGCCTCCCGGCCATCCCCTCCTTATCTCTGACTCCATTCAAAAGCAGAGCGTCTGGCTTCATGCAGGAGCTGCAGCGTTATTATCATTATAGACAGGAACCTCTAAATCACTCTAAAAATACACTGCAGTCAGGCAGGCCAGGCTGATAGCAAGATGCCCTGGCCGCCTGCCGGATCTTGACAGATTGGCCCGACTGTTGGTGGAGCGAAGCCCCCTCTGCTGCACCACACAACCCCCAGCTCCCTCCCTTCTGTCACTTTCATCACCCGCAGGTACGCTGTAGGCAGTCGTAGCAATGTGACACCATTGAGGCGAAGATAGAGGCCTGTCAAAGTTCTCCAGTCGGAGAATATTCCATTGATGTCAAGGTTTTGTGTAACAGCTCCTGAATACAGTGCTCCCAGTGTGTTCACAACAATGATACACCAAAAATGAAAATGTGATATTGACATTAAGTTATTTATACATGTTTTTTCCCCTCTAAAATACCAAGAAGCGTATTCCCAAATGTATCAGAAACAATTCTTATTATTTCTCTTGATGCTAAAAGTGCCATCTTGCCAGCAATCCTCCAGAGTAATCCAGGCATCTTATCATTCATCTTTAACATGCATGTTTAAACATGTTGTTGGTTCAGTTTTACAGACAAACATCCTTTTATTTTGAAGTCTTTCAACTGAATTGTACAGATAAGGAAGAAGGTGCAACATAAATGTGAAACCGAGGTATTTATCGTTCCCTTCTGCTCTGCTGATACACACTTCATGATAACAGTACCACTGTTATGTCTGCATTATAGTGAAATATTGAAAATGCATCCTTCTGCAGCTCTCCCCTCTCTGTCCTAAGCCTCTCCCTGACGACAATGTGCACACGCGTCATACAGTATCGCAGTGTTTCCCATACACTGATTAATTTAATCTTATTTTATTGGAGATGTATGCATCCAGTGCATTTGCTCGGCCCCTCCTCACCCTGCTTTCTCTCCATCTCTGTTTATCTGACCACAAATGAGACAAGATTTAGCTGCTAGCCACCCCACAATCCCTCTGCCATGCGCAACTGTGGACTTTGCCAGAAGAAGACATGGCAGCAGCTCGAGTTCGGCCAGCGCAACCTCCCAGCAGGCTATTGGCCAGCAGGCCGCGGCAGGTCTAACCTGCAGCCACTTTTACACAAAGATGGCGCTATAGAGCTGCAACAAAATCCCACCTTTATACTGCCCTGCACATTTACACAGAACCAAATGATGGCGGCATCATGCTGCTCCAGTGTGTGATTATACACTGCATCGTCAATCAAAAGAGCCATGACGGGCGTGACGATTAACACACGAGCATCCGCCTCTAGCGTGACATATAATATATGCATCAGCAGTGTATTATAAACAATTACAAAGGCATAACATGTCAATCACAATCATTTACTGTCTCTGTTATATATGCTCGGAGGATAAGGAGCTCCTGAATCTCATTATTTTCATAGTTCGTGGAAATGTGCAGCCGCTGTTTGATTGGGTGGCACATAAACACACGTCATGAAAATGTCACGTCTTTCTGGCTTTACGTTTTACACAGACCTCGTCATAGTGCTATTACTACCTCTGTGCTCAGCTCAGAGGCAAGACCACCTTGTTCCCACTTTCTGCGATCTGACGTTTTATACAAAAAGGAAGGGCGGCAAAATGGCGTGATATTCCCTCCTTTATCAGGCAGTGTAAATGCAGCTGGTGTAACAGCAGCAACGCAGCTTGCTGACTGAGCTTGCTGGATTCATGGTGCTGCAGCTGCTGGCCGTTCTCTTCTCTTTCGAGTGGTCTGTAGCGACAGAGAGTGAGGCAGAGGACACAGTGTGGTTGGGGGCTGTAGCTAATGTTAGCTGCATACAGTGAACGTTAACTTAAGGCTGCAGCTGTGAGCCTTAAGCTCTGTTTAGGAGAAAGCTAAACTATGAGCAACCCCCCCCCCCCTTTTGACAGCCATTGCTACTGGTTATTTGTTTTTATTGAATTTATTGCTATCATATGCCATGTATTCCTTTAGCCAACTGAATGTAAATCCAGGGCATCGCTGTCAAAGAGCTTATGGCTCAGTATATTTTCTCCGAATAAACAATTGTTGGTGACCAGTGGGTGATTTTTTGGGTTGCTTTGCACTGTAGACAGTTGTTGCCAATGCTGGAATAGCAACCTTCTCTGCAGGATTCTCCACCACTGAATCAGAATTTCACCACCTGAAGAGACATGTACGCACTTCTGCATTTGTAGAGCAGCCCAAAGAAACGCCCTCTCTCTGAAATGACCTGTGACTGGACAAAGTCTACTGTCACAGGCTAGATTTTCTGTAGCCTTAAAACGGAGCCAAGGGGAGGTGCGAGAGTCTAGTTTTCAGAGGTTATTATGTGATTTTTGCCCAGTGACACAAAATTCAACTGCCTATCCCAGCTTTAAATGTCCAATATTATGTCTAATAGTCGTCCCTACACATATCTACAATTAACGTTACTTTTTATTGGTGCACTATTATGGTTTTTAGCCTCAATGTTGATGATTTTTTTTTTTTAAGATTATTTTGGGGGCTTTTTTCGCCTTTATTTACAGACAGTTATAGTGCGAAAGGGGGAGAGGGAGGGGATAACATGCAGCAAAGGGCCGAGGTCAGAATCAAAACCACTGCTGCTGCGGCAAAGACATAGCCTTTGTAAATGTGGTGCCCCCTCCACCAGCGAGCTAGTGGGCACCCCAATTATTGGTTTATTGACAGAAAGATTCATGGTCAGTCTGTACCTAACATTGTTTTAATTTTTTTTATTAATCTTTGATTCATAGATCCAAATGCTAAACTTACAGCCATACTGGATTAACTAAAGCCAGTTTGTAGGATATAACAATTTCCATGTTTCATCTAAAAGGTACGCAGAGTCCTCAGTGCAAATGATCTAAACCAATTTATGATGGTGGTTCAGCCTACTTTTAATATTCCTCCTATCTATCTGTTCTCATTTATTTATCGCCCTCCCTGGTTTGTAATTTCAACCGCAACTTCAAAGCAGAAGAGAAATTAAATTTACACTTTACTTGAGCTTCTCTGACTCTGATGCGGGGTTTGTTTTCCCAACCTTGAGAAGTTCAGCTCACTTTCATGTTTGGATATAACCTTGTGATCACACCTGAGCAGTCTCTCCTCTCCATCCCCTTTCTGCTCCATCACACCCTCCGTCTTTTCATCTGCCCCTCCCTCTTCAACCTAACCATCTGTTTGTTCTCATTTATCACTGCCTTACTGTGCTTTTTCAAATCTTTATGCGATTCTCCGTTCAAACCCTGATGCATGAATGTTCCTTTCACCCTTTTGACGGTGCATTTTTCTGTCATTGAGCATTTTCTCGCTGTTAAATCTTCTCTGTTAATCTGACTTGATCGTGCCTCTACCTGTCTCATCCTCATATCTGGGCTTGTATTGTTTCACTGTCCTCCTTGTCAACACGGTACTGTTTCTGTCAGTTTCCACCACCCTCTGTGAGTCTGAGCTCTGTGCAGCCCTTTCACATAATGCCAGCAGCATCAAATGAAGCTGAATTGGCACTTCCAAAAAGGTGGGTTTAGGGTTGCCAGGCGTTGCTTATCAGAGACAAATTGGCCAGGATGAGGTTTATTTATTTGGGGAATTATAGCCACAGCCTCGAGCACACACACAGACACCCTCAGCTGAAAACAAACTCTTCCTATCCCGACATAGATACAAAATCACTCCCTTTTTTGAAATCAGTTTTCTTGAGCTGCATTCAGAGACCTTTCGCAAGCTATTTTACTCTTCGTAACCTGAGAAAACACGTTTGAATAATTTTGAAAATATCGGGGGAGGGTAAGAATTGTCCCACACATGGCAAGAAATTAGTAGAAGGTTCCAAGAAAATGACATGAAAATTAGGTATAAAAAAGAGGAGGGAGGGAGGGGGGCTTTTCTGTAATTTCTCTGTTTTTGTCCCTTTTCTGCTCATTTTCATGTAATTTTCTTGGAACCTTTTACTTGCTTTCATAAATGTTGAATGTTTTAAATTATTTTACAGAACTTTAATTATTTTTAGCACTTTTTTTTCAGGTAATTTCCTTCTGTACTTATTTTTTCTTTTCCTTCTCTTTCTAAAAAAAACCAAACTAATTTGTAAGTCATTTTCATATACTTTTTACTAACATTTTGCTCATTCTGGGACCATGTCTTGTTAACTTGTTCCTTGCCGTCTCCCCATGTCTTTGGAAGAAATCAAACCAATTTGTTCAGGTTTCAGAGGGTTAAAGTGACACCACACAACTACGGCAAGGCCACAACTAACCCGATAAAAAAAATTTTAAAAATTTTTTAAAAAACAACACAGAAACACAAATAAGACAACATACATGCACCTAATGCAAACACATACACTTCAGAGGCAAAAGTATAGATGTTATCAGCATCAAACAGGCACAGACGCACCTCTTTCATCTAATGTTACTGGTTTTCTTTTATCTATTTATTTTAAATAAAACTTTTTTGTTTGTTTGAATTCATTTATTTATTTTAATCAACAGTCCTTTTTTTAATTTGAATTATTAATATTACCCTATATTACTAATGAGATACTTTTCTGACCAAACCATCTTCACACAGCTGCTTCCCTATAATAAAGCTTTCTCCATGCGTATCTACAGTTAATCTCTCTATTTCAGTTTTCTGTACATTATTAACCGGTACCCACGCCTACCCTCCTCTCCTATCTGTGTCATCCTCGCCTTAATTACTGCTACTTTTTTTTTTAAAGACACCACACACCTTCTTTCTACCTCATCTGAACTCTCTCATACACTCCAACTTCCTCTCTCCATCCATCAACCCCTCTCTCTTTTTCCCTCATTCACAATCTCTCTTGCTCTCTCAAACACTTTCTGTGCCAGTTTCATTAGACGACAGGTTTCAGAGCTCTTCGGTATGAATTCACACGAGGCAGGGAAACGTGATGTCATTATTCAGTCTGCGTTCTGTCTGTCTTGTAAACTGTCGGCTGTGGGAGATGATGGAGAGCTCAGGTGTGTGTGTCAGAGAAGACGGTCGTGTATGTGTGTTTAGTTGCTGGATTTCATTTGTTTTTTGGGGGGGGCTAAAATAAAATGAGAATGGAGAAACAGTGCTTGGATGTGCATGTGGAGCTTTTGTAGTTCATGCATGAGCGTGCTTCCTCCGTGAGAGTGAGTTTCTCAGCAGGATCAGATTCAGAAGTCTGGGGGCAAGTGAAGATTTCTCTTGACAAAAAGCTGGACTGAGCACTGGAGTTGCTGCATTTCTAGGACTCCCTCCCTCATATTCACCTTTCTAGTAACCTTTCTCATTTTGCTTTCGACCTCCTCCTCCATCCCGTTCAGTCTCGAGTCTTTACTGTAGAGCTCCTTCTGATGCCCTCCACACAACCTCCTGCACTGGCTCACCTCCTCCTTCTGCCTACATTCTCTCATTGTAACATCCAACACAACTGTAACTGTAAAGTTGAGCAAACTCTGTAGAAAAGTGCACTACTTTCTCCATAGTGTGCAGCAAAGTTGAGAAAACTTAATAAGTCTTAACACTCATGGGGACTAGATGAAAGCAGTTAGAATGAAATGGGTTCACAATGAGGTTGTGCATCATCCAGAATACTAGAATATTGTTTCTTGCAAAAGATGCTGTTGATTTTCTCAAATGTAATGTTCAGTGGTGTGACACACATAAATAAAATTCCATTCACCTTCAATGTGCTGAGCAAAAATGTCAGAGATAGATATCTCATAAAAAAAGTGACAAGAAGACAATGTGCACGGTGGCCCTTTGAACTGATTCACAGTATAGCACTTTTCAACAGGAAACCCTCAAATTTGGTTCTCAAACAGTGATCATTAATCCCCTGCACCAATATCAGCTCAGCTGTCACGCTTCTCTGCCAGCTCAGCCGGTGTGGATTATTGTAAACAATAAAGTCTGCTGGACAAACTATGTAACACAGTGACAGTAGTCCCCATTCACAAAGAGTACGTGCACACAATTTTCTGCAAAAATCCCGGATTCACTCGTATTTTCTTATCTTAATTTGTTCATACTAAGCCAACAGATTTCAAACAGCCTCAGACCACGTTTACGCAGAAATGATGAAGGTTGCTGTTCTTCTTTTTTGTATTAGCCGCTATGCTAACAGATGCTTTTTAAATCTCCCGCGATGGGTTGCACACATAAACACAACTTCAAAATGTCCCACTCGTTGCGCCCAAGATCACGTTTTCCAGCTTTATGTTTTACACAGACCTTATTTCGAGGTTGTTCCTACCTCCTGTTCCAGTTCAGAGGTGATACCACTCTGTCCCCTCTTTCCCTGATCACACATTATATACAGAACGGTGAGGCAGTAACACAGCGTGATATTCCTGCCTTCAACAGGCAGTGTAAATGCAGCTTAAAAACAGCTAACATACCAGCCACTTTAGTTGGGCTCCAGAGAAAAACGTGGCTCTCAAAATCACAAATTTTAATTATACTAATGGAAACAACTTTTATCCAGAAGATTACCTTGTTCTTTCTGTATTCAGCCTCAAACCCTTTAGTCTTTGTTCCAACATGTTAGTCTGTGTCAGATTCAAGACTTATAACACTCACAGTCACAGGCTGCTTCACAGTTGTGTGAAAACTGTACAGCAGACAGCCCCATCTCCTCCTCCTCCTCCTCCTCCTCGTCCTCCACCTTCTGTAGCTGCAGGTCCGTAGTGGCATTTCAGCCCCTTTTTGTAATGAGCCCAGCAGCGATAAACAAAGCCAACCCCGGGCCAATTCGGACCAGTCTGGCTGGCAGTGTGCAACTGGTTACCAACTTATTTGGCAGCAGACTGAAACATCTGCTGTGTTCTGTTTTCTGCCTCAGAGGGTTACTGGTCAGACTGGGCCTTCCGCTCAACATGAGCTCCCCAAATAAACCCCAGCCTGAATGCCCATCTCCGGGCCCGTTGCCAAACAGCCTCAGTCTGCACTGGTCTTACTGTAGCGGAGTCATTTGATAAAATGTGGATAAAATAAAATCTAGCGACATATAGCAACTGCGACATGATAGCGTGTGTTAAATCTGTGTGTAAAGAAAATGCAGTATGTGCATGTAAAATGCAGAACTGAAGCATCAAAGGAACGCCTTAAGTTCTGAATTTCAGAGCCACATTTGATAGACCTACATTATATACAATATGTCCAACTGAAAGCCAGCGCTACAGGCCAAGCCCGGATTAGACTGAATCACACAGCATGGATCCACAGGCTGTATGGACTGTGGATAAATCCCTATAATACTCATACAATGCTTCTGCAGGGATGCATGTAGAACATCTTCTATGGTGATATCACTGTAGAGTCTACCTTGAATACATGCCTGTAACAAACCTGTCTGGGTTTAATAAGGACAGAACAGCTGCTCACATAGATAGAGTCAAAGAGTGCATCATTTTCTCTTTTACGCAATTTTCTTGGCACTTAAAACCTGAAATGCAGTAAAAACACACACAAAAAAATGAAAAATATCAAATATAATCCCTTTTTGCCCATTTGATGCCCGATAAATGTTTTGTATAACTTCAAGTTCAAGCAAAATGAAAATCTTCTGGGCTAAAACACATTTTCCAGTGAAACAAATTATTTAAACGGTGCAGAGGGATTTAAATCGAATCCTTCACATTTGATTGGACAACTAAAAAGAGGGCGGGCTTTCAGTTGAGTGTGATACCAAGCTACAGCTGAGCGAACTGTTGGCTCCACAAACACCTCCCTCATATGGGGCACGTTCGATGTGAAAATGTGCACCATTTTGTCAGGTTATTTTAGGGTTGAACGACACATTTTCTCAAAACAGTGTGAGCGGTGTGCAAACAGGTTTGGAGGTATGTTTTCTCGTAGGTGCTGGGCGTGTCAGAGGTGTCACCCAGTCAGCAGGTGTAAATAAACCTCGGTGTCTTAAAGAGCAGTGTGCTTTTATAACAAAACAGAGTGATGGACACTGGGGATAAAAGAAAATATTAATACACTTGAGTGTATTATTTGCCCAGTGTTTGATGAATTTTTATAAACGCCCCTGAGTGCAGGATTAGTCATAAAACATTAGAAACTGTTTGACAGTAAGAGAAAAGAAAGGGATACTGATGTAAAAGCACTTTTTTAAAAACATATATTTGGCATTAAACAAATGAAATATTATCAATTAACACTGGGCACAGGATTAAAACTGGGAAATGTATTTTTCATTTCACTGGGTCTTTAAACTGATGGTAAGATGAGAAAAACAGACCAGCTAAATTAAAGGCTAAATAAGGAAAAAGACTGAGAAATGTTTTCCTCTCCTCACAGAATAAAGCTTCAAGCAAAGCCTACGAAGGTTGCACACAAATAACAGAAGTGCAATGAGGCAAGATCAGATCTATAGATTTTTTTTGTACCCAACTGCAGTACAAATACCTATATATACTTTAAACATCACTATTACTTTTTATTTTAAATCATTATCATATAACATTACAGAAGATTATATTCCACATCTCTCACCCTGAGTATAATTTTCTTGTAGTCCTCTTCTACGTGACAACATCTAAAAAGCAAACTTTAAAAAAGCGCAAAACATTATCGTAAATGGAGATTTTAACAAGGTACAGCAGCGCGGCCATCCACTGAAAATCATGTATTGCTTCAAGGCAACAATCTCCCACAAGGACACAGGGAAAGCAGAACTCTACAAAGAATATTTTTCATTATGCACTCCACCTCTTCGTTAAAAAGACACCCAAAAAAAGGCAGTCTAAATTATCCATCTGCCCAACTGTGACAGAGAATATGTGGGCTTTGAGCTGGTAACTGGGGAAGTAATTGGCCTTCTTGTTTCCTTTTGTTCAATGTGTGACTCAATCTAGTCTTTGAAATGTCCAATTTGTGCTCCCCACACTTGTAGCGGGTAGATTAATATATCTAGTTCAAGATGTTAAAAGTAGGTCTATGTAGCCCAGAGAATAACAGCAAGAGTAACTTGATCAAAGACATTTGGGAGAAATAATAAAAGTTGGTCAAAACGGGGAGATTGATTGAAGGGGGAGGCGGGGTGAAATAAACTCAACAGCTTAGCCAGAGAAAGTTCGGCAAAAAATACAGCACACAAGGTCGTCAGAACTTGGATTACAGTAAATGATCGGCGCCAAATACAAATCAAAATATTAAAAACAAGCTCAAAACTGTCGTAATCTACCAATGTAATGTTAGACTGATTAAGATTCGCTTTATTATAACTTCTTCTTGTCTGATCTTCATGCCAATCCGCCCCTTAGAGCTACATTTGGTGACTATAAAGACAATGTTTTGTCATATTTGCTAAATTGTCCCTGTATCCACACAGTACTGCATGATAACAACCAATCACAGCTGAGGAGTCTGTAACACAGCTGTCAGTCATGTCAATCACTGCTCGTGTACTGAGGTCAAACGGTCAAATTCGGCAGCACTGATCAAATATGAATAAATATTCTGTAATTGCATTGCCTATTTGTCAGATGTTTTCAGAAACATTTTTAGTGTACTGTTTGGCTGTAAAATGAGAACGTTTTGCTCTGGCTGTCAGGTGGTGTTTCGTTTTGGTTCACTGTTTAACACGGCAGCCAGGTCACAAATATTTACACACACACACACACACACACACACACACACACACACACACACACACACACACACAGTGTATAGATTATATAGATGAGATTATTGTTAAGATTAAGAATTGTGTTTGATTTTATTTTGTTGTACAATTCATTATTTTACAGAATTTAAATCTCACTCTGAGTTACTGTTGTTTACAAACTAAAGATTTGAGATTATTTTGTTTTGTTTTTACTGAATATTTGCTGTAACATTTAAGTTGACATAAAATTAAAGACAATAATAATAAAAACACTTATCTTGCTGCAACTGTATTATCTAGAAAGTAAAAAATTATGTATTTTTCAGTGTTCTATTAAATCATCAAGAATATTATTATACCAGAAATACCATGAGATATTGAGATATTACTTTAGGGCCATATTGCCATCGCTCATGGTATTTGCACAGAGTCTGTTTTGTTCTTACAAAATTTCTGTTATGTCTATACTGTATTTCAAGAGGACTAGAGGCACATTCATGTGCTTCTAATGGGAATCCTTGAATAAACAGTAAGCAACAATAAACAATAAACCACGGGTAGGAGGACTAACCAGGCAGCTCTCCACTGCCACCAAAGCATGGCTCTGCTCCCGCGAGTCTGTAACGAGCTAGTTACACCAATATTAATAGAAACCCTAACTGAGTTATGCAGAGCTGCATTGTGGGTAATGGTTCCAAACTGACTCATCCAATTATTCAGTGGCACTACTTTGCAGAATGCAGCTTTTATCGTCATCTGGTCACATAGACGGTGAACAATAAAAAATCTAAAGCCTCTGGGTATGAACTTACAAGGTAATGTTTTTCATAAAACTTTTTTTTTTCTTTACTCTTTCTGAAGGGCTTATGCACATTCCTGCTGGACTCAGCAGCAGGCAAATCCTCCTGTTTCCTCCTGTCCAATTTGGCACCGGCAGCCCTGCTGAAAGTTTAATCTGAAAGGAAAGAGGGGAGTATGGGAGTTCTGAAGGAAATTCTGACGTCTTGTGGGGACCAGAATTCAATTCTCTCCTTATTCTCTTTTTTGCACTGCAAATGTGCCAACCAAAGTCTGCAGAGCTAGGAATAATGTAGGAGCTGAACCCAACCAAACTGGAGATATACCAATTACTGCTAACAGGAGCAGATCAGGCCTGAACTGGGCCCAGAGGGCTCTGACATGAAAAAAACACCATACAAAGGGGCAAAACTGTCAAAGTCACATATCTGTGGAACTTTCAGATCGTATGACTATCATATCTCATATCCCATGTTTAAAAAGTCTCTGTGGGTTCAAATTTCTTGATGATAAGCAGCACCTGACGAATCCAGACAAGTGTATTTTTATCAGTGTGTTGTCCTGGATAATGACCAGTTTACTCTGCCATGAATTACCATAAATCGACAGCAATTAACTACGTCATCATACTATAATACTTCTACTTAGCAATACAGGAACAACAAAGCTCCTTCTACACATCTTGCTACATCACTATCTTCCTTTAAATCACTTTTAAAAACATATATTTATCAAAAGGCAGTCTTGTGATCTCTTTATAATAGATTGATTTATTAATATATGGTACCTGAGTCTTGCATTGCACTATTTTGATTTTGTTCATTTTTTTGTTGTGTGTTTTTTAAGTGTACAGCACTTTGTAACATTGGTTTTCATAAGTGCTATATAAATAAACATTATTATTATTATTATTACATGGGTAGTTGCTAGGTACATGTCCTATGTAACTGAAAGAACGCAGTAAACTCAGTATCAATATGTCAAGGAAATGCACCCTATTATTTTCCTAAATAATGCTAAATTGTGAACAATAAATTTGGCATGGCTCGACTTTTCCACTAAGTGGGGCTATGTGTTGTTTTTGTTTTATGTCTAAAGTGGCAGACCAGTTTCCCTCTTGGATATTAACAAAGTGAATCCTATCCTATCCTATCCTATCCTATCCTATCCTAGAAACAGCCCAAGCTAACTTCTATGTCAGGTGACATTGCCACAGTAGACGCTGTCATTGACATTAGAGACAAATGTCTTAAATGTAGACTGAACGACTTTGTTGTGTGACTTCTTCTACAAGCTTGTTGAGACAAGTTGAGCCGTGTCTGTGTGAGTTTGTTGGACCTGTTTAACAGCTGCAGTTGTGCTAGCTTGTCCTAACTGGGCAGATGTTCACGGGTGCGGGAGGTGAACGGGTCTGGGGACGGTCTTTCGGCGCTGCTTGTAAGTGCAAAGACATAATCAAAGACATCAGCTGCGAAGGTAAACCTTCTATAATACACATAAGTGTACAAGCTGCTAGAGAATCTAGTCAAGACCACCTCCAAAAGTGATCTGAGCAGTCAAAACTAAAAACACATTAAGGACACACTGGATGCATTCACACCTGTGCATAAAGCAAAGTAACACAAGGTTTATACTGGGCCAATGTCCTATTTCCCTCAGCACCCATTTGTGTGGGAAAAAAAAGAGAGGAAAAAAAAAACGCTTTAGTCCTTACTGGAATTAACCGTGATAAAAAATGTATGCGTTAATGGAACTGTAAATTGCTCTGGATAAAAGCATCCAGCTGACAGCATGCTGTATTCATAAAGTTTAGATAATCACTGTAGTAGTACTCTAGGACTCCTGTCTGCAGGTTATTTAATATCTTGCCCTGTAATCAATCCATCCTGGCAGTGCACCAGTGAGCACTTTATTTTAACAGAGACTAATACACTTGAGCTTGAGACAATAGGCACATCTAGCTTTTAAGAATTCGCCTGCGCGGCTGAGTTTCAAATAAGCAGATCAACACTCTGATGTCTCTGTAGACCCCATATTTTTATGTTTTCTCACTCTGTCCTTTTCTCCAACATTAGAAGTGCATTAAGAGAAAGAAATGGACTCTTCTTATCCAACTCACTCAGTCTTCCACATTATGTCTATTCACTTTCCTTCAGAGGAGTGTCTGAAAACTTGGGCCTAATTCATACTTCAACGGCTATTTTGCGGCATCACGGAAGGAGGGTCACAAACAGATCATGCATTAGTGTTGGGTTGATTTATGTTTTTTGTATGTCCAGTGTACAAGCTGACACCAGTTTAATTTTATACAAACTGGCTAAACCTGCATTTCTCATTATGACATATTCTGGCAAATTAAAAGGTAGCCTATATCAACAACCTGTGCTGCCGGCGTCACAGTCCATTTTTAATCCAACCTCGTAAAAAGCAATAAGACAATGCCATTAAGACTGTGTTGTTTTACTAGTAAGTTCATATGTTTTTCGTAGTGACAGGATGAGCAATGGCAGAGTTAGTGCCTGACAAAAACTAAAACTGCACCAACATGGCAAAAAAGCAGACAAAAGAGGTTACTGCGTTTTGAGCTGAACTTTTTTCTGGACGCCCTGTTTCATATTATTTTTGTCACTCACTGACAGTACTGCAATAAATGATCTCGAGCACATAGCTGATATTCCTGTGGTTTGTTTACATGATGGAACTGAAGTGCATAATTGATGGATTCAAAGTGGACGGAGAGCGCAGTTGTTATGTGACGCTATGAGATGCTGTTAGCAGGTGCTAAGTCCAGCGTGACACCTAGAGATAACAGTCAGTATACTATATAGAGTTTGGCTTAACATCAAACTTCTTCACAAATTTTGACACCAGCCAAACTGTACCATGCACACCAAGAAAAATGCAAAGACCCAAGTGAGGCTTCAGAAATCACAGAGAAATAACTGGGCAGGAAGGCAGTCATGGGATTTCGTGTTCATTGGACATTATCCAGCTGAGCAGCAGAGAAGATGCTAACAATACTCATTCTGTGCTAAATGAACCAAAACGAGACAATTTGGCCACAATCCAGTGGACAGAAGACCCAGTATAAATAAGCCTTTGCAGGAGCAGAACTGATTTAGTCATGCATTAGGCATTGCTGTTGCATTGATTTTTTACTCCAATTTATCATGCATTAAGTGTATCGGTCTACTCCATTGGTCCGTTCACACAGTAAACACATGCATGGAGGTCTTTTTATGGTACAGGATTTGGACTCTGATGTTTCTGGATTGCCTTACTCTGCAGCTACACATACATATGTTATTTCTGTTTCACTGCTCCTCACACCCATGAGTGCATTGCCATGGTGCCGCTACACAACCCTTTTCCAGGATGCAATGCACTGTTTCGCCCTGGGAGCCATTCATGTGAAGACATGACCTAGATGCTGCTGAAAAAAAAGTACAGCTACATGGCTGAGAGCGAGAGCAGACTTCTGACTTAATGGTTATCACGGTATCCACATGTGCCCTGCAGAGAAACTGCTAGAAGAAACGAATATCCAATAGCTGAAGATTACACTCCTCAGTGTCTATTGATTAGAAAAGCTGGAAAATCAAAGCAGTATTTGATCTGGTATTGTGGTTTTATGTGAGTCTGGATGAGGCATTATAGCAAACAGAATCTATATCGAGCCACCTCCCTTTATCATCAGAGCAACAGGTTTTAGAGATGATCACACAGAGGTAAATTCTTGCCTCCAAAAAATGAAAACAGAGTATTTCTGCTCTCATCCAGTATAATGGACCTTTAGGGTTTTGCTGTGATTTAACCCTTTGAAGAAGAAGGCAATGAGCAACAGAAGAAGAAATTACCCAAAAATTTGCAAGAAATCCTACTATAAAATGAAGAAAACTGGCTGTATTCATTTTTCTCCTCCGTGTGTTGCCATCAATCTGAAATTGCACATGGGCATTGAGACTTGTCATAGGCTGACTGACGAAGCCCTTTCTCCCATTCACCCACTGCCTGTGCCTGTTTTGCATGAAAATACCTCATAAATTACGTTGGCTTGCTTCTTCAGTGAGTCAATAGGTGAAAAGACGGACAGCGCCACTCTGTTACTGCAACCCACACTGTGGTCGAAGGTGGAAATGCAGTTTGAATGACAGAAATTAAGCATTAAAGCCATAGACATTTTTCATTCTTTCACAGTGGTTAAAAATCTATGTTGTTACAAAGCTGTTTTTAAACTGTTTATTTGCATTTTTGTCAAAGTCTGTACAAACATATACGTGTGTGTGGTCTGCACAAGGTTGTGGCACACACACATCCCCTTAAGTCTGCATGTAGTTGTGGTGCACAAATCCCCAGGTGTGTACTAGTTAGTAAAAAGTACAAGAAAACTGCAAGAAAAATAGTTAAATAGAGAGAGAGAGGGAGAGAGGGAGGGGGAGAGAGAGAGGGTTACCTGAAAAAAATGCAAAAAAAAAGAAATTTTAGAACATAATTTCCAAATATATAATGATTATTATCAATATGTTTTTTTCTCTATTTTTTTCTTTTTCTCCATAGCTTTGTAGAAATAATTTTCTAAATACACAAATTTCTTGCAATTTGTGGAATTTTTCTAACCAAGTTGCTCACTGCCATTTCCCCAAAAGCTTTGGAAGAAATCAAACTCATTTGCTCAGGGTTCAATGGTTTAATACTTGTGAAAGGCCTCACGAGCAAAGTGATGTTGCTTCAGGTTTCAACAGGGTTAACAACCAATGAGTGAAAACCAAAGTAATCTTATAATGGACAAAGCAGGCGCCAGAGCTCCAGTACTGGGCCGGAAGAAGGGTCAAGCGTCCAAACCTCCATTTCAAATCATCTCTATTGCTTCCTACCTAACAGGCCTCTAGCAACTACATGCCTGAGGCAGTGTGTGATATCATTTACCGTGAGCATGTCAAACTGCCAATGGAAGAAAAGTCATGTGGCTGAGAAGTGAGAGACTCTCCACTTGCAAGTTTAGATTAAAATCATCAGACGGCGAGTTTTCAGGGGAAACCAATAAAGCAGCAACAGTCAGTAGGTCAAGTGTGCAGGGCAGGCCTCAGACTCACCAGTGCGTTCCCTCTTGTGCAGACAGGATTAAATCCACTGAAGTAACTCCAATAAGGTCACTAAAAGCCACAAATGAAGTCTGTAGAGAGAAAAAACTCTGAAAACTGACAACTCTCCAGATCCGCTATTGTTGGCTGAGAAATATCTCTTACGCAGAAACTCAAGTAATCTTCCAGCCACCCGATAATAACTTATCAAGACAAAACACAGGTTTCCCCGACTAATAAGCAAGCTTCTTTTTGTCTCCTATTGTTCATATTACAATTGTTTGTCAAGTTTGGTTACATGTTGGGCTGAAAATATGCTGTGGTGGTATGGATTCTTTTAACAAAGACAACTTATCATCAGCTGACCCGAAAAATTGCGATCTTAGTTGTCTATCTATAAAGTGCATGAACCTCACAACAGACTGGATTTTCGACTTACAGTAACAAACAGAGTGATGACGACTGAATCATATGTAAGGTCCAACATGGGTTGAATGCACCCTGGCAGTTATATGTCATATGAGATGTTTTTATCCCAAATGCACTCCATTTTTTTAAACTACGATCGTCTGATCACATCTCTCTCTGTGTCTGGGCTAAGTCTCACTCCCTCTTCTTCTCCTCTAAGTTTTGGTGTCATATAACTGAGTTTACGGCAGAAAGTTACAGCGCAACGTCACTGTGATGCTTCTTATGACTTCAGTAATTTCTGCTGTTTGATATTCGACACACAGATCTGAGTCTGCTGGCTCACCACAGCAGCTTCAGTCTGACTTTGGTATGACCTATGACAGGTAACAAAGGAAATAGTGTTATGGGTGGGATACTGAGTGGAGGCTGTAGACACGGAGGCGGCATTAGAGCCAAAGTAGCTAATTTTTCAATGAATTTATTCCTTTATATCAACTCAAAAACAAATTGTGAAGATGGTCACATCACTGACATACCATCATGTGACCACGGTATTGGAGGTTATTGTCAGCACTCGAGCTGCTCATCATCATTCCTCTTTTTTTGTTTCTTTTTTTTTTTTCTTATTCCAGAAAGTTCCACGGGTACTGTAACCTGATTAGCCGCTGCTGAATGACTGACAGTTAGAGTTTTATCAAAACTGACTGACGGAAAAACGGCCTGTGTTGCCTAAGGCTGTGTGGTGATCAATGGGAAAAGGGCTCACTCTGTTAATACTGATAAATCTATCTACTGGTATTTTTCAATGAAAAGGATACTTTCCGATTCTCAACCAGGTCTGTGTCAACACAGTTTGGGAGTGTGTGCAAATACAACAGTGTCTGGACTTCCAGTATGCTAGAAGCACTAGGAACTTCCCATCCGTGAGCAAATATCTGCGAAAACCATCATTTTGCATCATCTGTGACCTGGTTGATTTTGGCTGGGAGCTGGCGACACGGAGAGCACCTTTACATCATTCATCTGGACACACATTTCACAAACTGTGGTGACACAGACCAGGTTGAAAAATCGTCAAAGTATCTGTTTAATCAATGAATCGTTAAGTCCAATCAAAGTATCCAAAATTCACATCTGAGATGCCAGAACAAGCAAATATTTTGATTTAATAATAAGCTACACGATTCATTGATTAACAAAAATGACTGAATTTGATACTTTGCTGATTAATGCATTTTTTAGGCCCATGGAGAGGGAGAGGGAGAGAGAGAGAGATGTCTCAGTCATCTTCAGGCTATATCCAAGATCACATCTGTCATGCTGAAAAAAGGTGATTCATGCTTTACTTCATCTCGCCTAAACTACTGCGACTCTGAAAACTAGAGGAACGTTTGGTTTGTATGTGGAGAAACAGCGGTGTGGACTTACACTCACACTGAAGTCCTGATCAATGTAAAGTGACCTGTGTCCCCTGAGAGCATTTTCCAGCAAACACTGAGGAGTGTGTTTAAAGATCAGAGGCTGTACCGTCCATCTACAATAAACAAGGCCACTTCAGCTGCCCGTGAAGGCCGGCCTTTGCTTTGACTGACCCACAGCCTCAATAAAGGTCAAATGCTTTCAGGCTGAATCAATGGTGGCTGATTTTCCTCATACGATTACCCATGGGTATTATTACTGTGTGTGTGTGTGTCTGTGTGTGTGTGTGTGTGTGTGTGTGTGTGTGTGTGTGTGTGTGTGATGAATAGACCTGTCCATCATCTTGCTGAACAGGCTAACCACCGAGGACAGACCTAATATGATCAAAGCCACAAGACAAAAAAAGCAGTCATGTAACTGGCAGTGTGAGTTGTTGGTTGGTTCATAAATTTGAAATGCAGCTCAGCACAGTGTGTCAGTTTTTTCTAGCCATAAATATGTAAGAAAAACGTTGAAAGTCAGGAGACTCAAATTAATCTACTGAGAATGCTTTAAGTAATGCAGTCATGTTTTTTTTTGTCCTGTGTACTTCTGAGGATGTTTTGGTCATCAGATGCTACTCTTTGCAGCTGAAGACATGCTGCTTTGTTTGGGTAAAAAAAAACAACAAATCGTCGAATATCCATCTTGAACAGCAAAATCCAATTTGACTGACATAATTCTAAGTTGGGTTCCGCCCTAATTCTGGGGCCCATTCAAACTTTTATGTGTATAAAGGTTTAGAGCATGATATTGGAAGTAGTTGTTGCAGCAATTTACCACTATTTACCATTTGTTACACAGATTTTCTGCTTAATTTAAGCATTTTTGACCACATCTTATCTTCAGATTCACAGAGTAGAGGCATGGCTGGAGCTTTGGCTTTTTTCAGTATATTTATCATGTATTTTAAAAGTTAACTGTAACATTTTGGTGTCTAAAAAAGTCTTGTTCAGTGTTTGGTTGCATTAAAAGAGCCTCTAAGGTCCTGGTTTTACACCCTGGGGTCCAGACCCCCATTAGGGGTCGCCAAGGCTTCACATGGAGTCAAAGGCCTTCTTTACTTTACAGGATATCAGAAAACTTTTGAAATACCTGTGGACAGTGAGCCTATATCTCAGCAGCATTCATTCATTTTTTGAATGAAAACTTAATGAAATCACCTTTTTTAGTTTAGATTATTAATTAAGATATAAATAAAAAATAAAAAAAATGCAGGAGAAAAGTATGCAGTTAAAAGAACAGATGAGCTAATAGAACAATGGCCAAAAATATGGAATTGTTAAAAAAGAGGCCTTTTAATCCATGAATGTTATAAAGAAATTCAAAAATACATAACACAGACAGAAAATTGTATAGAAAGTTCCTAAACACAATTAAAACTTTCTGATACATTATTGACAGGAAGTAACCCGCTCAAAAATCATCCAAATCGATTTTTTTTTAATGCAATTGCTGCAACTTTCTCCAGTTATTGCGTTCATTATTTGGATCAATTGTAGAGTTTATCAGTTGCTCTGCACCATTATTGTGATGCATTAAGATAATATGAAATATCCATTAAATATGTCCCTTACTCTACTAAACAGTTTGGAAACCACTGCTCTAAGCAGTCATATATTCAGTTTTACCAGGAAGTAAGTTTTGCTTTAATGGTTTCTAACCAGTTTTCCAATAGCAAAAATTAGCATGAGCATTATTGCAGTTAACCATGGTTGTAAATGCACTGTGCTAATCAAGCTAGCAGCTAGCGTTCCACCCTCACTCCAAAATATGTTCACCTCTGGCTCCAAAAATCAGCCTAAAGCTTCAAAACTGGAGTTCACAATACCATGGGTGACGCCACAGTTGCTGTATGTATTATTTGTAACAGTCGGTTGTTTTGCCTCCGTGCACAATGTTTTTGGGCGTTATTGTAATACTGACATTGCTGGAATATTATGCAAAAACTATCTTTAGCTGTTTGTACTGACATTTTGTTCCTTCCTTCCTGTCCTGAAAACATCAGCTTTTTCTTCACCATCAACTCTATGTGGGTGTGTTTGTGAGTGAGTTTGAGTTTAAGATAGCTTGCCGCGTCTGACACAGCTTGAACCATGCTTTTCTTAACCCAGCTTGAACTGCATTTCCTTTACAAGGCCATGTGTTATCCCTGCTTGAACCGCTTACCCCCGAGACAAAGGCCGTGTTTGTATCTCTACTCAAAATCAGCTCTTCTCATTCTCCACAGAAGAAGAAAACGGAAAAAAGGACAAAACAGAGGCCAGGCAGTGAACTCAAGGTTATCTGAGCCTGGTGCCACAATGAGAGCTCCAGTCCTCGTGTTACCATTCTGGCCTCTCCTCCTCGTCTTCTTTGCACAGATTAAGGCTGGGCTGTAAGGCGCGGAGCGAGCGCACACAGCTTTGCCCTTTGTGTCTCCAACAACTGCGTGGAAGGCATGTTTAATGGAGGCAAATTGTACTCAAACTGTGCCTGTGTCAGACAGGAAGACTGCTCAATTGTACTCTGGCGCCGGACAATACTGTACAAGCAAAAGGAAATCATTCCACATCGGCTGCAGTCCCTGTGGTCAAAACTGTAGTTATAATGGCTCTAATTGTCTCTGATTGGTTTTACCATCAGAGTTCATTGCACTAGGGTTCACTTTAAATGACAAAACATCAAAGTGATTTAAATCCACAATTTGCAGTCAATCAGCAGTTCCTGTTTCCATTCAATCACTCAGCCTCTGTGCATGTGTGTGTCCCTTTGGTGCAAGCTGTCAATGCTCCTAATAGTTACAGCAACACAGCAACAAGAGCCTGCTGCATCCCCGATATATGGCTCTCTCTTTTCTGTGCTACTTTCGCTTCACGCACACAATCAATACAGCCAAGTTCTGTAGGAGGATGGGATATGCCTCATCAATACTGGAAGAGTGTTTTGTGAAGAGTGTGAGGCTTGATTTTTTTTTCTCCTTTGTGTTTTACCGACCACCCTGTGACTAATAACCGTGAGTGAGTGAGTGAGTGAGTGAGTGAGTGAGTGAGTGAGTGAGTGGGTGAGTGAGTGAGTGAGTGAGTGAGTGAGTGAGTGAGTGAGTGAGTGGGGCGGAGCTGTGCCGAGTGTGGGAGAAAAGAGATGCTCATTGGCATAGCATGTTATGTAACACATCTTGACCCTCTATCCATATAAACAGTATTGTCTAAATCTAATGTCTAAATCTTGAAAATGTATCAATATATCATACAAAGTCTTTATATCGCCCAGTCCTAATATGCACACAAGCACACGCATACACGTGCATGCACACAAAGACATGCTGCAGATGAACAGTGAGACACTCGAAAACTTCAACAAACAGGAACACACACAAGCAGCATCTATCTACCATTTAGCAGCAGCTCATAAAGTAACACAGGTGCCTCTGGCCAATTTGCCAGACGAAACATTCCAATTTGACACAAAAGCCTCATAAGCATGCATCCTCACACACAAACACAGACAGGAACCTCAGGCACAAACATACACGCAGAAACCCAGAAAAACACACAAATCAAACTGGCAACTGAAACACTCGGATAAACAAGCATAAAGCAACATCTTCACACGCATAAATTCACACTAAGCAAAGACTAATGTAGGATTTTGGACATCTGTATCAGCACTGATTATTCAGGATTTGAATGTCCAATAAGCAATGCATCTATTGATATGCATATGTTGACATTATCATTTAATTTAGAGGTTCAAATAATTCTCTCAATCATCAGAGGGGAAGAATATTCACTAAGGCAAAGGATGCCTGCAGCACACAGACATTTTATCCATATTTATTGCTCACCATGAAATGTGTTTATTAATATTAGCTTTATAAAGCTGAGACTGTGGGCTGCAGATCTCTGGATATTTTTACACCGTCTTTATCCGCCGTGACAGCTACAAGACCACAGAAAAAGACATGCTATCGCCTGACAAGGGAAGAAAGGTGTAGTAGCAGAGTAGACTGAGGAGATGTGAAAAGTGTGAAGACATAAAGTGCTGCTTTTCTGGAGTGTTGGCCATGTTAACACTGGCAGGGTCTGTGTGGAAGAATCCACTAATGCCAACGTGCATCTTACCAGTGACAGTTAGTGGGTTTATACAGGAAACAATGGAGAGACGTCTCAAAGGGGCCGAGCAGAGTTTAAGCAATAAAAACTATTATACATTCATATTATTTCCTACTTTCATTTAATTAATCTTTAACCAGCATCAGCCCTAATCATAAATATCAAATATTAATTAATTTTCAGAATTTTAAGCCTTTAAATGCCAGGTTGTTGTCATGATGCCACTATATCTTTAGATGAAAAGAATTATTTTCAATATACTACAAGCTAATTAGATTTTTTAAAATTATCCAAGCCTGCAATATGTCAGTGATTAGCAGCAACATTGACTGCCAGTGCACCTTGTGGAAACAGCATGTATTTTCTCCATATGCCAAATATGGTAAAAAAAAAAAAAAAAAAAAAAAATGACATCAGCGGGTAGTAAATAGCAAAAATTACAAATTCCAAGGCAAAAGCCCCACATGGCACCCAGAAATGATACAATGCATGTTTTTATGCTTTGATGGCTGTGGGATCAAAACTTGCAGTGTGAATGGGTTTCAATGGTGCATTTTTTGCACTTAACAGTATGAATGTAACAGTTTTGCTTAGAAAGTATATTTTAGACTTATTGTAGGAGCTGAGCTAGAAATACAAAGACTAAACAAAAATACACAATCTTGCCAAAATGTATGGCATATGCATAAACACAGCCAAAATTATCCAAAAATGAAGAACAAAAAGCAAACAAGAACTGCCAGAGAAGCTTATAATTCAACTCTGCAGGGTGGAAATTTATAGCCTGCGATACTGTCATTCTGCATTGCTTTTTGTACAATGACACAGATCAACAAAAGTGAAAAAAGTTGACTGACAAAATGAGATGTGACCTGTGTACGTCGCCATTGATTTTTCTAATGATTGGTTTTCAGAGGCCAGACTAAGTCTAATCACTTTGCACTAAGTTATACGTTATTGAGAGTCTATTTTTACAATTTAATTTAATCATTTTAGAAACTTCTGTGTGCAAAATGTTTGTTTCTGTGACAACTTTCTGCTGCTACAAGTGCAGTCCGAGTCGTGTGACCTGTGCTATCATGGATGGCAGCTGCAGAGGCGGAAACCAAAAAGCAGCCTCCAAAACACAAATCACAGATGATGAGAGGCTGCACTGGACTGACCTCTCTGTGGGAAAAATAATCACTGCCAATGGCAACGTTTCTCTCTCTACAAACAGGGATTTCCCTCGTGACTGGACCCTGACAAAGACCTCACAAAGTGTTTGTACTCCCACTGTCTATTGCAGAATCTAACATTATAACATTTTGCCGGGTAAGGACGAGTGAAGTATTCCCAGTACTTCAAATGCATGTTCTTTTATCTGGCATTTGGGGATGTGTGTTCTCTGCTTGTGGTTTCGGTGATCTTGTGCTTCTGCTCGCAAACGCTCTTCCCAAAGTGATATGCTTCCTGCCGGGGGCATTATCACATAACCTTGTACACAAGGGAAAAGCCAGGGTGTGTGTGTGAGTGAGTGAGAGAGTGAGTGAGAGGGAGAGAGAGAAAGAGACAGCGTGTGTGTGCATTCATGCATGCATCCATGTGTGATTTACAACTATGTGAGCAAAGTGCCAATGGGTACAGACAGCAGTGGGAGAGAGGGGCTTGCCCGGCTTACCAAAGATATTTGTGGAATGTCCTTTCTTGGCGAGGGGCTTCAGCTCGTTGTGACCCCAGCCGTACTGTCTGTAGCTGTCCCATGCATGCTTCATCATCTGAAAAAATAAAAACCACAACAAAACAGCACGTTAATATATGTAAAGTCTCCAAACTTGACACAGGAAGAGTGTGAAGTCACAGCCACAAATCTCCACACTCACGCGGTCATGAGACGGCTGGATAATAGGAATATAAATCAATCTGTTGTATCAATGCATCGATTTATAATCCTACTAACATACATCGATAGGTAAACAGCAAGTTGTTCTCCTTGTGTGACTTGCATTAATCTAAAATCATTTTTCAAGGCATAAATTGTTTGTATCGATACCAACAATTTCTGCCTTGTATGTATGTAAAAAAAGATAATAGGCCCCTTTTAAGGTACCAACAAACAATCTTTCATTTTTCTATCAAGATAAAAAAGTGACTGTAATGTGATGCAGATTATTGCCAAATAATCCAGATAATACATTTAGACATAAAAATTAACTCCTGCTGGCCAACTGTCCTGCTAAAAGCCACTTCACTTTGGTTTAAGTGTTTCTTTTTTTAATCTTAAATTGATTTGCACACCAGGGCAGAGCTATTGATAAGTTAATCAATCAATAAAAATTAAGAATAAAGACAAAACAAATTCCTTAAATTTAAAAAAGAAAAAAAATTGAAACCAGCACAACCACACACACAAAAACAATGGTTTAGTAATGGTTTAGTAGGGCTGAGGGGAGTTCGTGACCCCAATGACTTTAATCTGGAGGATGATGCCACAGAATCAAAGTTCACCGTCAAGCCTGCCTTATTCATAACACAGCGCACACACACGCAAATGCAGGTATGACAATAAACCCATTTAACACAAACTCAGGATGTATTCTGAAGCTCTCTCTTTGTATTTCATGTTAGTGCATCACTTCCTCTCTCTCTGTAGACATTTGTCTACCGGATAGAACAAAATTCTATTCTTCACATGAGGCTGAAAGAGATCGGCTCGGGGAGGAGGACGCGGATAAAAAAGAGCAAGAGATTGTGAGATGAGCCCTGACATGGAGGCTGATGCTGAGAAGAGGCGCTCCAGGGCAAACAGAGAAGATGACACAGCCGAGGAAGGAAAGAGTGCCAGCTTTTACTGAAGCGCTGCTGCTCTCTTTCAATTTCTGACCGTTTTTTCCTCCTCCACAGCCCTTGCTCAAGTGGCATCGACAGCCTCAGAAAAGTACATTTCCTGTCTATGTGGTTGTGTCAGTCACTGTCTGGTTCTATGGACATCTGTTGATTTCTTTCTCTATATTTTGTGTCAACCTGGCAGCTTTCCTATCTGTCCGTCTGCCAGCCTCTCCCTCTCTACATGCCTGTCAGCTCGTCACATCGTTTCAGTGATGACCTTGATGATGACAGTGATGATGATGACTAAGTTGGCACTGATGCCCAGCATCCCACAGCACACAGTTGTTCTTATTGCATTTTTTGTGTTGCATTTAAGCTCCATTGTTCAACTCCAATGTTTTATCAGTATTTTGCCCCCTTCTCATGTTTAGGTTGGAAATTTATTCTTATGACATCCTGTTTGCTGAAAAAAAACTCTCTCTCTTTTTTAAGTTTTCTATAAAAATCACTGACAATTCTTTTAAAAAGAAGGAAAAAAATCACCTTGTTTGAAAAACCTGCCTTTCAAACCTGCATGTTTTCTTCAAAAGGCAGTAAATACATTCTGAGAAAGTGAAAAACGTTTCTTGCTGAAAAAATACACAAAAACAAAATTAATCTAATAAATAAATAATATAAATTCATCTTTATATTACATTAATTTAAGTTATTACACACAACACATTTCAATGATTTTTCCAACTTTCAATGGTTTTTACTAGTTCCATGACTTTACTAGTTCCAGGCCTAGCAAATGTGAAATTCCATGACTTTTCCAGGTTTTCCATGAGAACCCTGATATCAGCATTCCTGCAAATATCTTGAAAGAGTCCAACTGAAACCTACTCCTCCACCTGCTATTAAATATACTTTTACACAAAAATATTATTCAAACTAATTTCTTCATCTTGATGCTAAAAGTTCACACAGAGAGCATCTCAGTAGTAGCGAAGCTGTATCACTCTGTTTGTGCATCTCTTCGTGTGTAGCTATTTTAATCCTGCAGGATGGTGAGAAATCCCTGAGAGCTCTGAGAGAAATTGTGTGTGTGCAGCACCAGGTGGGATAATAAAAGCTGAACAAGCTATCAGTAATACACACAAGGCTATTGGCAGGGCTCAAAATACCTTTGTTATTGTGAACATGCACTGGTGCATGTTACGTTTTAAATTGCATGTACCATTTGAACCATTTGAACCAAATTGTTTTTGTCCTTCTTTTTCAGCACGTCTGTCACAGCCACGCAACACATTTCAGACCAGAAGAACTTCAACTTCAACTTTTCTTTCATGACAGTTCAAATATGAGGAAAAAGTCAACATGTTTTAATGTAATTTTAGGTTTTAAGACATTTTTTGCCATTTCTGATGCTTTATTGAGAGACAGAGACAGAAATGAAAGGGGAAATTTAGGGAAAGACCTGCAGCAAAGTGCCCTAGGCCAACCTGGATCCAAGCTGCTGCACTAAGGACTCAAGCCCTCAACGGCATGCACTCCTTGCAGCGAGCTACTGGGCCACCATGTTTTAGTGTATTTGAGCTGACTTTCTCTTCAATTTTCTACAAAACTGTGAAGTAAAATAACTTTTACATGGTCATTGTCAGGGAAGAGGAATACAATAAAAATTTCAGCAAACATCTAAAAGCAAACATTTATGGGATTTAAAAATGGGTCGTTTTTTAACATATTACAGCATAATTTAAGACGACTTTCCCTATGCAGTAATGCACATGATTTAAACTACTACCTTACACAAATTGTATACAGTTATAGAAACATTTTGAGGAAAAAAATCCATTGTTCTTCTTGGAAAAAATCTAAGAAAACAGTTCAAACATCTCATATTTCAAAAGCTATTTGAAATATAATGTGTAACAAATTAAAGCTGTCAGCCCTGCATGACATATTTTCGGTATCTAATTATGTGCACAAGTGCATGTAGAGCTGAGAAATTCATGCACAGCTAAAATCTTACATGCACTACTGTGCATATGAATCTAGTATTTCGAGCCCTGTAGTGCACTGCATCACATACCAGTAAGGGGACGGTCAGCCACTGTGTATTTCTCTACTACCGAGCTACGCCTGGTTCCCTCCCTGCCAGCATGTCTGCTGCCTAACTGCATGCCTCTTCATGCCACCATATGAGGACGACCATCCAGATCCTCCTCCATCACTCTCTCCTTGGAGCAGGCAGGCGGCCAAGCTAATAAAGACAAGGGCCAGGAGCTTCATTGTGTTCTTGGCCTCGTGGCTTTCCATGACGCACTCCATGCACACACCAAGGATTATAAATCAAATTAATACACACCGTGACATGGACACTAAAGTGTTGGCCGGCTCCCTGTGATCTGTGTTGATTGGATGCTTCATCAAATTTTGATTGGCCCATATGCCAAGGACAAGCGCAACAGTGCAGGGTACTTGACAATGTTGACAAACTGCTTATTTGAAGGACCTTGGAATACTAATTGGACATTAAGCCACAAAATTCTGTGATTGATTCTGACAGCTACCTCTTGCCATCAAAGCATCTTGGGAGGCACAAGAGAAGGAGGAAAAATTGGTTTGCATTGGCGGAAGTGGCTGGTTGCTTCCACAATTAGAGCTGAACCTCATCGGCAATGACTGCAAAACTGGGCCGACACAGAAAAAAAAAGAGCCAAACCAAACATTTTTGTGATCTCTGACAAGAACAGTGAAACCATTATCAATTAATAATGGCTCTGTGTAGTACCAATAAGTCACCAGTAGATCCAAAATCATAGAAAATCATCAACAAGCTCTGTTTTAGCCAAATGACTGCTGTATAAGATGAACTGCTCGCTGTGTGGTTAAAATATGAGCAATTACAAAATTTTGTAAAATGATGTATCTTCTTAAATAAATCAAAGTGTTACCCAAGTGTTACCCTTGAGATAAAGTTTTGACAAAATCAATGACAATGTGAGAATGGTTCATGGGATACTTAATAAGCAAAGAAAATACTTCAAAATGGGACATGAACACAGCAAGATTGTGTTTTCTTTGCCTGGTTTTAAAAGCATTAAAGTAAAGTGACATAATTTTCTTACCAGACTGTTCTAGCGGTTCTATAATTTGGCTTTACCCATTTATTGTATCCACACTAATTATGATTATTTATCACAAATGTTGTTATATGATAAATATTTTTCTTTTTTCCCCCAATTGAAAGGGTTTCTTTTGGGGAGTTTTTCCTTATCTGCTGTTAGATTTTGAGGACAGAGGGATGTCACATGCTTTAAAGCCATATGAGGCAAACTGTGATTTGTGATGTTGTGCTTTATGAATAAAATCAAATCTAATTGAATTTCATTGATCTGCATTAAACTGAATCAAACTGAATTGAGTACATATTTTGTATAAATACCAATAGCCAAACCCACTACATAGTCCCCATATCAATATTCAGGTTTTTGGTCAAAAACATTGTGATATTTGATTTTCTGCATATCACCCTGCTCTATTTCCAATAACATTTATTTCAAAAGACTAATTATTATAAGCCTGGCTTTGTCGGATTCATTCACAGAGATGAATAAATCTGGAACCTCGGAATTCATTTTTCCATTTCTAGCTGGTGTTGCCAACAAACAAAATGCCTCCGGACACAACTGGATAGACTTCATCTGTAGAATCAGAGCAACAAAACATCTGACACAGCGCTTATGGAGAACATGCTGCTCTGTCAATCATCAAATCAAACCAGCCACATATTGGACAAATGGTTGTGATTGGCCAGGCGGGCTGTAAATCTGTCTAAAAGAAGGGGGACCAGACGCATCAGCCAAAACAAATGAAACATGAGCTGGGAGATTCGTCTGGTTCCAAAGTTAAATCACTTTGGCTAGGCTTTTTTTTTTCCCCAAGTGGCTTACCATGACTGCCCAAATAAAGAATCCCAAACCACTACGTCAAAGTCAACCCACACACAGCTTAAGATCCAGACAGAACTGTGTGGCGTGTATCTTTTAGATGTGAAATTATCAAACCCAACTGGCACATTGTCTTGACTGTTTTAGGCATACTATTACATTCAATTACTTGCAAGGATGGGCTGTTTTCACAGCAAAGGAACCACTTAATATGCTTTGTTTTTGGTTGCCTAAAACCTTGTTCTCATTGCACAAAAACTGGCTAACACCTGCTAAAATCTGGCTTTTTAATGAAATGGGAATGCATATGATCGGCATTTACACGCAGATCAAATGACTGCTGCAGACATGGGTATTTGTCACCTCCGGCTCCAATCAGCAGTGATGGGAACACAACACCCAGGTAAACGCAGTGATTTCAGCTCCTTCACTGGCAAGAAGTAGTGATGTGCCGTCACTAGCTACCATCTGCAGTGCTCAAATTTATTGGAAGTTAGTCTACACCAGGTTTAAAAGAGAAACTGAATAAGTAAGAGAAGAGAAGAGAAGAAGAGAAAAAACCACTGAAGAGTTTCAACAGACCTCTGTTTCTAGTGTTTTGTATTGTTTGCCTGTTTGCCTGCCTATCCACGACACTGCATGGACACACCGACACACCAACCCCCCCCCCCCCCCACACACACACACACACACCAGCTGATAGAAAGGCAGGCTTGTGTGCTGCAGTGGTGTGTTCTCTGGCAGTGGAAATGTAGCCTACTGCTCATATTTAGCAGGTTTACCCATGTTTGAAAAACCTGCAAGCATGCTTTTCTATAGCCCTAAAATCATGTTTCTATGTTGGTGCAGACCCATAAAGTAACACATATTTATTCAAGATCTTGCATTCTGTGAAAAATGACTCTCTTTGAGTGATTTCCAACCTGCTGAGTTCTTTGGAAAATATAGCAACTCCCATGAGACTGTACAACCATCACTGTCTCCAGTTTGCTACAAGAAAATATCTCAAGCTTTGTCTTCAAAGTAAACCGAACAAATCCCTCTCCCCTATCCGAACCAGCATTTCTGTATCACCTGTATCATGTCAAAAGTCCTGCGTCCCTTCAATCCACTTTGTGCCCCACTAGCTTCCCCGTCACACTCAGCTGTTTCTCCCAGTGAGTCCTGATGGTGGTTTGTCCTCTTGTCAGTTAGTACCCACTGTGAATGACTACATCTGGGACTGTGGAGCATGACAGCAACCAGCAGCTTGTGGTGTAGGATGAAGAGAGCCTGTTCAACCCTGACAACTCTCCAAAGTAACACAGACAGACAAACACAGTCTGCTCCTTTGCATGATTCATCATCTCCTCTGTGGCAGCTGCTTGGTAAGACTGGGAGTCACTGTAATCCGTTTCACAAATATATACTTTATAATGCATGTCTCCACTATTCACATCTATTAAGTACCTCTATATTAATTAGGCGGTGCAGTAAAAAAAACCTTTTTACCTTCAAATCAGGACTAAACAACGTGCAGTGGCACTGGCTCCTATTTACTGTTAATAAATGGAAAGTCAAGTGTGCACCCTCTTTAATTAAGTTTACAGTGACATTTTTGCCAGTACCAATACTGAGATAAAGGTTTTTCATTTCATCCAAATACCTCCATGTGTGTATTTTCTCCCTTGGAAATTCCTATTTTCACCGTGTTTACAGGAACAGTCTAATGTGATGAAGTCTTCACACTACAGCTTCATTAGTACCTGTCCCTATTTTTTAAACATGATGCCACAGTTTGCAATCCCTGAGGCACAACTGACTTCAAATGCAGAAATGAAAAACATTTACTTGGTAAAACACTGTCAATTGTATTTTTTGCCATTTTTGTTGCTGTCATTGTTGCATTATGTACAAAACTTTAGAAATGCAGACAACATTTTGTTTTATTTGTTACATTGGAAAGGCTTTAAAATAAACTTCTTTTTGAAATTATGCCACATATTTTATACTAAGTGAAGGCAACTTGGCCTAAATTCTACATATATTTTGAATATTGGTTGCTAAAATACACACTGTATCTTTCTGTGTATATTTTTCCCCCTCAGAATTTCAACAGAATGGGATTTAGATGTGGCAAAATTATCTGGAACAAAACTGAATCACTGCCTGTAGTTATTATCAATCTGTCGTTGTCTGTTTTATTTTCCCTTTTAGGCCACCACAAGAGCCACAGTAATATTTGACAAGCCGTAGTACACAGTCTAAACATTGCTCATATTCGTAGTCATATTTTGTTTAGAGGTGATAACAGAGGTTGCTAGAATTGCCACATCCGGAAAAATCTGCCCCCCTGCTGATGCAGTTAAATGCACGATCTTTTGGTCCGTGTGTTTGTTTAAATGACAAACAGTCTGTGGTTAACATACAGCAGGGCTATGCAGTAGTTCCCAGCAGAAATGTGCAAATGTGATGATTAGCATCCTTTCTATACATATTCAAACGGTATAGCCAAAGCCAGTTTCAGCACTGAAACAGTGTCTACATAAACAGGACAGCCGGCAGGAGGGGACAAAGGACGGCACAGGTGTGACCTTTTGACAGCATGTAAAGGGTGCGACCAACTGCGGGACATTTAAAAAGTAGATGTCAGCACTTAGACGTGGAAAGTCAGTGGTCCAAAATGGCCCCAAATGGGGAAAACAATGAGATTCAGAAGCTCCTTACCCTCCGAGCAGAGGATGAGATCAGGCACCATATAACAGAGACGGTAAATGGTTGTTATTGCCACATTATGCCACTGTTATTGTTTATAAACTGCTATCAATGTATGTTTTATGTTCCTTTTTAGGCTGACTACTGGTTAAGCTCCAAGTGCCCGTCACACCTCTTTTGAGTCTGCCATGCTGGCATGCTATCTAAAGTCATTATCATTATCTGTCACTCTAAGGCAATGTTTGGTATATGGAGGTGAGCCCGCAGTCGTACACTGTATCATCATTAATCAGCACACTTATCTGTTCTGTCTCCAGTCCAACCACATTAATATGCACACTCGCTATCACATGTGGAATCTGTGTCTGAAAAACGTTAGAAAACGTAATGAATCATGCTTCGTTTTATTCTGTGCCCGAGAGGACAGTAAGACCGTCGCTGTAGATGTCCATTATCACCTTCTACGGCAATCTGCATATTTCCATGTGGCCCAGCCTCTACACTGCCACTGTAAATTTATTAATCATGCCACATTATACGCTTGAGCTTGCTTTGGAGCGAACTGGCAGCCCAGGTGTGGCTGTGTGTTATTAAGGTCAGAGTCTGAGGGAGATGAAAAACTGCTCTTCCCCTCCCTTTCCCTATCGACTGACGAGCTTGAGAGTGAAAAGTGAAGCCTTAAATATGGTGCTGGGTTTTTACGAGAAATGCAACAGTGTTTCTTGTTCGAAGCAAAACAAATTGGTTTGTATTTTTCCATTTCATTGATTTCAAAATTTTCAAATACAGTCCAAAGTGCAGACTGATTTAAATGTGTGCCAGTGTGGTCTAACACTGTGAGAGGCTGTATATTTCTTACTAAAATCTCTTGATGTTTAATGCTGCTCCGAGGTCAACCACAACAAAAAAAGGCTAGACAGGCTTCATTAAAGGGATATTTCACCAATTTTCAACCAGCTTTGTATCAAAACGTGTAGATGAACTGTGTCCAACCTTCCTCCATCTAGCAAGTGCCTAAATATCCCCCCTTCACCCCTCCCCCTCCCGCCAAATTATGGTGTTTCATTGTCTCTTTGGGCTGATGCTTGAACTACAGGTGTATTTCCACATTTCCATGCCGCTGCCACCACGCACACAAAGAATATAGCACTGCTCAAAAGACACACCTACCATTCTCTCTCTATTTCAAACTCAGACAAAAATCCGATAAAATGGAAAAACTCGGCAGTGCTGAGCCAACATAAACCAAGATAATGTTACTGCTCTGCCTATTTCTCGCCTAATTTGACCCATTTTGCTGTAATGGCGAGAGTTGGTATACAGGAAATGGGCACCACACTGCTTCCTGCCCAGTAGAAACAGAGGCCATAAAAACTGAGATTAACAGTCAAGCTAAGCAGAGCAAATATAAAGCAGGATTCTGTAACTGTGTTGCATATTTCTTGCCTCAGATGTTTTCAGAAACAAGTTTTAGCTTACTGTTTAAGTGTAAAACAAAATCCAGCCGGCCACCATTGTATCAAACGACAAGGTTGCATTACGAGAACCAACAGATGAATTCTGGGAACTGTAGGTTTTTTTTAATCTTTTGAGCAACAGCCAATGCCACAGACCTTTTCTCCTGTTTTCTCTGATCATGTAGCACCAATTTCAAACGTATTTATGCTGAACAGACAGCCGAATTTTACGTGAGGACTGAACTGCTCCTCAATCATTTGATAACATATTCTAATATGCACAAGAACCTGTGATTAAAATTGTGTGTGCATGTGCATAAATGTGAATTTAATTAAACAGTGTTTTCTTGCATAACTTTTATGCAAAGCGTTTAGATTTTGAGAAAAGGCGGGTCGCTCTCCCTCTTGATGCCCAACAAGATTGCACAGTCTATTAGGAGCTGTGACCTTCACCATGGCAGCCAATTGCCTGCTTGCTGCCTGTTCTAGAAAAGACGCCCAATCTGCCCGAAGCCATCTCTTTCCCAAAGGACCAACGGCCGTGATTCATGCACCCTCATCCCTGATGTGCCACGGTCTCATACACACACACACAGTTACAATGTCCAGACACACACAACCACAGGGCAGTGAAATATTCATAAATCCCTTTCAAGCCAGCGGCTGAGAGCAAGGCCATTACTTTTGCCATTGTTTGAAAAAAAAAATTTAAAAATCAGCTTAGCTGGCACAGAGGAGGCACACAGTGAGCTTTTGGGGGTTTGGGGAGAAGGAGAGCTGAGCTGGAGTTATGCGCCGCTGCGATTGACCTCCAGAGTCAGTTTGACTGATTTAAAGCACCCGTCCGCCCGCCCTCGTCTTTCTCATCTCCTTCCAACTCACCCCATGGAGGCTTCCTATCTGGCTTAACGGAAGGCCTTTCAGAAGATGCACAAGGGTGGCGAGATTGTGACATCTGAATTGCTAGCTGCAGTAAATACATTCATGGCACTTAGGCAGAGGGTGGCAATAAATTCCCTGTGAAATAGAGACAGTAAAAGAGTCTAGATAGGCTGTTTTTTCATGGCGCCAGAGCCAAGAGTTCAGACAGATAATGGCTAACAATACGGTAAAAGTAATGAAGTGTGGCACCTACAAACAAATTACAATTCACTACCCCCATCATAATATCAGTTTCTGGTTCAAAAACATGTTTGTTTTCTTTTTGTGTGTTTTTTCATGACAATGACCCTGTTGAGTAACCTTAATGCTGTATATCTGCTATAGTAGCTGTGGCAGTATCGATTTGTACTTACTGTGTTGAAAAACAAACATACACCCCTGTTCTGTGGTTAACTGATGGGTTAATGTGCATCTGGTATAATTTCGTGAGCATGGTGTTGCTTTGAGTAGTTTGATCTACATGTTATGTTACATATGTTTCTAAGATCTTAATATTTAAGGTGGACATTTTTTTTCTTTGTACATTAGCTATTGTCCTAACTGTAATGGAAATGTTTGCCTAAATTTGTACTGTACTATACGTTGGTCACTTATTTTGTGCTATGTGTTTCCATGTCATTTGCAAAAAGTCAACCAATATTTAAAAAAAAAAAAAAAAGAAAAAAGTTGAATGCTGTTTTAGGTATTAAGTAAAAAAAAAAAAAAGTCCAAATTGTATTCACTTCGCCAAACTAGCCAGCCAGCTCAAAAAGGAGGGACAAAGAAATTATTTAATAATTGTAAGCGTTAATGTCTTTTAAAAGGCTGGGTACCAAACTCAGTACTTTTAAAGGTACGGACCAAATTACATCTGTACGACTGAGTACCTATTAACGTTACATCTATCTATGCCAAATGTTAGTACCCGAGACCACATCTGGGTGAGAACACCAGGTGAAGATAAGAGGCAGAAGTGCCACGAAATGCCACGAAGCCTGGAAGCCAGCCGTGGAGCTCCACAGCCTGCAAATGAGCTTTGTGGAGCCGCTGGGTTCAAACACACTCAGGAGGCGGAAGCATCTGGATGCCGGGAAGCCAACCACAGAGATCTGTCAGCCACTTTGTTAGCTGTTGTCACTTTTCTGGCAAGCCAAAACTATTGCTGCAGCACCGATCTACCACAAAAGTTTCAGCATCTGGTCTTTTTGTCTTTTCTACATTATATTAGTTATAGCCTAGTATAGACAGAAGATTAGAAAAAGAGGAGCAGAATGCATTGCAGTCTACTGAGTCACCCCTCCAGGCTGTTTAAAAAATTTTATATTTACAAGTACTAAAAAGATGCACTGTTGGGTACCAGAACCTAAATTGGTACCAGTACAATTTCAGATGTAAACAGTACCCAACCCTAGTCTTTTCACATTTCATTTAGTTCCACAAAAAATAGGTACACTGTAGTGAAATTAGAATTTATAAATTGTGGAAACCAAATGCAGTTTACTTTTCACAAAAGCTTTACACCTCTCCTAAACTGGAAACAGATAAATTAAAAAATATGGGAACAGGATGCAAGAGAAGACACAGAGTGACTTCTTTAAACTCTAACAGCTGGCGCTATGATGCAAAAATTACATTCTAATAATAAGACTGGAAAAAAATTAACTGACATGAGGACCTTTTTTTCCAGTGATTAATGCTGCGATACTTGCTTCATATACCTTCATGTGACTTTTTGAATCTTTTAACACTTAATTTACCACCTCAGCTTGGGTAAGAATTAATGATGAACGTGGGTATGCTGTCGCAGTTTGAGTGTGCTGGACTTCCTGGCAGCCACCCTGGCCAACATGTTTTGAAATTTTAATATGTGCCTCTTAACATGTCCAAAATCCTCCCACACTGCTGCTTTAAGGGTTTTTCCTGATGGCTACAAGGCTGAGATGCAGTCTCCCCTCTCTTACTAAATTTATGCAAATAGCAAAAGCCATGCGCACGTCATGTTTTTGCCAAAGACAGAGCATGTCACATATCCCACAATCTTTGGCGAAAGCAGCAAGTCTGCAATCAAAACAGAGCCGCAGGGGATAAAAAGTACAAGCATATTTGAAGTCGTTTTTAAATTCATTTTATGATGACATCAGCTGATCTAGCATTTCCTGAGCATGGTATGAGGCGGTCTAAGAGAGAGTAACCAGGAACATCTTGTAAAGAATACCATTTTACAATTCAAAGCATTTTAATTACTTTGGCTGTCAGCTGCTTTTTTGCTTCACAACAACATTTTTTGCAACATGGATCCCTTGTGCAGATGAGTGCACATAAAATGTTATACAACAGAAGCGCTGAATAAAAATCAACTTGCAAAAAAGTAGAAAAAACGCAGGCAATAAACATTTTGCTTTAATACATTTTGGCTTCTTTTAATTTAACTCCTTTACATAACTGTAACTTCTTAAAGGGACAGTTTACCTCAAATCACAAACACATTTGCTCTTACCTGTGGTGCTATTTATCAGCCTAGATTGTTTTGGTGTGAGTTGCCAATCATTGGAGATTTCATCCGTACAGATGTCTGCCTTCTTTTCAATATAATGGTACTAGATAGTACTCTGCTTGTGGTGCTCCAAGTGCCCAAAAAATACAGCAATGTCTATTTCCATAAATCATGACCCAGTTACTCAAGATAATCCACAGACTTTGTTAAAGCAGTTTAATGTGTGTACAATTTTTCTCTACCGAACTATATCCACCAACTGTATCATTACGCAGAAGAAAGTCTGCATCTATTGCTAGCTCACCTAGCTCAGCAGAGCAAGCTATTATTACAGCTCAGCCAAGGAGGATCCCATTAATGTTAACATCCAGAGCAGATGCAGGCTTCCTTTTGCTCAGTGATACACCACAAGCTGAGTGCCATCAACTTTCATTATGTTGGAGCGAAGACAGACATCTCTATGGCTGATATCTCCAACACTCAACTCAGACCCAAACAATCTAGATTGATAAATAGCACCACAGGTTTGATTTTGGGTTGAACTGTCTCTTTAATGCAAGTGCAAAACTGTTTCAGCACTGACAAATTATTCCTCATTTTCATATATTTCATTTTTGTTTTAAACTCCATGTCCACCCATAGCTCTGCTTATCGTAAGCTCCAGCTACATAAAATGTTTAAGTATTCCACACATGCCGCTTTTCTGTTGCGTCCCTGAGGACCTGCAGAAACCCATCCCCACACTGCAGCCCTCCACCTTGTTCTCTGGTAGCCAATTCCAAAATGTCAGACATCAGAGTTATTGAAAGCATAAAATGTTTTCTGCCCTGCCTGCTCGCTCTTAATAGAAGAAGAAAAAAATGCAGCTTGATCTATGATGCCCTTGCATGCAGGTTGCTTCTTCTTTATCTCTTGCAGTGCTGCACAGTTAACATGACTAAAGCTGTCAGGCACACCCTCCTATTCAATCATGAATACAGACACACACACACACACACACATACACACATACACACACATACACACACATACACACACACTCAGATGCAGTCATACAGACACAGGTAGACATTTTGTAAACAGAAAAGATAAGGAGAAACTGTGAAAACGTATCTCCCCGTCAGTTCTGAGATCTTGCTCGTTGATCCAGGCGGAGAAAAGATGACCCTGTTTTTGTTTGGTATTTTTTGTTGTATTAGTGGTAAAAAAAAAAAAGAAAGAAATAAAGCTGGAGATAAAGCTGTTCTTCTGGGGCAGCAGCTCACAAGCACATAGAGCCGCTGTTGGGTGATCCTGTCTCCTGCCAGCTTAACTGTCACTCTTTCTCCATCACCTGAACTCTAATTGGCGAGGCTCATTACACCTCTCCTAAACTTAAAACGATTGAGATGCCCTCTGTTTAATTTACCACCAGTTCTCCAGTTAAACACGATTAAGCACTTAGGCTTGGCGGATGGCTCTGTCCCACTATCAGACATTTCAGGAGATATAAACGACAAATTGTTCACCATGGGTTAAAGAAAAAAGACAGTATTGCACGGGGGTGGGTGTACAAAATTCGATATAATATGTTTATAATTATACATGTACTGCACACATGTACTGTAGGATAGAAGCAGATAAAAAGCAACACCTACATGCTCTGGCTCAAGTCCTGCTTAGACACCACATTCATTTGGAAACCTCATTAGAATATTCTTGGCATTTTTTTGTCAGTGTTTGTGATCAAACTTATTGAACTTATTCTGAGTTGATGATGACGTCTGTGTGGTTAATAGCTCACAAAAAATGCTGCATTTTTCCACACATCAATTTGTGGTATTCCTCCACAAATAGGTGTTGCAGTGTCTTTCATCTCGGCTGACTGTTCCACCAGCAAAGACTGATTGATTGATTTTGATTGACTGATTTTTAACTCTGTGCTGGTATAGTGTTTACTGCAGTTTTAGGCAGGTTTTGTGGATTTGTTGCATTTAATTGCATTACACTGCCAGGTGTATCAAAAGACAGAACTTAAACACGAGCTGTAAATAATATTCTTGTTGAGAAAGACTGAGGAAGAAAATACAATGTCAAGAGATGAGAAAGACAGCAGTATTCATTTTCCAAGGCAAAAATATGTTTAAGCAGAGGATGGATAAAGGCACAGCAGAGGGAGAGAGGGTTTAATAGAGTAAGGCAAACAAATGAAATGAATGTTTCTGTACCAAAGAACCTGAAGAAATAACCACAGCTGAGGTCTATTTGATGTTGAAAAAAGAAAAGATGAAGGCTACACACTGACATTGAACAACACCTTGACACGGAGCAAAAGGAAAAAATTATGATCATAACTAGTCGAGATTTTGTGAAGAATGTGAAGTTACAGGTGTACTTGCTTTTCAAGTTTTCCATGCTTTAATCTTGTCAGGAAAAAATGTGAAATTAAAAGAAGCACAGGTTCCTCAAACAGAGATTAGAATTTGAGAAAGGTGCTAAATACATGTTCAGTCCTTGAAATCAATTTCACAACAAGTTAAAAAAGTTCAGGCCAATGGCCTTCAAAAAACTTTATTTTGCTGTATTTAAAATATCTATTTCTCTTATTTCTCAATATGTGCTCTACTTTTCAGCTACTTGTGTTTCTTTATTCTTTCATAACTTTTGCTCAGTTTCTCGCCTGCGTAAGCATGTCTGATCACAAAAGCTGTGCTTGGAGTTGTCCCAAATTATGGCTCTGAACCTATCAATAATTCTTTTGGTTATTTGTGATATGGTTTATCTTAGTAACACTCTAACATTGACACTGCAATCACACAGCAGGGGCAGAATGGGAGGAAAGAGGAAAGCTGCAATTATTCCAGCTTCGGAGTAGTCATGTCTTATTCCAAGATGTTATCTTCACCAGTAAGAAGGAAAGGATAATCGCTGATGAGTTGTCGGTGCCGCCAAGTTAGTGACAACCACTGGTTACGCTGTCTCAACCCCGTTGCTGTGGAGACATTATACCCACCCTACGGCCTCTCGCCAGTGTGCTCTCAGTGAGTACATGACTCTATTTTAACCTCTAAACCTCCTTTAGCACTGTTAACTATTAGCATCATCATTTTTACTGGCATGTCAGAGAAATAGTGATAAAGAATAAAATACAACCAAAACACAATACAAAAACATGTGAATGGGACACCCCAAATATGCTACCTAAAGCTTTTGAGAGGGAGCCCAAACAATTAACATGTAACATCCAAAAAAAAAACAATACAGTCAAAACAAAACAAAACAACTTTAAATACCAAAAAATGCCCAGCACATTACACTGTAGTACTACTATTGTACCATATTGGCAAAAACGCACACCCACAGGATAGACCACATATACCAGTCCTCTGTCCTGAAGGTTAATACCTGTATTCATGAATACATTAAGCAGCTGGGAGCCCAGTTGACATATAGCACCATGCATAATGTATAGATATACATAATGTCTTCTGCAGAGGGGAATCGGTTGTCAAATGTCATCTCCCTACCACAGGTTACGAAAGGCTGGCTGACAAGACACCATCAAGCTTGACACTTCTAGACATGATTGCTTCACAAATAATATGTTGTCCAGCCACAATCCGTGTTCAAGAGGACATAAAACATACACAACAAAGCTGGGGAATGCATGTAGCATTCTCCACCTGCCGCTTTACATTCTCAAGATAGCTTTTGTTTGTCGCCCCTGCCCATTCTGTCGTCTGCTTATTGTTCAGCACAAATCAATATAGCAATCCTGATAAAAAACAAGAAGATTTTATGAGCCTTGTTAGAGCAGCTGGATGAGGGATATTCCCTCAAGGAGTCTGCAAAATGATGCTGTTTTAACCCCTCTTGTGCTGCATTTGGACAGCTTTTACAAAAGCCTTAAGCCTTTAACCCTAAACAGATTGCTTTGACTTTGGCTTTTTTTAAATTTTACATTTTTCTATCCCTCTTTTTTTAACCTCTGAAACCTCAACAAACTGGATAAATTAAATTAAATTATTAAAAGAAACATGGCTAAAAAGGCATTGAGCAACTTGGTAAGAGATGTACCACAAATTAAAGAAACAGGAAAAGGTGACATGAATATGACCTGAAAATTATTTTTTCAGAAGAGAGAGAAAAAAAGAGAGAAAGAGAGAGAGAGAGATTATTAATAAAAAAAAGTTTAGAATAATGAAAAAATATGGAAAACGTCAAGAAAGCTATATTTATAATTATTATTGTAACTATTCTTAATCTATTTTTTTATCCATGTATTTATTTAGATATTTTTGCTTTTATATTTTTAAACATTTTTTTATTTTTTGGGGTAAATTTCAGGTAATTTTCTTATTACTTATAACTTGCAACAAATCAAGCTAATCTGCTCAGGTTTCAAAGGGTTAAGGGAGACAGAGGGGAGGAAACAGCTGCTAGAGCAAGACATGGTAAGGAGGGTAAGAAAGAGATATTAAGGAAAAAGTAAGAAAGAAAATGAAAGAGATGGACAAGAAGCAAGCAAGAGGGAGATAAAGGGTTAAATACCGGGATAAGAGAGAAAGAAGGAGAGGGGGAAGAATTAGAAAGAGAGTCTAAGGGAATGATGAAAGCCGAGCTGTGCCCTACCCCGGAGGCAATTGTGCTACAAACACACACACGCATACAGTATCGGCCTGGTGGGCAATCAACATACAAGGCCATCTGCCGAGCGCTGTCAAGGTTTCGAAGAGCGTGAGTGAGCGAGAGGATGAGGGAGGATGCTAGAGAAAAAGAGAGAGTTAAGTACAAGAGATGGAGGAGGGGATTCTCACTGCCTATCTCTGCAGATATTCCACATCTCCATTGGAAACCTTCGCTGTCTCTTTATGGGCCCATACGTCCGGATAGCAGCACCATTTAGATCGCACTTAAAGGGGACTGCTTCGGCATTCGATTTATCTGAGCTTTACAGCCACACTCCATAGCTCTCTGTAGGGAGACACGCGCTCACCCTTTTCAACGCGAGCCACAAATCAGTAATTGTAAGCACATCATTCAACAGTCACAGCTGAGTGACTGACGAGCCAACTCCGCAATCAAATCTACAGCCTTCGAAATAATTGTACCGCCTCCCGACGAGCCAAAGTAGGCCACGAGACTCAGATCTGAGAGATTCCTCTTTTCAAGTCTGCACTGCAATTACTGATCAGCTGTCAGTCGAAGGCAGTCGGCATCATTTCCCTTCAATACGTCATTAAGGATGTTTCTCAAGGGGGTCCTCCTGTCTGCAGCCCTGCATTCACACACATGGAGCTGTGTGGGAGTGTATGTTGCGCTGACAGTGTAGTTATGCATATACTCTGGCCTAGTATTTTGTCGATACCTATTTATTCTGAATAACTGAAACAGTTTTAATACTCCCTCTCCGCATTATCGATACACAGGAACAGCTGCACTTTCTCATTCTCTTTCTTATTGTAAATGTTAACTACAGTCCATCTACTGATCCCTCTAACCAAGAAAAGTCATCATTGTCATAATATAGCCTTGTTATATTTATTTTTAAATAAACCTTTTAATTCTATGCCCTCATTTTAATTGTTATCCCTGTGGTACTGAAAATTATATTGAATATCAATATTTTTCAAGGTATTGTATTGAAGTTAGACATGCTAGTATCGTGACAACAAGAGAACATAGATAATCATTTACATTACTGGAGAACATCATTTTAAATTCACATTATATTTTG
Source organism: Plectropomus leopardus (assembly GCF_008729295.1). Taxonomy (NCBI): domain Eukaryota; kingdom Metazoa; phylum Chordata; class Actinopteri; order Perciformes; family Serranidae; genus Plectropomus; species Plectropomus leopardus. The sequence continues at coordinate 28,823,053 of NC_056472.1, read as the reverse complement.
ATCAGACAAGACCGCATCAACCAGAAGTTTACAGCCCTACGGATGCATCAATTTAGCGTTTTCAATAAGCCATCTAACTAAGCATCCTTGCATCTTATTTTGAGAGGTTTAGCCTTTACCCTAAAACAAAAACAGATCTGACTAGTTTCCAACACATATGAGAGGACAGAACGTAAGCAAAGACATTATGTTGCAAATTCTCCACTGAAAAGTAATTATACCCAGGGCGAAACATCGACTTCTACCATTACATTTAACATCTTTTTGATTCCTGCATTACCGATTCTAGAAATTGTCGAGACTAACTAGTGTTTTTCCAACATTATTGATGAACAAACCTTATTGGAAGTGAACTGTGCCTTTGTAGCACAGCCCATTAACTGCAACAGCCAGCTTATTTCAACAGCTCTGGGCCAGCAATACTTCATGATCTGACAGGTGAATAGTACTGGAACAGTTAATAGTCAAATTCATTCCATTCCTTTTCTTTTATTGCCCTAAAGCGCTTTCCATCTCCAGACAAAGGTTTAATGGCCGCTAATGTTCGGGTCGCGTAATTAGCAGAAGAGAAAAAGGGCACACAGCTGTGAGCTGATGGCAGTGGTGGAAAAGGAAGGTTTTTTTTCCTGTAAAGTCTATGAAATATGTATTTGGAAGGCATAAAAACTAGGTTCTTTTCTATTTCTGGAGGAACAAAGGGCCTGAGTGGCATGACTGGTCCATAGAGCAGCAAAAGTGCCCTACTGAATTCCTGATTTTTCTGATTTCTGTCCTCAGTTAACATAACCAGCAGTTATCTATTTAATTAACAAATCCCAGTGCAGATTGAGAGAACCAGGCTGCTGATATAGTCACAAAGGCTTGGCTGAATAATGTTATTAAGACTAATAACTACTATCACTTATCATAACTGTCAGACCAAGCCAAAAAAAAGACACTATTTTGCCAATAATTCTGATTTATTTGAGCCTGATCAACAGTCCACAAACCAGCTGCATCCCAGCTAAATCAAATATTGGAAAATATTCAGAAAACTCCAGGAAGAATTCAACATAATTAATCATAATCTGATATCTTCCAGTATTTTTACCTTTTCCAAATGTCAAAACATTTTGTTAAAATTTTGTTACAAATCTCACGGTCATTGTGTCTTGATGTGGTATTTTGGAGGGATTTTTGACAATTTATTGCTGACTGAGAAGAATGCTTAAACGTAGCATCAAATCTGTGTAACAAATTGTATCAGCAATGGCATCAGCCCAAAAATTGCTTCAACAACTTATGAGAAAAATTAAACATGGGAATGGCCATCATATACTTGTGTAATAATTTTTCGCAGTCCCAATACACCTTTAACTTTCAAAGCTTGAACAGGGCCAAACAAAAACACGATGTTTATTATGACTACTAAAACTTGACACTCAGTGCTGAGCTGCATCTCATATTAAGCTTCATGTTCTTCCACACAACCACTAAACGGCCCTCACAGCTAAGAAAATGTAAAAATAATCACGATTGATCATTAAACCCCCCCTCTTATCATTATAACTAGAAGCAACGATTGCAGTTATTGATCCCTCACGTTGATGAACTGAGCAGAGGGCCAAATTGGTAACCAAACCAAAAATAACTCGAAGAAGTGATGCAGGGAAGACAGTGTCAAACAGTGTCAGACAGATGGCATAATCCCAAGGAAAGTGATGTGGTAACAGACGGGCTCAAAGACTACCTCTGCTTGAATTACCTCTTACATGAAACATAAATGATGACAAGAAGATGGATGCTGATACTCCTCCCTTGACTTGAATTTGCAACATCAAAATGCAGGCCAAATGTCTGCCTGTAGCCGGGATTTTAAAAAAGAAAAAGAAAGTCTGTAGTCACAATTGTACGCCAATGCGCGATTATGATTTCTCCCTGGAACCACAAGGCAATCAGGAAAAGGGGAGTGCGCTGCACCGTGCTGTAGCTCATACAGCTGCTAGTTTCTTGCTCATTTGGGAGTGTATGGCATTCTCTCTGAATGGTAATTATGAGGGGAACAAAAGGGGCATTTAGAGACAAAGGCGGGTTTGGAGTGAATGGGCCAACTCCCATGCACGGCAAGTGTTCTGACTCCAAGTGCTGCTTCAAGAGAGGCGATATGAGGTAATTATGCAGGAGAACTTGCAGAGGGGGGAGAGAAAGGAAGGAGAGGAGCAGAGAGAGAAAGATAGGCCGGGGTTGGCTTAGTGTCTATAGAGAGCGAGACCAGATAGTACCATCTGCATTCTGCACGGGCACTGTCCGTCTGGCTCGCTGTTGCCTTCAATAAAACCTGGCGCCGAGACAGACAGCGAGCAACAGAAATGTATTCCGACGTACAGTATAGTGAAGCACAAACTGGCCCCCAAACAGACACACACACACACACACACACACACACACACACACACACACACAGGATACAGGGGTGAGTAATATATCGATTACACTCTATGAATCACATGATTTTTTTAAGCCACCGACATGAGACTCAATTTGGCATTTCGGTTCTCTTGCTTTCTCCTATGTCTCTCACTGACACAAAAAATAAATTTTAAAAAAATCATAATAAACATGAAAAAATAACAAGATATCCCCCACCCCTGTATCCCACTCTCTCTTGGACAAAAGTGTGTAAGCAGACGAGGTTTGTGTTTTTTTCTATGTGTAGGGCTCCAGACCACAACCATTTAGTCGCATTTTGCAATGATGGAGCACCAGTGCAACTTGCAAATATCGTTACATTACTAACTGGAGAGCTGTTAGTTTGATTTCTGCTCAAAGTGAACACATCCTCACCTTTAATGGCGCCACTGTAATGGTTTAACTTTTCGCAATTAGCCAGCAGTCTACCAAAAGCCTTCAGTTCACAGCAAAAACATCGAAAACTTCCAACTAGAGACGAGCCCGGTGCTTCAGAATAAAAGCACCAGTGGTTACACTTTGATTTATGCAATTATCAAAACATTTTATTTAAATTTCATGAGAAAAACAAGTATGAGCCTGTAACAGTGCTTTATTTATTCATATTCATTAAGACAGTATTTATTTTACATATATATATATATATATATATATATATATATATATATATAAAAAGCACTTTATTTAACTTTGTTGCAACTGTAGTTTATTTAGTAGTTTAGTGTTATATTAATCTACAGTAGAGATTTTGAAATATCGAAATATATGTACATCACGTACTGTAATATAGCCTAAAAATAAGCAATATTATTTAGGGGAAATATCACATCACCCAACACTGCATTTCAATGAAAACCAATCGTGTAGCTACAAGTTTTCAGCCCAGTCTATTGCACGATGGCCTCATTGAATTCAATGTGAAAGGGGAGTTGATGGCACTTAATAAGTGGACCAATGCCCCAAATCCTGCATGTCTCACTCTGGAATACATATACTCAATACACAACCCAACAATCATACTTGTTTTTCTCATGAAATTTAAGAAATACAGTATAGTGGCACTTTCTCTTTCAAGATTCCTCATTGGATCTTGCGCTCTACATGCCGATATGTAAATGCCATGGATTTGAAATATTTATATGGTCTAGAATACAGATTAGTAGTGTGCCAAAGGAGACGGTCCTTATTATATAGTAGTCGAGTGATAGATATGGATAGATTTATTGACAATAATGAAAATATATAGATATCAATAACCAGATATAGCTGCAATTTGCAGTTTTAATTTAAGTGCATTTTTATCACACTGTTTCGTTGATTGCTCTTGCGGCACTCACACTAATATGAGTTCCTACAGTGTAACCCATCAGTAAGAAGCAGTAAAATAATCTGCAGCAATTCCATGATGGTCTCTAATGTGCATGGCCAAAAATGACACCACAGAGGTAAATCCCAGTACAAATTAAATCTACTTAAGATACATCTGAGTATTTAAAGTCTAAGGTGATCTTACCTCTCTGATCTTGTCACGTTTCTCTTTGGCGTCAGGCTCTGGCGGCTCACCATCGCTGACGCCCACCACTTTGGGCATGGGGACGGGCGGCAAAGGTTTAGGCCCCGCATCCTTCTTCAGGTCCTCCACTACTTTGTTCTTCTCTGTCTGAATCTCAGCCTGCAGCTCTTCGCGTGACTTTCTCAGCTTCTCCTTTGCCTCCTGCAGTGCTCGCTCATGGTCTGCCCGAATCTTGTCCCGCAGGCTCTCCTCCTCCTCCCTGTAGGAGGCAGGTAAAAGGCAGGAGGTTAGTTTTTTTATTCTTTATTCTTTGTTTGGATCCCCAGTAGCTTCCACAAAGTGAATGCTCGTCCTCCCAGGGAGAACAATCAATTTTATTTTAACCAAGTCTGACAAACACAAACAAAATCAAAACCGTTTGGGGGGAAAAAGGTGTTCAGAGGGGTTTCTTTTTTGAATTAATTAAAGATGAACTTAGAGAACAAACACTGAACCTCTGGGAAATAGATGTGCAATAATGTTGGAGATGAAAACAGGAAAAGTTATGTGTTTGCTCTCTGGAATAGCATTTCTGCCCATTTTTTCCCCTGAATGTCTATAAGGTTTTATTTTATTTACTTTTATTTAAAACAAAAACACATTGTTATGATGTTAGAAGAGGTGGTCACCAAATAAGCAGGTTCAGAATCCTCCGAAATAAACAACCACAGACTAAAACTCGCACACCTCTAATTCCAATCATTATGGAAAAGATAAAACCATCAATCTCTAATGGAAACCAACCCCTCCAACCCACAACTTGCAATTACATCTGCTCCCGGAAATAGGACAGGTGTCGAAGAACACAATGAGAATGCAAGCAGTGCCAGAATGAGAAACATCATCTTTGGTTTCACATGGTGATAACAAGCTCCAGGGTGTTGACACAACTTTACCCCATGAGGATGCGGGTCAGTAATGAAAAACAAACGCAGCGGGATGCTGAAGCAAAGGTGACAAGAGGACGATGACACCGTACTGTTCCTCCACTGTTACTGAGGGAATAAAGTTTCTTTTTTTTTCTTCTGAATCTCACTTGGTTGTAAAATGGATTCCCACAAACACAGTCACAGCCAAATAATAAACGATGTGCTTCAGGTTGATGAGCTTACAGTAGGGCAGGAGGCGGCTTTTTGGGATACATCAGCTCAAGTCTGCTACATGAAGACACAGGCATTAGATGACAAACCTTTTTGTGTTTCGCCTGGGAGATGCAGTACCTTTCACTAATCACAATTATGTGTACGGGCCCTTTGTGTTAATCACATTCAGGAGATGGGTGCAGTGTGGGTGGAAGGACACGAATTTGAATATGGTATGCATTTGTTCAATGTCAGAGAAGCTGATTTACATTTGAAATTATGATGTTACTCTTAGCTGTAAAACTGCAGCTTTAGGTTTTAAATCTACCTGAATGGTTTTTGCGTATTTGCACAAGGCAACACATTAAATTATGAAACATTAAAATGACGTGAATGGAACAAGGAAAAAAGAGAGTAAGGACACAAACATAAGATTAATTTCCCTTGAGTCAGTCCCTAAAGTTTTCACTGTCTTGCTGTATTACTCCAAGTCCCAATACACTCAAAACTGTGTTTTTCTTATTTTCTTATGAATGACCTTGATGATACAAACTTGTGTCTGTGCATAGTTTGTAGAGAGGTGTTTTCACATTCCTCTACTGAAGAGGGCGATGTCTATGCATTCACCTAAAATCTGACATTCAAACGTACGCCCGGCAAGATAGATTATGTATGTCTCGAATACCAAAGCCAATTTCTAATACTGGAAAAGCATATCAACGACAGAACAGACTTTGACACCCTCAAAGACACATGAAACCTCCAGCATAGAGCGGACTTGTCAGTGCAAAGAGCAGAGTTAGCATTAGCACTGTGAGTGATTCTACAGCACACACGATAGACTGAGCAATTTTTGGGATAAAACAACCGATGTGAACCTTATAACAAAATAGCACAAGCGTTAATGCTCTGTTATCCATTGCCAATATGTCTACAAGCTGACAAATAAACAATTAAAAGATGCTACCTACAATTACTACTCTGATGCATCTGCTCGTCTTGTTGCCAATTTTAATGCATAATGAGCACATGGGGTTCCAACATGTATGGCTGAATCTCTCCAAAGTTTCCTGCGACACTAACACTAGCCGTCTTGATCCCGCCTGCACTTTCACCTGTCAATCAATCACCAATACCTCCATCGCACTGAGCCAGCGCTTGAGAAAGCAGAAAGCAAAACATAGCACAAGCAGCGACATTAGCAGGGTGGAAGCTGGATCCAAAATTTCTCAGTGAGGGATTTTTTTTTTTTTTACTTTTATGTGGGAAAACAAGTTTAACTCACATATTAATAAATTGCCCGAGTGTTGTGTAGTTGGATCAATCACCACACTAACATGTGTGATTGATTCAGAGCCACATCACTCTACCACACTAACCCCTTCATACTGCATTATGTATTATAATTGTGCCTTTTAAACTATTGTTGTGCTTTGTTTTTACTTAGAGACCCATTTTAAATTATTTATTTGTTAATGTGTATTGTGCACCACAGGGAGTTTGTAATTTCATTGTATGCTTGTTCATATAATGACAAATAAAACTGTTCTTAAATAGTATTTCACTGTAAAACTGCTCTATCAGTTCCAAAATTACCTCTACAGTAAAATATCAAGGATCAATCATTGAAAGTTTGCAATGTGTTGCAGCGTAAAAAAAGATAAAAGAATTTCTGAAAATAACGGAGTGTCATCTGAATGCAAACACGTGACTCTGTGTTTATTAATGACTCTCCGTGTGATAAACACAGGAAACGTTTGGGGAACTAACGACCTGCTGTGATCCATGTGGACTCAGCTGCAAATCTCCAGTGCCACACATAAACATTTTAGAGAAAACAATACTGAGTGCATGTGTGTGTGTGTATGCTTGTGTGTGTTTAAACCCAGACTGTAACCATGAAATGCTTGGAGATAGCTGCTTATGTGAATCTCTATCCTCTCCAAGAGAAGAGCAGTGCAGGTTGTTAAGAGTCAAATTTAATTAAAAAAAGGCCCAAAAAACAGATGGCTTTGTGGGTGCAATATCTTTCAGTTCTATCTTTCTGTTTTATCAACTGGCATGTAGACCAAAGAATGAAATACATTGTACATCTTAACTTTGTGGTGTGGCAAAAAAAAAAAACAAACCCTGTAGGTACAATCACACCTATGATGTTCAGTGTGTGTGTATAAGTGTGTCACACTCAGGCAGGTGTATGTAAATTTATACTGTGTTATTCATGAGACTAACTGTGGTGTCTGTGGAGCAAGCAGAGTTTATACAAACTGCTTATCGAGTGTTAGTTATCTTTTAAATCATACATGTGATGTCTATCATCCTGCTCTTGCCTGTGTTGATTCTTATCCAAGCTTTTTTTTCCCTGTACAGCACTATTTTAAGGGTCAATGTACTTTCCCATCTGCTCAGGCGTTTAACAGGCACACGTGTATATCCATACATAGTCTAATATTCTGATTATAAAAAAAACGTAGGACGGAGAAGTAGAGTGAGGTGCAACACAGCCTACATTTGAGCAGATGTCTTTATTGTAGTCCTGGTATGATAAGACCAAATGGTGCAACCTGAGCCAACTTCACCGGAGCAACCATGAAAAACAAGGATTGTTTGGAAGTGTTTGGGGGAAAAACAGACACACGTGGCGCACATGATTCAGCAAACCTGCCACCTTAAGATGGCTCTGAAGGGAGTTTTTAACTGAAAGTAAAGGCCTTTACGCATGTAATTTGGATGAAAGATGAAGCTAAAATCAGTTCCATCTTACTGGTACAACTAATATAACTGGAATAAAACTTGCACTATTGTCCCACTCTAAGCAGGCAAACAAGCATTCATTCATTAGTCCCACTAAGGTTCATGGTGAGCCACCAAAGTACCAAACAGGAGCAGGTGAGGGAAAAAACTCCATGTACCTCAGCTAAAAACACTTGGCTATGTGCCCTCCAAGTGCTTCCTCACTCATATAAAACCCAATGACAAACAGAGTATATGAGTCTGCAAGGGACTTCAGAGCAGGGCTGCACGGTATATTGTTTCAGCACTGACATTGCAATATTGTCCATGCACAATAGTCAAGGGTAGGACATGCACTGTCAAGTAAGGTAAACTGACTCACATAAGTCATGCTACAAGGTTTTGCTGCTTGATACAAAACGAAAACTCACACAGTTCTCATTATAGACGACCAAGTGTAATGATCAAAGCTGAAAAATGAAGCCAATGCAAAAGTGCCAAAAACTGCAGTTCTTTGAATGGCCACTTGAGGATGGCTACAAAGGAGTCAAGCCCAACAGTTCCCCATGTTAAAATGCCCACTTTACAGAAGAAATAAGTGTTTACAGCCTGGTATAAAAACGCTTTAAGTCTCTATACCTATTTTCAACATCCGTGACAACTGTACGGGGGCTGAATTCCTATAAAACTCACCTGTTCATATTTTATTAAGGCCAAAATTTATGCATAATTAAGGGCGGGAACACAAGAGCGACAGGCTCTGCAAGTCGTTGCTACAGTCTGACTCAGTTCCACCCCACGCTCTTAAAGTGCCAGCCTCTTATCCAAATATGGTCATTTCTGACTCCAGAAAACCAGCCTTACGCTTTAGGGACAGGTTATAAGTGTATGCAATGTAGTTTGGCAGCATTTGTCATGGGAGGTGAGACTCCTCTGAGAGTGATTGTATAGAAAAATAATGTTACCGGGACAGTAAGTGTTGCAAACACAGCGAAGCGCATGCTTTTCTGAAGCTAGTCAGCAGAAAGTGTCTAGATAGAATGAGGTTCCAATATAATGACTTTAAAAAAGAGCATTTTTGTGTTCGCTGCACAGAAGAAATAAAGCACCTGTTAAATACAACATTACCATGATGTCTGACGACTTTTTAATACAGAGTGACTGTAAGTTACCAGCTACAAACCAGGCTTAATCTAACTGAGTTAATCTGAAGAAATCAGAAGTCTCCTGGCTACAGTTCGGAGCCATAAGGCTGAAAAGGAAATTTCAACACTAACGTTCATCTACAACCAAAGCATTCCCCGTTAGCAGTCAACTCTGAAAATAAGCGAAGAATAGGAGAAAAGCAACGTAAGGGAGCCCCCTTATTTTAATGATTAATTATTTCCAAATATTGCTTCTTAAGTCATCTGATAAAAATTCATGCAGTGATTCATATCGTAATACATAGTGCAGAAAACTAAATATTGCAATGTCAGTTTTTCCAGCCCCACTTCAGAGCTGAGTGTGTCCTTATTCCTGTGTGACATGTAAATGTAATACTGTGTATGTGTTTAATAGTGACTCTATGTCTGATTTTTGCAGAAATTATAAAATAATAGTGTAAAAGGACTAGAAGTACAGTTGCAAAAAGAGTGATGAGAGTAACAGATTCAGAAAAGAAATAAAAATAGAGAAAAATATGTCTAACGAGAGAAGAGAACACTACTGAGGCCAATGACTGGGCAACCAGACGAAGAGAACCGGAAAAGACGATGCACAATCAGCATGCATCAACCATCGATTTGCTATTACCGCTTCTTCAGGTTCAATAGGGGCTGCAGCCTCCCTATGCACTGAGCAAGAGTGAAAAGAACAATGTGTAAAAGATATGTAGAAGAATAGCGAGGAAACACAATGTGAGAGAAAGTGATGAGATTAAGAACTAAAACTGTGACACAAAGCCTATGAGACGGAGGAAAGAATGTGCAAGACAAACGGAAAGAGACAGACGTTTTATACTAATTATCTCTCACACAACACAATGTGCATCCATTTTATAATTCTATCATGACGCTGAATGTGGGGCCAACAGAGACCAAAATAAACAGCTTCCGAGTTACGCAACATCGCCCTGGAAACAACTCATAAATATTCATATCTCAACTCAGCGTGTCTGACTTTAATTGATAGAAAACATATTTTGCAACACCAAGGCGGCAATTACCGTGTATATGCTGATGCCAGTGAATGCATGCACTTGTAAGAATGTTTCAAATGTGCTGTATTGACTTTGTGGGGATTTTCATGTTAACATGTAGGACATGTGTGTGTATGTGTGTGTTGTGCGTGCCAGCTTGTGATAAAGCTTGCGTGTGAATGTGAGCCTGTGTGTCTAATTCATCTTTCAATTCTCTGTTGAATGTGTGTGCACGCATATTTGTGTCTTCTATTTCGAGGTCTGCGATGAGATTTCTGTGTGCAAATGTGTATGCGTGTGTCTCCGGGAGTGTGTGTCTGCACCCAGGGGGTGTCACGCCTCCTCTGCGCCTCTGTGAGTGAGTGTGCCCTCAGCAACATGCATTTAAATGTGATATTTAGTTGGTGCGGATGTTAAATGACTGGCTAATGTTGGATGTGTGTTCACATATATCTGTGTTTTTATTAGATGTGAGGGAGCATGACAAAAGAAAATGAAAAGGTTGAGCTGACATTATCATCTCTAATGGCTGCTGATTCAGCTCCTTATATGTCCACGTATGCAGAACGAGTCAGCACGATGTCACAGAAAAACAAACACCGTCATACAAATTACACAAATGTGCAGAAACAGTACACACCAGCAAATCGGGTGAAAATTCATTCCCACGTAAACATGAATTAGCCTTCAGCGCCATCCTCTCCCTCCCTGTGCAGCCTCTCCTTCTCCTCTCCTCTGCCTTTAATCTCACGTCACTCTTTTCTCTCCCTCCGAGCCCTCACATACTCACTCTAGCATTGCCAAGGATTCCCTTCGAGTCGTGTGTAATGTCAAACATGCAATTAAGACAGCACATCAACAGCTGCCTGACTCAATTACCTTGACAAAGACAAGCATGGGCCGCTGCTGTCGAGTACCCAGGTGACCACGCCTACACCTTGAGCTTACTTACATGTTCTCCCCCCACCCCCAAAAGCTAGGAGAGCCCCACCTCTCTAATTAGTTGTTTCAGCCATGTCAGGCCTTTAGTGATCACTTCCTTTTTTTAATCAGCCTCCTGCCACTGAAATTTTTTCATCAGTGGTGTCACGATATCTGCCGCTCAGCAAAATCCACCGCTTTCCATAGCAACTGGAGAGAAGCAGCAGTTGTCCGTCTGCCTGGTGGGGTATCTAAGAGAGGGTTTTTTGTTGTTTTTTTTTTAAGCTGTGGAAACACAAGGAGGAGAGCAGCACAGGCTAGATGCTAAGTAACCATGGCAACAAACAGAGACGTACACACACATAGGAGGTCATAGAGAGCATTCGAGTCATTTATGCAAGGGAACAGGACTGCTGGGTTATTAGTGACGGCACAGTGTTTGAATGTCGTGGTACCTGAACTGCAGGGGGTAAACATTTTGGAAGAGTTACTGTGAAAATTTTAAGGCAAATCAATTTTCACCTGAGTAACAGACAGACTGTGTGGAGAAAAAGTGAATTATTCATTATTCAACATCACGTCATGTGTTGGTTATGTGCAATAAATTAATCAAAGTTGAAAAGCAGCTGCAATGTGTGCAAACAATGAGGTCAGAGCAGCACACAGAGGGTGAAGAAAGCACAGCACTGATGTTAAAGTTGTTTATACTTGTCATCATCCTTTTCTGTTTCCATTACAGCAAGGTTGAGAAGTATAAAATACTGACAGGATCTGAAATGATTTTTTTTCACTGCCTGCCACTGTGTCAGGCAAGTATTTTTTTTGTCAGTTCCTCAGAAATTGTATCTGTCACTACTGAAAATAATGTACAAAATCAAGGAATAACAGATCATTTATAAAACATTATATACTGTAAAGAATGATGTCACTCAATGTTCAATATATTTACATAAAAAAAACTTTACATGAATATTAAATTCCAATGCTTGAGGTAGGAGTGTACTGCACATGCATGTACATGAATGCACACACCTGCATATAAGAATATACTACATGCTAGAAAGGGAAACGCCAGAGGCCCCACGATATAATATAATTACGATAATCAAGTCACGATAGAATATTATAGCAATTGTGACAAGCAGAGTATTGTGATAACATATATAGCAACATGTTGCAATTCATTACCTTTTTCCAATTGCAAGTTATGTCCACAAACAAAAAATTCTTTTAACATCTCTTTAATATAACAAGACAAAGTTTTCAGTCAATTCATCTCATAAATTTTACTGCAGCAGTGTTTCTAGTAGACTAAAAATGCTATTGATTTTATTATTCTGGAAGGCTACTACAAGTTAAATATGTATTTGTAATATTAATAATATATATGATATAAAAATCAATACTTGGCACAGTGTATCAATACAATATTGCCATGCAAAAATATTGCAATACTATGCTGTATATACTGCTGGACTGTGCTGTAATGTCTACTAAATTTCAATTCATGGAGAGAATATTTAGCTTAGGAAAAAGAAACATTCTTTGCTGCAATTTTGAAATTAAATGCTTATTGCTCTTCGTCGTTGGGAAGCACCTGTCAGCACTTAACACATCTATCGTCACTCTCTCTCAACCACACACTCACTACACGTTGCTATCCCTTCAGATGAAATTGATACAGGAGCTAGTGAAGTCGTTGTAAGTGTGGCTCTATCCACTCTTTCACTAAATGTACTGAACCTGTCTTTCTGTTGTGTATTTTCCCTGTTGATCAAATTGGCAGATTGCCTGACAATTTCACACACCACTGCCAACAATTTACCCGCAGTTGGCAGGTGACAGATGCTAATTTCAGATCTTATTTTCTGAGATAAGATAGGTATGTAAACCTTAGCGGCTCATGTTGCTGTTGTCAAACAATGATGCAACAAAGACTGACATTTCCAATAACAATACAATATTCAACTCATGACTTCCCAACTTTTAGGCTGCTGCCCAACGAAAGTCTTATATCTTTCTCAAGTATTGCTGAGTTGACGATCAGGCACCACTTGGTGGCTGAAGCAACATCAAAAGACCCACAGAAAGGTCAGAAAATAATAACATTGCACTGATCTTAACACCTTTACATCTAATGTGAGATGTGACGGAAGAATGTAAGAAATCAAAATAAAATGTAAAACCAAATTCTTGAGGTACACTGTCTCTCTTATAAACAAAACACACAAACAATCCTGTAAATGTAAATTATAGCTATGGATAAATCCTACCACTAAAGGTCTTTCTAGCTTCTCAGCACAGCAGCACCTTGTTCCCTTGTTGGTGATATTTTCTTCTTACTCTTCAACTTGTCGCACAACGGGACAGAGAGAAACTGTCTTATCGAAAGAGAGAAAAGCTTTTGTACATGATTGATTTTGCTCACTGACAATTTATTTAGCCATTTTAGGTGTGATTTCCTCTTTATTCACAATGACATAAAAGATAACAGGCTTCAAATATATCACGCAGAGCTTGATTACACTGTCATTATCACTGGCAACTCATTGTGGTAGCATTGTGAGAGGCCAAAAGAATAACATCCTTACAAAACAGTTTGTATAAAGTTAATTAGCTCATAAAGTCAATATGGCTAATAGCCAGTTATTAAGAGATACCACATGTATATTTGCTCCTCATTATCCTGTCAAAACACAAAGAGCCTTATTGAAGCACATGGTATGAAATGTTCCTGGAGGATCACAAAGTCTTGTGTAAAGGAGCTAAGGCCTTTCGCTAAATAATCTAAGTCGATGCTCCACCTGCCTGTCACACAGGTTTCATCTCCTTGACAAACTACTGACAAGCTAAATCAACAACTGATTCCTGTCATCAGCTCTTTTGTCTTTTTTGTGCAAAGGTTCACATCAACAGCCATATCTTCTCTTGAAAGGAGAATAAATGAATAAAAGCCAGCGATGGGAAGGAATAGTTTTAAAATGCTGAGAGGTGCTTTGCGAGCTAATTGGTGTCCACTTCTGAGCAGATGGAAATTAGGAGGGAGCAAAATGGTGCAAATGTATCAAATCCATAATGCTGAAGGTTAAAAAATGATTGAACTGTACTAGTCTCTTTTCACTTCTGATGAACCCAAAAAAGGCAGGGCCATGGAAAAGGAGCCAGTTGAGAAGATCTTTGTTGGAGGTTTGAACCCAAGGCGTCTGAAGATACCATCAGAGAATTTTTTGGAGGGACCAAAACCATTGAGCTTTTAATCAAACCCAAATCAAAGAAAAGGAGGCATTTCATCTTCATCAAATCGCAACACTTTCCAGTTTAATATTTTTCAACTCTTGTCAACCAGAACAAAAAACTTAAGGCAAGTTAGATTTTAGACTTTTTAGATTTCTTTATGTCATTCTCAATCAAATTTTGGACCAATTTTACAATAACTAATGAACAAAAAACATGAACCTGCATCAATTACTGAGGTAAAAAACTAGAAGAACAAAAAGCTCCTAGATGCTCAGAAAAAAAACACAAAATAAAAGGCCAGGTTACTTTTGTATAGACGCTATCAGATTAAAAATTCGTGCCAATGTTTGAACAAACAAGACATTTTCTTGGAGGTACCCTCTTTAAAGCAGAATTACTCCTCTAGAGTGACAATGTCCGCTGAAACATCCAGGGCCACCGTCGTGCATTCCCAGCCAAGCTTGTCCAGATTAGATTAACGACTGACTTAGATTGACTATTAAGACAACGTGCACATTTAATAAAGTGCCGCTACAAACAATGATTAGCTATACAAAGTGATTAGCTATGGTAAGTGTCCATAATAAATGCCTACCTACCAATCATTGCTGCACACAGCAGTATGAGGATTGAACTACTGAGGACTGCCACATTCAATACTTTAAAAACATTTAAATACAATCTGGGGAAAAAAACAGCAATTTTCAAATCAATCTGTTAAGAAGCACATTTCTTAATTCATCTGGAACTAAAACCATTGCATACCTCCTAAAACATGGGTTTAGATGAAAGTGTGTTGAAGGGCTGGGTACTGGTACTCAATTACCATTAAGCTTTCTATTGAACTATGCCAGCACTAAGTAGTGGCGAAACTTCTTCACTTAACAATACCTGCATTTGATCCTTTTTGTACCCTGATCTACAAAAAAAATCTCTGCCTATCACTGCAAACGTTCTTTGATTTAATGTGACCTGTGATGGCCCAAAGCAGCTACGGATATAGACTGTGGTGTGGTGAGGTCGAGTGCTGTGCTGTGCAGAGTTGGTACCATAGGTACAGGGAACGCAATTCTTCTGGACCTTACAGGGCAGCAAATACAACTACAAGTGTTGTAGTGTGACGTTAAATGCCAAAAGAAGGAAAAGAACGTCTACCAGCACAGAGGAACAACCAAAATACGTGGAAGACAGCATCAAGTGCAGCAACAGCTCCACCTCAACTTGTCAAAAAAGAAAAAGAAGATTATTATTTTGTTGATTCTTTGCAATGTGAGTGCTGCGCTGTGCCACAAACACCAGCCACATGAAGAGCTGCTGATCAGCTATTTCGCAGTTCTGCAGCTTTCTGGTCAACGAGAGTTAAAACTTTTTTAGTTTTGGAAAAAATGCTGTGCTTTTCTCTAGCACTTTTTAACTAGCCATCCAATCACAGTGGAGGAGGGGCAAGCAAATAGAACAACAACAACAATAGAGAAGAAATATATGTTTACATACTGTACGATAAACATGTATCAATATTCTGTTCCTCACACACAAAATCTCATAAACACACACCGACCAGTATGTGTTGTTTGAGGCAGATAATCAGGGATTAAGAGTAAAATTTAGATTTAACTGAGATGTTTTTTTACCCAAAGGAGTGCATTTGGGTACTGGGATTTGTTTTTGTTTTTTACCGTGGATAAGTGAAAAGAATCATTAAATTTCACAACTAAATTTCTGGTGATGCTGAATTCCTAATTGGCATCATTTTTAGGGTACTGGTATTTGTACTGGTACAAGTTTAACAACACCCAGCCCTAGTGTGTGGGCAATTCGAGTCGACAATCTCTTCCTTTTTCCCAAGAGTCACCTCAGTCCATCTCTGACACGTGAGCACGCAGTGTTTGCTTCTTGTCGAGCATCTCTAAGCCAGAGAGCTCTCGTGGGAGCAGCTCCCCTGAGTTTCAAGTGATGTGAACAAGTCTGCCTCCTGCGAGCACATGAACATCGTAAGTGCAGAGAGGAGGCCAGTGCTGGAGGTTGGTAAGGCGGCAGTTTTGTCTCTAGCTCCCGGGTTTCCCTTTACGACGAACCATCAGACAGCTTCCATGTCCTGCTTTTTCCCATGACCCACTTGGCTCGCATGGAAGCTGCATTGCTGTGTGTGTGTAACGGCTCTCCCAAGCTCAACAGTGGGTGTGTAATAGCATCCCCTCTCTCTTATTCTTTCAATCCTCTCTCAGCCCTAACATCCTCTCAGTGACACACACCACTTTCTCTCAAGTGTATTCACCATTTCTCCTTCTCCTGTTCCCACTCTTAACTGTCTCATCCATCTTTGTACTATCTTAGAACCCCTACTCCTTTCTCTTTTCCAATTATTTGTCCAAAATGCACTCCTCCTACTTGCCAAGTGTTGTGTGTATCAATTACTCTCCTGTTTAGGCTGCTCATCAGTCTGTCAAAGCAGTTTACAAAAATACTTGCCATGAAAGCATGACAATGCAACAGTACATACATCCTCTGTATCTTTAAAGGTATACTATGCATAAATTGTCCATTACTGTTTGTAAACACAACATTCAAGATTAGCCACTCCTCCCCGCGCTGCTTATACATACACTGCAAGCTACTACTGTGGGAACGTTACATTTGCTGTAATGGAAAAGACGATACTTTAGCAAGCTAAGCTTACTGCAGGGTTCACACACATACATTACACACATACATCGAGAAATGTATGCACTGGTTAACAAAACCATGTCACACACTGATGGAAACAAGAGCTATGTTATATTACTGTAACAATTTCATTACACACAACAAAACTCCATGACTTTTCCAAAACTTTCAATGATCTATATTAATACCAAGACTTTTCTAGGGGAAATATAATTGTGAAATCCCATGACTTTTCCAGGTTTTCCATGACCATGGGCACCCTGCCACTACATATCCAACAGAAAACAGGCCAACTCTGGGTCGCCCTTCACCCCATCTCCTCCTTCAGTGCTTGCCAGTGAAAGTGAAAGCCAGCCACACATTCATGAGCTTTGTCCACTTGGCATTTCACCTTTTTTCAACAAAGTGGGATCTGGTTTTTTAGCTTCCTCTTAGATGCCCGCTGCTACTGCCTGGTGGCTTTCCTTTTATAAAGTCTCGTGCTCACCTGCACGCTTTTATTTGCTGGGCGCTACACACCATTTCCCAAAGGCTGCAACCCAGAAACATCCCAAACACAGAGGAAAAGAAGAAAATACATGCAAAAGGCTTAGCAGATAAATACAGCGCACACACCTCCAGTATTACTTAAGGAAAATTCTATATACTTTGCTGCAATAGTAAAAATATATATTTTATGTAAATGCATCTCCAAAAAAGCAGAGACGACCTTGTTCTCTTTTATCGCTTCATCACTGTGTACCTCTCTCTCACATGTGTACAAGATGAACATAATTTATCCATCTTTCTCCTAGTATGTTTCAGGTGAACACCTGAGCCCCTGATAGCCCTCAGCCTGTACCCATGTTCAGATCCAGCCCTTCTGACCTACATCATGGCTGGCTGACTAATGCCTACATACCGAACACAAGAGTCCATCTCCTGCAGCTAACACAGGCCGGGTTAGAAAACAAAGAAACGCTCAGCCTGATTGGTTGCTGCACAGCTAGATAAGAGTTTTCCAAGTGTGGAATCTGATGATTGAGAGGTTCAATCAGCAAACCTTTAGAGAGAAACATCCTTTAAGGTGCTACCATTTTCCCCCTGATAAAAACGAGGCAAAAGAGCTATTTTGTCAACAACAGAAGACAATTTTCTTTGCATGTCTGCAGTTATGTTGTTTAAAGTCCACTTAGGGGTAACAGTGATTCTAGGATTGACCCAAGACAATCCAAGAGTGGCATTAGAGGGAAAAATGGGGATGAATCCTTCTATCTTAATGGTGAGCTGTCGTGCATTTTTTTCCTGCTTATATCCTCTAACTTCCTGCTGCAAGTATAAAATATTATGTTGTTTATAATCGCAATGAGGGCTGCAACTAATGATTATTTTTGTTGTCAATTACTTATTTAATCTAAAAAATGTCCTCAAACGCCCTCAAATGTCTTGTTTCAAAATCTTTGAGAAAATCTTTTGGATCATTATGTTGTGTGTTAATTATTTCAATTTTACTTATTTATCTATTATTAATGCATTTTTTAATGACAATTTAAATACTTTAATCATGTATTTTCATTTATTTATGTACATAACCTAGGTTGTTCAGATTTTTGGGATATGAGGTGTTAAATTGTTATGAGATTAAATGACATCACAATAAGTAAAATAACAATGAACGCACAGGAAAACCATTTCTATTAGAGAGCTCAAAGGGTTAAGATGCAGGAAACTAAGAGTTTTTAATTTTTTTTCTTAAAGCAGTACTCAAACCAGAGAAGCCATTATCAAATAAGTTTGCATTTCACTTAAAAATGGACAACTAATCTAATAATTATTGCAGCTCTGATCACAATGCAATTTTAAATGGCAAGAAATACTTAAAAATGATTTTAGTTTATATATTGAAACAAATCTTAACAAAAACTCAAGTTTTGCTCTTTAAACTGTTGACTCACTGATAATGGGCACAATATTAAACCAGATTGTGGCACTAAACTCTTTTATTGCCATTGATTCTGCCCTTGTTTATTAAATCGCCATCACACAGGCGTTGCTGCGGATCTTCACTGCTCCTAAAGCTTTCCCAAAAGTCATGACAGTGAGGGGAAAAAATCCCCGTAAGAACAGAGATCCCATTTCCCATCCCCAGGCCAATCATAAATCCAACAGCTGGCGTGTTTCAGCTCTGGTACAAGGCACATTTATTATCCGGCCCGTATGGCTCGAATACAGCTTGTGTGGCCGTGCCGGTTATGGAGAGAGGGGGGCTGAATTCAGAAAGGTTTATTTGAAATTCAAGGCTCAGAAACCTGAGGGCCAATTCTTAATTTGCCGTTGAGCGATCTCACTTTGATCCCATTGCTTTAACTGACAGGGAGCCATTGTGGAGCAAGGCTGCAGCTCCAGTGTTTGGCAGGGATGGGATTTGGTGAGAAGCTTTGTAGTTAACCATGGTCACGTCGTCCCTGAGGACTGAGAGCTGCTCTCACTCTGTCTTTCTCTGCCTCTCTCTCCAAATTCCTCTGCACTTTCTTGTTCTTGAATTTGTCTCCTTTTTTGGGGTCTCTTATTGTACTTCTGTCTCTAAAAACTTGCTTTGTGGCACTCATGCAAACCAATTCAAACAAGTGTCTCTTTTTCTCTCTTCGGCTTTCAAGAGGTCTTGTCACCACTGGTGCACTCCAGGGAGATGACAAATGGGAGAAAGAGTGAGGCACACTCCCAGTGGGCACTACTGATTTGTCTCACACACTTCGTCTCTCTCACACACAAAGGGAAAGCACCAAAGATGACACCCGCTCATTTAGTCTTTCAATTAATTAGTAATGTCAAAAATAATAACAAACCCCTACAGCAAATAGTCCACAGTCCTTCATTTTCCTGTCTCTTCTCTATTCCTATTCATCCATCCTTCATCCACTGAAAGGGTTGTAGTATCCAAAAATGGGGCACCAATTCAATGCGGCGATCATTAGGGATGGTGGTTTTAGGCTCCACATCATTCACTAATCTGGATTTGTTCTATTTTTAGATGTATTGTAGTTCACACATAAGAAAATGACTAACGTCAAGGGGCTACCCATGCAGTTCCCTCCATCTATACTAGTGGTAACTCATTATAAAAGTAATTTTACCAGGAGCAGTGATTCATTACTTCTTGCTCTATCCTGTTATGCCTTGCAAAATCTGCAATTATCTTCCGAAATTCTGAATACATCTCCCTCGAGTGCTCGCCTCTATGAGTTATAGAGCAGCTTCAAAGATGAAATGATATTGCAAACAGATTTTTTTTTTTTTTTGCATCCTTTATAATAAAACTATCAACAAGGAAATGACATCACTAGGGTTGCAGCGGTATAGCTGTTTTCACGGTGTACCCTGATGTGGAAGTTGATTGTTAACATACTATCTACACTTCTTTACCAATATTGTGGAAAATAATGCCACTAGGTGGAGAATCTAACTTTTCTCTTATTATTATTTTTTTAAGGGGAATTTTTATACATTTTCCATTTAAAATAATGGTTTCAAGATTAAATTATAGTAATAAATACTTTCTTCAACCAACAATAAACCCCCAACCTTTTCATTCCCTAAAGGGTCATTCTGACTGATAATGATAACCATTCTGTAACTATTTGTGATACAATGAAATCGGGATATTACCATACCATGAAAATCTAGTACTGTGATAACCCACCTTTGCTGTGCTTGCTGCATGTTTAGTCCCACATACAAAATCTATTTTTTTATTTTATTTTTTATAAAAAATTACATTGTCAGCTCTAATTAGTTTACAATCACAAACCTCCAAAGTTCACCCGACTCTGTTTGGAGTATCACCATCGTCAACCATAACCAAGCTAAATTATAACTTCTAACACTTCATCGGTTCAAGGACATTTGAATTCAACCCGTTCCAGTCGCAGCTCCTGTTTTCCTCCTACAGCTTTCGCTGTGTCATTTGACATACATGATGTTGCAGCTTAATGACTTGAGTTTTCTATACATAGTTCAATGTCGGTAGGGACAGAGTGAGAAAAAGTCACTATATAGGTCTGGTAATACCATTAATCCTGTCAAGTCTAATCGTCTAAATCATCATCATCTTATTAAGTCATGAAATCTGGCAAAAATCAATTACAGAGTTGTCCTCTATCCTGATAAAGGTCATGCAAGTCACAAGCTCTTGGCTATATTTAGTTTTTCATGGCAACACTCTTGTTCTTAAATTTATTTGGACAAAGTTTTACAGGCTTGAGCCTGAAACTTGTACTCCAAAATGTCCTAATTTTCACATTCTTTAATCAATAAAAACTATATTATGGGGGAAAAAAGTGCTAATACACAGCATTTCTATTTCTAATGCAAAGTCTGCATGCAGGTGTACATGATAAGTCTTTTTGATCCTCTGCTGCACAAATATGACTACAGGACACTGTGTGTGTTCAAAGCAACCTATGTGTCAATCAACATTGCTAAAATACCAAGCAGTCAAAGTACCTGTTAGTCGACCTAAAGGTCTGTCTGTGTTTTTAAAGATCTTTGGCGCCAGTACTTATCTCATAGGTAAACTGCTATGCACAAAATTTGGGACTCTCTTGTTATATATATTTTTCAGCACAGTCACAGAGTAGTTTTTTTTGTAAAACTAGAAGCTGGATCTTCAGCATACAGGCTTATGGAACTGATAGTAAGCCTGAATATGTCCTTACAAAATGTTTAGATTTGGGTGTTATGGAAAATATACTGTTCAGAATTTTCCTAAAAAATAATGATAAAAGATAAGAGACTTAAACAGAAGGAGTCCTTCTAAATCATCACTTATAACCCAATCAAAGTGTGTATTTATCTGCATAGATCCTGTCCTGTGCCTAAATGTTCTTATTTTCAGTGTTGGGGACATTTATGGGCACTCTACCACAGCACTCAGGTGAAGTTGGGCTTTATGTAGAGGAGGCATCCAGATGCCAAAATGTTAACAACTGGCATCCAAGAGACACCGTGCTAAAAAACATGCAAATATTGCAAGGCAAACCACCAAACGAGAGTAAATCTGGGGTTGGCTTTTCTTTCACTTTTGCTGGTAAACAAACAGTAACTGAAAATTCTGCATAGTATAGCCTGCCTTTCAGTCTCTGTTATACTTTACAGATTACTTTGCAATTCAATGTTATATTAACCTTCTTCAGACACAGTTCTACTTTTATCTAATAAAGTGATGATATTATTTTGAAACACAACCCCTAATATTACAGATAGCATTACTTCACAGACAGAAACCAGCACCAGCACAGCAGTATGTTTTGTGTTTATGTATCATGTATCTATTTTTCAGTACCTTGTGTCCTGTTGTGACATGGCGTTTCAATCTTTTAAAACTGACTGACATCTGATCTCCTCGATGGAGTGTGGAAAATACAGCCTGACCTTGTGACCTTGTGACTAACCGCAGATAATGAATTGTGACAAGCCCACACAACAGCACGTACAGATATCAGTGGGGATACTCTATTTGTGGGTCACTTTCTGCCTCATTATTTCTATAAATGTAATATAATAAAGCAAAACATACCCGGCTGTGCTTGTTTATACAAATCAGACAACAATGCACAATTCATTATTGCTATATTACATCCTTACTTGTATGTACATATATCAATTCATACAAAAAACTGCTCTACTTCTTTATCCTGCACATTTATAAGTATTAAAATACAAGGGTTCGTCTTTCCCAATCTCAGTATCTCTGGGAAAGCCATACCAACTCCCAGGCTCGACAGGTGATATTCTTTAAGGCATTTGTACTTTTGACTGGAGACCTGACTTTATAAGCAGAGGATGCAGCCCCAGACAGCCACACACAACAAACACAAACACACACAGGCGCCTACGATAACAGGCAGATGCAGTAAGCAGAGGTGAGTCAATGTACATCACCAAAACAAAGACTTGAATGCATCAAGAAGTTGAAGCATGTTGTAAGTAGCAGAGATTATTGCAATTAAGTTATTACATTACACTTAATGAATGTGATTGCATGACCAGTTTCAGAAAAAGATTGCCTCATGTGCATTCTGGTCCAATAGAAACTCCCATCAAATGCAAGTAGAGTATTTTGGAAATGATTACACCCATCTTTTTTTTTTTTTTTCATAAAAATTGGACTTTACAACACTGTCTGAATTGCACAAATCGGGCACAGTTGGATGCAGCTGCAACTGGAATCTATTTCCATAAGTAATATAATAATAATATTAATATTAGTTTAGCCTAATTTTAATCTGCAACTGTGCAGAGTTGGGGTCGACAGATCATCGGCCTGGCTGATTATTGGCATTATCATTATTGGCGATATTTGGCATTTTGCAAATTATCTGTATCAGCATTTTATTTTAATGATTCCTAATAAGATTAATTAATTCAAAAGTGCAAAGAAAGTGTCAGCATTTTAAAATTTAATTTTGCTGCATGGAGCTATTTTTTTTCATTCATTTTTTTGGTTAAATTTTCGCTTGACTTTATAAAACAAGTTGCTGGGAACTTGCTGTATATGATGTTGAACTTTTCAGTTTTGTTTAAATATTTGCTAAAGGCATTTTTTTTGTGTTGAAGTTTAGTTATATTCCAAATTCTGAGTATTGACAGACAGAAAGCATTTGACTGTTGTTGAAAATTTAAATGTCAACCTTATGAATGAAGCTTTAAGCCTTGAACTATTCATTACAGCCCAAATACTCTGTCATTAACATAAATAATACATCGCAAAACAAACTCAATTGTAATTTTAATTTGGTGATATCTGGTGAAATAATACTCCTAGAACTTCACTGAGCATTCAAGGCCAACACTAAAAACTTGACAGTATTCGATACAAAGGACAAAATTCAGCCTGTATTGTTCAGTTTCACACCCAGCAGAGGTGTAAAAGCACATGTCATTAAGAGTTAAATGTATGCAGGCTTTTGTTTGAACTCAACACTCCCACAGGGAATTTAACTGACTTGTTCTTTCTTTAATCAGTGAAGGAAGAAACTGTATTCTTTCAATGAAAACCTGAACTGCAGCGCAGACTCACAGTAACTTAAGCGCGAGTGAAAACCCTGGTTCACAAACCAGACACAAAGACATGCACACTATCTCTTCTTCCACACATGCACACACCCACTGCTCTTCAGCCAATGTGAGAGGCTGCAGCTGTGTCCTACAGATATAACAACATTGTGATCACATGAAAAAGATGGAAACAAAACCAGAGAAAGAGAGACAGGAAATGAGACATACAGAGAGAGCAGATCTGATAAAAAAACGAAAGCGGCAGTGTTAATGAGGAGATTAAGCATGATGGAAGTCCACTCCTCATTCTGCCGGCTGTTCGCTCTAATACCAACTGTACTAGATGAAATCTCCTGACAACAGACAAATTAATTAGGATGAGACTTAGTGAAATTACTATGAACATTGATCTGAAAGATGAATTTTTTTTGATATCTCATTCTGCATACAGTGATATCCAATCTGAAGCAAACAAAATACAGGCTTTAAATGGAATAAAATGGGCAAAAGGCCTCATTTTTTAGTTATTTTTATTTATTTTTATTTTGCGTCAGACTTTCTTATTGTCCAGATCTTAGAAATTCCTTCATAATCTATTTTTATTGTTGTGTTGTTGAATAACAAGACTCACCAATTGCTAATTAACATGTGCAAAGGACCAACTGGATTTCCTAGGATAGTAAAGGCATGACCCGCCCTACTCTGCCTTACTCTGCCAAAGATTGTCTAATTCTGATATTCATATTCTAGTCTAACCAGTATACCCAATACTTACAACCAACAAAATCAAAAGCTACAATCCAATCAGAGAAAGAGTAGGGCAGGTCGTGCTTTCTCCATCCTAGGAAATGACAATTTGCAGCTAGACAGGGGTGTGAATTACTAAATGTTACCGTGTTTTGATGACAGAGGGCCTCCAGATTTTTTTGTCAATGATGGAAAATATTCGATGAATGCAACCTCTACTCTTCTTTCTCCTGGAACACTTGTTGCTGTAAATTTCATACTCATTTATGTTTAAAAAGAGGGTCTATTTAGAAGGTCACATCTAAGGACAGTCACTAAAACGAAACATTCCTTGTATAATTCAAATGTTTTGATTCTGACTAAGTGAACATCTGTGGGCATTGTTGGCAGAATTTGAGTTATTGGAAATTAAAACACAAGCTACAAGTCAGAAACGACTGCAGTGAATACTACTTTTGAAAAATAAAGTAAAAATACATGACAAAGAGAAAAGAAAAACTACTCAATGCCAAGTCCATGTTGCAGCTGGAAATTCAGAGTACGCTGCCAGCCACTTGGGCAAGCAACCAGACATCATTTGGAGGGCCTGAAACTCTAGCTGGTGGGTAAACCAGCAAAAAAGAACAATGCCTTTTAAAATTTATCACCCCAGTGGAAACTATTAGTTTCATGGCCTGACCAATAGTGAACTACAAATGTGAGTATAAAGATGGTCCATGCAGCTACATGCTGTTTAACATGATATGGGTCATAAAGATGTGTCAAAGCAGACATATAATGTTTTTAATCCCCTTTTTTTGTGAGGACACAGCAGGTGTCTTCTGATTTTCAGAATGGAAGACAAACTTGCAGCTGAACTTAGCATATGCACCGCTGTGGGTTTGACTTTTTAAAAGCAATCATGGTGATGGGACAAAGCTAAAATTGAAGTGATGTTATCCTTTGAAAGCTCCATTTTAGGTTCACAAAAATCCAATCCCAAGCTTGATACATTCATCCCCGTAGCCTGGCTTTAAATGAAAAATTTCAAGCAGCTCAACAGTGGTGATGAATGTGTGAAAAGCCTCTTTTATGCAGTAGTTGAGGTACATTCACACCTCCATTTGCTCTGAACAGAGGCCGATGTAAAGTAGCTATGCCTCTGTTAAAATCTACACACTGGTACGAATGGTTTCATGAGCCCTCTGCACAGACTGCAATGCCTTGGTATTCTTTCCAGGTTGAGAAGCTTGACAGTGTGCGTACTTGTGCGTGATGGAGCAAGGTGCCCGTACACGCTGGCGCCGCCTTTACCAGCAAAAAGGGTTCTTACACATCCAGAAATACACACAAGACACAAACAGCCCAACCTAGATTTACTTTGCAGCTGACAGGCCAATGAAGCGTGAAGACACAGAAATGATATCTAAGATCACACTAAATATGATAAATAAGCACACTTTGATGTTGGCCCAGGCCTTAAATATGATCTGTGGGGCTTTGATGCTGATTTATGGCCGTATCAGAGCGCAAAAGCAAAGCTATGGCCGTGCAACACTAACAATAACTGGCAAGGCAATAAGTGGTGAAACCAGGTTACTCGCGGTCACAGAACTGAACTCCATTATGAGAGGGATGCAGTGTGAAAAGGTTGTGCTTGTACATTTTTCTCGACCTTTGGCTGTGTTTGAACATAACATGACTCACTTCTCATCAAAAGACAAAAAAAAAAAACAAGCAAACAGCACCATAGAGCACACACTTACAACACCCTGAGTGATGCCACGCTGAGAAAATGTAATGAATTAAAAACATACCGATTGTTACTGACTAAACTTTTACAAGAAAAGATATTCATCATTGATGTGCAGAATCTGTAGAGTGCTACATTAAATTACTGCTAATGCAAACCGATCATCTCCTACTGCTGCAGCTTCACATTAAAAGCAGTCCAAGGAAGTGATCACAGGAAATGCCATGCTTTTGTTAGTAAAATTAGCACAACCACTTTTGTTAATCAGAAATGCATCTACGAGTAACGACAACAGTCATTTTTGGAATCTATTCAGAGCAGATAAGTCTGAAAACAGAGTCAAAGAAACAGTCGGTTACAGCCACAGAGAACTTTTAGGGGAAGAGCTGCTGATGAAAGGCTGCACATCCCCAACATGTAAGCAACTCCTTTTCCCTAAACTACCTTTACAGTTCCCTACAGCTTGTTTTCAATCATGTTACTATTATGACATGCAAATCCTTACGGAGGGCAGGAAGTGATAAAAACAAATACTGCCTGGATTGGAAATAGAAGGTGACTTTACATAAAGGGTTGAATGAACCTGCAGGCAGCACGTATGATCAGAAATTAAAACTCACATTGAAAGTGATTGACACAAAATGAGGAAGGATTAAGTTCCCCACTACGTGACCGATTTGCCTGATTGTTGTTACATATTACCTCGTCTTTCTAACGTTACATTGCTAACGTTACATGGCAAGCCGATGAAGAGTTCAAATGTAACATTAAGAAAAAGAAAATTTTGTTTTTGTTTTGTTTTCCCAGCAAAATAAAAGAAAGTCAAGTACAGTAAATAAAACAAACTAATTACGAACAAAAGTAAAGCCAGTTCTGTTAATAAGTATTGTCACCTTGTCTTTCCACCAAATAATAGAAAAGTATCCGTAGTGGTATTGATAATGACTTACATCGTTAAAGAGTCAAAATTAACAATCCCCATACCTGCTTATTCATGAAATCTGACTACTGCTACTTTGTGCTGCCATTTTGCTGCTGCTGTACCAACCAGACACGTTCAGGTTTTAGTAGTAGCGTCCATCATCCAACAGAATATTGATTAAAAAAAGATGGTGAGGGTGATGAACAAGTTATGTAATCATTGTATGATTACACCTTGTAAGACCAACTACTGCGGCGAGCCTATTCACCACATCAGAAAATTGAAGTGGTGACACAGACAGTACGGCTATGAATGCTTCAGAGGCAGATATTGTGTCAAAGTACTTAATGTGCCACTAACATGGACGCACTGAAACTGCAAAAGCGCATTAATATAATGGCTCCAAGGGTATTCAGCATTGGTTCCACTTGTCTCACACTCAAAAATGTTCACTGACAGTAATGTCAAATTGCCTACTAAAGTGAAAGTGCCATCAGCTTTTATTCTAAAAAAAACTATTCTAGCGTCTTTTGCAGTATCAAATGTCACACTGCTCAAAGCAAGTTTTCTCAAATTGGTCATCTAATAGCGTGAGGTCTGAGCTTCCACACAGTCTTTCCCTGCCGGGAGCAAAGAGTCGGGTGTCATATGATGAGAAGGGGTGAGACACATGGGTAAAGACAGAGTGACACCTTTGTACAAAGGCTTTGGGTGGAACAATTGAATGCTTCGGGTTAGATAGGAAAAGTCTTCTCAAGTTTTACTCTCAAACCTTTCAGACACAAGAGGCTCCATCAGTATCGTATAACTTTTCTGATATGACAGAAGGACGGAGCAGAGTGGCAACTACTACATCTTGCAGGAGTAATACATAATAATGCAGATGCAAAGAAGAAGTTCACTCAGCCACTTGAGGAACCACTGGTGGATGATCCGATATTTAATGGACTATGGGGCCAAATATTCATTAAAAAAAACAGGATATTGCAGAAGGCTTGGGTGGTATCTAATTTTTCATACCTTCCTGAAATTTAATTGGGGTATGCGGTATTGACGGTGTAAGTGTGCGGCGCTAACCCTCCCAGATGGCGAGTGTTGTACTTACTTTTAGCATTTGAGTCTAATAAATACACAACAGAAACCACAAAATTTTAAGAAAATAAATATTCTCTACTATTTTCCCTTTTAAACAGAGAAATACAACTGTGCACCTTTTAATTCCACTTCCTCTCATTCACCAAAACTTACAGGGCTTGATTGCCTCATTAACTCATAATAAAACACACTTCATTCAAACTCGACAGAAACAAAATAAAACTTGCCCACACCGTATTGGTTACTCTTGCTAGTAATCTAGTTAGCTATTATTCTCCATGGTCTCATTCTGTCACTGCTGGCCACTGGCAGTTTACAGTCCTGTAACTTATCCCTTCACCACTATGTGGTGAGGGGCTTAGCTGCCTGTTCTACCAGTAGAGACCAGAGACTGAGGAGTGCACAGTGGAGTGCTGAAAACATACTTTCTGGATTTATAAATACCCTGGTAAACTGCAATAGCATGTTACTGCCCAAGCCTATTTTGCAGTATTGACTGTTTTTTAACCTCAGTTGTGAAGATGATCAGGACAGAATGCTAAAACTGGTCCTTCAGTGTTGTATAAAATCCCTGACCTACAAATGAAGTTGCACAGCAAAGAAAAACTTGATTACAATGACACTGCATATTTTCCTGTGCTTGTGAGGGAAAAAAACACATGATATCCATTCGTGATTATGCAGCACAGACTGATAAATGATTCACTAAAAAACACAACAACACAGCCAAATTGTGATTAATTTTGGTGGCAGATGGCAAGCCTGTTGAACCCACTGAGCACTTTGGCCAGTACCCAGCATGAATGCTCATGTTGTAATTTCCAGACCTGGACAGGGGAACATAGTTCAGACATTTTCATTTGACTGCTCAAAGTCTGACTGGACAAGTCACTGTCATCAGAAAATACATAGAATAAAACAAAATTTGGATAATCAGGCCAACTGCAGTGTAAAGCTGAGTGATATGATTAGATTTGACAGATTTTATCACTAAAAGTGTTTTCAGACGCATCTCATTGTGGCAAATGTGGGGCTACGACTAACAATTATCTTAATTACAAATTTATCTGACACTTACTTTTTTAATCAAACATTTAGACTATTAAAAGTCATCACAATTTCTCATAGCCTAAGGCTACTTCTGCAAATAGCAGTCAAAACAAAATCTAAAGATTATTTATTTACAATGATTTAAAGCAAACAAAGGCATGAAATCATCACATTAGAGCTCCTGTGAAAGTTTGCCATTTTTGCTCGATAAATGATTGAAAGTCTCAATTGATTATAAAAAAAAATCTTTGTTGATTATTTCCTGTGGAGCAATTTATTGATTAACCAGTTGATTTGATCATCTCTGGAAAAATACATGCAATATCGCATAAAATAATCAAGAAAATCTTTTATCCAGACTACAGTACATATGCATCTCTGAAATCAAACAATGTTTCTTAAAGGGGCCCTCTGTCAAATTCTTGCGAGTTATTTGGACATGGTTGCCAAGATGAAAGCGGCTGAGCTGGTGGCTTGCAGCTAGAGATGGTCCATTAACAGCACTAAACAATGGCAGCATTGCTGGTGGTGCTAACGGCGTTAACCAGGGCGTAACCGGAGGGCGGGCGTTACACTCTCACAATGATGTTGTCCAGATATCAGCGGTAACAGCTTTATGAGCGCAGTGGAAAGCAAAGGCAATGAGTCAGCCATTGAGATTCACACATGCACCCAGATGGGCATGTTGCCAGACCGGTTTACCACAACAAACCACAGAGGTAGCGTGAATTTATTTCCTGCTCATGACATCATGCACTATATCTTCACATAGCAAAAAATAATTTGCTGCCATCTTACTCTTCTGAATGTCACATACAGAGTCTTGCAAAGATAACTGCACTGCTTACCGTTTTCCTCAGAGCTAAGCAACTACCGACAACAGAGAACACACTGCATTTTATTTTCCAGTAATTGTTTCTTCCACTGTCTGCTACTTTTGCTACCGGAGATAGTAACTGCAAATAAGTCAAACTGATATTCCCTGCTAACCAGGGATCGCTGCTGAAAGCTACCAGGGGAAACTAGATATACCAGTCAAGTTGCACTTACAGTTTACATCCATGTCTATGAAAACACAGATGCTTCAAACGTCACAACCCCAACCTCAGATATGATCTATGCAACCACCATTTTAAGGTGCACCAACGCATGAAAAGTGCTATTTTCTTCCTGTTTTGGTTGCACAGTAGTTGACACACCTCCTTTGTGCTGTAAATAGAGCCTACATTTTCCTGGGAAATCATACCCAGAGACAGTCAGAACTGCACAGTGAAAGAAAGGCTTATGAGGGACAAAACTTAACACTAATGGTGTTATAATTCTATAGCCAGTACATTGCACAGTAAGTATTTATTTCATAATGATAAATTAAAGCAAAAGACTTGTCTATTTCCATTTAAGCATGCATTAACTTTGGTCATTCATTACCTGGTAGTCTGGAGGCAAAAATTAATTATTTATGTTCAGTGAGACAAACTGCCTCAGTCAAAATACAGTATTCATTTTACACTGATGTCCAAATAACAAGAGGTATTTTTTCTCAGCCTGCCTTACTGCTACTGTACCCACCGCCCATGGCACTCTGCTGAAATGTCACTGCTTCTGTCAATATGTCAACTTGCCGCCCTCTCAGATGAAGAGCACTGCTCCTGGCTACTCCTTTATTGTTTGAGTCAGAACCAAAACAAAACCGAGGCAGAATCATTAATGACCTCAAGGTATACTGAGCTGGAGAGAGCAAGTGATTTCTGGCACTCCGGACAGCCATACGAAGGTGTTCCATTTCAGTTCACCTTGCAAATTGTCGCTTATAGTATCCTAGCTCTCCATCCTTCTTATAATCATACGCAGCCAAGGTATAAGTCCCTCGACACACATTCATTATACACACTGCAGAAATGCAAACCATTTCCTAGAAAGCTACACCAATCCAGTCACAAAAATGGTCACATTTAAGCAACTAGTTTACAGACTGTTCCCTGCATGCCCCATCACATCAAACTAGACAAAAATGCAGCAGTGGTTTGACCTATTGATACCTGACCAAATTGCTTTGATATCTTTTAAAAACATGGGCAACAAGCAACTAAACAAGAGTTAAAAATGAGCAAAAAATGAATTAAAAAGTAACAAGAAAACTACCTGAAAGTAAGCAGGAAAAAAGTGTATTTTTTTTAAAGTAATGAATATATATATATATATATAACTTTTCTCTGTTAAATAATATTAAATGTAAATTATTATTGTAATCATAAATATAGTTTCTAGACATTTTCCCAATTTTGGGGATAGTTTTCTAAAAACTCTTACCCAGTTGTTCATTGCCTTTTTCCAAATGTTTTCAAAAAAAAAAAAAAATCAAACCTTTTTGGTCAGGTTTCAAAGGGTCAAACTGTATGTGAAAGGCATCTAAAAGCAGCACAAAAAAACTGATGTTGATCCAGGTCTTAAAGGGTTAATATGCATCATTTCTTTAATCAGAATAAGCTGTACAGCCAGCGTTGCAGTATTTCAATACATATTGATTTTATTGTATATTTTCCCACTGACTCCTTTTACTACGATTGTTTCGGCTTGGTTTAATGACGTTTTGTGATGTCTTATGCTTGACTGTAGTTGCGATCCCAAAGGAGATTCAGTCAATACAAGGCTGGCCAGTCATAATAATCTATGCACAGAAGATCACTTTCTGGCACTCATCCTAGCGTACTCCCCCCTATACCCCCTGCTGTGCAGAAATATTCAGTTGGCAGTCATACTAAAGCAGAAATTTGTTCTCAATAAGGATGGTTGGCATGAAGGTTTGAGGATTATCCTGAGTAAATGGAGTTTATACAAATGCAACGACCAAACAACATCAACCTTTGTTGTATTGGATTGGCAAGCTCATTAGTGGACAACACAAACCTTCCCAAAGATACTGAAACTACTGTAGTGGCAATACAGGTGTCATGTGTGTTTGCCAGAGTTTGTCGGCCCTTACATGTGCGGTGAAACCAGTTTAACCCAACACACATTCACTGGCTTCTGTTACATAACTGCCAAAGAGGTAAAGGTATCCTTGTAAGCATTTTCAGAGATCTTTAACACAGATAAGGACCACACAAAGATATATGTCAAACAGCCATGAAAAACATGGTGAATGTCACAGAAAGACAGATTTGTACAGGTGGTTGTAAACCTGACTGTTTGACAGCAGAGTGGTTGAGCATGTGACTGAAACACAGAATGGCTGAATCTGGATGAAAATATATATATATATATATACACACACACACACACACACACACACACACACACACACACATATATACACTTTATATGGCTACACAGTTAATCAAATATTAATCTCAATCACTATTTTGGCTTTCCACAATTAAGTGAACATAACTGAATGCAATATTGACGTTTAGCTGTAATGTTGCTGCATGCGCACCCTGCATAGGCAGACTGTGAAAAAAATTCCTGAATATTGCGGCTGTAGACAAGCAAAATGAAAATCAAATGTCTGGGGCAGACATAAAATAGCTAGTCCCTTGAAACGCATTGTTAGACGTTGTTTTGAGGTATTTCAGGCAAGTGATGTTAGGCCAGGGTGCTTGAGACTTGTGTCCACTGCAACGCAACACAACAAACTTGTTTAACCACCTGAAATACAAACACCTCAATGACACAATGGTCACATGATGGCCAAGAAGAAAAATAGTGCTGACGTCTCCTCACTGAACCCCCGTCCTTCTAGTCCAGCGTCAGCTGGAGTGATGCCACACAGAATGTCACCATTTCCAACCAGATTAGTAAATTAGCAGGAGTAGAGCACAGGAAGTGAAATCAGCGCTCTGTTGATTTAAATGTGAAAGTGCAGTAAAAATTGTTTCCCTGAAACCAATGAAGAATCTTGATAAATAATCGTGATCTCAACATCGATCAAAACTATTGTGATTATCAGTTTGGTCATAATCGTGCAGCTCTGAAGGAATTAGGGCCTAACACTCTCTGCCCGAGCCACAGGATCCTCGTGAAGACACTTCTTATGTTTTGGACACAACACCAAACCTTGTATCAGCAAGAGTAAAAAGCAAAGCAAGTGCCACTGGCTCACAATTTTTCTGCTTACAAAACTCATAACTCAAAACAAGATGAGTCAACTACACAAAAAAGAAAAAATTAAGTACTGTACTGTTAAAAAACACTCTAAACCATAGTCTCAGGCATTATGAATTGTTGTCAATATCTTCAGAATTAACCAGAATAGATGGATTACCCCGTGGCAAATGGAATAATAACCTTTGCTCTCTCAAAAGCTTTCATAAGACTATTAACAGGGTGGACTTGTGAACAGAGAGCTGGTTCTGTGGGGTTTTCTGTGGCCGAAGAAAGTAAAGGTGAAATTATTACGGGCTCGCCTGTGCTCCTGAGGGTCTCTTTAAATGCTAGCGCGCCTCATTTTCCGGGGGCTGTTTGAACCCTGGTCCTCTGGCGCTCACAATGATGACTTTAAGAACAGCTGAGGCAGCCGTACCGAGGAGCAAATTGAACACATTTCCATAAGCCGCTATAAGCAGTGGAAAAAAAAATAAAAACATATCACATCACATGAATGCTTATGTAAGGTTAAATGCACAGGGAGCATTTGAAAACTGAATTTGCATAAAACTAATTTAAAAGATCTCAATGGTATTATTCTTGTTCCTCAAACCCTTAAATTCTCATCCCAGGGACAGCTCAGTGGCTTCTTCTTTTATCTCACTTTAACAAGCCACTTTGGACCACCACTCTTAAATTCAATCGATATGTGTCGAGACATTTGTGTGTCTTGCTGCATTCCTGAAAACTGAGCTCAGTGAACATACTGATGAATTTCCATCCTTATACTATTTTAATAAAGCCATTTTAATTTGTTTTGAAGACTTAATTTCATGTCATAAATTCCAAGGAATTCAGCTTTGGCAGCAAACTAAAATTGAACATGAAGTAAATCACAAAGCAAAAAGGGGAGTATGAAATGAATAAGATCCAGCCTGTTTAAAGGAAGATTAATTGATTAATTTATACCAAAACTTATAGGCACATCATGTAAACAAATATGGCAAAAACAGCAACTCGCTTTAGTTTACAAAGAATATTGTTTAGGATTTAGATTAGTTATCAGTCAAACATCAGTATCAGGGGATATTTGCCTTGGTGATTGCCATCAGCTTATCAGCATAAGTTGACATTCGCTGATGACAGAGGCTGATATTTTTCTGTTGTGTCACATTAATTTTGTACAGGCTAAAAAGCAGAACTCTAGACGAATGGCATACAGTTGCTCAAGAGTCAACAAAGAACACGTCTGGTATGAGTATGAGAGATCTTCCCTGGGACACCTTTGGGACGAAAAGATGCAGTAAAGTCACCATCGACAGGTCAGAGGATGCACTCCATTTTTTCCCTGATAGAGCTAAATTGTGAACAACCAATTAGCTGTTGGCAGCCAGTCACTGTGACTAACAGCTCATGGAGGTTGCACTGAGTTACATTACGATGCATTCACGGTCTACACTGTAAAAAGGAGCATTTGGCAAAAGTAAATCATGATGGGTTCAAAGCAAACTTGTAAAATTTGATTTTTGCCAAGTTACTTAAATAAATACAGCTTTTTGAAGGAGACATTTGTTAATGTTTTCACAGCAATGAATAACTGATATTAGAGAGGGAATGATGATAATTAGGGATGGATGATAATATAAATATGTCATTGGTATCGGCAGATTTCAGTTCTGTTACTTTTATAATGAAGATTTCTTTGTTTCCCACACATGCACAAAAAGGGAATAAATACTGATAAAAGCAAAAACAACACCAACAAAAATAAAAACATGTGTATCAGCTATCAGCCATGCTGTTATTTTAAACGTCAGTATTGACACAGTATTTCACAATCATGCATCCCTTATTGCAGTTTACTCAAAACGGACAGGGCTCATGAAAAATTTCAATTTCACACTACCTTACACCCTAAGTCGCCAGAAATGCAACCTGGTCACATTTTGCTGCAAATGCTACTGTATTCCATCACAGAGTTTGTTCTCATGCAAGCTATAAACTGCCACCTCTGGAGGAACATGAACATCTCCAAGCCTCCTACCTTTAAGTTTCAAAAAACTCTTGTAGTTACGACTACGACCAGAGCACCACTTGAGCCCAATACTGTCTGCTTCTTCTGAGTTGCTGGACTAAAATAATTATGTTATTTCAAGCAGGCAGAATCCTGAGCTCTAGAAGGCTTTCAGGATGGAAAAATAAGGAGCGCCACAGGGGACCAGAAGGCAACACTCAGTGGTACCCACTGTGAAACTGAGAAATTGCTTTTAACACCTTGCCCAGCACTCGATAAAACTAATGACCTGCTGATGGAAGATCTTTCCGATAAAATTATCCTTTACACCTACTGTTTGGCATTTTGTGCATTTTATTTCAAGTATAAGTAGTTTGTCATCACAAAATTGCACATATGCATTGCAGTGCAGTGCAGTATGATTCATATATGTATGGGTTATGCCAACCAAGTGATACTGTATATGTAAGAAGGAAGAAAAGAAATATACTTTTTTACTTTTTTTTAAATTCTTCAGTGAGTAGGTGGTGCATTGCTCTTAACATCCACAGAGTCTGACATTCAATGCAACTGATCAGAAAATGTCAAAAAACGGCATTTTTATTTTGTTGCTAAATGTTAATGATATACGATGCAATTTTCTTTCAATAATAATAATAATATTAATAATAATAATTCATACATAAGTAATCCCTCTCAGTCATTGCTTGTAACCCACGAGAAAAGTGTGGCTATGTATTTTTCTGCAGAGACTTTTACCATTGCCTTTATTTTCTTGTTTTCTTTGTTGGTGAGTTTATGGGAATGTACCACAGCACTCAGGTGAGATTGAGGCTTTACAAAAAGGTAGCAACCAGGTGTCAGACTGTTAGCAGCAGGCATCCAAGAGACACAGTGCTGAAAGCATGCAGATATAGGGAGGCAAAATGCCAAACCAGGGTAAAACTGGTGTTTGCTTTTAGTTCCACTTGTGCTGTCAAGTAGGGCTGGGCTGGGGTGATTCGTTGACATAATCGACGACATGATTACAGAAATACCTTGATTTTCAAAATGTGCATCAGCACATCGCAACATAGAAAGCTGCACCCAGTCAGAGCATGGATTCCTCCAAAGAGAGAGCTGCAGCCCATGACTGCGGCTAAAACAGCTTTTCACAGAAGTACACCTGCTCTGCACGGACGCATGAAGCATCCCAGAGCTCTTAGTCAAGAAGACAGCAGACAGCACCGTCCTGTTTACTTTTTGTCCCCAGCAAAGCATGATACATTAGGTTTATCAACACGTCGAATGTTTTTCTGTTGGCATTAGTCACTTACATTTTCTGCATGCCGCTAACATTGCACTTAATGTTATTATTCGGCAGTTTCACATTTTCCGTTTATTTTAACTGCCATATACAAGTGAGAAAACAGCATCAGCTCATATTACAGACTGATGTTAGTCTGAAAAATAGTTTCAGTTTCAACGCCGCACACTGATGCAAAAATACTTTTGCCAGTGATTATCTAAACTACATTTTACTCCAGTGATAAAATAAATCCATGTAATAACCATTTGAAGTTTTAAGTAAAGTACTTAAGAAAAGATGCCGATTCTTCAGTTTAGGGAAAGGACTGAATGATATACCGTGATTAAATAAATGTCACAGCAATCACTAAGTTTGAGGCCCAGTATTTTTCTCCATAAAAATAAATACAAAAAATATGTATTATTATTATTAGTAGTAGTAGTAGTAGTAGTAGTAAAAGTAGTAAACAGCAGTGATATGAAAATTTCAAAATATTCCCCTAATATCATTGTTTTTAAGATATGAAATCATTTAGATATTCAATAGACAACTTTTTGATATTTATTTTTGGTAATTAAAAAAATAAAAATTTTTATTATCTCATAATAAAAAAATAATCTTTAGAGTAATCAATAAATTGTTAGTTAATTAGTTGACTAATCCAAAAAAATTATCATTAGATTAAATCAGAAAAAAAAATCAATATGAGCAGCCCTACTGAAGAGCAAACTGTACCTGAAAATCCAGCACAGTATAGCTTTAATATTCAGCAGTGCAACTTTACAGCTCAGACAAAAAACAATTAAATTAGACAAACAGCTTCACGATTCCCAAATCTTGAGCTACCGATGTGTTAGATTATCCTGAAAATTAAAGCTATGCAGCTTTTACATCACAAAATAGCCTCCAGAGCTTATTTACTGGCTTACGGTGAGTAATTAAAAATGTATTGAAATGTAAATATGATTAAACCCACTTTAAAGTAACTTGAGTCAGTTGAGAATACAATTTGGTAGCAGGGCATGAAACTTGCCCAGCAGAGTGGATTCCAAATAGCACACGACACTTAGGGAAGTCAAACATGAGCTCTGTTTAGGAGGGGGGCAGAAGAGCCTCAAAGCGACGGCTGGCTACTAGCCAAAGGCGCTGGGCAAACCAAACGACGAATGCAAAAGCTGCAGCCAAAAGTATACCAGCGTTTGGCTGGTGGCAGGCAGTAATTTCCGAGCCTGTTTAAGCAGTTACTAAAGCTTTTCAAACAGTCTGTGTGTTCTAGCTCATCAAGTTCAACCACGGCTGCCCGTGGGACAATATGAGAATACTGCGGCCAAGGTGATAAAAATTTCTGTTGTACAAGAACTTAAACAATTACACCCAATGGAGACACAAAGGGTCAGAGTACTCTGAGCAAACGCAGCTACACAAAAGGAAAAAAAGGGAGGAGGAAGAAGGAGCACCTTTGCTGACGTGTATCTGAAGGAGAATGCGTATCACTCTACAAACTCTGCAACATCCCTGCGTGTCACAGCAGACGGCTGAGGCGGTGATAACTATCAGTACACCTGCTTTCATAGCCTGGAGGAAATATCTACGCAAGAGCCAAGAATACACCTAGCTATTAAAATGTTTATTCTCGTAATCCTTCACCAGCAGTTTAACCCTTTAAAACCTGGATCAACATCAGTTTTCTTGTGTCGCATTCAAATGCCTTTCACAAGCTATTTACCCCTTTGTAACCTGGGACAGTGGTTTGATTTCTTTGAAAAAAAGTCAATGACCAACTTGGCAAGAAATGTCCAAAACAAATTCAAGAAAATAGTAAAAGGTAACATGAAAAAGACCTCAAAATTAGTTGGAAAAAAATTAGGGGGTTAGAAATATATGATCAATACATTTTTTAAAAACAATTTTCAGCAGTTGTTTCTGGGGTTTTTTTTGGGGGGGGGTGTCACTCTTTTTCTTTTTTTTTTTTTACTTTAAGTACTTTGTTGTTTTTAGGCCATGTCTTGTTAAGATGCTAATTGCCCTCTCCATGTTTTTTTTTTAAATCCATATTTTCATGAACAATAATTACAAAACTTTTCCATGACTTTTCAAGAAAGCATTTTTTTTCTGGCAAATTTGCCTGTCGTTTTTAAAATGTATCATACTCAGTCTCTATTCATACAAAATTTCAGTAGCTGACAGACATAAAGGGAGAGACATAACGTGGAGACAAAATGCATGTGATGGTAAACAAAACATTATGTGAAAGGTGTCTATGGAAGATTCTTGTAAAAACACACAATAACACATGACTTTTCCAAAACTTTCTATGATTTTTACTAATTCCATTCCTTTCCCAGGCCTAAAAAAGGGACTGCAAAATTCTCTGACTCTTCCAAGTTTTCCACGACTGTGGGAACCCTGGAAATCAAACCAATTTGCCCAGGTTTCAGAGAGTTAAGAAGTAACAGGGCACAATGTGTCACACACCAGATAAACCAAAATAACACTTACCTGTGTCTGTGCTCGTCATGTCCTCCTTGTCCATGTATGACCACATGTCCAGAGGCGTGCTTCCCCTCTTTGGGCGAGTCAATGTGAGGGATGAGCACATCCTCCAAGCCCAGGTCAAAGCGCTTGTGCTTGGAATTGTCCGGGAGAAAGAAGAAGGCCCCGAAGCATAAGGTGATGAAGGCACTGAGAATGAGGAGGAGGATGAACTTCTCTGAGAGCCTCAACGTGGCCCTGTGGTGCGGGAAGGAGGAGGCGCCCGGCGACAGAGTGGGTATCCTGCGGCCTGACAGCGGCAGCAGAGCCGGCGTCGTCATGTTTTGACGTTGACTTGAACTTAGCTTGGGGAGGGGTCGGGGGCAGGGTAAGGGGTGGGTTTACAGGTGCCACAGGTGTTGTTGTAGCAGCATGCACGAGCTGGTTGACTTTATTATCTCATCCCTGCATTGATTAGTCCAGAAACCAAAAAGGGTTGATTTCCCTCGTTGAAGGAGTGACAGGTCAGCAGGAAAACGGTCATGACGATTCTGGAAAAAAGGGACAGCACAGGCAAAGCGTTAGCACTGAGAGTTATCACTAGCTGCTTTTACACAGAGATCACGCCATAGGGCTGCAACAAAGTCCCCCCTTTATACCGCCCCTGCACTTTTACACAGACCCAAATGATGGCGGCATCATGCCACTCCAGTGAGTGATTATACACTGCATCGTGGCATCCCATAATCAAAAGAGCCATGACAGGCATGACGTTAAACACGTAAGTGTCCACCGCTTGGGTGTCGTATAACGGCACGCTTTATCACATAACAAAGGCATAACGTGTCAATCACAATAATTTACTGTCTCTGCATATGGCAGCTGATCTCATCCTCTGCTCAGAAGTTAAGGAGCTCCCGAATCTCATTGATTTCCCAGTCTGTGGACATTTACGGCCGCTGTTCTTATTCGAATTAGCCGCTATGCAACAGCTGCTAGTCAAATCTCCTGCGGTTTGAATGTCTTAATCTGTCAACGACATGAGAAAATACAAATTTGTCCATTTTACTCAACCTTTCCTGTCTCTGTTTCAAAGTGAAAGCCCTCTGACGCCTCTGTCGGTAGAGTCCATTCAGTTGTTGTCACAAGGTATTTTACTGTGAAATATTTGCAGGACCGTGTCGGTGATGATGCAGTAGCTTGCACGGCTTCATAAATCAGTGGAGTATGTGCTCTCAACTGTGAAAATTCTGTAGGTATAACAGTTGGCAGGTCTGCAGCACAAAAAAAACAAACACAGCCAATGTCAATGCACAATACTTACACGTGCAGCGTGGCCCAGGCTTAACCTGCAGGGCACTTGATATGCAATGAATGCAAAACATTGTCAATACAGCCTCTCCAGTATGAAGTTATTAAAAAGGATGAGGATCCCTTTATTTGAAGGTATTAAAAAAAAAATCACACTGTCGGGATTTCTAAATACCCTGATATACCATAATACCGTGAAACCACCCATACTTGGTTATCTAAGTCAAATAAGACGAACAGAGGCGAAAATGTCCACAAATTAAAAAAAAAAAAAACACATCCAGGAGCTCCTTACCCTCTGAAAGGAGGACGAGATCAGCCACCATATATCAGGGGCAGTAATTTTTATTGCCAAGTAATACAATTGTTATTGTTTAGAAAGTGCTGCCAACACGTACGTTATGTTACAGACGCTGTTGTGTCAAATGTTACACCTGTTGAGCCTCTTTTGCTTCAGCAACACTGGTATGCTGTCTAAA
Organism: Plectropomus leopardus; assembly: GCF_008729295.1. Taxonomy (NCBI): domain Eukaryota; kingdom Metazoa; phylum Chordata; class Actinopteri; order Perciformes; family Serranidae; genus Plectropomus; species Plectropomus leopardus. The sequence goes on along the minus strand of NC_056472.1, from coordinate 28,782,006 downwards.
ATTACACACTGGAGCAGCATGATGTCGCCATTATCTGGTTCTGTGTAAAAATGTAAAGGGACTTCATAGCGGCCCTATAGTGCAATCTCTGTGTAATAAGGCTGTAGAAACCCAACTGCAGTGTCGTTATCACAAACTTCCCCCATTTTAGAAAAATCGGATGTTTTCCTCCCTTCATTTTAACCACGCTGCCTCGACGCCCTCAGGATTCTGTGTTCTGTCAGAACAGAAGAGCTGATATCCTTCATATGCTTTCTTTTAGTTGTCATCCCTCTACCTCAGCAGCATGTCCCTTGTAACCTCAAGTACCATCTCACCAAGCTCTCTCTGACAGCGCTGAATTATGATCAAACATGTGCTGGCAAATCAAAAATACATCTTATATCAAGTGATGGCTGAAATATTAGAGCAATAAACAATCCTCTTGTATGCTATGGGTGACTTTAATAATATGTCATGTCAAAAATAAATATCTCAGAATCTCTCGTACACAAAACACTTAATCCTTCGGCCATGAGAAAAAATGACTAACATATTTTCCAGAAGCTTAAGGTATCAAGGGACTGTGCAATATCTGTGAGACCATCACTAAACATCTGCCCTCACTTTAACTGTGCGCCCCTGAAGAATGAATCCAGCTTTTCTTTTTTGCCATTTTATATATAGCATTGCAGTGCCATAAAGCTTGGTATCAGATATAACATATATGGTGCTAAAATGACAAAGAATAACAGGGACTGGGAGCAACATCACAAATCCTCTTGTATCTAAGTGTGTTCCCACATCAAATAGTGTTTCCATCCAGTTAATACATGGCGCCAAACAGGTTAAGTTTGGTAGGGGCACAGGCACATGAGGACTACGCAAGTAAAAAACACATTTTCCGAAGAAAAACCACAAATGTTTTGGGGGTTTTTTTCAATATAATAAAAAAACGTAAAGGCAGAGGAAGGATCAACTATATAGCACCTATGGTTAACCATTTTTTGGTTGCATTGATCAAAGTTGTACTGTCATAATTACAGTTTAAAAAAATATAAAATATAGCATCTAATATGAAATATGTAAAATTAAGATTACCTTAAAAGAGGGGGAGAAAATAAAATAACATTTTAAAATATATAAGAAAATAACTGTATTTAAAAAAACAGATAAAAGTAAATAAACACATAAATAAAAGATATAAAGTACTGTGCAAAAGTCTTAGAGCACAACTGATTTGTTGTTTAAGAGTCTGAACAAAATGGCTTCTTCAGGCAAAACAATATTTATTGTGGCCTCCCTTTACATTTAGCACTTTGTGAACTCTCTTGGGCAGACTGTCTTCAAGCGTTCTTAAATAATCTTGTGTTATATTGAGAAATCAGCATTCTATATCTCATATTATCTGCTCAAGAGAGTTCAAGACATGCTAATTGGAAAGGGAGGTCACACTGAATACTAGCAATTTTAGCCTCTTGAAGTTATGTTTTTCTGAAATTTTCATAAAACAGTTTACATATTTACTGTGTGCTCTGTATGTATTTGAGTGAAGAGAGTGCTGAGAAATAAATATGTATGACCATTATAACCTTGCTAAAATAACAAAGTTTAAGGTGGCCCAAGACTTTTGCACAGTACTGTAAAATAATTTAAAACAGAATTATGCAAGTACTTCAAGTAAAAATAAGTGCTGAAATAATTAAAACACACTTGGGTTCGTAATTAAACCACAAAGTGATAAGTGCTGTAAGTATCAAGCCTTAACAGCTAAGGGTTTGGGTCAGGTTTAGGTGGGGGAAACATATCTACAGGGAAACAGTCTTTGACACAACACCAGAATGACAATTCATAGTTGTGTGGCAGCCCTTTGCAAAGGGGGCAGGACATGCAAGCTAAATACATGCACGCCTCTTCTGCTGTATTGCATCTTTAATTTAAATCCTGATAGCAAATACCCATGTGGCTGTATTTCAAAAGGCGCAGGCTTTATTCCCCCATGGCTGCATATGCAGAAGGAGGACGCTCGACAACTGTTCTAAGTGATAATATGAAGGATGGATGGATGGAAATAAGCCGACTAGCCCCTTTAAACACAAATATATTAATGCAAGAAGGGTCACGTCGGCTAATGTTAACATATATGTACATCCGATCTCATTTATTGTAATCCTGTAGCTTTCCATCGGGTCTGTATGGGGCTACGGCGTCTCCACACAGAATACCAAGTTCATTCTCACAGTGCCAGTCTGTGACGACTCTGAAGTTAGCTTCCAATTCGTTGCCTTCGTTTCAGCAGTTAAGGGGAGAGTTAAGGGGAAATGTACTTAAATTGCTTATCATGCAATTGACGGCTATTTGGACCTTTCAGTGTCGTGAAAGTATGTTAAAAGGTTTGGGTAAAGCTCTGACGCTGTCTGAAACCCATTTCACATTTGTAAAACCTTTATTCTGCTTGTGAACAGATTGTTTTCACGCTGACCACATTAGATGAGATTCAGATCAAAAACCACTATACCTAGACAGGTCAAATTTGGACTAGATTATCCCAGAGAGGCTAAATATTATTTGTAACAAAATTTCAGATATGAGAAACATTTAATCTATTTGTGAAAATGCAAAAAAAAGGAGACTTCACTGTGTTTGTCAAAAGTAGACCACATTAGACCAGGTCCAGATCAAAACACACTGTACCTAGACAAGTGCTTTTCACATGTTGACTACAGAAGACCAGATCCAGATCAAAAACCACTACATTTAAACAGGTTAAATCTGTACCAGATTATCCCAGAAAGGCTATATACTGCAAACCTTAATTTAAGACACAGTTTTAGATTTGTGAAATCTCTATTCTCTTTATGATCATGCAAAAAAGGAAGATTGCACCTCATTTTTAACAAGCAGGCCACATTAGACCAGGTCCAGATCATAAAAACACTATAGCAAAGAAAAGTCAAATCTGTAAATTATGGGGCTGAAAATTATTTAAACACAGTTTCAGATTTGTGAAACCTTTCCTCTCTTTTTGAAAATGCAAGAAAGGGAGATTTCACTTTTTTTCACAGGTGTCCCACATTACATAAGGTCCAGATAACACACAGAGAAATTTGAAACTTTTTATCTTGATAATCTTATGGTTTGGCCTGTCTTCGTGTGGTTTCTTTTAATCTGGTCCTGGTCTAATGTTTTCCACATGAAAAAAAGCTGTGAAACCCCCCTTTTTTGCATTTTCACAATTGAAATCGTTTTAACAAATCGTAAAATGTATTTTAAATCATCATTAGCCTCTCTGGGGTAATCTAGTCCAGATTTGACCCGTCTAAATATAGTAGGTTTTGACAAAGGTCTGATCTACTGTGATCAATATTTGAAAAAAAACAACAAGCAGTAAAATCTTCCTTTTTAACATAATTACCAACAAAATAAAGGTTATACAAATGTTAGATTGGGTTTCAGACAGAGTCGAGGTTTTACCTTAGATGTTAAACATGCTTTCACGACACTATAAGGTGCAAAAAGCCGATAATGGGTCGCTAAGCGACGTATCACTTTCCCTTTAACTCTTCTCTTAACAGCTGAATCGGAAGCTACGAGTCTGAAGCTAACTTCAGCGTCAACGTCTGTGTGAGCTGATGAGCCGATACAAAATGCTATGTGGCTAACAAGCGGCTAACTTATCCAGCTAACGTTGGCTAGCAGGAAACGCGAACAGCGGGGAATAAACTGACAGACAGGGCGCTGGAATAAACGTGGATAAAAAATAAAAGTTTTCCGACATACGTGTTTAGGCTCGCTGACATTTTTAGGAAACCCGCGGGTGCTAAAGACAGAGGTTTGGTGATATAGGTGCTAGCTATCAGGCTAGGTTGCTAACTCTAGCTAGCTGGTTGTGAAGTGACAGAGGCGGTCTCTCTCTCTGTGCTGCATCACCACCTTTTCTCATTTGCTCGGTGAAAATCGATGCCAGTCAGGATTCCCGGTCCCGGTTTTGGAGAAAGGAGTCGCTGTAGCGGGTGTCCTCATGTCCACGAATGTCCACACGGTCGTGTCCAGCTCCGGTTGAATCGTTATCCGTCAGCTCAGAGGCAGCGTTGGGAGCTCCGCGGACGGTGAGAGGATGTTGATGGGTGGCCGCTCTGTCGGACTGCAGCGGCGGACTGGCAGTCTGCTGCTGCTCGGAGATCCAGCATCAACTACTCAGCCTGAGCACTTAGGGACCGTCTGACAATTTCCACAGGCAGAATTACTGTGTACTGTGATAAGGCAACGTCAAAAAGTGTCACACCGCCAACCTCCCGTAGAAACAACTGTTATCATCTTTGAAATTCAGCTCTGCAATGTATTATCTGACTACAAACACAAAAGTATTAATTCCCGCTGAATAATAGTATTAATAATAGAGACAACAACAATAATAATGATAATAATAGAATCGATAACATTATTATTAGTAGTATTAAAACACATTAACACAGCAGTGATGTGAAAATGTATTATTATTATTATTATTATTATTATTATCAGTAGTAGTAGTAGTAGCAGCAATAGTAATATGGAATTCAGCCTTGCAATGCATTATCTGACTACAATAAAAA